>NC_046680.1:11200000-11800000 GCF_009870125.1 Drosophila pseudoobscura | reverse complement strand
AACGCGAACAGGACCTGGAGGAAGCCATGGAGGTGGCCAAGAGATTCCACGACAAGATCAGTCCCCTCGAAGTGTGGCTGGACGGCACAGAGCGCGCCGTCAAGTCGATGGAATTGATACCCACCGACGAGGAGAAGATCCAGCAGAGGATACGCGAGCACGACCGTCTCCACGACGAGATTCTCGGCAAGAAGCCCGATTTCACCGACCTGGCCGATGTGGCCGCCCAGCTGATGCATCTCGTTAGCGACGAGGAGGCCGTCAATCTGGGCGAGAAGGTGCGAGGCGTGACCGAGCGATATACCGGCCTGGTCGATGCCAGCGATAACATCGGCGCCCTGCTCGCCGAGTCCCGCCAGGGACTGCGTCACCTGGTCCTCAGCTACCAAGATCTTGTAGCCTGGATGGAGAGCATGGAGAACGAGCTGAAGCGCTTCAAGTCCGTGCCCGTGTACGCCGAGAAGCTGCTGGAGCAGATGGACCATCTGCTGGAGCTTAACGAGAACATTGCCGGTCACGCATCGAATGTGGAGGCTACCGTGGAGACCGGCGCCGAGCTGATGAAGCACATATCCAACGACGAGGCCATCCAGCTGAAGGACAAGCTCGACTCGCTGCAGCGCCGCTACGGGGATCTGACCAATCGCGGTGGGGATCTGTTGAAGAGCGCCCAGAATGCCCTGCCACTGGTGCAGCAGTTCCACGAGGCACACACCCGTCTGGTGGAGTGGATGCAGACGGCCGAGACAGCGCTAGCTCCCAGCGAGCCCCGTCAGGCGGACGTCCTGCGACTGGAGGGTGAACTGGCCGATATGCGCCCCATTCTGGACACCATCAACCAGGTGGGTCCGCAGCTGGGACAACTGTCCCCCGGCGAGGGGGCAGCGACCATCGAGAGTATTGTGACGCGCGACAACCGTCGCTTCGACTCCATCGTGGAGCAGATCCAGCGCAAGGCCGAGCGGCTGCATTTGAGCAACCAGCGGGCCAAGGAGGTGACCGGCGACATCGACGACTTGCTCGAGTGGTTCCGCGAGATGGACACCACACTGCGCGAGGCCGACCATCCGGCCATGGAGCCGAAGCTGGTGCGTGCCCAGCTGCAAGAGCATCGCTCGATCAACGACGACATATCCAGTCAGAAGGGACGCGTGCGAGACGTGACCGCTGCCTCCAAGAAGGTTCTGCGGGAGTCGCCGCAGAGCGAGAACACGGCCACGCTGCGCGAGAAGCTAGATGATCTCAAGGAGATCGTCGACACAGTGGCCCAGCTGTGCAGCGAGCGTCTGGGCATCCTGGAGCAAGCCCTGCCCCTTTCGGAGCACTTTGCCGACTCGCATCAAGGTCTGACGACCTGGCTGGATGACATGGAGCAGCAGATCTCACGCCTGAGCATGCCCGCTCTGCGTCCCGACCAGATCACCTTGCAGCAGGACAAGAACGAGCGTCTGCTGCAGTCCATTGCGGAGCACAAGCCACTCCTGGACAAGCTGAACAAGACGGGCGAGGCACTGGGCGCCCTGGTGGCCGACGAGGACGGCTCGAAGATCAACGAGATCCTCGACACGGACAACGCGCGCTATGCTGCCCTCCGTCTAGAGCTCCGCGAGCGCCAGCAGGCGCTGGAGAGTGCTCTGCAGGAGTCCAGTCAGTTCTCGGACAAGCTGGAGGGAATGCTGCGTGCCCTGGCCAACACAGTGGATCAGGTGAACCAGCTGGATCCCCTCTCGGCCCTGCCCCAGAAGATACGCGAGCAGATCGAGGACAACGACGCCCTTATGGATGACCTGGACAAGCGGCAGGATGCATTCAGCGCTGTGCAGCGGGCGGCCAACGATGTCATTGCCAAAGCGGGCAACAAGGCCGATCCGGCTGTGCGCGACATCAAGGCGAAGCTGGAGAAGCTCAACAACCTGTGGAACGATGTGCAGAAGGCCACGAAGAAGCGCGGCAGCTCGCTGGATGATATCCTGAGCGTGGCCGAGCCCTTCTGGAAGCAGCTCAACAGCGTGATGAAGACCCTCAAGGATCTGGAAGAGACGCTCTCTTGCCAGGAGCCGCCGGCAGCCCAGCCTCAGGACATCAAGAAGCAGCAGGTGGCCCTGCAGGAGATCCGCCATGAGATTGACCAGACCAAGCCCGAGGTCGAGCAGGTGCGCCGTCACGGCAGCAACCTGATGAACATGTGCGGCGAGCCCGACAAGCCCGAGGTGAAGAAGCACATCGAGGACCTGGACAATGCCTGGGACAACATCACGGCTCTGTACGCAAAGCGCGAGGAGAACCTCATCGATGCCATGGAGAAGGCCATGGAGTTCCACGAGACTCTCCAGAACCTGCTCAAGTTCCTCACCAAGGCCGAGGACAAGTTTGGCCATCTGGGACCCGTGGGCTCCGACATTGATGCCGTCAAGCGCCAGATTGAACAACTCAAGTCGTTCAAGGATGAAGTCGATCCGCATATGGTTGAAGTAGAAGCATTAAACAGGTAAGGCCTTCGAATCAATTCAATGCTGTTTCCAAATCTAATATTTTATCGCCCTGGTGTCGTATCTATCATCGTGTGAATTGGCAGAGGTCTAGAAAGGCAAGAAATCTCAATCAAAATCTCGTTAGTGCGTTCGTTCGTTCGTTGTTCACGTTATGTGTATTGTTAAGTGCCTGATATCTGATACCTGATACCTGATCACTGGATCTACTGAGATCTTTGGTCTTTGGTTCATTTAAGCTGAGCCGAGCATGTTTTTCGATTGCCACAGATTTACACAGTGCACGCTCGATGGAGTAAACCAACTGAAGGCGTGATCTAAACGCATTTGCTTTTTATACCCGGTACTCAAATATTGTGGGGGTTTGTTCGATTCCTAAAGGTGTAAGTGACAGCGAGAAGAGTCCCATCAAGTCCATATCTTTCTGGTGGACGGCGGAGTGAGCGATATATAACGGTCGGATGGTAATTCGTTGATGGAAACAGAGAGAAAAGAAAAGAGAGAGATGTAATGGAATATGCGGTATGAAAGCACTTCGAATATTTGTCATTAGTTGGAAAGAGGATAGGAATATATTTTAAAAGTTGCATAGATCATAAGATTATATATATACTTTATATATATACTGTATTGAGTACCGGGTATTGTGGTGTCGCGGCACGTGCGTCTTTGCTTACCCGAGTATGCACCCAAAGTACTCTACTTGTACAAGAATTGCATGAATTGTTTGCCCAAAACACTTGCGCCATGCATTTGTATTGCTTCGCTTGCTTTTTCTGAAAATGTTTGCGCATCTATGTACCGGGATACCCTTTCTAATCCCACGCCGAATCCTTCCTTACAGACAAGCTGTAGAACTGACGGAACGCACTTCACCCGAGCAAGCGGCATCTATTCGGGAGCCCCTGTCGGTGGTCAATCGTCGCTGGGAGTCTCTGCTGCGCGGCATGGTCGACAGACAGAAGCAACTGGAGCACGCCCTCCTCCACTTGGGTCAATTCCAGCACGCTCTCAACGAGCTGCTGGTCTGGATCGACAGGACGGACGGCACTTTGGATCAGTTGAAACCGGTAAGCGCTAAAGCTCGGGTCGAATCCCAGCCAGAAGTAGGTGTAACCTTTGGTTGAATCCTTTACAGATACCCGGGGACCCACAACTGCTCGAGGTTGAGTTGGCCAAGCTGAAGGTGCTGGCCAACGATATACAGGCGCACCAGAACTCAGTGGATACGCTGAACGATGCTGGACGGCAGCTCATCGAGACGGAGAAAGGTTCCGTCGAGGCGTCGACTACACAGGAGAAGCTGCGCAAGCTGAACAACGAATGGAAGCAGCTGCTGCAGAAGGCCAGCGACCGCCAGCATGAGCTGGAGGAGGCTCTGCGAGAGGCGCACGGCTACATATCCGAGGTCCAGGACATCCTGGGATGGCTGGGCGATGTGGATGCCGTTATTGGAGCCAGCAAGCCTGTGGGCGGCCTTCCTGAGACGGCCACAGAGCAACTGGAGCGCTTCATGGAGGTGTACAACGAGCTGGATGAAAACAGGCCCAAGGTGGAGACGATCCAGGCCCAGGGCCAGGAGTACATCAAGCGCCAGAACCAGATGAAGGTCTCCTCCAGCAATCTGCAGCACACGCTGCGCACGCTGAAGCAGCGCTGGGATGCCGTCGTCTCGAGGGCATCCGACAAGAAGATCAAGCTGGAGATTGCCCTTAAGGAAGCCACAGAGTTCCACGATACCCTGCAGGCGTTCGTTGAGTGGCTGACCCAAGCCGAAAAGCAGCTGTCGAATGCCGATGCCGTCTCGCGCGTTCTGGAGACCATCCAAGCCCAGATGGAGGAGCACAAGGTTCTGCAGAAGGACGTGAGCACACACCGCGAGGCCATGCTGCTGCTGGACAAGAAGGGCACACATCTCAAGTACTTCAGCCAAAAGCAGGACGTGATCCTTATCAAGAATCTGCTTGTTTCCGTGCAGCATCGCTGGGAGCGCGTTGTCAGCAAGGCAGCGGAGCGCACCAGGGCTCTGGATCATGGCTACAAGGAGGCGCGTGAGTTCAACGATGCCTGGAGTGGCATGATGCAGTATCTGCAGGAGACCGAGCAGGTCCTAGACCAGATCATCGAGGAGGCTACTGCCTCGAAGGAGCCGCAAAAGATCAAGAAGTACATCGCCAAGCTGAAGGAGACCCATCGCCAGCTGGCTGCCAAGCAGACGGTCTACGACGGCACCATGCGCACTGGCAAGAACCTCATGGAGCGAGCGCCCAAGGGCGACCGCCCTGTGCTGGACAAGATGCTGCTTGAGCTGAAGGAGCAGTGGACCCGAGTCTGGTCCAAGAGCATCGAACGCCAGCGCAAGTTGGAGGAGGCCCTCCTGCTATCGGGTCAGTTCAGTGATGCTTTGGGCGAACTCTTCGAGTGGCTGAAGAAGGCCAAGAGTCGCCTTAATGAGAACGGACCCGTCCACGGCGACCTGGAGACGGTTCAAGGACTGTGCGAGCACCATAAGCACATCGAGCAGGATCTGCAGAAGCGGGCCGCTCAGATGCAGGGCGTGCTAAAGACCGGACGCGATCTGGAGCGATCGGGCAACAATCCCGAGGTGGGACGCCAGCTGGATGAGCTGCAGTCCATTTGGGAGGAGGTCAAGAGTGCTGTCGGCAAACGCGGCGAGCGTCTCGAGGTGGCCCTGGTCGATGCTGAGAAGCTGAATGCCCGTGTCCAGGCTCTGTTCGACTGGCTGGATCACGCCGAGCACAAGCTGCGCTACGCCAAGAATGCCCCAGACGATGAGAAGGTGTCGCGCGAGATGATGGACATTCACATCGAGTTCATGAAGGATCTGCGCGTGCGCGAAAGCGAGAAGACAGAGACGTTCGAATATGCCGAGGACATCATTGGCAAGGCCTACCCGGACGCCATTCCCATCATCAAAAACTGGCTGTCGATCATTCAGCAGCGCTGGGAGGAGGTCCGCCAATGGGCCATCAACCGTGAGTCGAAGCTGGGCCTGCACCTGCAGTCGCTCAAGGATCTGGACGACAACATTGAGGAGCTGCTGGCATGGCTAACCGGACTCGAGGGTACTCTGTTGAGTAAGTAACTCAGGATTATGTCTTGTACACAAATTGTAATTGGTATCGTCTAATAATTAACAGACCTGAAGCATGAACAGCTGCCGGACGAAATTCCGCCGGTGGAGAAGCTTATCGAGGACCATAAGGAGTTCATGGAGAACACGGCCCGCCGCCAGACTGAGGTGGACCGCGCCTGCAAGCCGCGCCAGCTGCCACCCGGTGCTCGGAAGCCATCCCGCAGCGGAAAGACGCCAGTGTGAGTAGGCCAACATGCAGGCCAGTGGCTGCCACTGACCCGTAGTAGCACTGCTGTATCTGCATATCTGTACATACTTTATCTGTACTTCGTATATTGTTTATTATTATTTTGTATATGTATTTATTTTTGCCATTTCTTTTTATACTTTCTTTTGTATCCACTCCGCCACTTTATTGCTACAATATTCAAAACTCCAAAATCAAAATACTCCCCCCGCAACGTCTTGCACACTTTCTCTGCCTATCCAAAAAAAACCAAAATTAAACCAAAAACAAAACAAAAAACCACACCAACCAATCAACGATCGATATACAGACGTGGCTCCAGTCACGATCTGCGTGAACAGTCGCCCGATGGCATGAGGCGTCAAAGGTTTGACCGCAACTTTATACTCTAATTTCTGCTACTCGTTACATCCACTTCACCCACCACCCCGTTAGGCCACCCAGTGGCTTATGCTTACCCGATCGAATCTGCTTACTCACACCATCCACCGCAGCAACACTGCAACAGAAACAGTTTTGGTGAATGCCTAACATCCAACGCCTCCCCAAAACCCCACCCACATGACATTCTAAAGCAGCGGTGGCACATTCATGCTCGACTCGACCTCGACGTGCCCCCCATCGCTGCTCCAAAGAATCTCCCGAATGTAGTGCTAAAACCCCGTAGATGCTAATGTACTACTACACCTCATACCAATCCTGCACACAAACCACAGCCCGCTTAATCACTGCTGACAAAACTATTGCTCTTAAACTGTGATCTAATCCATGTGCCTCTCTCTCTCTTCCCACAGCTTCAAGGGCTCTCGCGACCAGGGACTCAACGCCCGCAAGGGAAGGTGAGTTATCAACACATCCCACTGTATACCGTTTCTAAGAATAGATAGATTCCGCATGTACTACAAAATGCTCAAATCGGAAACGAATTTCTTTTGTTTTTCAAACTTTCAACTAAATATTTTGGAAATGCTGCGTCTACAACTATTCGATTCGAACTGTACCATAATTAATAATTATATATCTATTTGAATTTTGTGTATCTATGTATCTTTGCGTTGCGTATTTTGTTCGTTACCTTACCATATTTTGTTTTGTTTTGTCTCTTTTTTGAATCTACTTTCATCTACGCCTACGTATACGTTGCCTCATATCGCTCGAATATCAAACAAATCAATCAAAACTATGCATCTTGCCGCTTTATTTGTCTAAATCAATGTACAAACCAAATATCTGTGTGCAGTCGTGTCACGCCCACACGTGACACGCCCGACAGAGATCGTCTGCCGCACTACGGCCCCAGATTCTCGCCAAGGTAAGTGCACCCCAACACACAACACATCACAACATCATCCAGTGCGTCTCTTAAGCTGTGCATGTCTAGTGCTCGTTTTTCTTATGTAGTTTCGGATTGGATAATCCTTTTGGATCATCTCAGGCTTAGGCTCTGCTATAATTTCCCATTCTGCTCTCCTCCATTTTGAATTAGCTCCACTGGACCCGAACTTGAATTCCGTTCGCCACGCGCCAAGCTTCTGTGGACCAAGTGGCGCGATGTCTGGATGCTCTCATGGGAGCGCCAGCGCCTGCTCAACGATCATCTCCTGTATCTGAAGGACGTGGAGCGTGCCCGTAACTTTAGCTGGGACGATTGGCGCAAGCGCGTAAGTATCCAAAGCTTCAGTCTAAGCGAAAGGTCAATATTATTTATGCTATTCTGTTTCTGTTCCTTAGTTCCTCAAGTACATGAATCACAAGAAGTCGCGCTTGACGGATCTGTTCCGCAAAATGGACAAGGACAACAATGGCATGATACCACGCGATGTCTTCATCGACGGAATACTCAACACGAGTAAGTTCCAACTTTTTGCAACCATTTATAGAAAGTACATTACTGATGCCTTCAATTTACGGCAGAATTCGACACATCTGGCTTGGAAATGAAGGCCGTGGCCGATCTTTTCGATCGCAATGGCGAGGGCCTTATTGACTGGCAGGAGTTCATTGCCGCCCTGAGGCCCGACTGGCAAGAGCGCAAGCCAGCCAACGACTCGGACAAGATACACGATGAAGTGAAGCGTCTGGTCATGCTCTGCACGTGCCGACAGAAGTTCCGTGTGTTCCAAGTGGGCGAGGGAAAGTACAGAGTAAGTTCGTCCAACTACTGTCCAAGTAACAGGGTCCTGATTTCCTCTATTTCAGTTTGGAGATTCGCAGAAACTGCGCCTGGTTCGCATCCTGCGCAGCACTGTTATGGTGCGCGTGGGCGGCGGCTGGGTGGCCCTCGATGAATTCCTGCAGAAGAACGATCCTTGTCGCGGTAAGTTGCGAACGAACCGGTTCGGCTAATCTTTCTAGCTATCCAAAAACACCATATGTAGTTGTGTTGCGTACACACACACACAATTTCGAAATTTGTTGATCTTCGTCCATTCCATGAAGCATCATCAGTATTCAGTAACGCAGTCCCATCGCCTACATACTCGTATATCCATATCCATCCATATCTACAATAATATTCTAGTGTAATCTTGTAGTCCACATCTTAAACATGCCACCCCGCATTCCACATGCATTTTTTCTATCCAGATGTCATGCATCACCTTGATCATCCATCTCATATAAACAAAAAATACATGCATTTCACATCTAGGTACAGTTGTGCTTAACAACTAATTATGATTTAATGCTAAATATTAATAATACCAAACGGATATGGTCATTTAACCAACCAACAACCAAACAGCAATAAAATATTGTGCCTAAAAAACAACACCTCCTGGAAAAATAAAACAAATAAAAGCCTTTAAACAGTTCTGACCATCGATTAAACCTCATTTACTCTACTATAATTTTGGTCCAAAAGTTGCCTAAATAAAGCTAAAAATTAACAGCGCGCGCCTTTTGATAATGAGTTTGTTTTTATCGCCATCCAGCCAGCGCCTATGCCGCCTCATACACAATAACCAAACGAAATCAGCAACCAAAAACCAAAATCCCAATTAAATCCAAAGCCCAGCCTAGCCTAGGGTTTCGCCATTTACTGTACTCATGCTCATTTATGTCGCTTCGATTCTTAACTGCGTAACAATTGATATATGTATCTGCCCATACAACTCACACTCCCACTCCCACCCATAACCAGCCAACCTTTCAACTGTATCTCTTAGATAGTGCTATTAACCGGGTATCTCCAGCAACGCCAAGTGATAGCCGAAATAACTATTATATGTACTACACCTAAAGAAATCTATTTTAATGCATGCTTTTCATTTTGTTAATCTACTATCCTCGCTTTCCAACTAACATTCTGCTCATCGGCTACAGTCGCGCATGCTGTTAACTAACAGCACCGGTATACCGTAGGCTCTAGGCTGTACGTTCATGTCACGCATTTTATGTTTGAAGCCTCACCACATTTCGTTGTGCGTCTCGTCTGCTACTTCTATTTGCCAAATTAGTTAACAATTGAATTTGTGTATTTGTTTTTGTTTCGTTTTTTACTAATCAAATTTTATGTTTCCCCCTTTTTCTTTTTTTCCAAATGGTACTTTTCCGTTATTTATTTAACCGAAATACCGAAAAATGATTGAATATTGAATAAATGATCCCGATAAATATGTATAATCTTCGCTTGCGCCGCCCACGCCCACGACCACGCCCACGCCCGATGCACCCGCCTGTGCCCACAAAAAATACCAAACATACCAAAAACACTGAAAATATGTGACAATACTACTTTGCGGTAACGATATTTCGTTGTTATTGTTGTTGTTTATATGTTCGCCCTACAACAAACATTGCCCGAAAACATACTCGTGCGCCTCTATCGTGTATGTGTGTATGTGTTTGTGTTGTGTGTGTGTGTGGTGTCTATATATGTGCGTGTGTGTGCTAACGGTCATACCTGCACATATATATAAAAAACCGCGCCATTCGCATCGCAACCGCAATCGCAATCGCATCCTCAACCGCTACCGCCAACCGCCACACTGTTACCGACTCGGAGCAGCCAAGGGACGCACTAACATTGAGCTGCGCGAACAATTCATATTGGCCGATGGCGTCTCGCAGAGCATGGCCGCATTCACGCCCAGACGATCCACGCCCAATGCAGCCGCCACTGCCACCTCCTCACCCCATGCCCACAATGGCGGCAGCTCCAACTTGCCGCCATATATGAGTGGACAGGGTCCCATCATCAAGGTAAATCAAAAACTGAAGCGTTAAACGGGTAACGAGTAACGTGTAACGAGTAACGAGTAACAAGTACCAGGAGAGTGAAACCGATATTCAAATCCTGTCCACCCACCCACCTTCTCTATCCATCCATCCATACATCCTTTAAGGGTCCGAGGTAAGATCCTAAGCCTTTCGTTCTGGGCTCGTTCGTTGTGTGTGTTGTTGACAAAGCTCTCGCAAAAGCTGCTGCGCCGCCGACTCTTGATTTGTTGTATATCTGCATGAGAACATACTCGTTCATATCGATCTGTATAATTTTACTTGTACGTACATATATATTGTTGTTGCCTCTCTATTCATTTTTGTACTCGATTAAATTTTAAGTTTTTGCGACCTTTTGAGTTTATGCTAGAGTACAGTACACCCCGTTTACGCACCTGAGGCTATGAGGCCACGAGGCTATTGAGGTTGTTAGGCGCTAGGTTGTTAGGTTGTTGTCCATGGCTTAAATGATCATATGCCGTTTGCCAGCTGCCTTTTGCTGTCCAATGTTGGCTAAACGTATCCAATATTGATTTCTATACATGTAGCTGATGAGCACTTGGCCGAATTAATGCCAATCTTTGAGAAAATCCGTGCACAAGACCAAGTCCCATGCGCCTTTCCCATACACATGGGCGCCGGCGGCACGGTATTCGTCCGATGCAATACCAGCCGCTCGGTCCCGCTGAGTCCACATGTGCTGCATTGTCATCCAACAACACACTGGGTAAGTCCATTGTCCAATGATTGGCGGCGGAGTGAGAGAAGGATGAGCCGGAGAAGCCACAGAAGGAGGAGAATCAAAATTAAATCGGTTCCATTTTCAGCGGGTCTAGAGGGGGGATCGTTCAAAAGATCACATCTAATCGTTAGCTCTCTTCCACACAGGTCCGCGAGCGATCGGTTCGCTCGATTCCCATGTCGCGGCCATCGCGCTCGTCACTTTCGGCCAGCACTCCCGACTCTCTGAGCGACAACGAGGGCAGCCACGGTGGACCCTCGGGCCGGTACACGCCGCGCAAGGTCACCTACACGAGCACACGCACAGGCCTCACGCCAGGAGGCTCTCGTGCCGGCTCCAAGCCCAACTCACGCCCGCTCAGCAGACAAGGATCTAAGCCACCGTCGCGACATGGCTCCACGCTGTCGCTGGATAGCACGGGTAAGCTACAGATGCGGATTCGGATCTTTAAACGACCAAGCACAATTTATACCTCTTTTCATTCCCGTAGACGATCACACGCCGTCACGCATTCCGCAACGGAAACCGTCAACAGCAAGCACCGCCAGCGGCACTACGCCACGCCCAGCGCGACTCTCAGTGACCACCACCACGCCAGGCAGTCGCCTGAACGGCTCTAGCACCATCACCCGCAAAACCGCCTCCGGCTCGGCCAGTCCAGCACCCACAAGGTAGGATTTTGGTGACAGTTGCTTGGCCATGGCACCTTTCCGAATGGGAAACATTGGGGAAAGCGGGACACAAAATGAAACAACTCTTATTAATTTAAACCTTTTATTTTTCACATTGTTTTCGGTTTACCGCATTAACTTTTGACCAACACAACTCACACAAACAAACAACCAACCATCATGATACGCTAACAAACAACTCCAATTGGCATTTTGAAACATTTGAAATTTGCTTGAACGCAACTAAAACAAACACAAACCAAACTACTATGCCTGAAAATTCTATAAAAAAAACAACAACAAAAAACAATATATACTGAAACAGCAACGGAGGCATGAGTAGATCATCCAGTATACCAGCACTAACAGGCTTCGGCTTCAAACCAATTAGGTAATACCGCTCTCCAGACAACACTTAACATAATTACAAATTCATAAGCTTAGGCTAGTCATAAGGCATCACATGATATAGCGCAGGATGATCAGTGGTTATGGTTTCTTATATGCTAACTACTCGTATTGTTGTACTTACCATCCCCACAACTAAAGCCGCCCATCACGGATACCGATTAAGATACCCTCATTCGATTCCAAGTCAACATCGCCCACCAACTCGACTACGAATACGAATCCAACCAGCTTGGGGTAATATTGATAAGCACTCAAAAGAGACATTTACTAGCCAATTTTCAACTCTATCTATAGCAAGTAATTACTATTATTATCGATATAATGTTATTGTTAAGTTATTTGTACCTTCATTGCTGGACCTTTCCCGAGCATGTTCCTGCGCATGCCAAACAAGCAACAGAAGCTTTCAACTAATGCTTAAGTTTTATTTTCTAGTCTACCGTTATACTACTTATGTTTCTGTTATTGTTATATGAATTGGAAATAAGTTGAGAACCATTGACTAACCGATTTTCTTTACCATCCCCTACCCTTAGGCGGAACATCAGCGGAAGCACGACCCCGTCGGGTATGCAGACTCCGCGCAAGAGTTCGGCGGAGCCGACATTCAGCTCGACCATGCATCGCACAGCGCGCGGTACAACACCGACGGAGAAGCGCGAACCGTTCCGGCTATAGAACGGAGAAATGAGAAAATATAAGGACGATGAATGCCAATATTTAAACCATACACACCACAAACAAACTTATGTACTAACTACGCACTGATGTTCTAAACTAAACCCTTAATGAACTCCCCAATAATCGTGAGAGAGACTACATTAGCAATGAATGTAGCAGGAACACACACAGCACAGAGTTCTGTTGAGACTAACTTTATAGTGCCCCAAAGGAGTGGATGAGCGAGACAATTTATAGACGTTTATGCCACTCACGAGTATAGTATATATTTTGTAAAAGACACATACATATGTAGATGAGATGAGCGCAGACATATAGCTAGCACACAAAGTTGATCAGAGAAGCAACCTACTTACGAGTACTACTAATAATAATACTACACTACCTTTTGCTACTACTAATTTGTAATGTCCTTTGCCCCCATTCACTAGTTATACATGTTTCTAAAATTATAATTTGTATATACTTATAAACGAAACGATGATAAAACAAGCGTAAATTAATGAAAAATACACTCCAAGTGCTCCAAGGCAAGTAAAAGTATACAAAAACACAATAATTAAAAAAAAAAAAAAAAAAGATATCGAAAAATATTTAGAAAAAAATTAAAAACATTCGAATGAAATGTCCGGGCCTCTGTTGCAAAGCTCTCTGTGCCCATGTGTCACCATCGAAATCGCCAGTTTGATGGTCCACTAGACAGAAAGGGGCGTGGCAGAGGTGGCACGGCCAAAAAAATAACTAAAACGCATTCAAGAGAAAAGAAAAAATTTGATTTTGTTCTGTTATTAAACTAATAAGATTGTGAAAAATGTAAGCCGCATAAAGAAAATATTTAATTATATACTAAAAGTCATTACTTTAAGTTTAATTAATATTTAACTGTTAAGTGAGAAACACACACATACTACACACACACAGAATTTGTATTGCATAATTATTTTGTTTTTTATATATGCAACTACAACGCAACGAAAAAATTATGATGCAAGTGGGAGAAATTTTGGAGCGTGTCCCTCCCTTTATATAAATATTGTAAAATACTAATACTAAATTATTTTGTTGTACGAATCGAAAGAAAATGCATTAAACACGTTTTTTGTAATTCTATTAAATTAAAACAATTTAAATGAGAAATAAAATTTACAAAAAACTATAACATAAAAAAATAGTGTGTTCAATTCTATTTCCGTTTCCCCCACAGTAAAATACAGCTGCGTATTCCATGATTTTGGTAGTTGATTTATTCGTTATGGTTCCCAATCGTAGTATTTATTTGACACATTGAAATTGAATTTTCGATACACGAGTATGAATGTATAACCCTGGTCGATCCTTACGGATGTCGGTACAGGTCTTTTTTTCTACACAAACACTCAATTAATTACAACATTTAATGTGTGCACGCATGCTAATGATAATGCCCTGCCTCTGTCTCGGGCCTCATCTACCTTGACATCTGCCTTTCTTTCCTTCCTTTAACTGACTGACTAGATGGGGGGTCATTCCAACTTCAAGTATTCGTTAGTTTGGGTTTTATTTGTGGTACTAGCTGCTGCTAGATAGGGGGAGATAAATATTTCTGCTAAAGATTGAGAGCAATTACAGATTATGCGTATAGGAATATCAATATCATTGTCTTCTTGGCCATCGTGTCTCTCGTGTGTATCGATTGGTATGGAGTGGTTACGTCAACGCCAGCGCTGCCAGTTGGTGCTGCTAAATACATGCTTGCTTGCTTTACTCTCTAGCTATCAAACCTAGTCATCCTCATCCTAATAAATATAATCATAATCGTAATATCGTCTCGGCATGGTGCGGTGCCGCAAGTCTTTTGCAAACCATTACAAATATCATTATAGTTAATATACAACTAAATATCAATGTTAATAGAAAATTAGCTAACCCGGTTCGCTAAAGCTAACTAAACATAAATACAAACATAAAATTCACAGAAACGAGTGCGCCTCACGAAACTAAAAGTCTGTTCTGTCTGGGATGGTGCTGGATTGTGTATTAGCAGCATGGCAACGCAATGGGTATCCGGAGCCGCATCTGTCCTGGGAGCCATTGTCACCTGGTAGGCCCAGAGCAGGCAGACTGAGACTTCGTCTGCTTTCCTGTCCCTGTAGTTGCTGCACTGCTTCCGCCTGAACTGCCACCAGCTGAGCCAGGGTTTGGCTCGCGATCGCGGTCTGCACGATGGTGGTGTCCGTGGTGCTGATGGCGCCTGTTGCCACGATAGTGTCGACGATTGTGATGTTGATAGTTGTTATTAGTCGGCTCTGCCATGACACGATGTGTCTCCTGCACAACTGGAGCAAAGGTGCTGCTGCTTGTGGGTTTAAGGGCTTCGTCCTTGGATGGTCCCTCCAATTTCTTAGCGGCCTCCGCCTCTTCACGACGCCGACGTCGTCGTACATCTTCCTCGGTCTCAATGGAAATTACAGCAGCACTGTCGGCCTTTACATCAATGATGGCGCCGCGACTTTTTTGCTGCAGATACAACTGGGACATGCGCTGCTGCATTTCCCTAAGCTCTTGGGTCACTTTGAAGTCGGGAGCATTGATAAGCTCTGAGGGCGGCATGGCGCATTTTAAGCTGTCCGACTCGTCACTGATGTGTTCACGACAAACGGGACAAAGGGCCTGGAAGGGATCAGCCGTCTTCTGCAGCCAGGCGGGCAGCTTTTCAAACTCCTCCTGGTAGTTGCGCCGTAACGCATTCAAGTGCCTGGCTAGGCAGTAGCTGTGCAGGTAATGGAAGCACTCGGTTCGAGTGAACTCGTCGCCCTCAGCGAATCCGTACAGACAGACCACGCACTGTCCGCTGGGCAGGTTGCTGCCGGTCAGATGCTCCCTCACCACCTCAATCAGGTCGAAGACCACGGGAAAGCCCAGCGACTCCTTAATCTTCACATTGCATGCGGTTCGTATGGCCTCCAGGCGAGCGTCGTCCAGTCCTCGGGGACGAAGCAGTTTGAATGTGGGACTGACGTCTGGGTAACCCGGCGTCGGCTGCACCTGCAGTGTGACACATATGTACTGCTGTTCGTCGTCCTCCCCAGTCAGCGGAAGAACCGTTGTCTCGATTAGGTCCACGTCGCCGCTTTTGAGGAACGGTAATTTCCGTGTTTAGTAGCATAAAGATTTGTTTTTCAGATAACCTACCCGACAGTGCGCTTGATACAAACATCGTCCATTAGAATTGCTTCCAGCGACTCCACCTCGTCTTGTAATCTGTGGGAAATCATTCTCCGTTAAAGTAAACCCGCTCTCCAAGCATTTCTCATTCACTTACGCGTCCATGGTATTCGGATTTTGCTGATTTTGATTATTTTTGAGTTTTAAAAAATCGATTTGGGACCCCTGCAAAAATTAGCGTCAGTGTGACCTATACTCAGAAATATACCAAAATATACCGTCCCATTTTCAAAATATACCGTAAATATACTGATAATTCAAGTTCGATTTTACATATTCCTCGTTTTCTTTCTTCGGTTGAATATTTCTAGCTATATAGAACATTTAGCCATGCCCACATAATTTTAGCTCATTGATGAATCAATTTTCTACACAATTGGATAGTTTTTAATCCTTGCTTTTATTGTATTTTGACTAAAACAAGGTTTAAACAAAATAGTTCAACAAAAAAAACATTCGCAATGTTGCTAGTATTTGAAGACACGATGCGTGTATATGCCTTTGTATACCCTATTTCGTTAATTTTATATGAAGATGCAACGTGATTTAACAAGAAATTTTCTCAAATTGATATGTTTTTGACTTATTCATGTGTATTATTAGTATCTTGTATAAATTTATGTAGATCCTGATACCTACTGAGCCTTGGAAGACAAACGTATTCACAATTCTATATCATCCATTTACCCCAGGGTATGTGTGCATGAAACAAGCAACATGTTTGTGTATGGAATGAGACTCATTGTTGCAATAGCGAAACTGCGGCGAATCGGGTATTGCCTATATTTCAAGCTATATAGATTTGCCCACTTAGCTTTATCATAGATAAATGCATTTTCTACAAGATTGCTTCTTTTAATTACCTTTATGTATTTTATTTTGACCAAAAAACGGTTTTCAAGTAAATGTTGCCGCAACTTTTGTGTATGGAATGCGCAACATTTGTGTATGGAATGAGACTCATTGTTGCTAAAGCGAATTGGGGTGAAATGCGGCGAACTGCGGCGAATTTCGGCGAATTCAAATTTTCTCATATTCTTTGTTCCGTTGAATAATACTATCTATATGGAACATTTAGCCATGCCCACGTAATTTTATACGATTGATGAATCAATTCTATACATGATTGGCTTATTCGAAATACTTGCATTAATTGGATTTCTATATAACATTGAAAATTAAATTAATGGTTTGATGAAATTGACAAAAATACCATGGGAGCGCGGCGAAAACCAGTATTTCTACAGTATGACCCTCAGAACAGCACCGAAATATACGGTCTCATTTGAAAAATATACCGAGTGGTGCGCGCCAAATATAACTTTTTTGAATGTGAGCGACAAGGATTTAAATGTTGGCATTGCCGATTCAACAAATACGACGATTCCCTCAATTTTGATATTCCGTCGAATATAAATAGCTATGTAGAACATTAAACCATGCCCACATAATTTTATCCGGTTAATGAACCTATTTTCTACTTGACTGGCATATTCTAGACAATCGCTTTTATTGGATTTCTACTTAACGTTGAAAATTAAATTTAATAGATTGATGAAATTGACAAAATACACCGATATACCGTAAATTTACCATCGCATCCATAGTGCAACGCCCTTCGATAGCGCGATATCGATATCAGCTGGCGCTGAAAAGGATGCAATGGAAAATTTATGTTTTGGCGGCACTTTAAAGACAAATTCTGAATACATTCAAGTATTCAATTCTTTGAACAATTTAATGAATGTATTTTACAGCTCTCGAGTTATAGTGCTCTTTTTTCTTTTATTCTCTCTTGCTCTCTACGGCAGTTCCTCCGAACTACCCCCAAAGCCGAGCAGCGGCATTTTGGCAGCTTTCAACCCCCTGATGGAGTGAGTGCCACGTGCTTCCCTTAGCTTTTGGCCTCCTTTCACGCACACAAACACACGCACTGGCAGCAATCAATGAAAGTGAAGCTTTGCCCAAATTAAACATAGGAACTCTATCCGCATGTGAAAAATTTCCATGCACTCCGTACATTCATCCTGTGGCCCGTCGTCCTGCGTTAGCGCCCGTGCCCGTCTCTCGGTTCTGGTGGTGGTGGATTCTCGCTCGGCTTTTCACCACGGCAACGTCGCTCGAGAGCTTCTGGCTGGCAGTGCTATCACGGCGCCAAGCGTTTCGTTTCACTTTGTAACAGAAAGCTCAAATCAACGGTCGTGTCGTGAAAATTGGGCAAAGCTCCGTGTGAAAACGCTAAAATTCCTCGAACGAAATTGATTTGTGCGTGTGTGTCCATGGTTATTAGAGTGCATTTGATCTAAAGCAAAGTATTAGAGAATTGCAGAGTGCATTTTGGATTCACGGCCACACAGAGGTTTTCCAAGTTGCCAAAAACGTTGTCTGGAAGGGACAATTGTGCCATTGTGCTTATGCGCGTGTGTGTGCCTGTTTTTGTGTGAAAAATCCGCCCTTAACAGCAGCCAGCCAGCAAGGATCCCGAAGCTAAGCCAAGTCAAACTTTGGTACGTTGGTACGCCAGCACGTTGGACAGCAGCACATTCTGCCCGTCCTGACGTGTCCTGCGCACTCACACACACAGCGTAAACTTGTTTGCCTATCTCTCTCTCTCTCTCAGTCCCAGTCCCAGCCCCAGTGGCAGTGTTAGTCTCTTTCTTTCTCCTTCCGAGAACTTGTACATAATGAGCGGCGCTCGTATTTGTGAGGCACGTGGAATTTCCAGTGACAACAGTTTATGCAAATTGCTTTCAGCAACGAATTCAATTGTTTCGTGCCCTTCACGCCAACGAAAATCTGCATTTCTGTGCATTCGCATTCGTATTCGCATTCCAATAAAACCAAGGAAATGCGAAAATTCATCAGACCCAATGCGATTGTAACAAATATATACTCGTACGACTTTGCACGTTGGTAACAGGCAGGAAGCAACATTTTCGATCCATGTGCCCGAGAAGAACAAATTGGTATGATGCACAATTAGAAGAAATAGAACTAGATTTTGGCAAGATTTCAGCATCAAGTGATTAATCATGGGGCGAGCCAGCGAACGCAAGCAAAATTTGAAATTGATTCTCTATGAGATATGAGCATCAATTTATAAATTTACAAACCAATTTCCGTAGATCTTACCTCAGGCTCCCGCCACTCTGTCTCTCTTTGTCTATCTGCTTCTCTCTCTCAACCACTCATCCTCTCACCCACTCACCCGCTAAACCTTCTGCTACCTTTGGCTCCATGTGGCAAAGTGAAATTGCATTGAGGCTGGCAATGGCATTGGCTGAGGGGTTGTTTTAGCCAAAAAGCTCAGACCTCCCCTCCCCACCTATTTATGTACCTCTCATCCTCAACAGGCCAACAGTTGATGCTGTGCCAAAAAGCAAGAAATTGAACTTTGTGCCTGTCTGACTGCAATCCCGCCTCCATGCGAGCTAGAGTGAGAGCGAAAGTTGTAGGTACATACATATGTACGCGTACATACATTGTCGAAGTATATAAGGCACTGGCATATAAGTTATTTTGGCTGGCAAGTGCATGTGTCCGCTAGCTGCATGCTCCTGAAAAATTAATTGTTTTCTCTTTGTTTTGATTGAAAAAGGCAATGTTTCACCAAGATATTTGGACTTTCGAGAAGAGAGAACAATGTTAAGATAGTTCCTGGTTATGTTTCCTTCTTTATCTTATGATAATACAAAATTATGTAGAACAAGAACCAAAGACATGAAGGACTCATCAGGCTAAAATATAGCTTATTTATATACGCTGTTTGGTTTGCTGACGGTTCATATTGAGTTTCAGCTTAAAAAACTTTCCGTCCGTCAGACATCTGCTGCGTTTATTTGCCTTCTATCGAAAGCGGCCCAAGCTTAAGAACGCGTAAACAATCCGAATCGGTGCGGGGCTGGGGTACACAATCCTAAGTGGAGTTGGATTTCAAAAGGGATGGAGGGAGTGTTGGGCTTGGATCTGGGTAGCTTAATGCGTCCAGTGCCGCTCCAGGAAATCCGGACAGCGACTACCCACCCACACAATTGCAACAAAAGCCCACTTCAAGGTCAAACTCTCTCTATCTCTCTCTCTCTCTCTCATTGTATCTCTGGGAAGCGGGTAGCTCGTTCCTGTATGGGGGTTGGGGCGTTCAAAGATTTTTCGGCCACATCTCGCCGTCGACTGGCTAAAACATTTACTTTGCATTGTCGAAGGGGCGCCCCCAAGGAGGGTAAGAAGGGCGAGAGCAAAGGGCGCACATTGCATATTGGCAGCCGAACAACTTGCGCAATCTTCCCCACTCTCTGCTCTCGCTGCATCTGCACTCTGAGCAGATCGGATCCCAAAATAGCCGCAAATATGGTATTATTAGTTGGAATTTTGAAATGCTCATCGTGAACAAACCTCTGTGCGGTGCGCACAGGGTTTATTATTGTGTACGCGAACAAAAGCCAATAAAATGTACAAAATCGATTGCATAAACAAAAAATATTTCATTGGCAATCAAATTGCATGATTTATGCAGAATAGAAAAACACAGCTGGTCGCTGGTTGCCGGTCGCCGGTCGCCTCTCCAACTTGAACCGAAAAGTGTTCCAATCGATTTGGCCTGGAACACGCCATGTCATCAGATTTGTGCCCCTTAATCCGCGCTCTCCCGCTCCGCTCCTCCCCGCCCTCCGATTGTCTCTTTTTTAGCTATTTCGGTGGCACTTTAACCGGGAATAAGCTTTAAAGCCATCCCCTGCTGCTGTTGCGCCTGCTGCTCCTACCCCCAACACCGGGTCGGAAAGGGGATGAACTTGTTTTTTGTTGTTGTTGAATATCACTTTTGGAACGACGCAATTACGTTTGTCCTTTTTGGCGGTGTTTTGTTCAGGAGCGCAGGCTTTTATACCTGTTTACGTACACTCTAATACACACACATATTTAGGATGTGTGTGTGTCTGTTTATGGATTGGTTAGCCTGGTAAATTTCCATTCATATAAATTTCCATCGCTTGGCCAGCCATTGTTCTTTGGGTTTGAATCGGTTTCAAAGCCAAGCCAGAATCAGTGGGACTCGAGGCGGAGTGGAGTTGTATAAGCAGTGCAACACAATTACATCCTGTCAAATTCAATCAAACTTATTCTGATTGTGCTTTCAATCTTTCAATCATAGCCGCAGTGCGCCCCTCATTTAGCAATTTCCCTTAACAATGAGTTAAGCATTGTGTTTCAGTCTGTTCTATGGGAGGTGCAGGGGAAGGTCTAAGTGGGCTAAACCGTTCCAATGACAGGGCCAGGGTCGTTCTGTGACCGTGTCCGTGTACGGGTCCTGCTTGAGCTTTATATTTAGAAACGCCAGTGGCGTGGGCGTGTGGCTGGTGTTGCGGCAGGGTGGCTGTGGGAATATTGCGACGCAAAAGAAACAGCAATCACAGGAGCTTAATATTTCCACACATTGGTTTACGTAACGTCAATTGGATTGTGTAATCAGCAGGCGACGGGCTAGAGAAGGAAGCAAAGCGCCGCACCGCGCCGCACCGCACCGCACGCAAGCAAACAAATGTTGCAGTGTGTCTGAAGATGGAGATGGAGGGGACTGGCTGGGAGCTTGTGGCATTGAACGCACTCCACGCTCCAAGTCCTTTTATTATCTTTACCCTCGGGGCTGGTCCCATCGTGGTGCTGTTCCTGGTCTGCCATCTACTCTGAATTAACGAGCTTGTGGTGCAATTTTTGTGTTTGAGCTTTGTGCATTTTGCATTTTGCATCCACGAGATACATTTATGTGCGCTGCCTGCCACTGTGTGCAGTAATTGAATAAATATTTACACCCACCCATCCAGGGGGTGGGCACGGGTGCCCAGGGGGCTGGCTGTTCGATACCACTAACGCAGTTGTGGAACAAGTCAGCCATCAAAAGACGTCATAGCGCATTACGTATACGCAAAATAATGAAGAATCGGAAAAGAATATATAGACCGTATAGTGGCGCTCTGTGTCTTTGTGTTTGTGTGCAGATGTACATATGTATGTGTGCATACACAGAGCTATCAATGAAGCGGCAGGACGCCAAAAGCTTGCCAGAGCTTTCCTCTCTCTCTTTTGGCATTGCTCTCTAGCTATGGTGGGATTCGATTCTGCTTCTTGCCAGACAGCTGCTGCTGTTTCGCGACAACACACCCGCTCAGAGAGAGAGAGCAAGAGAGATGGCTCTGGCGCTGGCGGTAGCTCACTTCCTCTCTTTGTCGCTTGCTCTGCTGCGTCCTCTGGCTTTACTACGTCAGCAGAGCAGAGCAGAGACGAGCCTCCAAGTAAATAAGCCAACATATACACACATATGTACATACATACCTAGTATATAGTACATAAGGCTGCCCTGCCGCCGCCTCCACCCTTTATTTACTTTATGTACGAGTTTGTGTGTTCTAGTCTCGTGTCCTCTTGCTTTTCTCATTGCTCTTTCCATTTGCAACGACCTTCCGTAGGAGTCAACACTTTTTGGCCCTACACACTGAGCAACAAGGTTCAGGAAGTCACGATTTCTGGGCGTTTAGGTCTTAGATGGGTGAGGTGGTTCAGTGACTCTCCGTCCGCGCAGCGATTTGACGATTGTGGGGCCGGGTGTCCTTCGTCTAAGCGGGATGTGGAAAGATAAATTTCCTATTAACTTTCTGCCGTGCGTGCATAAAAATTTTGTTCATTAAGAGAGAGATTAACCAGCAGAGCAATATGAAAAACTTTATGAATTATGCAGGAGCGAGTACTCACCTATAAGTAGTATGTAGATTCGCCAACTTCCAAAGTTATAGGAGAAAAGAAATGGGTAGGGAAGGAGAATTCGAATTACAAGTGCCATCGAAAAGTTTCCATTAACCAGAGGAAAACCCGCCTTAATGGCTAGCAATTAGGACACAAATTGAGTTAGCAGCCACTAGAAGAGGTCTCAAGGACGCCCCACCACTGAAAAGAGCAAATGCCAGCGCGCACACACACATATGTATATCGTTTATTACATATACATTCGTACACTGGCACACATTCACACCCGAGGAATATTGATCAAACAGAGTCCCGCCGGAGAATCATATCCTTGTATTGGCCTTTTCCTAATCGGCTGCTTCATTTTTCAGAAACCACGGCGCGACTTGAACCACCCGAGCGTTGATGGCTGCCACCAAAATCATCGATGCACCGCGCAACGGCCACGAGATGGCTCCATTGAACACAAGGGCACGGGGCGATGGGACCCACGGCGTGACCATCGTCCTGACCGCCCCGCAGCGCAACTCGGTACAGTCGGTGGACATTCCGGGCGGAGATCCGGAGCGGGCCGCCTGGAGTGGCAAGATGCAGTTCTTCCTCAGCATCATCGGCTACTCGGTGGGCCTGGGCAACATCTGGCGCTTTCCCTACCTGTGCCAACAGAACGGCGGCGGTGAGTACACACCCGTGGAATGTCCATGGAATGCCATGCACATGTTCGGATTACCCGAACTGTCAGCAACTGCCACAAGTGCATATCGCTGCAGTTTTTTCCAATCAATGTCTGCACCCAACCCCAAAGACCAGCCCCAACCCAACTCCACTCCACTGCCAATTTGTTGCTTCTGCTGGCGTCACCTGTGCGATAACGCTAATTCTACAGACTGCAGGTGGTACCCCCACCGCTCCCTTTGCTCCCCCTCTCCCTCCCGACCGCCCTGTATGGCATATCCAATATCATGTGGCCAACGAACTACATATATGTATGAGCAGCTAATAAAGTGCACAGCTTTGACAATAACATTATGGGATTTAATGTGCACTAATTGCATAGCTTTATCATCGCGTCTGGCGGGTCCGGAAAACCCAATTGTGGGGGCCTTGTGGAGGAGCTTTGCATCGGCCCACTGGGGAAAGGGGAAGGGCACACGCCCCGTGTCGAGCACGCACATTTCTAGTGGGAATTCAACCCCGCCCCGGCTTTAATTCAATTACAAACTAGAGAGAATGACCAAATTGCCATCGCAGAGTACTCCCAGCGGGCCCACAGGTGACGGAGCAGATTAATATTTAATTATATAAGCCAAGAATGCACCAGACGTACAAAAAGTGTTGGAGCAGATGCATTTGTACCTTCATGACAATAAATTCCTTCTGACTTGAGCAGAACACGATTCAGAAGAGCAAATGCAAATGCAAATTGATTTCGTGTCACGTCACTCAAGTGGACTTTGGACTTAATCCGCACACATTCACCCGTTCTTACATGCCCTCTACCACACATAGGTGCATTCCTGATACCGTTCATGATTATGCTGATACTGGAGGGAATACCACTCTTCCTCATCGAACTGGGCATGGGGCAGCGCATGCGGCTGGGCGCGTTGGGGGTGTGGAACACCATCCATCCGTGGCTGGGCGGCATCGGCATCTCGTCGTGCATTGTGACGCTGTTCGTGGCCCTGTACTACAACGTCATCATCACGTGGGTCTTCTTCTACCTCTTCAACAGTTTTCGGGTGAGTTTTCCCACACAGATAGGGATCTCGAAGAGATCTGCTTATAAGGTGTTTCCATCGTTCCATACTCCCCTAGTACCCCCTGCCCTGGTCCACCTGTCCGACGAATGGCACTGGATTCGCGCTTGAAGAGTGCGCCAAGTCGTCGGAGACAACGTACTTCTGGTACCGCACCACCCTGGACGCCGCCCCGTCCATGGACGAGCCCGGCGGCCTCAAGTGGTGGATTGTGCTCTGCCTGATGCTCTCCTGGACCATCGTCTTCTTCATCGTGATGAAGGGCATCCAGAGCTCCGGCAAGGTGGTCTACTTCACCTCGCTCTTCCCCTACATCGTCCTCACCATATTCTTCATCCGCGGCATAACACTGCGCGGCGCTGGCGCTGGTCTAATGCACATGTACACGCCGAAGGTGGAAAAGCTGCTGGAGCCAACGGTGTGGCTGGACGCGGCCACCCAGGTCTTTTACTCGTTTGGCCTCGCCTTCGGCTCGCTAATAGCCTTCGGGAGCTACAACACGCCGAAGAACAACTGCGTCCGCGACGTCCTGCTGGTGTCCGTCTGCAATGCAGTCACAGCCATCTACGCGAGTGTCGTCATCTTCGCCATTCTCGGCTTCAAGGCCACCATGAACGTGGATCGCTGTGTGGCAAGGTGAGTACAGCAGCAGCAAAGCAGTACAGCAGTGCAAATGGCTGGGGTGGGGTCAGCACGCATCGGTGGACAGGCACCTGGGATAGGTCATCACATCATCCAATGTTGACCAGTTGTAACCGGCACGAGGCTTTGTCTCCGTGCCTATTTACGTATAGTCGTATCAATGGACATCTGGGTATTTGTGTGCCCTTCCGTTCATTGATATTCGAATCGATATATGGAATCGCGGTCGTGTCTGTCAATTTGTATCAATTAATGGTCCCACGCTGAGTTATTTGCAATTGCTCTTGAACTGTCCGGCCGTGTCCGTGGGCTCTAACCGACTTAAACCGGTCTTCGTCTTTGTCTTCTGCCCCCACAGCAACACGGACATCCTCGTTAGGCATGCGTTTCTGGAAAACAAGAACGCCACCACCCTGGAGTACGAGCATGCGATGGACAAGCTGAACGACACGGAGAAGACCCTCTTTCAGCTGAGCGAGTGCACCCTATCCAAGGAGCTGGACAATGTGAGTACTCTCCTGGATATGCCTCATATTGCATCCCTGCATCCCGCAGTAATTCATCGTTATCCTCCTTCCTCCTCTGCTTTAGGCCGCCGAGGGAACGGGCCTGGCCTTCATCGTGTTCACCCAGGCAATTGTGGAGCTGCCGGGCGCCCCCTTCTGGGCCGTGCTCTTCTTCACCATGCTGCTGTCGCTGGGACTGGGCTCGCAGATCGGCATCTTGGAGGGCATGCTGTGCACCCTCTTCGACATAGACATTATCAAGCGGGTTAAGAAACAGCATGTCACTGGCGTGGTATGTCTATTCTGCTTTACTGTCGGTTTCATCTTCTGCACAGGTGCCGGGGAGTACTGGCTCAAGATGTTCGATTCTTTTGCCGGCACCATTGGTCTGGTGGTGGTGGCCCTGATGGAGATGATCGCCGTTATCTTTATCTACGGACACGAGCGGTGGGTACCCCTGAAAGCATTCCCTCAAGACAAGTCCTACAAGTCCTCTGCCCACAGCTTCACTGAGGACATCTATCAGATGACTGGCTACAGACCCGGCCTCTACTGGCAGCTTACATGGCGCTACATTGGGCCCGTAATCATGGTCTGCATCCTGGCCTCGTCCATCGTCTTTATGGTCATCCGCAATCCCACATACGGAGCTTGGAATGCCGAATTGGTGGGTTCATCTCTCATTGAAGTCTCAACTCTGCCGCTTGCCTGACACTTGCTTTTCAATTTGAATCCAGGGTGTGGTGGAGCAGAAGGAATACCCCAGGTGGGTCATGGGCATCGCCCTGTCGATGATCATGGCCGGCGTCCTGCCCATGCCCATTGTGTTCCTCATGCGCAGCTTCCAGTGCCTGAAGGTGGACCTGGACATACACCAGGGATCGATCCGGCGCAACGAGACAACCGCCTCTACCAAGGAGATGATTGACAACGACGATGATGTAAGTCCCCCCATTATCTGTTCGCATTCGAGATGCAGCTTTCTTTATACTACCATTTGGTGTGTTGTTTGAGCGTTCAAATTGAACCTACATCTAGGCTAAGATAATGCCCAGCTCTCTCTGGACAATAAGTGTAACTAATTGTGTCTTTCTCTCACCTAAAAAACATTCCTCACACTTGCGCTTGATTTTCCTATCTGAAAATGCTTCAAACAAAACCAAAAACCAAATACAAATCACGCTCATTGTCGTACAGAATATGAGTCCGGATATGCCACCGCAAGATTCATTAGCGGCGACACGCTTCACAATTGGAGACTTCGAAGTAAGTTGTGTCTTGTCCTGGTCAGCCATCCCCCAATCCCCCAATCCCCGGATCCCACACTCCCCACTCCCGCCACATGCACCTCTCTCTATAGACACTAACGCTAATCACACAATTCTCTGCTCTTCTTTCCCCCTATGCTCCTGTGTCCACACTCATTGGTCAATGTTTAGAATTAGAACGAACCGAAACGAAACCCTGGAAACGTTGTTAATTAAGTGCTGCGCCAAGTTTTAAAGATCCTCCAGAAATTACTTAGAAAACCAAACAGAAAACATAAAACAGAACCCAGTTAATCCCTAAGATAACACGAAAAGTAGTTAGCTCTAATGCTCTAATTCGCATGGCCCCACACCAAAAGACACCAAAAGACACCGATCACCGATCACTGATCACCGAACTAAGGACAGTGCTAAATTCCACGCGCCGTGTGCCCAAAAACTGCGTAGTAGCCAAACCAAACAGAGAATGCTCATTCCTCAGATACTCCCTCAACTACTCAATCCAATCTCAAAACCACTAAGAACTAACCAACGCACAGAAATTTCTCGTAGCTAGCAATCAAATCAACAAATCAACAAATCAGCAAATGCAAATCAATGCTTTTTAAAACTGACATAGAAATATATTTAAATTAAATTCAATATTAAGCCAGCGATAAGGGCCAGGCCAGGACAATTATTTACAAACGTTATGTTTAGGAAAAAGACTAGCTAAATCGCTTGAGCAGGTAGGGGCCTGAGAGGGCTCAGCAGATATAAGTAGGGCAATGAGTGTATATATAAATGAAATGGTCAGATACAGGCAGTCAGTCCAGTCCACACAGAAGGCAGTACAGTACTTTAATTGGCGGTCCAGCGAGGCAAATTTACAGGTAAAGTAAACAGTCCAGACCGCAAATACGATACGAAAACTGTCATAATTTTCCATTTAGTTTGTTCGTTTGTTGGTTCATTGTTTTAGATGTTTTTGTTGTACCTGGTACACTAGTACCCAAGTACCCATGTACCCCTCTAATTAATTCTATGAATGTGATAGATATGATTATATTTTGTACATTTTACATTCTACATGTAAATATTGTACATTTTACTTGTTGTGCTTTTAATAAGTTTAAACCGAGCGCCATCTGTTGGATGGGTGGGGAGCTTTTGCTTGTAGAATATCAAGTATACGCCGCGTGGTGTCGTGGTCTCATATGATTTATGTATTATAATTTGTACGATATTCTTGATTTAATTTCCTAGAGGACCTTTTGTTCTTTTTTTTGTTTGCTCATTGCGGTCCCTTCTAATCCGTTTTCTGCTCTCCAATCCAATCAGGAGGACGATGAGAACGATTTCAGCGGACCCGCCCTGGGTGGCCACGTCAAGACCCAGAGCGACTTTTCCGACGACGACGAGGAGGACAAGCCCATGACCATGCGGATGATGATGATGCGTCCAACAACAACATCGAACGTGTTAAATGTGCCAACAAGCAGAAAGCAGCAGAACTACAAAAAGGATGCGTACGATGTGTAGACAGCTGTTCATGTGTTCAGGTCTACATCGAACACATATAGGACGGGTCCAGGTGTGAAATGAAATGAAGTGGAACCCCCCCAGAGACAGGAACAGAAACAGAGCGAACGCAATGGCAAGTGAAATATTAATTAAACTGAGAGTAGGGAAGAGAGAGAGAGAGAAAGAGAGAGGCAGGGAGCTGGAGTGGAGCCGTGCCGAGATGAGCGCAAACATTTATAAATATTTACTCTAAGTATTTTAACATAATTTAAAGCTAAACTAAGAAACAGAAAGAATAAACTGAAGAGTTTGAATTAATTGAATTCTAGTTCGAGTGCGTAACTAAAATTGTTAAACCGTATTTTTAACACAAACTGAACTCAAACTAAACTAAAACTAAACCTAAACCAAGCAAACTAACTAACTCGCAAATAGCGAGTACAATGAGCTGCTGTGCTGTGGAAGAAGGAAAGCAGGACAGGACAAAATTAAAGAAGAAAGAAAAGAAAAGGAAAACTATTAAATAAAAGGGGTTGCTAAAAGTTTCGATTGGATGATTATGTAGCGTAGCATTTAGTTGGAATGCTTTAAGCTTTACCATTAGACACTCTAACACACAAACTGAAAGTATTTCTGGTTTCCCATCCATAGCCCTCACCACCCCACCCCACCCCACCCCACCCCAACCACTCTTCAATAGCAAACGCTTTGTAGTCGACTTAGGAAAGCGCATTTCCAAAGAGTTTAACTCGATATTTAGTTTAGTATAGATCTACTGTCTGTTATTATTTGGACTTCTTACATACAACACTTGGGAGTGCATGCCAAGACCCCAATCTATTAAATCTAACGAGATCTAGAAACAGAGTTACACAGTTTAATGTTAATTCAAACAAACAAGTTACACTCTATAGACATTTTAAGCTCTAGCTGCGTTGAGCGAGATACAAGTAAATACTTATTGAACACAAAGATACATGGAATGTGTGATATTCTAAATAATATCCTCAGAACTTAGTCTAAGCGAGAAACCTTATCGATTTCACTTAGGTTTTAAGACTCTTCGATCCCCTCCTCCCCGCCCCCATGCAGCCACACCATATCTGTTCTCTCAACCCCATCTTTATCTCTATTGTCCGCCCCACCCCACCCCACCACTCCCCGCTCTTCTGATTGAGCCACCCAAGTGTATTTTACCATATACCAACAGAACAAAACAAAACGAGAAAAATAAACTGCTGTGAATAGATTTAGTGGTGGTAAAGCTCTACTGAAGAAGGGAAACCATAAAGCTAATATTTAACTAGTTCTTAAGCGGCACTCGACACCACACCACACCATCCACTCACTTCCGTTCACTCCGAGAACTATCTGACTCGGACCCGTTCCCCTTACCATTCCCAATTCGGTTTCCACCAAATGGTCTTCGTGCAATCCTTATGCAGAACTGTGCACCACACCCCCACCTCTTCGTAACTTTCTCTTATTTCGTTAAGGTAGGGGTAAAGGCAACGTAAAAACTGAACACAGAGATTAATGATATATGGAAATATGTAGAATCAAAACACTTGGAACATGGAAAGTACTCAAAGTCAAATGCAAAATGACACAACAGAACAGAATAAGATTGAAGATGTTGAAGACAATAAGACAATTATAGAAATATACTTATAATATGGCCTCGTCGCGGTGTGAGAGATACGAGTATCCCAGCCCATAGCCTAGCAGGAATTTTATCCATTACCATTCAATTTTTGAGGCCATCAATTTTGTACACCTTCATATAAATAGTCAAGATGGGCCATACCGATTGGTGGCGCTAAAAGAGAGATCAGAAGCTGCTCATTAACAGATAAAAGATAGAAAATACCATTCTCCTCACCTCCATCTATCCAAGAAACACTTATCCTGAAATCCTCGCAATCGCAATCGCAATAGAAACCGAAACCAAATATCAATCAATTACTACATACCACATAATAACAAGCCTAAATGTATAGTTAACTTGTTTACGCCACTATATATACAATACCTATAGGTATATACATATAGTATATACAGTACATATAACCTATATACATAGCTCTACTATACCTACGTATAATTATTGTATATCAATTATTGTTGTAGTAGAAGTGCGCAACGGACTCGTGTAAATTTGATTGTATTAAAACACACTGCAAAGAGATGAATACTTATATAAACCATTATTATACCGTATGCAGGAAATGATTATGATTATGATTAATAAAGATATTTCAAGATTAGTGCGTTAAGTTGAAGAAGAGCAAAACGAAACTCGAGTGTTTTTCTTAATCCCGTCTGGGGACGTCCGACGTTCCTTTCTAGAGTCCATGCGTAATCTGCCCTATACTGGACCCACTGTACCACTGTACCACTGAACAATGGTTCTATAGATGGCACGTTTCATCCGCGGATTTGATTGGATTCCGATTGACGACGACAATGCCTTGAGATTTGTATTTGGTGTGCCGGCCCCTGGTCAAGGCACCTTGGATCGGGAGCAAAAAATTACCGATTAGGCTTATCACAGTGGGGAAAGTTTTGTTTGGTTTTGCCTCCAAAATAACATGCAATACATATGATTATACAAGTGATTATACGATCGACATCGGGCCGTGTCCGGCAGGGAATGGCATTGTTATTATTATCACGGCTGACAATTGAAAAGAGAACTTTAGTTTCTACGAAAAATCAATAGAAATATCCACATGTTTCATTGGTAAAACTACCGGCATATTGAATATCTCACTTATTAATAAAGAAAATATGGTTCATGGTTCATTATTAATAATCACTTGAGTATTTGTATCCCCAATTATATCAGCAAACCGAAGTGATTGTGGGAAAAGTGAACCCAAGGAGGGATTGGCACCCCCGGTTGACCTTGGTGGATCGGTAAGCGTCTTTATTGGACAGAAGCATCGTAAACGGCATTGGCCTATAAATATGGTAAAATACCTGCTGTATAAGAAGTGCTGCTATCGATCGGTTGATAAGGGAACATCCCATACTATTATGGGAAGACAAATGCAGCAGCAGCAGCAGAATCCTCAGATTAGAGGCTGATCCGCGATGGCGTAACAGCAGCTCCATCGATAAGAGCGGCTGAGGGACCGACCGTCTGCGGTTGTGCAGGCATTGCGAAAGACCTTTGCAGACCTGCCAGACAGGTATGCCCGAAGGGGGCGTGGCCAGCATAGCGTCCCGTCGTTTCTGGTGGTTTCCGAGCTGTGCCACCGCCGAGCGGGCGCATGCAGTGGGCGGCACGTACCAAGCGTCAGCTGCAGTAGACTCGGGCCTGGCCTGGCCTTATCTTATCAGAACGCAAAACATACGTCCCCATATGTTTCTGAACCGATTCGGATCCGATCGGAGCGGAGCACAAGAGCACAGAAAAGACACAAATCGAAACGAAAACAGAATGTTCATGTTTGTTACTTGAGCGCAGCGGCCGGCGCAGAGTGCCGCAGTTTGGATTGTTGTGGCAAAGCAGAAACAAGTGCCCCGCACAGACAGCAGAAGCTGAAGCGCAACAAGTTCCCCAGAGATTGCCACGCCAACGACACGCCACGCTCCACGTTGCACGCTTTGCGAGCCCCTTAATCAATTTGTTAAAAGTGCATTTCGTGCGGCCGCCGCAAGAAAGTTTATAAATAAGTAAATTCAAATTAAGTTGCAATTTCATCACATTAAGAGTCGGCAAAAAACGAAGTGGCAAACGGAACGAAATAAATCAATTAAAGCAACCATAAAATTGCAAGTGCGCGCCAAGTCGCCAAGTGAAAGCAGTTCGAGGGCCGGACGAACCACAACTACGACACCGACAACGACCCGCAACCACAACGAAGTAGCAGAATGCTCCTCAAAGGCGTGCAGCTGCTGAGAGGCGGGTGAGTCTGGCGGGAGAGGGGGCCTCGATTTCGATTTCGTGGGAGGTTCAATGTCATAGCCAAGAAACCCGGGGGCGGGGGGAGGCGGGAAACTGTGCCATTAACAAATTGTGGTTGATGAAATACCTTGCTGACTTTGATAACAGAAGGAGGTACCCGTGCATAAATATATTACATCCTATATCCGGATAAGGTGTGCTTTTTCTTTCGAACGCTAGTATAAGATACTCGCCGGAAAACACTATGTGTTATATGCAATATCTCGTAAACACATATTTACTATATTTTTACGAGTGGTATGTTGAGGATAAATATGGATATATGTAAATATAAATATGGAAACGCACCTTTATATCTGTTAACTACTTCCAACCAACTGCTTGGCCAATTTAATATACTCCCCAATTAAGGGGGATCTGCACACTACGAGTATATGGCATTGTGGGGCCCACTTGGCTTACACACCTTGGCATTGATAATCACAGTTTGTAAAGTAATCCATCGTTATAACCTACCTCAACTAAAACTGTGTATATTTACTGACCAGGGTACCCATTCCCTTGATCGTTCTTATCGCATGGGGGAAAATTCCATGTGAAACAAGCACAGCTAGCATCGTCATCCCCTTCATGCTCGAAGCGAGACACAGCAACAGATCAACAGCAACAACCACATCAATGTTAATGCCATTCGTCTGCAGCGACAAGATCAATGCACTCTCTGCGACACAAGCTGCAATGAAAAGCTCATCTTCTGTCGCTCTTTTGATTATTTCTGATTTCCCTCTCGCTACAAAGCTCAACCTCAAGTAGGCTGCAGATAAGCTTGCATCTACTTATGAAGGTTAATTAATTACAATCAGAATTCGCAATGGAGACTTTTGCGAACGTTAATCGTGTAATAAGAACTAATTTATTGTCGAATTTAGTTCAAATAAGTCAATTCTTTTGTAAAATACCGACATGGAAAACCAATTGGGAATTCGACTTCCTTAATATCTAATATCCATTTTCACCATACAACATTTAAACGATTTGCTTCTGATCGTATTCACCAACATAATAAATGAACCGCCAGTGTAAAGCTCTTCCGATCACTTGCACCCAAGACTCAAACCAAGCCAAAAGCTTCGCGTCTTGCGCGCTCTCTTACACACAAACAGGTTGTGCTTTTATTATTGTATTCGTTTGCTCTTATCACGCTCTTGATACCCTTGCAGAGAGTATTTCTCAAAAAATAATACGTGGGTATATTAATATATAATACTAGTACGCACTCGTTTCGCTCTTGTACGTTGCTCGCCCCCCACTCGATTCGTTTTGATTCGATATGATTAATATATTGGATCGAGATAAATCGATCCAGATAAAGATCGGATGACTAAATCATGTTGATAATATACAATGACCAATGGCTTTCAAGAGTATCAGTTAGTTCGGCCTTCATTTCTTTATATTTTATTATTTTTGTCGTTTTGTTGTGACTCGTTTTCTTTGTCCTCTTTGTATTTCTGGTTCTCCCTGTGTGTGTGTGTGTGTGTGTGTAAGCAATCGCTGGGAAATAATCAGGCGAAATAAAAATAAAAACAAAGCGTTGCATGTATGGGTTTTGGGGCCGCATGGCAACAAGTGAATTGAACTGTTGCTGGCGTTTCTTGACGGTTTCTTTTGTGGCTTCTGTTTTGATGGCCGATTCATGCGAGTGGCGTGTTTCAGTGCTGCCAGCAGAGATCCAGAAAGCAAGTTTGAGGAAGGAGCACTCATAGCTGCACCAGATCATTCGAATTCCTGCCATTGTCTGCATATTCTGATTGAGGTATCCGTATCCGCCAGAAACTTGGGCCGATTCGCATTGACAGCTTTGTTTTGAGCTTTGAGTAACTTCAGAACTAATTCTGACGCTGTGCCCACCCTGATGATAACCTTTAGACACAGCGACGACGACGACAACGACAATGACATCGACAACGACAACGACAACGACACCGACGAAATGGCAAAGACAACAACACAAATATTATTGTTGACGCTGAATGGGACGGGAGCCTATTTCTCTAGCCGAGCCCCCCCCCAACAAAACATTCAATAATAAATAGCATTACTTATGCATGCACGAAAGAAATCAAAACAGTCTTAAATATGATGGTTCCATTGTCTGTTTTCTGCTTATGCATACATATGTGTGTGCAGGCACGCGCCTTCCTCCCCCTAATTGCTGCCCAACTCCACTCCCACATCGATCAAAGAATTTGGGGGGGCGATACCTAGCAACACGGGAAAAATGGCTTACTGTGATTCCATTATCAGTTAATTGTTTGTTTACTACGTAGTGGCACAATTTCTGGAACTTTTCAGTGCCCCCCCCTTGATAAGATTATTTTATACTCAATAGTGTGGGGCATGACGCTTCGCTTCTAATGATCCCAAAAACTGAGTCATCCCATTCAGCAATTGGTGCAGCTGTAGTCAAGCAGCGTTGATGCTATTACATCCACTCCACAGCAGTCCCTAGTCACTGCCCCAGTATTCCATGGAAGAGACTAGACCCACATTAGGGAGCTGCGTCTGTCCATTACCTTATACACATTATGTGACTGGCGGAACAGTTTAATCTACCCCAGAGCGTGGGCCGTCCCGTCTGGGGGCCGCTTATCAGCTGGTAAACAAAATTCAAGCGAGTCGATGCCTTTTCCTGGACTTTGATATGCGGTAATGAGCTTGTTCTATTTCAGCAAACTATCCTCAGAGTCGCTACCAATTGATTCCAGTTCGAACCGGGTTTCCCGTATCAGTTTCTGCGCAGGGTCTGGCTTAGAGAAGGGAAACCAAAGTAAAATGTATGATTAATTGGATATTTTTAGAAATTTCCTGTTTCAATAAATGCAGATATATGTATACATATTTGTTTTTTGAAATCGTACGCAATATATATGACGCTGATCAGAATCGGCCAGTGGAAATGTTTGCAACCGTCGTCAGTCGTAAGTTCTAGGGTTTCAAATAGGAAAACGATAAGATAAGGGGCTTTCCTCGTGATCAGCTCTCACGTCACTATTACATTGTAAGCGATTCGATTCAGACTAACCCTTGCCTAATATTCGATGGGCGTTTGTCTTCAAACGATAGCTTCGCAGTCGATAAGGACTCAGGGGCAAGCAATCTTCTGATTGTCCGTATTCCGTTCAGTGCCGAATCTAAGGCGGAGGGCCAAGGCTATTGAACCCCCACCTAAAACCAGTTTTGAGAATCTTTTACAATAATACCAGAAGTACAGTTCCGTTTCCAAATTTATCATTTTGTTGTGGAAAATCTGTTGAATCAGCTGACACGCTTAAGATCTGTTGCCAAGTGTGCATATACATACGTATGTATCACTATTTATATTCCTCGTCAGAGATATGTATGTATGTACGTTTTCCATATAAAAACTCATGCAAATTAACTGAAGGAAACACGCGCTTTCTGAAAATTCTTCGTATTTTCTTTTCGCAGTAAAAATAAAAGAAGACCACTAACGACACAACGAAGCATAAAATACCCTAGAAAAATCCATCCTTTCTTTTAAATGCTCTAAGTGCTTTCCCTGTTGAGAAGTAGGGACTCTCTGGAAGGGCAATCGAAGGCAAATATAAACCGCGTGATAGAGAGATGGAGGGAAGCGGTCAACCGACCTCGAACATCTGTGGCGTCATGTGGATAGTAGTGAATGATATGATGGGGCTGGCTAGCGGGAGATCTTTTTCGAATCCATTTCAAAAGGCAAAGACATGCGTTTTCGCGCTCTCATTCCGCGGCGCAGAACTGTTCTCTGTTATCGCCCGAGCTATTGAAGACCTCTGGCTACGTAGCAGTTTCGGCTTCCAATGGAGGCGCGTGTCACTAATCAAGCATTGGAGGGGCATCGTCGAGTGCTGCCCAAATAATTAGCTTCTAGTGTCAACAGCGATCTGTATTTGACGCGGTGATAGTCCGCTTTAATTTGGACTGAAGCGGTTTAGCGGCTTAGCGGTTTGGGTGGTTATCAGTGCCGTGCCCCAATAAATAATACGCTCTAAACGTTTACTGTTTGACTAGCCATCCCTAGTGCCACGGCACTCATAAATGGGTCCGGCACTTGCAGATAAAATTTCCACACAATGATCGTAGATAAAACCCAGACATGGGCCAACAAATATATAAACAAAGTGTATTCTGACTAATTCTGGTGGCTTCAATTTGTAACTAGCCATTAATAGTTTGGGGCTCATTTGGGGAATTGGCATAGCACAGCCAAGGGCAGCCTTCATAGCACCTCACTGGCGTGGCAGACATCTTGGGCTAATATAGAAACCAGGCCACATTCGTCTGGCTGTCGTATTCGTGTGTGTGGAGCACGCGGCGGAGGGAACTGCGCAGTTCCGAAATTATAAAACATATACATATGTATGTACATTTATTTGGGAATATTTCTTCAGCTAGCGCCCAGACAGTCGCTGTCTGTATGTCTGTGACGTCACGAATGGGGCAGCCCTGAACGCGTGTAAACTTATCGTTTTGACGATGGACTGGGTCTGGGTGGGGGCGAGGTTCGGTGACTTGCCATGGACTTTGCACTGTGTAACGTATCAGAGAGCGGGAGAGTGGCTATTGATTGTGTCTCTACAATGTGTAACATGGAGGTACAATGAGAATGGAGAATGGACACATACATATGTATGTATGTAGATACATGTACTTGTATGTATGTAAGCATACGGGTAGGGTACTCTGCCGGAAGTTGGGTCTACCTGCTCTCCTATCTTTCGATGCAAGTGCCCCAGCTGATGGCGTCGCAACCATAACAGAGAGCACAAAGATCGACGCTGGCTGACGAAACATTGCATCATTCTCGCAGAGGCCCAGAGAGTGAGCAACAGTGATTTGCTTCCTATGAAAGTGACGCTGATGAAATGCGAGGACGAGTATCTCTCAGTCGAAGGCTAGTGCAGGGGAAACTCCCCATTTCCAGTCCCATTCCACGTCCACCAAGATCTCTGTGCGAAATGTGAGAAGCCAGTTTCTGAAGCTCTCAAAACCAGACCGACCAGACGAACAGCTGATCCAGCAGTCAGTTTGGTTTTTTGTTTTTTGTTTGCTTTCAGTTTTCTGTTTTTATTATGTCTTTATTGAGCAAACCGTCTGGCTTTTGCCGTTGACTGTTTTTCAGCGGCTATGCGTGCCCACTTAGAATTTGAAATCACGTTACGATCTCTCGCTCTCGCTCTGGTGGTACAGTTGTGCTCGGCTCTTGTAGTGCGCTATCGCGACGATCCACAGCACAGCTGTCGGATAGGCTGTTGTGGGTGAAGGTCTTGGCACATTAGGTAGGCCCGGCACGAAGATAACCCAAACTCTTTTTACATTCTACCTGTCGAATGCAGCTATTACCTAACTCTGATATTACCTAACACCTTCCCTCGCCATCTGTTCTTTTTCCGCAGCCTCGTTGGCCCACCGAAGAGCTACAACTTTCGACTGGTCTGCCGCTCCCTGTCCGTCCAGTATGGGGATGCCAAGGTCCTCACTCCCGCCGTCAAGCAGTACGTGGAGAAGTGCGTCGATCTGTGCCAGCCGGAGCGGGTGCACATCTGCGACGGCAGTGCGGGGGAGAGCAAGTTGCTACAGGGCCTCATGCTGAAGCAGGGAACTATTCTGCCGCTGCCCAAATACGACAACTGCTGGCTGGCCAGGACCAATCCGGCGGATGTGGCGCGTGTGGAGTCCAAGACGTTCATCTGCACCGAGCGCAGGGAGCAGACGGTGCCGGTGACTCCGAAGGCGACGCCCGGAACTCTGGGGAACTGGATCTCGGAGGCGGACTTGCAGGCGGCCATCGGAGAACGCTTTCCGGGCTGCATGAAGGGACGCACGATGTACGTGATCCCCTTCAGCATGGGACCCGTGGGATCGCCGCTCTCAAAGATCGGCATTGAGATCACAGACTCGCCCTACGTCGTGGAGTCCATGAAGATCATGACGCGGGCCGGCAACCCAGTTCTGGACGTGCTCCGCGAGGGCGATGGCCAGTTCGTCAAGTGTCTGCACTCGGTGGGCACACCCAAGAGCGGTGTGCAGGTCCAGTCCTCCTGGCCCTGCGATCCCGAGCGGACGATCATTCTGCACAAGCCCGCCGATAATGAGATAGTCTCCTACGGCTCGGGATACGGCGGAAACTCGCTGCTGGGCAAGAAGTGCTTCGCCCTGAGGATCGGCAGCACCATTGCCAAGCGTGAGGGCTGGCTGGCCGAGCACATGCTCATCCTGGGCATCACCAATCCCGAAGGAAAGAAGATCTACGTGGCAGCCGCCTTCCCGTCCGCCTGTGGAAAGACCAATTTGGCCATGATGACGCCTAGCCTGCCCGGCTATAAGGTGGAGTGCGTGGGCGATGACATCGCCTGGATGAAGTTCGACTCGAAGGGCGTGCTGAGGGCCATCAATCCGGAGAACGGGTTCTTTGGAGTGGCGCCTGGGACGTCGCGGGCCACAAATCCCATTGCCATGGACACGATCTTCCGCAATACGGTCTTCACCAATGTGGCCTCCACCTCCGACGGAGGCGTCTATTGGGAGGGCATGGAGTCCGCACAGCTGAAGGACCTGACAGTCACCGACTGGCTGGGCAAGCTTTGGTCGAAGGAGTCGGGCAAGCCGGCCGCCCATCCCAATTCCAGATTCTGCACTCCCGCCACGCAGTGTCCCATAATTGACCCCGCCTGGGAGGACAGTGCCGGCGTGCCGATTTCCGCAATTCTCTTCGGGGGCCGTCGACCCGCAGGAGTTCCACTCGTATACGAGGCCCGCGACTGGACGCACGGCGTCTTCATCGGCGCTGCCATGAGGAGCGAGTCGACTGCCGCGGCCGAACACAAGGGCAAGGTGATCATGCACGATCCCTTCGCCATGCGCCCCTTCTTTGGGTACAACTTTGGGGACTATCTGAGCCACTGGCTGAGCATGGAGAAGAGGGGCACGGTGCCCAAGGTCTTCCACGTAAACTGGTTCCGCAAGAGCAGCGAGGGCAAGTTCCTGTGGCCGGGATTCGGGGACAACTCGCGCGTCCTGGACTGGATCTTCCGGCGGGTGCAGGGCGAGAAATGCTTCGAGGACTCGCCCATTGGTCGTCTGCCTAGCAAGGGTGCCCTGAACGTGTCAGGGATCGAGGGCAACATTGATCTCTCCCAGCTCTTCGATCTTCCCAAGGCCTTCTGGCAGCAGGAGGCTCTCGAGATTGAGCGATACTTCGAGGAGCAGGTGGGCGGCCATCTGCCACGCCCCGTGGCCGAGCAGCTGACGGAGCTGAAGGCGCGTGTGGCCAACATGTGATGTGTGTGTTCCATAGGTTACTCTTTCTAATCTAAGACCTAATTGCGTAAAATAAAACGAAACGATTTTTATACACCAACAAATTCGGCATCGAAGACATTTATTTCGGGATGGGATCGGTATTGGGGCGTGGCCCAATGGCTTATCAGTGTCCGCCGCGACGGAGGCCCGTCCGCAATTGGCGTAAACAAGCGTATAAATCCAAAATGGCTTTTAACCCGAGTTATCAGAAGATCGCAGCGATGGAAAACAAGCAAATAAAATGCCACAAGAATCCAAAAAGTCCCAAGAAATCCAAAGAAAGAACTGTCGAAGGCTGCATGGGGACCGGTACGGGGACCCACTCCGGGTTGCCAGGGCCTGATTATCGACGGGACGAGTGTGGTGTGATGTTCCAACACCACGCCTCGGTTCGATAACGGTCGCTGGCACGGGCCTTCTTCTGTTGTTGGCAAGAACAAGAAGAGATCCGGGCTGTGCTCTGGCCGAAGGGGGGCTTGTAAAACTGAACCCCTAGGAAAATTTCCTGGTTGCCAATCAAGATCCGGGTTACAGACAGTGCCAGCTCTATATTTAGACGCCCCTAGAGGCTCGTCAGCTGATAACCCTCCGCCTGGCTGTCCCACATACAGATCACTTGGGCACATAGTACATGTACATGTGTATTTATTACGTTCCCTGTCTTCCAGCCCTGGAGCTGGGGCTGGGGAATGTCTATTGACGTAAATGCAATATAAGATCGACTCGGCAGAAACGCGCTTGCTGTGTGGGTGAGGAGAGGACCAGGTGGAGGAGAGCGTAGAACAGGAGCGGAGACAACAGTGCCAGAGTCCGGCAATTAACGCCGATGATGAAGATTATCAGACATCAGGCACAACTAGAAAAACAAGTCCATAGTTTATAAATAAACCGCCAAAAAATTGCACGACGCGTGTGTGTGGAACTGGAAATGGACCAGTCCTACTAGGTGGAGCGGGGCCGCAGAGGGAGTGGACTGGGCTTGGGTTCCCCAAGGCCTGCTCGATACAGTCCCTTCTGTGTCTGGATCTAGGGTAAGTGAACGGCGGAACCGGATTCGCAACGGTTTCCCGAAAGGGACTGAGGCAGCATGGAGCGGGGCAAAGTCGTCCGAACGGCACCTTCATTTATCCTTCCACGCGGGGTTAGAGCGAGAGAGCGCGAGAAAACACATGACAACCATTCGCGGCTATTCTTGGGCCCCGGCAAGAGTCACATGAATGCGTTGGCCTCCAATCCGGCCACGGTCAACGGTGTAGAGGGGGACCAGCAGACATCATCACACAAATTTTCCGTCACCAGTTTCGCAAAAAAAAATAAAAACCGAGAATATTTTCGATTTGGCACTGGTCCAAGGAGAGAAAAAAATTGAATTGAATCCGAGTGCGCCTCGTGATGTTTTGGAGGCGTAGGAGGGCGCGTGTGGAGGCCTCCATCCACTTATTGCACCGCAGATTGGACCAGAACATACCCACATACCCCTACATGGGTTCTTCAGGTGCGGATGTGGACACAGCTGTTTCGGTTAGAGCCGCACCCGCTCACACCCTGTTGCCGTATAGTGGGATCTATTTTTGCCAGGCCCCGCGTCCAATAAAAGCATAAACAACCAAAAACAAAGTAATTAAATTAACAACGGGAAAATGGCAAAACATCAAAATAACAACAAATGCCGCGGCTCAGTGCGGCTCTTATCAATGCTCGATTGGCCCGAAGTCAGCGGCAAACACACTAGAAAATGCTCTCTGGTACTTGAGCTGTTGCCAGGTGGGGGCACTCCACCGCCTCGCCCGATCTCCCCCTGTTACACCGGTTCTGCCTCTGTGAAAAACCAAAACAATCGGCGAGCCTCCCAACGGTGACCAATCAGCGCTCTCGCTCGCAAGCGCACCGGTCGTACACGATCGCGGAGCCGAACGCGCCTGTTCTAGGCGCATCGACGCCGAGGCCCCCGCCGGCAGCGTATAAAAGGCCGTGCGGCCTGGCATCTGGCATCAGTTACTCGTGTCCGGAGTAAATGGAAAGATCAAGTGAAAAGTCTACTTTCAGTGGTCTGAGCATCAAGCTGATATTTGACAAAAAGCTGTGGAAGAACATATGAAAGCGAGAGTCGCACTAAGACACTAAAACAATAATTGTGATAATTGAAAATTGTGATAGCAGATTCGCCTATTTTGCCGAAAAAAATCAAACCAAGTGCCAAACATTTATCCACGACTCTACAAGTCACCGCCATAAAACGCAAATCAAGAAATCTGTGCAGCTTATTCCAAACTCTATAAAATACAACACCAGCAACATGCCTGAATTCATCGAACAAAGCAAAGTTATGTAAGTATCTGCCCCAGGAAAAGAGGCCACGCCACGCCACGCGCAACGCAACGCCACGCACAGAAAACCAAACAAGCCCCACCCCACCCCCCACCACACACTCTCCTCTTGACTGTAGCGGATATTATTTTTAAAATAATATTTTAAATAGCGTATAAATTGTGGTAATTGCATTTAATGCGACACATAATTGCATAAATGAAAACCGCATAATTAATGCGACACCGGCACCCCGTCCCAGTCGCAGTCGCAGTCGCAGTCCTCGTTCTCGTTCTCGGACACTCCATTGAAAATGTGAAAAGCACTTGATTAATTTCCTGTTTCCCCCGCTCTTCTCTCTCCTCCTGTCCAGCTCTGCCAACGGTTGCGGTCTGCCCCAGCTGCACAAGCTGCGCCAGGACAACTGCGGTCTGTACAGCCACATCCGCGGCATTCCCATCTCGTATGGCGATGTCAACTCCCTCACAGCGGGCGTCCGCACCTTCGTGGAGGAAGGGATCGCCCTGTGTCAGCCCGACCAGGTGCACATCTGCGATGGCAGCGAGCAGGAAAACAAGATGCTTATCAAGAGCCTGCTGGAGGCCGGCACCATCGTGGCCCTGCCCAAGTACGACAACTGCTGGCTGGCCAGGACCAATCCGGGCGATGTGGCGCGTGTGGAGTCCAAGACCTTCATCTGCACGGAACAGCGCGAGGAGACGATTCCCACACCCCAGGACGGAGTGAAGGGAACTCTGGGAAACTGGATCTCCCCCAAGGACATGGAGACAGCCATTCAGCAGCGCTTCCCCGGATGCATGAAGGGACGCACGATGTACGTGGTGCCCTTCAGCATGGGCCCCGTGGGCTCACCGCTCTCGAAGATCGGCATTGAGCTCACCGACTCCGCCTACGTAGTGGCGTCTATGCGCATCATGACCCGTATGGGAGCCTCAGTCCTCAGCCAGCTGGCCAAGAAGGAGGAGTTTGTCCGCGCCCTGCACTCCGTCGGAGCCCCGGCCAACGGCCAGGTGGAACAGACCTCCTGGCCTTGCGATCCCGAGCGTACCATCATCCTGCATAGGCCCGCCGAGAACTTAATCGTCTCCTACGGCTCGGGCTACGGCGGAAACTCGCTTCTGGGCAAGAAGTGCTTCGCCCTGAGGATCGGCAGCACCATTGCCAAGCGCGAGGGCTGGCTGGCCGAGCATATGCTCATCCTGGGCATCACCAACCCCGAAGGGGAGAAGAAATACATCACTGCCGCCTTCCCATCCGCCTGTGGAAAGACCAACTTGGCCATGCTCAACCCCTCGCTGGCTGACTACAAGGTGGAGTGCGTGGGCGACGATATCGCCTGGATGAAGTTCGACTCGAAGGGCGTTCTGAGGGCCATCAATCCGGAGAACGGCTTCTTCGGTGTTGCGCCTGGCACATCGACGGAGACGAATCCCATTGCCATGAACACCGTCTTCAAAAATACCATCTTCACCAACGTTGCCTCCACCTCCGACGGCGGCGTCTTCTGGGAGGGAATGGAGAGCAGCCTGGCTCCTAATGTGCAGATCACCGACTGGCTGGGCAAGCCCTGGACCAAGGACTCCGGAAAGCCAGCCGCCCACCCTAACTCTCGCTTCTGCACCCCCGCCGCTCAGTGCCCCATCATCGATGGTGCCTGGGAGGATCCGGCTGGCGTGCCCATCTCCGCCATGCTTTTCGGAGGTCGTCGTCCTGCCGGAGTTCCCCTCATCTACGAGGCCCGCGACTGGACCCACGGCGTCTTCATCGGCGCTGCCATGAGGAGCGAGTCGACTGCCGCGGCCGAGCACAAGGGCAAGGTGATCATGCACGATCCCTTCGCCATGCGTCCCTTCTTTGGGTACAACTTCGGTGACTACGTGGCCCACTGGCTGAGCATGGAGAAGAGGGGCAAGGTGCCCAAGATCTTCCATGTGAACTGGTTCCGCAAGAGTGCCGAGGGCAAGTTTATGTGGCCCGGATATGGCGAGAACTCACGTGTGCTCGACTGGGTCCTGCGCCGCATCAACGGAGAGTCCTGCTTCGTGGACTCGGCCATTGGACACATTCCCTCGGAGGGCGCGCTCAACCTGGCCGGCATGAAGGAGCAGATCGATGAGAGCGAACTTTTCTCGCTGCCCAGGGACTTCTGGTCGCAGGAGGTGCAGGATATCCGCACCTACTTCGAGTCCCAGGTGGGCTCCGATCTGCCAGCCAGCATCTACAACGAGCTGGAGCAGCTTGCCACCCGCGTTGCCGCCCTCTAAGTCAGCTGATGAGGAGAAGGCCCAACCATCATGAGAATTTACCGCATCTTTACCCGCCTTTCACACCTGATAACACATCCTGTCTCATCTCCATATATAGGCAGACATATACTGTCCCACACTTCCCCTACCAGTCGTTTCTCTAGTATGTAAGCCGAAGACTTCCAGACTATTTATTTTATAAGCGAGTGCTAAGTTTATACTCTAAGATGATATTTTAAAGACAAACCAAACAAAAACTACAAAAATAAAACAAAAAGATATATATCCCAATCCAAGAAATTATATTTATTGATCTATAAACAGATTATAAGACTATATCTTCAGAGCAAGACATTATTCTACCATACAATATCCTGGTATCTCAGGCTTACTCTGAACTCTGCATTTTCCGGTAACGAAGGTAGCCAGTAGACCACTAAATAATCGTCTATTAATCTACTATCCTATCAGCCGGCGCCACAAAAACTTCACCACTGGAACATAAGGAGAACAAAACATGGAGACGCAGTTAATCATAACCACCCGTTAGTACATAAGAGACAAGATAACTGAAAACCTTCCATTCTCTTAAAATTAGAATAAACATGATCGTACTTAAACCTCCGGCACGAATATTCTACACGGACCGCACTTAAACCTTAGCGACCTAGACTAACGCCGACCGGACCAGCGCGCAGTTATTAGCCACGTGTGGCGCGCAGACGACCCCGAAGGAAGACCCAAAAGGAAGATACGATCCCATTAAGAGCACGCCTTATTCTTGAACCACGAGACTTTCTTTCAGCTACCACAGCCAGAGATCAAACAAATTTCTTTGAGCTCCGGCGCGGCGAGCATACCCCGGCATTACGTTTTCACACTTCAAGGCTCCCAATCTTAGATATCGTACAAACTTCTGTCAAATGCGAGTATATTTCATCTGAACTCTGTTGCATATGGCGGCTAGCTTCGACTCCCTGTCTGCCTGTCTCACAGGGCGAGTCGAAGGCCAGCAGAGCTTTCACTTTCACTGAGCTTTCGTTTTCCGCCAGCTCGGGAGCTCGGGAGCCACCAGAACAGAACAGAACAGAGAACTGGCGCCGAGCTGCCAAGTTGCCTTGGGGAGCCACAGTTTAGCTCGAGCAGCGGTCGCTGCAGCTTCGTCCGCGCGGACAGTTCGAGTGAGCGGCATCCGGAGGCGGATACGGAAGTGCAGAGCACCGCAGCTCTTGGCTGTGCTGTGTGTCCAAACTGTTGCTCATCGTTGTGTGGGTGTTTGTTTTCGGTGATAGTGTGTTAGTGCGCTAGTGTTGGTGCGGGTTTCGCTTACAGCGACGTTGAGGGTGACGGAGTTTTGTGCTGTGCTGTGCTGTGGTGTGGTGTTGGACAATTAATAAAGTTCCCATAGCAGACAAAATTATCCTGCAAATTTGCTGAAAATGGTAAACATTAAATGCTAATGCATGCCCAGAACGAAAGAGGGAGAGTGTGTATACATATTCGTATGTGTGTGTGCGTGCTGTGTGTATACTTGTGCATGTGTATGCGTGTGTCTGGGTGGCGCTTTGTAAGCTGCGATTTGACATGTTGATTTATGCGCTGCTCTCGCTTTGTGCTCCGTCTACCGTCCGCCGTCCTCCTCCTCTGTCCCTGTGTGACTGGGATTACGCTAGTCCTCGTTGTCATTGTTGCTGCTCTCATTGTAGTCGTCGTTGTCGTCGTCGTGTGGCAGGCACTTGTTGCGCTCGCAGGACATTCGCTTAATTGCTAATCCTCGCGCCCAGACGCGTCTAATTACACCTAACTCGGTGTCGTCTGCACTTTCAGACGTCTCTCTGTTTGTCTGCTAATGCTCCCCCAGCGGTTCAACGTTCAGCAAATGACGCATGCGAGTATTCCGAGCATTTAAAGTGCAAATTTGCCTGCTCGGGGCTAAATACCAGCCAGGAGGTCACTTAATATGCCATCAACATGAGATTTACACAAATGGCGATGGGTGGGCGTGGGCCCGGCTCCAAGAATTATGTGTTGCAATAAAATCGATGGATGGGAGCGGGCAGCGGGCAGTGGTGGCTGCCAATGACTGGAGGGTAGAGCCCTAAGTGGTGGCTAATGACTAAGTTGCGACGTGACTTTGGCCAGGATTTGTAATTTTCTGTTTGCCATTTGGAGCCTGCCCCGCTAGTTAGGCTATGGTTTCTTGTCTTCTCCTTTACACCCACAAATACACATGAGATCCACACACACACACACACACTCAGACATACTTTTGTATACTTATGATCTTAAGTGTTTTATGGACTTTTCTTGTTTGTTTTCTCGCACTATGCCTTCGACGAGTAGTACACACACTCAAGTTTATTTTTACAGCAGAGACACAGATGGACAGAGGGAGAGAGGAAGAGGGGGAAGGGTTGGCCAAGTTAATATTTGTACGGGAAGCCGGGGGTTGGGTGGGGTTGGGTGTTAAGTATGCGTTTAACGGGTGCGGGCATGTAATTAAGCCAAGTTTCTCAAAGGGTTGTCCGAGCCATTTGCCGAAGAACTCATTTATGACGGACGGACGTCTTCGACCTAATGACGGTGAAACAGAGAACGAGAGAGCGGCAGAGGCAGAGAGAGAGAGTCAGGGATACCCGGTGGAAGCGAGTGCAAGGCGAGTCATTACTCTTACCTTCCGCCTTAAATAATGACGGTAAAAGGAAACTGGAAAAACGGGAAACGGAAAGTTGGCAGTGCCGTCGCCACCGTCATTGCAGGTCGCAGACTTTTGCGCCACACAAAAGGCCAGAAGAAAAGCGAAGCCATAAACCTGATTGAGGCAACCCCTACGCATTCCGGGGAAACCTCTTTGGGTATGCAAATTGCTCTTTACCCCAGCCACAGTCAAATCAGGCACATATCGTTCCGGTCCTATGCATAACTTAGGATTGAGACTCGATTTAAAGTTGGGCTGGGCATTCCATCAATAATTCATTCGGTTTTGAATGATTGACCCAGTCGGACCGGAGGACGCCGTCTTGCCCTATTGTATATCCTGAATACATAATTCGCAAATCTGCAACGATTATTATGTTATATAAGCTTACCTTTTCTCCAGCAGGCAGCCCCAAAGACCCAGACCCTCAGTCAATACAATAAGCTGGGGAGCCAATCTCCCCGAGCCCCCCGTCCATCCGACCGGTGAGTCCGTTCGTTTCGCCCTTTCTACTCAGACAATGCCATACAAACCGAAGACGGGCCGAACTTTTGAACATTTGAATGAGTCCAAGAAGGACGTAACCCACGAGGGTTGGATGGAAGGATAGATATTCGTACTAATACTCATATTTGTATTTGTATTTGTATTGATTTGTTGCCCCGGCTTGTCTGCAGATTTTCGCATAACCAAAAACTGTTTTGCCGGAGTGGAAGTGGAAGTGGAACTGAAAGAGGCATAGGGAGAGGAACTTAGATAAAGGCAAAGGTGAGCTCTGGACTTTGGCTCGAACCCTGTCCGCTATCCAGGGGCCAACGGCCGTCCGTCCGTTCGATTGGTTGCGGTGGCAACAGGCCATCGCGTTACGAGAAAATGCAAAAAAAAACAAGAAAATTCTAACAAAAACAGAACGAAAGAAAATGGAGCAGCAGAAACAACAAGTAGGAAAACACTTGAATCGATGGCAACTCGACTAATTGATGCCTTGTAGAATACGAGTGGAATGCGCTTTTTGATGCAGCACTCTGTTTGTGTAGAAAATTCTAGAAAACAGCCCGAGCAGAGAACTTTGTTAGGAAAACTGACAAATAAATGGGAACCTAATGTTCGGGGTACTTTAGTACGGTAAGCATAATTCCTTTCATTGTCGCCTCCCTGGGGAATGAAAATGAAGGTACGACACCGAATACGAGGTATTCCTTGATGCAGTTACACATTTATTTGCTCAACAGTATGGACACGTACTCACGCACATGTGCGCGACATGTGAGTGTCTGTGTGTGTGTGGGTTTGTGTGTGTGGGTGCTATTTGTACATCCGATAGATAGATAGATAGATAAATAATAATGGCCCGCAGGTCGGACGTGGGCACCGTGAACACCGTGAATACCGAGAACCGACAACCGCCCGACAAACAGTTGAGAGTCACATTTCGAGCTAAGCGGCTATCGAGGCAGCACACGTGTCCTGTCCTCCCCCTCCCCACGAGAAGAAAGCGGGAGAGGCTGAAGCCCCACTGCAATGGGATACACGAAGTGCTCATGTACGCGTAAGTGGCGTCGAGTCGATATCATGGCACTCTGAGTACTTGCAACAGTTGGCTTGGCTTGGCCCGCGGGGACCTCTGCTGAGCCATAAAACTAAAGTGGGCCATGGGCCAAGGGCCAGTGGATTGTGCGCGCACGTTCTAGTGAATGCAAAATCACTCAGGAGTTCAATTGAACTTTGAACAACTGGGAAATGGCCGACACTTGTTGCCTCTCGCAACGCGAGCTGCCGATGGGTATTCATTGACATACAGCAAAGGCTCTCTGGGGCGGAAAACAGGCAGTTCCAGTGCATTACGTACTATGCCAGATGTCCGCCAAGAGAGCGGAGCTCTTGTTTTCACTGCACATCAATCAAGCAGAAATGTAGGCAACATTTTCTCGCACAGACGCTCAACTTTAATAGCTGCGGGCACCCCTCGCCACCCCATTCCTCGACACCAAGCTGGTAAATCCCATTAGAGAACTTTGTAGCGCAGGAAGCTCCTCTCTTACCGTCTCCTCCTCGTGAGTGTCGTGGGTGTAGTCCGCAAACAAACCGAGCCAACACCAACACCAAGAACACCAAGAACTTTCACGCAAACCGCAAGAGACGCAGAGAGAGTGCGTGGTGCGTGGGTGGAGGTGGAGGTGGGGTTGGAACTTTTGCATAAGTTAATGGGGAATGTGTGTAGCCAAGTGCTGATGCCGTTGACGTCCCCCTCCCGCATCTGCCGCTCGGTAATTGGGGCAGCCACTTACACCACCAGCATTTCCGAGGATACAAACAGTTAACACTAAATGAACCACTTGCTTCGAACTGAGTTCTGGCTCTGGCTCTGGGTTCGGCTCAGGCTGCGGGCAGAGGTCTATTTCCAGCAGCCTTTGAGCTGCATCGCCCGGGGCAGTGGCGGCTGACTTGTCGGAGCGGATGTGGACGGGTGTGAACGGGTGTGGACGGACACCGTCTCCTTGTCTGGTCTGGCCTTTATGATTGCTGGTTGCTATGGCCAGCTTTTCATTACTTTGATTAAATAGAGATAAAACCATAAATTATGTTTACTTTGTGGCCATTTAGGCAGAGTATCCCAAAGGGGGGCCGAGGATCACTGTGCGTGTGTGTGTGTGTGTGGTATGAGTAATGGCCCATGGTATTTACACATGAGTTGGTCGCATCTTTCACTGCCGTCAGTATAACCATCAGTATAACCATTACCGGCCTCATTCTCGTCTCGTCTCGCCTCGTTTCATTCATCTCATGATACTGCTGTATAGGACCACTAAAAATGGCACAGCAGCAACGCAGCTGGGATGAGGGAGCCAGCGGAGGTGGGGGCTATAGGCAACAGGCCTCCGGCCTGCATAAATCCACCGCTAGGACGGCCAGCAATCCATTGCCGAGCAGAGGAGCCACTCCCAAGGCGCCCAGGTATGAATCAATCTCTTGTCCACAGCTACTCCAATGATGGGACATGGAACCTTTTTAGGCCCTACCATCCCGCACCGCCGTCGGTATATGCAACTCCCTTGATGACGGGGACGGGGACGGGTCCGCGCAGTCCAAGCTATGGCTACGGCGGGGGATACGAGGCGCCCAGGAGTCCCAAGATCACAACGTCCTTCGCCAACGACAGCTGCGACGACGGGAGCAGCTCCACGCCGAGCTCCTACTACCAGACTCCGCCCTCGGGCTCCATAGATGACTCCTACTCGCTGTTCAGCGGTCGCACATCTGCCCGCAGTCCCAATGCTCCGTGCAAGTTCGTCTTCGATGCCGTGAGCCCCAACTCCGGAGCAGACCACTCCGCGTTTTCCAAGAAGTTTGAGTACTACGAGCCCTTCTCGCCGGACGGGGATGGTGGACCCGAGTACTATGAGCCTCCCAGCTCGCCGCGTCGCCAGGGGTCCAAGAAGCTGATGAGGAGCAAGCTGCCGCTTGAGCCACTGCCTCTGGTGACCACAACGGGCGTAGACGATGGCAGCAAGCGACGGCACGACGAGTGGGAGCTGCCGGTGATCAGCAAGATCGACGTGGCCCGGAACCTGAGCTCGGGAGCAGGGGCGGGAGCAAGAAGAGGGGGCTACTACGGGTTGAAGCGCGATTCCTGCGTGACCGACTGCACCCAGCTGTCCATGGAGTCGGGCGAGACGGGAACCCAGCACACAAACAGCACCCTGGTCACCCACACCACGACTAGCTTCAGTTTTACGGACCCAGAGCAGCAGCAGCAGCAGCAACATCTGCAGCGGCAGCGCCGCCATGCCATCAACATCACCTCGAATCCCGGCTACCAGGTGCTCCACAGCTCGCACTCCACCTTGGACCGCACATGTTCCGACAGCGTGGTCTCCCTCCGCTATCGAAAGTCCACCAGCGACCTAACCCAGCATCCGGACCATGAGCTGAGCGGCTGCAAGCCACCCAAACCGGTCAAGGCAAAGCGCGAGGTCGTCGAGCACAAGCCCCGCCGCAGGGGCAGCTCCAAAGGAGGTCTGGCCCTCCTGGCCAGTCGCCGCAACTCGCGCGAGTCCATGAAGAGCGCCTGTTCCAATGCCTCCATAGTGTCCAACGATGATGTTGGGCCACTGGCCTTCCAAAGCTCCAATCGGGGTCGTCAGCGTAGAACGTCGAACTTTCTCGAGCTGCCAGGTGAGGGAAATATCCTTTTTATGAGAGTGCAAACTTTGAATCGGCGGTTTCCCACGTTCCCCTGCAGTTCCCGACCACATTCGGCCGCGAGTCTGTTCTCTACCGGAGCGCCCGTACAATCCCAGGGCCAGCGACGATCTCTACCGCCTCCGTCACTTCTCCATCAGCAAGGGCAACGTGGTCAACTGCGGGGATTCCATAATCTCGCGCCGTTCCCGGAGCAACACGAGCGTGAACTCGACAAACAGCCGGGCCAGCGAAAGGTCCCCATTCGAGGGCAGCTGCTGTGGTGGCGGGTATGCCAACGTGGACTCTCTGCCGGTCTCCTCGGACGAGTCGGACAACCTGGAGCCGCCGCCCGCGGCCCGCTACCGAGTGGTGATGCTGGGCGATGCGGGAGTGGGAAAGACGGCGCTTGTCAACCAGTTCATGACCTCGGAATACATGCACACCTACGATGCAAGCCTAGGTAAGTGTTGGGTGCGAGTCACCTGAGAGCAGAGAGACGAGAGACGCCTCTTAGAGTCTCTTAGGCTGGAGCGCAGTGAGTAGACAATCGTACCCGTAGCTGGAACCTATGTGTGTCTGACCCCTAGCTTCCCAGCTTCCACTTGGGTCTTTAGAGTTTAATTCTGATCTGAGTTTTAGACGATGAGTTCGGCGAGAAGACGGTCAGTGTCCTGCTGGATGACGAGGAGTCGGACATGGTCTTCATCGACCACCCGAGCGTCGAGATGAGCGTGGAGAACTCGCTCTCCACCTATGAGCCGCACGGCTGTGTCGTTGTCTTCTCGGTGGTCGACCGTGGCACGTTCCGTGTGGCCGAGGAAATCATCAATTATCTGTGGCAGGAGAAGTACACCAAGGACAAGGCCGTCATCCTCGTAGGCAACAAGGCGGATCTGGCCCGTGCCCGGCTTATCACATCACAAGGTAACGTTGTAATTCCTGCTTCTTAATTATGATGGCTTGATTTCGTTTCGTTATATCCATCCCTGCTATCCTCTCCGCTTTGTTTCGCTATTTTGTCATTTCCCTCAATTTATTATGGACGATGGACTATGAACTATGGTGGCCCCCCAGAGGGAAAAGCCCTGGCCGCCTCACGCGATGCCAAATTTATCGAAACGTCAAGCGGCATACAGCACAATGTGGATGAGCTGCTCGTCGGCATATTGAAGCAGGTGAGTGCGAGTGAGCCACAGGCAGGGGCAGGGGTGTCCACACAGGACACTGCAGGCAGTGGGCTGTGGACTGTGGGTTGCGGCTTGCGGGCTTTTTAGGTTAGGTGCGAAACACACGCAACCCCCTCCGATGCATGGGAAAAAGTGTGCAGGAAACAAAGTTAAATGGATTTGCCGTGCCGTCTGCGTCTGCGTCTGCCCCATCCGACACCATCGAACACCAGAGCGACCACCCAGACGGTGCGGCAAATCCATTTAACTTTATTCCCTGCACAATTGGGGCGGCGTTGGGGTTGGGGTTGGGGTTGGGTATCCTTCCGGATCGGTTCACTAATTAATGAAAATTGAGCTGCCTGCGAGTGACTCAAACGGAAACCTGGCCGGTTAACGATAACCAGATTAAAGAGGTTGTCTTCTCTCTCTTTTCCGTTTCTCTATATGCACTGTCTCTTCTACCCAGATGCGCCTGAAGGAGGTACGCGAGAAGAAGGCTACCCAGTCGAAGATGAAGCACTCTCGCACCCACATATCGCTGCATCTGGCCAAGGAGATTCTGCAGAAAATCTGCCTCTCCGACATCTCCAAGTCGAAGAGCTGTGAGAACCTCCATGTGCTCTAAGAAGATGGAAGGAGGATCCCCCAACAAATACGAGTACCAGCCACATGTGCAGAGCCATGGCTCCCAAACAGAATGAGAATGAGGAGTAAGAGGACGAGGACGAGGAAGAGGAAGAGAAGGGGCCGAGTCCATTGTCGATGTCTTCTTTTGGCACATTCTTGTGTAAAAGCCAAATTATGCCACAGAGCACTGTGCAAAGGAGAATTTTATCAAAAGCGGCAGGCGGAATATTTTGAATGCCATTCAGATTAGCCGAAGGGAGGCCCACGCTTTTGTTATGTTTTTTGCTACGTCGCCGTCGCCGTTGCCGGCCCCAAAAAATATTGAAAGTTTAATGTTAGGTCGCCGCTCCTCAGGACCATCTCCATCCCCTTTGCCTTTCCCATCACCATTCCGGCAAGTCATTGGCCGTGGTCAGGCCTCCGCGAGCAGCGATAATTCGTTTGTTTATGGCGGATGTTTCGATTAGCTTATCGAGCCCAGACGCACCTACTTTCGGGTTCTGACCAAGGCCTTGCCTTGCTGATAAGCGGCGACCCAGCGACGCGTGTGCAGCCTCCAACCAGAAGCTGGGCATAAGTACGAGTAGTCCCTAAGAATATGTGTATATTATATGTATGTGTACTTATATGTGTTCCAATGGAGAATAATTTCAAATCCAATAATGTGCTGTCAATTTAACTAGGCGATGCTGATGCTGATGCTGAAGCTGAAGGAGCAGCCATAGGCCCATGCAGAAGAGCGAACTTTATAGATGTTGATATACTTATACAAGCATATAGATATACAGATACAGATGCAGATAAAGTTACTATATATATATATATATATATATATATCCTATCCGATAAGTGTGCGCTATCCATAGGTATATTTATTGAGTAGACTAAGGGATGTTTACTCCTCGATCTGCTCTGCAAGAACTCTTCCAACTGACGAAAATCTCATATCGGATTGACTGTTGAATGTTGACTGTTGTTACTAGTACTAAAGTACGTACTAAATAAGCCTAAGCCCTAATCAAAGCATAATCTAGCTCGTATGTGCGTATATGCTATATGTACGTGCATGTGAACATATGTATGTGTACTCGTATGTATTGTGTATTTGTGCATGTAAGTGGAGAACATTTCTAACTTTGATCTCTGAACTCTGAACTTATACGCTTATATTTGAAAAATACCTTTACAAAATGCGAAAAAACAAGCAAAAATCAAACTAAAACCTAACTAAACTCTAACTATTTTCATATATAAACTTACACATTAGAAGGGAAAATTACTAGAGAAACCAGGTCAGGCCAGAACAGGCCGGGAGAGCACTAGACACTCGACAGCCAACCACTTATATTTTTCCATTTTCCCCACCGAACACCACACCACACCACACCATCCTACATCCTCCATCCTTCGCTGTCGAGTGCACTTTATCATTTTTAACATTTACATTTACCGAAAACCAAAAAAACAAACAAACTAAAAAACTTGCCTCGTAAAAGTTGAAATCTGCACAGAGAACTCTCCATCCTATTCCATCCCCTCTTTGGGGGGCAATCTGTATCGCGCATACGCCGCGAGTGCCAAGGTCCCGGCTTTAATTTGATTTGTTAATCCAATGTGGGAGGAAAGTATTCGAATCAAAGCTAGCTAAACGCCCACCGAATTTATTGTGTAAAACTAATTGAAAAGCAACAAAAACCAAAAAAGATAAAAGATAAATTATTTCTAAATGGAATTTTACTGCAGATTTATGTAACTGTGCTACACCTGCAAATTGGCTTAAAGCATAATTGTACAAATAACCAAAGTAGAGAAATGGTAGATCGGTGTATATTTATATTTTTCCAAAGCTAACGAGTACCTATACGAGTCTATACGAGATGATGATGATGATGAAGATGATGATGGAGAGCCCCTCCCCCGCCCCACAGAGTGTGTTGCAGCACACTGTAATCCACAGTTGTTGACGTTGTGGTGTGTGCATTTAGTGTTGCAAGCGTAGGAAGGAAGGAAGCCTTTGTGCCTGTCACAGAAATGAGGCGGCAGAAAAACCAAATTAATTAGAGTACAAGCGGATAAAATCAGATTTCTTCTGTTTGGTGTGTTTAACTCCCTCTCTACCCCTAAATCTCCCATCCCGATAAAGATAAATAAAGGACAACTATGCTCTGTAACTGGCTACAAAAATCTGATCTCTCTCTCTCTCTCTTTATCCTTGACTGCATGGGGAAGGAACCAGCATCCGCTCCGCTCCGTTCCGTTCCAGCCTCTAATCGAATCCCAGTTCAAGGGGCTGCTGCTCAGCTGTTGCGCACTTGAGGTTCATTAGGGGAATGCCTGCGAGGGTGGGATAGGGACTGTAGAAATGTGTTAAGTGCTTGTTGTCAATCATACCGCAACCGAAACTTCGCTGGATTTCACGCTCCAGTGCAGCAGACTCAACGATGGCGATGGGCCCGTGACACGAGGCCCACTTGGCAATGATTTGCCAGCTCTGGAAGGAGAAAGGAGGCGCATGATAAGTCTTATTGGTTGTCGTCTTTTACGGATTGCTCGCTCTGAACTGCACCCAGGCACCCGCGCCCGGAAATCAATCAGGCGCTGAAATTCCGTAATTAACTTACGGCGGAGTCGAGAGATGAGACTGAAAAGTTGACAATCCGGCTCTGATTGATGGGCGGGAGGAAGTGCGGCATGTGGCATGGCAACCAGCCCTCATCGGATTCGGCTCTGTCACGGATAACGCGATGGGCTGGCAACGGACTCAGACTCCGACTGAGACTCAGAGAAAGTTTTCCGCCCTGACCCCGCCACCTGCTGAGGCTCATAATTTTAATGAGCTTATTTTATTTTGTTTAAGCAAGGAACGGTTCCAGCAGCTCCGAGCTCCCACTCCCCTCTTTCTGATTACCAAGATTGTTCCTTTTTGTTGGCCCTGTTTCTGTCTCCGTTGAGTTCTTCTCCTTCAGACCTTATACTGGAGATTGTGAGGACAGCAAAAATGGAAGAAAGGGATGGTATGGCAAAGGCTGAGGCTGAGGCTGACGCAGAGGAAAAATCAAACTAATTTAAGTTCAATAAACAAACGTAAATGAATAAACCCGCCTTGAGCTGGCCTTTAAACAGAGGTCCAATCCCCATCGTCGACATCAGCGAACGATTCCCTGCCACACAATCTCAAATATTTGTGAAAACATAAGCAGAGTCCTTGGCATTGCGATTGGGAGACGCGACACAAATCGACTTAAGTCTTCAGAGAATTACAACGGGGATGGACCACAGAGATTAATCTGAGAACAGCCAGGTGCTCTGTTACGGTAATTGTAATGGGGATAGCTTCATACGAACATCTCTTTTTGGAGAGAGCACTGTCTCCCAAGTCTTTCTCTCTAATTGCAATGCAGAAGGTCGGGGTCAGAATGGAAACGAAACGAAACGAAACCCATCTCGAATATGGCATTGATTATATGGCATATGGGATAACGGCTGTCGTCCTTCGGCATTTCCAAGCGGATTACTTGCAGGTCGTTGTGACGGAAGGCAATGCTTGAAGAGCTGTCCCGGGAAACGCATAAAAAGGGATGGAAAAGCACACACATAGTATACACCACTTTATAGAGAAAAAGCTACTTTCCTGCGGTGGGCCTGTGTGCGGGTGTTAGCCATCCTAAACCAATTCGGCAAAAAAAAAAAAGAAAACGCAAACAATCCTCTCGCTCACACAAACAAGCTCTCAGGTATTCTCGCAACACAGATGAAGAAATATTCGCGCTGGCAGTCAACACTCTCGGGGGATTCATAACCAAATAAGCCGAATTTTTAAAGCATATTTTTCCGGCGGCGCTCCCGCCGCGATTCCCGGAGTCCTATCCCCGAGCGGCGAAGAAACGAAACTTTAAACAATGTGGAAAATGAAATTTAAATAACGATTTATTGCCTTTGAAGTGTGATTATTTGCACAAAGCTAGGGACGGCTGACGAAGCAAACGACAGAAAATGTGGTACATACCCTGTACTCCTGTACTCCAAAGAACAGGGCCTGAAATATGCCTGTGATACCCTGGATAGGTCCCAAATGAGATTGGCAGTATGTGCATAGCGCTGGTGCATACTTCCATTGCGATATAGCGTAATGGCCGCGCCAGGCACTTCAATAGGAGCGGAGGGCAAGGGAAGTCTTCTACAGGTGTGCCCTTTCACTGTTTGTGTGTGTTCAGGCCATCAGCATCAAACGGACCCCAGACGAGGAAGGTGGGAAGGCAGGAGCAGGCAATCAGACCCCGGGCACCGGCCGATGCCGCTGTCAATTCATCGCATTGCCACGAAATTGCTTTTTCCGATAGCTGCTGCTGGAACAGCAACAAGTGAGCGCCTGCCCCCTGTCTTTCTCTCTCTCTCTCTCTCGCTATCTCGCTGAGTGGGTGGAAGCAATGCATATTTAGAGAAGGTAAGGCAGTACCGATCACACACAAGGGCGAGGGCCTTTGTGCTTTTTGCGCGCATCCACGCATAGGGGAACACTCTCCAAAGACTGGCATGAACCCCGAATAAATAGATACATCTCGCTGCCTTACCTTCCTTCGGATAGTGTGTGAGAGCCATATGGGTGTGTTTGTGTGCACAATTTACAAAGGAAATGAGAAAAGGTTTTCGGCTTGCTGCTTCCATTTTGTGTTTGTTTGCTTGCCTTTGACGATGCTCGCGGGGCGGGGCGGAGTGGGGCGGGGCGGCTTGCAAATTGGCGTGGAGAAGGAAACAGGAAGTTGTCAGGGCAGTGTTTATTCTTAAGCAGCAGACGGGAGTCAGGCCGCTAGGAGTCATAGGGAAACGAGACGAGGAAAAAGAGCGTAAGGCACGGTGAAAAGGCAGCTGGGCAGGGAGGCTAGGGTAGGGTATGGGTCGGCATTCGCGGCATGCAAATTACAGCGGAATTTCGATTGTAACCTAGAAACAACAGCGACCGCGACCCTCCGCCGACCCGTCTGCGACGCGAGAGAAGAAGAAAGGTACGCGCATTAAATTCGAAATGTGAAAGGACCTCGACAAAATAATCTCTTAAATGTACGCACAGTACGAGTATCTTGCGGGACCGGCGCACCAGAGCACCGGATCGGGCGGGCGTGTGTTGCTTCAGCTAAATGCCAAAACTGGCAATTTGCTAAAGTTTGCCCCGCCCTCGCCCCCCCACAAAAGTAAACAGACGACGGACTACAGATGGGGTGCTGTGCTGCCTGAGAGGGAAGAGTCCCGAGTGTGGGAGGCAGCGGGATATAAAAGTCAAAGCTTGTCTGATACCGGGTGGAGACCGGGCAGGGACAGGGGCAGTGGCAGTGGCAGGGGCAGCAATGCTCGTTGGCAGGTTTATCTTCTCAGGGGCCAGCGCACTTGTTGAGCATTTTCAAGCAAATGTGTCAAAGAAATTGAAAGTCTGTCTGTCTGTCTGTTTAGGGGAGGGCAGAGTCAACATACAGGTGCACCGGATGGTTTGTGGCACAGGAGTTCGTCCTCAGTGAGCTTTTTCTCTGGTACGCCAGTGTCAGAGTGAGAGTCAGTGGTAGGGCACAAAAGTGACCTTGATGCCAGAATGCGGATAAAAAAATATGGATAAAAAGTCAAAACGTTCTGAAAACATGTTGCAGCGCTCCGGGCCCCCGTCAGCAGCGTAACCCAATTCTGATCCCGGTCAAGGGTTGGCCTTGCCCCTGTGAAATGAACTGTTAACCGCAACTGATAGCAAATTCAATATCTCCCCAGCTCTTGGGGACGCTCTTGGCCTTGGCATCCAGTTGCAACAGAGTTGCAACTCTGTTGCAACTGTCACGGACACGACTTCCATGTCCCAAACGCTCTTTTTTACGTCCGTCGATGCCAGAATTGTGGTTTATTTTCTCAACATTTACCATATTGACTGGGCGTGGGCATGGACGTGACATTTTGAATAATGCAAATTTTAATTTTACTCGGATTTCTGTTTTTTTTTTTTTGGTTTTTGTGCAGGTCCAGAATGTACACAAGCGCACATTGTAGGGTGTATATGTACACATGTATGTATTTACATATGTATGTATGTGGGGTGTTTGTTCGTCCAGTGTTTAATAGCGGATTCTCGAGAGGATTGGACCATTGGTTTTGCATAATGAATGAAAAGCTAACGAGCGATTTCCCCAAAGCAATACCCATGCAATGAATATGCATGCAAGGGTAAAATCGATTTGAAATTTAAATTATTTAAAAAAAAAAAAACAGTGTTTGCCTGTTGTCTCGTTATCATAATCGAATTCTATTATTTGGACAATTCACACAAGTGTGGAATTTTTTTTTTTCTACAATATTAACATTGAATGATTCCAAAAGTAAATTTTGTAAAAGGAAACGCTTATTCAGAATCAGAATGTTTATGATTAAACAAATTCAGTATAAGCAAATGTCACAACTCGTAGATAGAGATAAAATAATTCATAAATATGGGCATAATAATATTTTCGCTTAGATGTTTGCTTGGATTATGAGCACCAAATATGTAGTTTTTTCCATAAAATTTCTCCATATTTACCTAGTTTTCATAAACCTATTTGTTGTGTATTGTGATGCAACTATCCGGCATATTTCAAATGAACTGTTGAACTGTAATCAATTCAGAAATAACGTTACTGCATCCATACGATTGCTACGATTTTAAAAGGCAATTCTACATGAGTATTCTACATGTCGATGTCATTGTCATGTATGTAGACGTCGGGCGACATTTGAAAAACTGTACTATGAATTTGTGCGAAGCTCTCCAGTCTAAAATCTAAAAATCTTTTCCCAAGAAAGACTCCAGAAAGCTTTTCGCTTTTCGTATAGAAAGCATGCATCGCATCAGGGAAATCCCCCATTTGGTGGTCTCTGAAAGCCGTTTAATTGTATTATACGTGTCCCCATATGGGCGCGGCATGCCTATTTCTGATTGAAAGGAGACTCTCTTTATCGATTGGCATCAATTTGAGTCAACAAATTTTAGTCTTAAATTGGCAGAAATATTGCTATATTGTTCAGCCGGGTTTAATATCAAACTCTTTTGACATTATATATACATTATACGAAAAGGGACATATGTATATATGTATGAATATGACCAACAATGCGAATTATCCGATTGCAGTTCCTCTCGTACGTAGTATAGTTATTATATAATTATATAAACGGCAGTTGCTGGTTTTGGACCAATGCTGAAGTAGAGAATATTAAAAATTTCTACCTTGGCAGTAGATCCAGCTCAGTTTTCAGAATTCAGAATGTTCTTTGCATTGGCATTATCAAATACCAAGCATAAGTAGATTATATTGATTTAGGCGAATCATTAGCTGAGACGTGCTCTAACTAGATTATAAACGCCTTAACTCCATTATTCGCCTACGTCTTAACCGAAAGAGTTTTACCACAATTCTGTTACCCGTTCTTAAGCAAGGTGCAATGGATCTACAGGTGAAGCGGCTCACATTTTGTCTGAGCATATTTGTATGCATCTGGAATTGGCAAATCGGTGAAGTAAACTCCTCCGGATGCCATTATTTCAGCACTGACAAGGTAGATTTATTTCTGTGTTACTTGTCGTCAAAGAAGCTGACATCTGCCACCAACAGCGCGACTGGTTTGATGCCCTGACTTCCTGCCAACGATTAAGTATGTGCTTGGCTGATGTAAGCACCGCACAAACCTTCCAAGAGATCGAAAGTAAACTGCTTGACCGCGAAGAGTATTGGTTCGGCTTAAATGGATACGAGAAAATTACCTTTAAATACGTATCCTCTAACCAGCCGCAGAACTACGTGCCGCCACAATCCCAACTTTCATTATCAACAGCGTGTGGGTACCTAAAACCTTTGGGTCCTGACGCGTACGCTATTAGTACAGCATCTTGCGGGCAGCTCAAACGATTTGTGTGCACCCCTACCGTAAAATGCAATGGCCTTGAGACGAACAGCAGCTTTATTTCCAACTTCCCCACGGAAGTGCCCTGCCAGCTCAGCCCTGAAGTATCGACTATACTCGGCATTTGAATTTGTAATGCTACGCTGCTATTTTAATAAATTACTTTCAATTGGCCTGAACCTTGAGTTCGAAACCTTATCCTAAGACCGCAGTCAGCTGCTAAGATTATTTTTTTTATTATTTTTCTTCAGACGCTTACGCTTTCTCCCCTTTTTTTAACTGGGACAAATATGCTCTACATTTTGTTTTGTACGCCTGAACAATTCGACCTCCAGGTGATAGAGCAATCGCGGCATGGATCTTTAATGAAAAACAATTAGAATTCCGCACATTTGGGATATGAAAAGGCTTTACCTCGAGGTACTGCAGTTCACTTTCATAATGCAACGACTCCTCTAGAAGACCTAGGGCCATCTGAAAATGTTCTGGTCGCAGGAGGTAGGACATTTCCCCAATGTTCTGCTTGTACCACTTAGCGTAGTTATCGAGATTGCTGTGAATGTCCATTGTGCAGGCTGACGTGGCACGCGCCGTCAGCAACAAATGCAAGAGAGAAGTCAGACAACCAGTTGTAGCCATGTGCAGTACTCGGCTTTTGAGGTATTCTATGGTGGATATGCATAAATATGTATACATGGGTATAGACCTTCAAACCAATGTTTACTTTTCATAAACGCTGTTGTTTCCGAATTGCAGGTGCTGGCTATGGACTGCACCAAGATGAGGTAGAACTTCCAATTCGTGAAGTTTTCGGAGTTTGACTGTTTGAACAGGACTTGAAGAGCCTCTTGGTGATGGCAGGCAAAGAGCTGAAAGAATGTTTCAGTTAGTCTCAGCAACTAGCCTTTATCCGACAATGGAAACCTTTTCACAGAGAAGCTTTACAAAGGTTAGCTCGTCCACACCTTCATTGATCCAGGCACTAAAGCTGGCAAATGCCTCATTGATGTCCTTAGCTTTGTGCAGTTCCAGCAAGGTGCTCAAATGCATATTCATACACACGCCCATGGCATCGGCTGCTAGCATCAAAGCATTATTTTGAAGATATTTCCTGGGTCCTCTTACCTGGCAGGGCACTGCACAACGGATCGACATAGCTTAGGTTGCTTATCTTCGGATCGGCCACGAGTCCAGTAAAGAGATTGCCCAAAGCGTCTGCCAGAATAGCCGAAAGCTTCATTCCAGACTCCGCATCTGTCAAGAATAGAAGCACATAAAATGATGTGCAAATATCATTTGGGTATGAACCAACCATAGGCCGCAGATACAAAGAGATTGGCCAGGAGCTCGTACTCAGTTTCCAGAAATATAATTAAATTCACCTGGAGCTGCTCAGAGTGTTCTTTACTGATATCAGGGATGAATCATTGTCACTTTTTGATCATATTGAATTAGGCGAATCGTACCTTAATATATACTCCGTGGCGGTGAGGATCCGCAATTGCTGTAGCTGAAGTAAAACCCGAAAGCTGCCAACATTGGCTGGTAACTGGCAATAGAATTTGGATGCCAATAGCTAGAAGGTATCCTTTTGTACATATGTATTCATGTGCATCGAAACTGGCGCACTCACCCTTTCCTTAGCATTTAGTTGTCTCAGGAGTTGGTCCAGCTCGTACCTGGCCACAGGTCCCTGCTGCGTAATTCCGCATTGTGTTTCTATGGTCTATGTGGTAAAAACAGGCATTGTATTTATTATCAACGCACCTTCCTCCGACTATCACTCACCTTGCAAACCAGCGGAAAGCAGTTGCTAATAGTAGAGAAATTTTTGTTTAGCATAATTAACAAAACTCCCGCCACGCTGGAAAGACCATCAGAAATATACCAAAATATGACCATCTCATTTTAAAAATATACCGTAAATATACTGACGAACTTGGCCCACTTAAGCCCCCTTTATTTAAATAGTTCAACTACTTGAGGTAAATGTCGGGAAATATTAACGCATGTAAATTCTTCTTGTAGATCCATTCCATATTTCCTCTGAACTTACAAAAACGGCCATATTTCACGCTGCGCTAAAATTATTACATTTTCATTATTTTCGGCGGAAATTTGAAAAACCCTCTTGGCTTATAATAGGTTAATAATTCTCCGTCAAGGATTGGAAACCATATTGCTAAATTTTGATGTTCGGTCGAATATTACTAGCTAGATAGAACATTCCGCCATGCCCACATAATTTTATACGATTTATGAATAAATTTGTTTCTAAACGAGCTTATTCTAAGTACTTGCTTATATTGGATCTTGTCCAAAATAAGGTTTTAGCAAAATAGGTCAAAACAAAAAAAAAACCAAAGAGCATAGTCGTTCATATTGCTCAAGTTAGAATAAATTTTATACAAGATTGGCTAGTTTTTGGCTTAAACCAAATAGTTCACCAAAAAAAAAACAGTCCCAATGTTGCTGGCATTTGAAGACTTGTTGCGTGTATAGTCCTTTGCATACCCTATTTCGATATTTTCATATGAAGACAATGATATCCAAACTCCTTATAAAACGTTATTAATAAAGAAATTTTCTCAAACTGATACGTTTAAGACATATTGATGCATATGATTAGTATCTTGTAACCTACGGTGCCTGTGATGAGAAACATTTTCTCAATTCTATAATATCCTTTTTCCTAGGGTATGAAAATTAGTGTTGCCAGCAACATTGTGTATGGAATGGGGCTCATTGTCGTCAACCGGTTCAAAGAGAGTCTTACCCGATTGAAGTTCGGCTATCGATACCATCGACTTGATACGAGTGGTGCGCGCCAAATATTAATTGTTTGAAAGTAATGAGCGAAAAATATTTAATACAACACATTGCTTTTATTTCCTCATAAGTCCACTATCGTGCTATGCTCAGTGCTGAAGAACGTGATGAAAAGGCGCGCTTTTTGAATTCGAAATAAATTAGTGCTTTTATTTTAGATGTATTATGGAAGTCTTTCCATTCAAAAAAGTGTCTTCCGTTCAGCAAAAGCACCAGCCCTACAGTATATAGATGTGCCAGTTCATGCAAGGAAAACGTGCCAACATTTAACATTAGTTTGAGCCACGCCTCCATCGCAGAACTAGTTATTAATATGCACATCTGTGTCAAACGAAAAGTCCTAAATTAATTAGTGTTCAGCATGCAAAACTTTCGTACTCGTATATATAAAGATCGACTGATGGCTACGGACCCAGTACAGCAGCAGAATAACTACATATAAGTGAAAATGTCCGTATGGTGTGCAACGGTTGTTCTCATCCTGTGGCTTGATCCTACATTGGTAGATATTTGTTTTCCACATATGCCAAGCAAACACTTACAGTGGACTTACAGTGCCGGCGAATATCAAACTATGATGTAAGACTTGAATCACTCGAGAAAATAAAGGTTGATGAAGAAACCTTGTTTGAATTCAATCTCAAATTAATTGGGCGAGACCGACTGCTAAATGGATCTTTAATCAGCCACGTTGATATGGATGAGCAATATGACGTATGGATAGATATTGCGACATTTAAGAACGGAGAATGGATGCCAATGAATTTGAAAATACGCACCAAGCCATGCGATTTTATGAAGAACATTTTTGGAAAATATTACCAGCCCTCGTTTTTGGATTCAAACTTACCCACCGGCGATGACCTGTGCCCGTTCCACAAGGGTGAATATTACGCTAAAAATGTTGCCATGTCCACCGATAATTGGCCATCTTTCACAATTAAAGGACTCAACAGAGTCAGTTTTTCCTTCCTGAAAAATGGCAAGATTGTTGGTGGGTTCGTTGTGGTAATTAATTTATTTGATCGAAACACTTGAGTGATCGAGACTAATAAAATGAATAAATATTGAAGGAACATTTCGGAAATAAACGATTACTGCGTACAAATGTATAAATCCAATCCATTTGGCATGCCTCTGTAGCAATAACAGAGTTTTCTATGCCCTAATCTCATTTGGTAGCTGCTGGTCATGCCCCTGCACTACTTTGCATTGAAGCCGACATGGATCTAGATCGAGACCTCCGATTTTCAATTTTTATATCCATAGTTTTCCTTATTTTTATCATCGACACTCATCGAGTGGAGTCCAGAGGAACTTGCCACTACTTCAGTGTCGTAAAGGTAGTTGAGCTGATTGTATTCTTAACATTTTCCACAGCTCACAACTTCAATCTAAATTCGCGTAGAAAAACTGGGAAACTGCATTGGACATATGCATGGGAATGAGCATGTGCCTGGCAGACTTTGATACTGAGAAACACTTTCGAATTCTGAGTTCCCTGACTCTAAGTCACTCGGAGTACTGGTTTGGCTTGAACAGGAATTTTACAGAGGACTGGAGTTACGTATCAACCCACCACAGTAGACGATATTTGCCACTCGAAAGTGGCTTGAGCGACGAGCATCATAACTGTGCAGTTATAAGGTCTTCGGACCAGGAAACCTTCGGTGTCTGGGCTGCCCGATGTGAGGAGGAGAAGATGTTTGTCTGCGCTGAATCTATTTTCTGCATGAAGGAACATCAGTTCAGCAGATATTCGAGTGGCTACAATTCGTTGCCGAGGCATGAGGCAAACGCCTGCCGCAGATAATTATTTTTATTAAGTTAGCAATCACGCCCAGTCAGAATAATTTCTTTGTTAACGAAAAAAGGGTTTCCCATTCAGTCAAAGTTAAATTAATAAATTTATGGAGCGGGTAAGTTTCTATTCTTTTTACTCTTTGGAAGTATTTATGTTTATGAAGCTATCTACTACGAGTACTCGTATCCTAGATATCTACTTGACGCAATAGTCCTTTCGTTGCTGCCGAATGACAGCGTTAAGTTTGAGGCACTGCTGTCGCAGCCCATCGTTGTCGCCCTTGAGTACCTCAATGGTTTCCTCCTGTCGGTGAATGGTATGGTGGACCCTGCAAATCGAGAAGTGATTGATAAATGAGGGGCGAACATTTCGCGGATGGGGCCATGGTGTTGTTGCTTACCGTTTCTGGAGCTGCTCCATTTCCTGCTTGTGGCGCTCGCTGAGGACGCTCAGCTCGCTCTGAATGTCCGCGTTGAGGTTTTCGCGGAGCTTGTCTCTTTCTCCGATGATGTCGCCGCACATTTTCTTGCTGTGGCTGAGCTCCAGCTGGAGCTGCTGGACCTCCGCCTGGGAGTTGCGCACCTGGGCATCGGCCTCGGCCAACTTGCTCCGCGTCTCGGCATACTTCTCCCTCAGGGACTTCTCCACACTCTCGGCCAAGGTCAGATCCTTCTCGTACTTTTCCTTGAGCCGGCTGCAAAGGATGGACGTTGCAGAAGAATTGGCTACACAAGCATTCAAGTTACTTACGCGATCTTCTGCTCGTGCTCCTCGCCGTTCTGCAGGGCGTCGGCCTCCATGCGCACCACCAGCTCATCCAACTGGCGATCCCGCTCCGCCCGATAGTGCTGCCGGATGGCATTCTCCTTCTCGGCCTGGTCCAACTTGCACTTGTTCTCGTACTCCGCCTTCCACAGCTCGAAGTCGGACAGGTACTGCTGCTCGATGGTGTTGATGCGGTTCTGGTACTTCTCCTCCTGCTTTGCCATCCTCTCCTGCATCTCGAACTTGGCCTGTTCCAGCTCGATGTCCTGCTCGCGCTGCGCCTCCTGGCGCTTGGCCTGGTAGTCGCTCTCCTTCTGCCGCAGCTCCGTCTGCAGCCGCTCCCGTTCGGCGGCGAACTCCTCGCTCAACTTTTGGCGCTGATCCGCTTGGGCCCTCTGCTCCTCCTGCAGCTGGCGCTCGAAGCGCTCTCGTATTGCAGTGCGCTCCTTCTCTATGATGGACTCGCGATCCTGCGTGCAGCTCTCCCGAATGCCCGTCTCGATCTGCTCGTGCTTCAGGCGCGCCTCCTCAAGAGCGTCGAGCAACTGCATCTGATGGCTTCGCTTCAGCTCCGTGACCTCGCGCTGATGGTCGCAGTTCATTTTGTTGATCTCCGCCTCCAGGCCCTTCACCGTCAGCTCCTACCAGTGGACGTGGAAATGTCAGAAAAATTAAACAGAACTATTAAAAACTTGCCTCCACCTAACCCACCTTAATCTTCTTGGTGTTCTCGCGGACCCAGCGCTCGCGTCGGATCTTCTCGCCCGCCAGTGTAGTCTCCTTGGCCCGCGTCAGCTCCGTCTCCAGTCGATGTTCCCAGGCCTGGTTCTGGCTCTCCAGGCGCCGCGTCAGGGCAGCCACCTTCTCGCACAACGACCCCTTATCCTTCAGAAGCTGCTCAATAAAGCCCTGATGCCGGGACACCACCTCCTCGTAGTGTTTCTTCTGGTCGCGCAGCTTGCCGGCATTGTTTGCCTTCTCGGCCCGCAGCGACTTCTGCTTCTCCTCGCGCAACTGCAGCACATGCTCCTTGGACAGGTGAATGGCATTGGCCAGCTCATTGGCCCGCAGGCTCAGGCCAATGACACGGCGGGCCAGTTGATGGTTGGGCAGCATCAACAGTTCCGATAGCCTGGAAAGCAGAGCCAAATCGATCAGAAAAGCTAGGAGAAAGGTTCAGGATCGTTCACCTACTTAGGCACTTCGTCTGTGATGTCGGGTTCCACCACAAACTCAACCTCCGAACGATTGCTATCCGGCATGGACCGCCGCGTTTCCATCAGCGTCTTGTCACAGCTACTTTCCACATTGTTCAGATAGGCCAAGATGTCCCTAGAACGGTTTGAAATTCTCGTTATTTCTTTAGAGTTCATTTCGACCTTATTCAACTCGATATTTACTTGTACTTGTCGCCGCTCTCCTGGACAGGTCCCTCACTCATAGTCCCCGTTTCGGCGGTTTCGCAGCGCGAATCCAACTTTAGGTTGAGCTTAAGGTCGTTGGGAAGACGTTCGGCATAGTTGTCTATAAAGATGATATTCTATTAGGACCGAGATCAGTTTAAGGAAGAAGGAGCGGGGTATATACTCCACTCTGTCTAACAATTTACCTCTCTTCTTGTCCTCTTCGATCTCCTTGATCACCGACACGATCTCGTCGTAGGTGGAGTCCCTGGAGTCTTCGTTTGACTTCAGGGACAGCTGTGACCCACTATCGATGTCATTGGCATCTTCCAGACCATTCCCGTCCAGTCTCTGCTTGTGCAACTCCTCAAACTGGGCACGAGCCTGCTTCTGCTCCTGTATGCTCATCCAGCTGTCCACCTTGTCCAGATTGTATTCACTGAGCTTGCGCTCCTCCCGCAGGCTCCCCACACTGACCGCCTTCTTGAGCTTCCCAGCGGGACAGGCGCTAATGGGTATTCCTGTCTTTGGGAGCTTCGACTTGCTGATTCTGTTGTTGTTGGCCTCGGCACTGGCGGGCTTTACATTCTCCTTCTTCTTTCCCACAAATGGCGGAGTGGATGCCACCTTCAGGTAGTTGTTAATGACCGAGTCTGCGCTGCTGTTGCTGTTGCCGTTGCCGTACTTTCGTCGGTCATCATGCACCGCTGGGAGAAAGTTGTTTTCGGCCCCAAAGTTCCGACCGCTGGCACTGGGGTACTGCTGGCAGGAGGCACTGTTGGTGCTGTTATTCTTCGGAGAGCCCTTTGGAATAATAGTGGCCAGGTTCTTGGTCTCGGATAGATTGTTCTGCTTCTCCTTGGCCGGTGCCGCTGCCGCTGACTGTGTTGGAACTGGGGCATACTTGTCCAGATAGCTGGGAAGCGGCTCGATGTTGTTCAACGGCTCCTTATGCTTGGGTGAACGGTCCGTGCCGAGATGGTTCCTTACGATCTGAACCCCCACTGCCTGCTTGTACTCCCTGATGACGTTTAGCTCTGGCGTGGTGGACTTTTGGGGAACCAGCAGAGGGGGAGAGGGCGGAGATGGAAGCGCCATGTCCAGGAGCGGAGTGGACTCCATAAAGCGACAGCTGGGGGTGTCGCAGGCACACTTGACCTCAGCGGAAGAGGCCTCATTCATGCTGGTGGTGGAGGAGGAACGCGTACTGCAGGTGCAGTTCTCCGAGGGGCACTTGGGGTACTCGTACGTCTCGGCCAGAACTTCGCCCTCGGCTGCGGTAGAGCCAAAGTGCACGGATTTCTTCTGGCCAGCCGAATCCGGGGGCTCCGCCTTGCTGTGGAAGCTGGGCAGAGCTATTGGGCCGGGAGCCGAGATGCTGGGCCGTGCTTCCTGCTTGTCATTGTCGCAGTCGCTAGAGTCTGCATCGTGGTGCATGTTGGGTTTGCTGAAGGACACACGCCCCGGCAGATCCGGCTTGGCTGTCTTCTGCAGCAGGGTCGCATTGCTGAGACCCTGACCCTGGCCCTGGCCCTGGCTCTGGCCCGTCCAGTTGGTACCAAAGGACTTGTTCTTATCCCCGACGGGCATAGTCACCAGGAAGCGCTCCAGCTGCTGCTCTCCCTCGCTGCTGTCCGGAGTGCGCTTTTGCGAGGAGAAGTCCGACTCTGAAGAGTTGCACGCGCTGGCGCTGCGGCACAACCAGCTCCGTTTGATGGGCTCCCCCAGCAGGGTCTTGAGCAAATCGTTGGAAGACACTTGGCGCTGAAGATGTATAAGATATTAAAATGATGGAAAGATCCTTAATATGCTTGTGGTATGCTCAACAAACCTTGCTGTGGGACTTGAGCTCCTTATCGTTGAAGTAGACGCTCAGCCGTTGTCCGAACTTCGGGTCCGCGGACTGTGGTCGTCCCAGGAAGGGCGAGGAGCGACTGCGTTGCTGCAGGAAGTTTGCCGAACGGGGCCGAAAGTGCGGGCTCGGATTGTGGAGAGTCGTCAACGAGCGACTGTTGTACTTCGGTTTCAATTTCTGTCGTGTGGCGAGGTTTATCTGCGTCCAAAGTTTGAGTACAGCGAAACAGGATAATAGTAGAGGGAGTCTAGTCCACCTACCTGCGAGCCCTGAAGACTTAGATCCATAATCGCTTGCAAATTAGTAATCAGAAATCGGGGGGCAACTCATCTAAGTAGTCAGTTTTCAACTGACAGGAGTGCCATGGCCAACTGATTTCGAACTAAGGATTAAACTGAACTGAACCCCATTTGACAATTCGTTAGTTGTGCCATGGTCGAGCGGCACTTTGTTTTGGCCAAAAGGGGAAAACAACCACCTCATGGCTGCGGCATATCGATTTAACGCATGTGTAACGGGTCAGGTGCAGGACAGATGTTGGTAATGCTGGTCAGCACTGCAACCCCCAAAACAGTCGGCCGGTCCGCCTGGGCCAAAAGTTGACATGGTTACCGGGCCACTGCCGCTACCGGGTCCAACCCCTGACAGGTACAGGTGTCTTCTACATGGAACCCACGTGACTCGGTCGGTGTCTATGATTCACCATTCAGCCGTCCACAGTCGGTCTTTTCCAATTCAATTAAATTATTATGTTATAATTTATTATGTTCGCAATCAATCACTGACTATCGCGTACAGACAAGACCCACCGAATCGAGGCAATTAATCATGGAAGGCAACTGATTGCCGGTAGAGCATATCGAAGCGAAGGACAGCTACACCTCAGGGTTCAATGCTAGACCTCAGCCAACACTTTCGTTTTTTCATTCACAAAAGTAATGCATTCATTGAGATCGGTGCGAGGTCCCCAAACCACATGGGGATTTATATTGTATCCATCAGCCGAAAGCCGTCCAGACAATTCTTCGACAAGAAATTTTTAATAAAACTTTACTTTTGGCGGACTTTAGAACGAATGTTCGTGCTCTCTTATCTGTTATAAACCAACTTTATCGAAGGCTGATTAGTCCTATCTTTGAAATACTTCAAGAGAATCAAACAAAATCCAAGGGAAATGCCAAGCAATGTTCGTTTTTAATAATAATAATTTATTTAAATAAAGCAAATGGTTTCTATTGAAATAAATGTAGTTTGGTTTAGTTTAGCAGGCTTAGCAGCCAACAACAGCTCCCTTCAACAGCTGGCTATTTCCATGGTCATAGTCCAATCTGGTTAGGGCTTCATGGATGATCCATTGTCCATAATCCATAATCCTTTATCCGTTTTCCATTGTCCATTCTCGATACTCGATACTGACTGATGCGCGAAGCATAAAATTAAATTTGGCAACATTTCTCATAATCAACTTAGCAGCTAACACAAAATACAATACATAGATAGCTCTCTCTCTCTCTCTCTCTCTTTCTCTCGTCTGGCCTCGCCTCGCCTGCCCTTTTAACAACAATTGAACTAATCCTGGCCAGAGTCCGCACATTTACTCCGCACGCAGCACGGGCGTCACCTGGACATCGTCCGCCTGGCCATCGTTTTTGATGTCGAACTTCAGTTTGGCCAGATCCTTCAGCTCTCCGTCGGAGGACTCAGAGGTCACCACCTTGACCGTGTCGGGATAGTTGTTCTCGCCACCGCCCAGCTCCTGTGAGAAGCTAACCACCGTCTTGGGCTCGTAGTTGACGCCAAGAGCACCGCTGGGGTCCGGCGAGGGTATGCTGGGGCCATCGCTGCTTTGGCCATTGGTGTGGGAAATGGTGATGCCATCGGTGTCCTGGCCATTTGTGGCAGGTGCTGCTGTAGCTGCAGCGGTCTCGCCGTTTTGCACATGCTGCACAACCTCCACTTGAGCCTCAACGGGAGAGGGTGTACGCGCTGCTGTCGCTGGGATGATCTCCTCAGTTTTTGGCTTTGACTCGTCCTCTGACTCAATCTTCCTTTCAACGGGTACTGGAACTGGAGCTGGAGCTGAAACTGATTCTGCTTCCGGCTCTGGAGTCTCTGCCTCGGGCTTGTCATCATCCTCCCCAGCCACCGCTTTGTTGACCTCCTCAATGGCCTTGGCCACCTCTTCGGGAGCCACATACTCCTGATCCGTATGCCCATTGGTAGTGGTTTCGGGTTCCTCGCTGTGACCATTGGTGACAGCCGCAACCGTCTCTGGTTCGCTAATCAGGGCTGATGTAGTCACAAGTGTGGCGCGCTCCCGCTGCTCCTGCTCCTGATGCTGCTTCTGCTCTTCCTCCTCCTCCTCGCCGACCTTCTCGTGCACTGGTGCAGGCATTTCAAGGGACGGAACTATGGCCGGACTGGCCATGGTCTCCACAAACGAGGTGCGATTGGGCGAGTCTGGCGAGATCACGACGTGAGTGAAGTAGCCACTGCGACGGTTCTCGAAGTCCAGCACATTCTCCTTGGCCAGACGCTCTTGGATGCGTCGCTGACGTCTGATGAACTCCGGCACATTATCATCCTCGGCCTCGGCGGGCGGCGGAGATGTTGCCGCCTTTGGACGACGTAGCACGACCTTGGACGCCTCATTCTCTCCGCCGGCAGCAGCTCCATTCCCATTCAACGAGCCATTCCCGTTGGTGGTGGCGGTGGCCCAGCTGGTGGCCGCTGTCGATGGCTTGAAGACTCCATTGAATTTGGTGCCGACGATGAATTTGTTGATCTCGCTCCCGGTGCCGTTGCCGGTGCCGTTGCTGTTGCTGTTGCTCCCGTTGTTGCTGGCACTCTTGTAGGGATTGTAGTTGTTGCTGGCGGTCTGCTGGGGCGACAATGGACTGGTGCCATTCTCCTCGGCCTTGGGCGATTTGTTGCCGATGGTGAAGTTGGGCTTGCCATGGCTGATCAGCAGCTTGGTGGCCGGCGAGGGGCTCTTGTCCGGCAGCGGGGAGGGCAGTCCACTCCGAATCTGTATGCTCGGCTTGTTGTTGATCGTCTCCGCCATGTCTGTGCTTGTGTTAGAGTGTCTGTATCTGGGTGAGATGGCTTTTACTTTCCGTTTCCGTCGATCGTCGCTCTGTCGCTGCTCTAACGGGTCTTTGGGTTTCTTTGCAGTCGCTGAGCTGCAAACAAAACAAAACAACGACAAAAACAGCAAACAAATTAATATAACATTTCAAAGGCCAAAAATTAAATCAGTCAAAATTTAAACATGCAAATTCGGGCTCATCATGCTCTTAGGGTGAAAATCGCGTATAATAAACATATAATTTAATTGCAGCAATTTTATTTGATTAAGAGAAACCCGCTGCAGCTGGACTTATAGCGGACTAAGGCCCTAACCGCCGCAAGCTGCCCCAGATAAAGTTTACTACTATTCTAATCGAATATGACTTGAGTCATGCTGCCTTTGTAATTTTTATAGAGTACTTTTCAAGACCTTGAAATGTTTTGTTTCTCAGCATTTGCCGAGATTGGGAAATGAGTACCTATAGTACACACTATAGGTAGTGTTCGTTCTATATTGAGACTGTGGCCCAGTCACTTTCGCAAGCAAACACCTTGCACTCGTCGTTTCACATGGCGTATGCGCAATTACGCAACTCCAGCCAGTGCCAATGGCAGGGTCAGCCGCTGTCTACAGCCAGGCCGAAAACAAATGTCAGTTGATTGTTGCTTGTTGATTGTTGGCAGAGGTAAGCATGCTTAAATATCAATTAGATCGATTGGGGCTTGGGTTTGTCCAAGTGTAATGGCCTGGCGGCAGAGGCGGTCCCCGGTTTCGGGGGCCGAGAATCAACGCCGCGGATCGATCAACGATCAAGCATGTGACTCGATGGCTGACCCAAGCCTATCAGTTGACCAGCACACGTACGGGATCCACTATCCACATTGCTAGCCCCATGTCTATTAACTGTAAACAGATAAAATGTGTGCATAGGTAGTGCCATTTCCCCACCTTTTCCACCATGCCACTTGGGTAATTTAATTAAATGCTACAATTTATAGACCTATATACTCGTACCTTGTACGAGGCAGCCACTCATAAATTCTAAAGGCGTTCAATTGCCCGACGAAAGGTCAGCTCTCCGCTGCTGTTTGATTTGTGTCTCATTTTCTGATTACTCAGTCGTTGCTTTATAGTTGATTGCTTTATAGTGTCTGGGATGGGTATTCGGAATCGCTTTAAACATACACAACATAGCAGATGTCAAGTGAAACGATATATAAACACAAGTGGGTTTACAATATCGATCTCCATTGTGGTGGATGACGACTCTTGGCAGTGCATCCCTTGGTAGAAAGGGTGCCCGCTGACCGATATAAACTTTTAATAAAAATGTCCCTAGCTACTCCATAGTTAATTCAATCATTACTCATTCTCTGCCATATCTTTGGCTAGCTTTGGTTTTATAATTGACATAGTAACTTAATTATTCAAACTGCTGGCTACAAAACTGGGCTGCGAACGTGCGTCAAGAGGCTTACAGGTCTCTGGGTCTGTTTGTTTACTTAAAATGATTTCCTTTCCCAGTTGGAGCAATTAAAGAATGTCTGGAACTGATAGCCGCAAAATGAAAACGAAAACAGTTTATAGCACAGACTCGACTACGTTCCTACGTACGTACGTATTCCCGAGTGTGTTTCAACTCTGCCGCGAGGCTTACGAGCAGTTTGCGAATGTTTATTTTTATGATGCAAAAGCCGGGGAGTGTTAATTGTGCACCTCTGAGAGCCAACTGTTCGTAAAGATCCCTCCCACGTCTTCGGCTTCGCAGCTGAAAATGTGTGTTATCTTTTCTCTGTTTGCTATTTGAATATGTACGTTCCCCACTCACTCGGCGATTGGTTTCGTTTCTCACCCAGTAGATTGGCCTTGAAATCGCTGTTGTGTACGGCACCATGAAGTGCAATGTGAGTTATTTTCGTTTCCAATTTGCATAAGGTGAACGAGAGTGAGACTCTATCGAGAATAAGCTTTGAATTTATGAATATGGTTATCAAGGCAGAATAAAGCTCTACCAACATTTTATTAGTCGATATAATAATATATTTTCAGATAGAACCGAGGCATTTCAGTGTGTTTCTCAGATCTTCTCACAATCTTGTGATGAGATGGCAACATTCCCATGCGAGTAGACCGAGTAGCAGGCCTCAAAAGACAACCAAATTTCTCCAAAAATTCTTCGAATTCAGGGTGTGAATTGATTGTTTGTGCCAAACGCTCAGATAAAACATTCAAAACCATAAAAGCCCAGCTCGAAATGAACCAAACTTTGGTTTAGAAATTTGATTTTTCTGCTCTCCCACTCCCCGTCGCCCGTGGACCGTTGCCCGCTGCCCGTGGCCCTTCCAGCTTTCTGTTGCGTGAGCTTGGTGCGTCTATCAGCCGGAGATCAAATTAGTTTCTTGGCCCCCTTCCCATTCCCATTCGCATTCCCGAACCCTTTTCCGTTCGCTTTGGTTCGACTGAAGCTGAAGGTGTGGGTCTTGTGGTTGCCAACAAACTCGGTCATCTCTGTCCCTCTGTCCCTCTGTCTCTCTGTGTCTCTGTGTGAACAGTGCACAACAATTGCAATCTGCTCAGATCTCGGCCGGGATGGGAATTCCGCTTACCCAAGAGTTGGCTGGATACGTGTAGGTACTACAGACAAACATTAACAGGGTGGTGGGGTGTTGCCCGTGGAGGTAATCTTATCACTAGCTGGTGTTCTGCCATTGCCAAAAAGAACACTGATAAGCGGCCAGCATAATCCAGGGCGATAAGGCAAGAATATTGTAGCACGGGGCGAGTACGCGGAGGGCGGTCAGCAATGAGTATTATTACCCAATCATGTGATTAACGGCCCTCGCAGGCGTAAAAAGAAAGTGAAACCTCTTTGCATAAAGAAAAGCTCAAGCCAGAGTTGGGTTCAAGGTACGACGACGATGGTGGTGTTGGGGAGAGTGTTTTGTTGGCTGGGCGCATAATTAGTTGTAAATATTTTTTATTCGTCTTGGCGTTTTGCAATTTATGGGATTTATAGTTATAGTTATGTATGTGCATGTCTGCATAATGCCACCAACCACCGCAGCTTGGTTCCAGCCCTGAGCTGTGAAAGTTACCGGTCCGTGGGGGGGCGGGGGCGGGGATTAGCCCATTGGAATTTTTCCTGCCATGGGTATGGTTGGTTCGATCGGGTACTATCGTATATAGAACGTGTTTGGGAGACAGACGCGACAATTCGCTACAGACGAGCAGTTTAACGGCAACAAATGTCAGAGTCACGAACAGTAACCGTAAGCGGCTTTTTCTGGGCGGCCAACGCGGCGTATGAGCAATCGTAAGGCGCTCAGGCAATATTTACACGTTTGCAAGTCTTTCAAAAATTATTGTTCTTCCCTCCCTCTCCATCTTCTATTTTTTGACACACACACACATACACAAAGATATACTCTTAGACGCACCTATGTATAATTGGAGGCTAACTGTATTTGTCGTCCGCGCTGCGTTACCGTAAAACGCCAAAACGTAACTGAAACTGAACCTGAACCAACTTCCAACTTCCAACCGCCTGAAGTCAGCGTTGCCAACGCCGTCGTCGTCGTAGCCATCGCCATCGTCGTCGTCGTCGTCGTCGTCGTCGTCGTCGTCGGTTATCGTGCGCATAGCTGGCAAAATAAATACGAAAATACCTGAACTGAACTGAACAGCAAATGGGAAATGTTGTTGTTGCTCTCTCTTGGCGCTTAATAACTAAACAGAAAATCCCCTACAGGCGCCCTGCGTGAAAGGTGCGCTCCCCAAGAAACCTCTAAGACGTGAGTAATTTTCTTTTATACATTTGTGTCACTTAATTATTCGCAAATTATGCATCATTTAACTTTCGAGCGTTTTGGGCAAACACACAAAAATGTCCAAATTAATGGACACCTCCACTTCCGGCACCAGAAGCTGAAGTTGTCTCAAATCAAAAGAACTGACATTAATGGCCTGCACAAATATTTACTTACGGAACTAGGGTCAAATGTGGCGCGCAGACAGGTAAACAGGTAAATATATAAATAATACAGAGGTTTACACGTGCCGCAATCATCTGATCACCAGCTGATCATTAATATGCATTCTGGCTCTCATTGTTGGCACTGCAAATCAGTTGAGTAAATTGGAACAACTTGTTGAGTCACAATATACACACATGCATACATCCATACGAACTGTAGTCTTTATTTGCTTTGCCAAATGCTCATACTTGTATTATTTATAGAAGAATAGTTACTCAATAACACCTAGAGTGTTTATAAATACTGCAATTATTGTGTATTTATAGATCAATCACAAAATTGGTTGACGTAACTTGAACTATGAGTGGAGTACCCATATTTCGGTATCGTAATGGTATTAAATGATTTAATGATCCCATGAAAACCCATAATATTTGTGGAATCTCCCATCTATCACTTACTGCCCGCATAAACTATAAGCATTCCCCCACAGATTGGCACAGGCGGGGCTTCCGCCGTATCTACTTGAATTTGATAACTTTTGCCAGCCATCCAGCCAGGCACCTAAACTTTATGAGTTTGTGTTCGATTGTGTTCTGTTGCTGTTGTGCTGTGTTGTGTTTTGTTTGATTATTTCGCCGATATGAAGAGCAAAGAGCATTTAATATTTACACGATTCGTTTGGCCCTAATGCGAGGGCTTCCGCACAAAAAGCTGCCGCCGCCCGATTCTCGAGCCCGAGCTGGCCGTGATAAGCGCCGGAGGGAGGCGGAAAAGCCGTTTGACTTGTACACTGGCGCTGCGCTGAGGAGTGGCCTATAAACGGAACGTATCTGCGCCGCACTTGAAAATAAAGCCAGCCAAAGAAAACTGGTAAGCCTTTCGACTTGTTTGACTTGCCTGCGCATAGGAAGCCAGTTTTGTATGGCCAATCAATGTGCTAATAACAGAGCTTCTAGCTCCAGTTCAATATTTGCACATCATTACAATTACGTACGCCGAAAGAGAGCTCAGCTCAGCTGTGCTCTGCTCTGCTCTGCCTTTCGGAGTGTGCATTGTTTTAATGATCTATTTGCGCGGTTGAATAACACACTAATTGACACACAAACACGAAGCGGCGCGACGCGACAAACGAACGTGCACTAAGGCCCCGGAGTCGATGTCGGAGTCGATGTCGAAGTCGAAGTCTCCACATCCACATCCATATCCACATCGGGCGAATGGAATCGGTCGTTAGCAACCTTGACAAAGAAAATTTTCAATTAACGGCGAACGCCAATTTGCGTACAGAGTGCGAAAGAGACGCGCAAAAAATACGAGTAACACAAGACTCCACACAACACGCAAAATGCTCAAAAAATGGTTCGTTTTCGTAAGTCGAACAATTATGTCTTTAACAATTTGGGTCACTTATGTTATGTATCGAAGAGAACACAGACTCTGCGATTCTGCGTGCGTTGAGATTATCGCAAATGGCAAAGAGATATATGTATCTACAATATTGATTGGCTTAATTATGCATAATAAATGCCACTCGAAGAGTCTTAATTTTTTGATTCAGCTTTCATTTCTTATATGGTATATTGCCGGGCGCTGCCAATTAAAATAGAAATTGTTGACCAGCCAAAAAAGTTTATTTTGTCGTTTGTCGACTGCCGAATGCATTTGCATAAAAAATTAAAACTTGAACACAAACGAAACATACAAATTGTTATTGTTGCTGTTGCTACTGTTGCTGCTATTGTTGTTGTTGTTTGCAAATGCACGCGGTGTAAAACTTTCGAATCTGTTAGCTCGTCTGGGGGGATCGGCTCTTTGGTGCTTGGGAATGTTTTGAAGCGCAAAAACGCTCTACACAGGCGCGTAACGTGTTTTCAACTGAGCGCAAAATCGGCTTCGATCGGTACAGCACGCTGGCGGCGGTGGCGGTGGCAGCCGCGCCACAACAACCACAATACCAGCTTTAATGAATGAAAGCGAAGTTTTTTCTGTTGCCTTTGTGTATATTGGTGCTGTGACAATGTGCACTTTTTGTGAGCGGCCCCACAATGGGCGTCCTTTGAATTCGCACAAAAGAAAAACAAAACAAAAGCAAAGAGTAAGCAAAGCAGAATGTAACGTATATGCAAAGCGGCTTAAACCGTACCAATTCGAAGCACTGGTTTTCTCGCATTTTGCAGCACCGAAGGATTTTTTCAGCCCTGAAATCAGAACTTATCAACAATGATATGTTGCATTACTACGCAATGCCGATGGCCAAATTATGTTATTCAGCAACAAAAGGACCTATAAATATTTTTGGTACTCGAAATACTCGAACTTGTATATGAGTCTGTAATTTCACTCAATTACTTAGTACTTACTACTTTTAATAACTGAAGGCAGATAAGGTATATACACAAACACACAAAAAACAAATGGAATCGAATTTTTAAATGTTAATTTGAATTATATAAAGGTATATTTGATCAATTTTATTAATCTATTGAATTAGCATTCATATTTTTTACCTTATTCAATTTCAAACAATTTCTATTTGGCGCGCACTTGCCTCCAGTCGATAGTATCGCAAGGCCTTTCTTAGGATTTTCTCTTTTTTTACTTTCTCTCTTTTTCTAGGTGGGATATCCTCTCTTCGTCAAGGTATTTTTCATCGCAGAATATCCTTTTTCAGCGGAACAATGTCCTAGGTTCTATCTGGTTGGAAACATTCAATTTGTATGTCTTTCTTGCCACCACGTCTAGCTCACACACCTTGCTAATTTCATACTTGTAATAGTATTTGCACCTCTTTCCGATAGGAATGTGGAAAGAAAAATGGGATGCGTGTTTAATTTAAAAGAAAAAAGCAACACATATTTTTGCGAAAACATATTGGGTGGTTATACTAACACATGCAAATCGTTGCTATCCTGCTGGCTTTCGATGTGCGACATGTTCGTTCTATGAACTGGCAAAATACTGTATGGTTAGTGATATGACCATTGGGCGTTAATCACCTTACTATTGAGACAACTTCCGGTGGCATTGAACTCATCGGCATGGATCCAGATTCAAACTTGTTCCTGGAGATCATTTGCACAATTCATTCTTTTAAATGACATTGTTCCGAGCAACAGAAAAAGTTCAGCAAATGGTTTCACGGGTCAGCTAGAAATATATGTATATATTATTTATCATAAACATGTGCGTCGACTTTATCATCCTTTGATGGCTTTATTCTTGCGCGTCGAATATTATCTTGATCTGGAAATCTACGTTGAGCTCGAAGATTTCTTCTGCTCTTGCGTTTCAGAAGCACGAACTCTGACAATCGGTATATGTACTTATATGTACAAAACAGTCCGTCACTAGCGCAGTTGTCATCCCTAATTTCTACAGCCCAGACAGCAACGCCATCGGAAACCTACACATTCAAACGAATATATACATAAACGGGCAGAGAGAGCGAGAGCGCAGCGAAACAGATAGGAGCAGCAGATTTACCAAGCGGGTAGATTTACATGTGCCAGAGCGAGAGAGAAGAAAGATGGAGGCTCGGAATGAACGAAGCCTCAGCCGACTGAAGCAGCGCCGCGCTGCCATTTCAGCTTATTTTAAGCTAGATTTGGCTTATTTTAAAACAAAATAGCTTGAAAAATAATTGAAATGCTTATAGCTTGAAATCTATCTTATTTCAAATTTCATTTAGCTTATTTTGGCTTCAAAAAATGTACTACAAAACATATATTATATCCATTTTTATATATTATATAAAAATATTTATATATTATCCAATTTTGTGTATAGATGTAAGGTAATTATTCGTTGATAAGTTTCAGTCACACTATGGTATTGCACATGTTTGCACATTTGCATACAAAAAAATGCCAAAAGTGTTTTATAAATAAAATTTCCACAATTTCTTGTTAAATTTCGATGAATTTAAAGAGGGGCTACGCAATGTGCCAACTGAATCCACATAAGCGTACTGCTGCTTTTGTAACTCAACAATTGGGGCCAAGTCGTGGGAATTACGGCATATGCGTCCAATGCTAGCATGACACAAACTAATAAAATACCTCTTGTTAGAAAGTCCTAAAAAACAGAGGAGCAAAAGGCTGTACATTGCTGAGCACTCGGCCATGGCATAATGAAGTGGATAAAATCATGTCATTACTTTCATTAAAAATTAAAAAAAAGATATATATATATATGTATATACATTATTTTGATGTATTTTTATTGTTAGCTTATTTTTAAGCCTTTTTTTTATTTAGCTTATTCTAGCTTATTTTTTCTTCAATCTGACAGCACTGGTACCCAGTATGCCCGTAGCGCAACACCAACGGTCACATTACAAGCTGAATTTTGTATATAAAGCAACGACGCCAGAGCCACAATCGGCCCGCCAGAATTTTTAACCTCCGCAACCACATTTCTTGGAGCGTTATTGAACCTCCGCAACCACACTTCTTGGAGCGTTATTACACCTCCGCAACCACACTTCTTGGAGCGTAATCGAACCTCCGCAACCCCACTTCTTGGAGCTAATTGAACCTCCGCAACCACACTTCATGGAGCGTTTTTACACCTCCGCAACCTTACTTCTTGGAGCGTAATTGAACCTCCGCAACCACACTTCTTGGAGCGTTGCTAAACCTCCGCAACCACACTTCTTGGAGCGTAATTGAACCTCCGCAACCACACTTCTTGGAGCGTAATTGAACCTCCGCAACCACACTTCTTGGAGCGTAATTGAACCTCCGCAACGAATCTTCTTCTCGGGGGGCATAGCTTTTGATTCTATTAGTCGGTTTAAATTGTTTAAAACTAAATTATTTAAAAGCTAATTTAAACTTCAATTAAATAAACCCTCGGCGGGGATGATGCAGGCACGAGTGCTGTCGGCTACCCCGACGGAGGGCAGGCCGTGCTCCTTGCGCATGGCCAGGAGGTCCTTGTTTGAAAGTGTCTCCAGGTTCGAGAGCTCCGACATTTCCGCGCAAAAAAAAAAAACTTAAAACGGTAAACAAAAACAACAATATGGAGCTGATTAGACTGTTTCGGAAGACACCACTCTTCCTCATCAGCGATCTTTTCTTTTTCAATAATGAAAAAGATGGTAAATCGGACAGCCTACATTTCTGCAACCATAAATTATAAATTAAAGGGCGATGAGTGCCTTTCAGCATGTTGTAAATATTTTCTATTCACAAAAGCCATCTTTTATTATTCCCTTTATTTGTTTGGCATAAGGGCTATTCTTTTCAGAATGCAGCTGCCCTTCATGCATCCATTTTTTTTTTTTCGTATATTTCTAAACCCTTTTTGTCTGCTATTATACATTTATTGGTATTTAATTTATCATTGGACCACTTATAGTTCGTAGACACAAGCACTTTTATCAAGTGCTCTACGATTTATCGGCTATTCTTTTCAGAATGTAGCTGCCCTTCATGCATCCATTTTTTTTTTGTCGTTTATTTCTAAACTCTTTTTGTCTGCTATTATACATTTATTGGTATTTAATTTATAATTGGACCACTTATAGTTCGTAGACACAAACACTTTTATCAAGTGCTCTACGATTTATCGTCTATGAGAAGCGCATGGACTAGAAACCGTAAACCACTCCAAATCATGCTTAACGCATTTTTCAACAATATTTCTTGCAATATTTCTATCGCATGGAGTAGTTTTGAATTTAATCTTTCCCAAATAACTTACGAATTCATCCAAGCGATTGGTGAACGTTCTATTGGCACGGAAATATGTTTTGTTCAATACATCGAAACCATCGTTCATACTTTTTAAAAAATGGATGTAGCAATGGCTGCATCCTTGTCTTCAAAAGTATCACGATCAGCAAACATTTTAATGCCTGCGCTGACCGTATTCGAAAAAACATGAACAGCCAATTCGGTATTCATTCTATCATATCCTTGCGGATTGATGTGCTTTTCCGTAATCTTGGGTGCCAAGCGAAAAGAGTTTAATGAATCGACTTCATAAAACTTTTCGATCACTTTTCATGTCGCTTTTCCGACTGGTGTAGTTGTGTTCAAGAAGTTATTTCTAACACTCTTGAGTAAATGTACGTAATCGCACACGAACTGAGGCACTGTCGGATTGATCAATCTTTCACGGTCTATTTTTTCAAGACCCGCCGTGTTTACTGCTGCCTGATCGCAGACTATAGCGCGGACATTTAAGCCGGCTGCAGTGCAACACTTACCCGCCTGACCAATGGCTTGGGCGTATTTGTGAGTTACATTTTTGTTAACAAAATAGCTGTAATCACTTACCAGCCCTCTAACAAGGAATGTCAACATTCCAGTGGCTTGGGAGGAGTATTGTGCCTTATCGGAAATTCCGTCTCCCAGGTCTACGTAACCAATTGCTCGGTCAACATTGGCAAGATAGCATATTTCTGGTTGGATGAACATTTCATCAAAAATTAGTGAACAATTTCTGTGACTCATCCATTTTATGTACAAGTTTCTTCAACTTTTTAATATGTTCGCCTTGAAAGCCAGGCTCAAATACTTGGAGCGGCGGCGAAACACATTGTTTTTCTTCATGAGTCCTGTTCGTGCTCTTTGATTTAAGTTGAGAAATTTCTTTCCCCTAATCATTTATTTTTGTAAATAATTTGTACTATCTTCACCTTGGACAGTGAATGCGTGCAATTTTTCATGAAAATTTTTAATTTCCTCTTTTAGGGAAATATTTTCCTCATTTAGGGCTTTACATTTCTTTTCCAGAAATTCATAGCCGGATTCTTGAGAAGAATATGTATCTTCATTGTAATTGATATCATTATTATCTATTGATAGATCTATGTTATGCTTTTCAATATTATCTATTGATAGATCGGCAGTTTTGTTTTCAATATATTCTATTGAAACAATGTCTTTTTTTGCCAATTGCTGAGCGAGCTCTCAAACAATGGCTTATGTCCTAAATTAACAAAAATGTAAATAAAAGTAATTAATATCATTTTAATTTGTTTGAATGAAGTACAATAGCGGGTGGAACGTTGTGAGTTGCTGCTGCGGCCGCAACTGTACATTTATACCCGATAACTAGTCAGTAAACATTTGTGAAACACATTTGTGTAGGTTCGACAGACCGACAGACTATTAAAACTAACTAGAAACTAACTTATTTTACTAACTTACCCAAATTTTCGGTTGGAAGACTTCCTGTTCGAAGCCTCCCGTTCAAAATACAAGCGTGTGTTGTATTTTGATATGTTTAGGTTTTTAATCCATTTATCATGGATTTTACCCATCCTCGGAATAGCAAACGATTTTACGATTGAACATTATTACATATACATTATTTGGATGTGTTTTTATTGCTAGCTTATTTTTAAGCTTTTTGTTGTATTTAGCTTATTCTAGCTTATTTTTTCTTCAATCTAGCTTATGGTGACACTCAAAATCAGGCAGCACTGCATCAGTTCGGCTCAGGCCAGCGACAGTCAATAACTTCAGTTCCAGCACCGACCGGACCATCATCCAAACCAGCACGCAGCTATCCGCCACGTGCGACCACCCCGAAGAAGATCCGAGCACCTACCAAGCTCTATACCTTTTAATAACAATAAAACAACCATATTTCTTGGTGCCGCTTAATCCACGCCTTATTCTTGAACCTTGAGACTCTTTTCGGCTGTACCGTCGTCACAATAGATATTATATATAACATAATTAAAGAAGGAACATACATATGTATTTATAGCTAATTATTATTATTATTATGCGCTAACTAATACGAAAAAAAAATTATACTACGGTACAAAAATTTCGTCCTGTACAGCCTTGTGAACTAATTTGGCCTTCTCTCGGCATAAAGATAGAAGTTTTAGAACAAAAGCGAGGTCGTATTTGCCTCGCTTTCGTGCGGCCATGATTGCCGGGTAAATCAACAAATTAATATTTCTTCCCTCTGAAACAACAAGATCGGCAGCCTGCCTTCTTCGTGCTCTGCGACTTTTTTTTAAATATGTGAACTAAATTTTTTTTGGTCGACGCGGTCAGATGGAGCCGTCCACCTACCCGTAGTCACGCTGTCATCTTCATCAGCGACGATTTCTTTAGATCTATCACGCCTCAACATTTTGGAGTTTTATTGTTTTACTTTGAGAGCTGAGAGAATTTTAGAACCTTGCTCGACCCGGTCAGATGGTTTTTGCTTTCTTTTTTTTTTTAAGTGGCAGCTGAGTGTGTTTATTGTGCGTTTGGCTGCTTCGTCTAGGTCGAGCGTGGATTTAGTAGGCGCCGTGCGGGAAGTCGCTCTCGTACAGGCTGCTGGCCTGCTCCACCCAGTAGTGGTCCTCGACTGGACTGCAGTCCGTCCATTGGCCATTGTCATCTTCGGAAGCTGGTATTGGCTGTGGTATTATTGGATGCTGCTGTTGTTGCTGGCTACCTCTCCTCCTCCTCTTCCTACCATTGTCCGTCACTGCCACAGACGCGGCAATTTCGGGTGTAATGTTGTAAAGTTGAACGCAAATTGAAAGCATCTATCTGGCAATATCTTTCGCTATATAGCGAAACATATGTTTCAATTTAATTGTACATATGTGTGCGTCAACGGACAAGATCGTAAGAAGAGTACGAAAAAGCGAAGTAAGAGCAAAACAAAAGTGCTAAAAGCTGTGTGTGTGTACAGTCTCCAAGATGGATACTCCCAATCCGGATGGAGTCAACCCCAACTTATCCTATCCTTGCAAATCGCTCCTGTTCAGGACCACCAACAATTTATACAGAGAGATATGTATATATTTTCAATATATAGTGTGTTAAATATAGTATAGTATGTTAAAATATAAATATAAAATCGTGCAAGTTCCTTACAAATAGCTCACGGGCTCCAAGCGCTACGACGGACCGCAAATACGCAAGATCTACCAGCAGGCGCACTCATGCCTACGAGGCCTCACAATTTTAATGTTAAATAAAAGTAAGTGTTAAAATCTATCCAATCTTGTAGAAAATAGATTCGTTAATCGGATAAAATTATGTGGGCATGGCTAAATGTTCTATATAGTTAGTAATATTCGATGGAATATCAAAAACGAGGAATATGTATAAGAAAACTTGAATTCATCAGTATATTTACGGTATATTTTGAAAATTAGACGGTATGTTTTGGTATATTTCTGAGGGTCGGTCACACTGAAAATCACACTAATTACTTCTAGTGATGTAAATTTGAATGAAAACATCGGATTTATTCTTCGATGCATCGATGTATGACCGCGAAACCAAGATCTGAAGAAACGGCGACAGCCTTTGATGATTGTGATGGGAAAATTAGTGACATAGATTAAATAGTTTATTGCTTCACCCTTTTTGGTGGGTTCGAGTTTACAAGTGCAATTGTCTATTCTTAGTTGCTAATGTAATTTTCGTGTCGTCATATTCATTGACATGAAGTGACATGGACAATTGTATTTATGAATATTTGTGTATGAGATTGTACTGTCTATTCTGTAATATTAATAAGGTATATGTCTGTGACTGAACAATACCCTTCCCAAACACACAACGGGTTGCCTTCGAATGATGTTAACGGCATTCGCAGTTTCATATTTAAACAAATTTATACCATCTATAGTAAATTTGATTCATTTTAAGTCAAATATGTTTCCTTACTTTGGTATTGCTGTGTTGCTGCTTACAGAAGACAAATACGCAAAGGTATGATATTAAACTACCGATGTTTTGCAAAACATCGATGCATCGGAAAACATCAGTAAACATCGGCAGAAATTACATCACTAATTACTTCGGTAAAAATAATTTTGCGCAAAAAACCGAAACAGCCATGGCCGGACGTGAAGCCATTAAACGGGCCGTACAGCAGGTGCGTCCCATTCTGTCCGTCGACAGGGAGGAGGCACGCAAGCGTGCCCTGAACCTTTACAAGGCCTGGTACCGCCAGATTCCCTACATCGGTTAGTGCTCTTGGTTATGTCATCTTTCAGTGTCCCGACACTATATAAACAATTCTGTACCCTTCCAGTAATGGACTACGATATTCCTATGACTGTGGAGCAGTGCCGCTCCAAGTTGCGCGAGCAATTTGTCAAGGACCGTCATGTAACCGACATACGCGTGATTGACATGCTCGTCATCAAGGTGCGTCTACGCTGGGACAAGATCATTCAGTATCTAATCGACATCCTTTTTACAGGGGCAAATGGAGCTGAAGGAGACGGTGGAGATCTGGAAACAAAAAGGCCATATTATGCGCTACTGGAAGGAGTCGCAGGAGCCCAAGCCCACAGACTTCCTCTCAAAATTCGTCCAGGGCGTTAATTAGATTTTCAAATTAAAGTAGCTTAAATATATTCCGAGTCCGGAGTGAACAAGTAACAAAAGATCTGGGGGCGCTTCAGAAGCACTTTTATAACGGTTTATTGAGATTGGTAACTTCAGAAATATCATGGTTTCGTTTCTATGTACCTTCAGTGACATACACGTGAATGTAAATACCACCAGCAGGTTCGCTTCGGTTCGGTCTGAGTTCTCTGAGCAAAATAATTTATGAAAGCAACAAAGTAATGGAAATTTGTCGGTCGATTGTTGGTGTGGTGTAAATTGGGTACAGTCTTCTAGCTCTCGTTAGCTATTCTTTTTTTGTAATGTTTCATGATCTCTTAACTTCTATGCAGGTAAATGGATCGGATCGGATCGGTCCTCAGTTCAGGGAATCAAGTCGAGCAGTTCGTCCAGAGTGGTGGAATTCGAGAAGAGATCTGATGTGATATCGTCGTAGTCGACCCCTAGGCTTTTCAGCTCACTAAAGCAATCTTCGCTAAATCCTGGAATTTCAAGTGAGGTATTATTCTTGTTAAAGGCATCGTGCCGATTTGTATAGCCAGTCCTCTCGCGAAACATCTCGGCCAGCTGCTCATCGCTCAGCTCGATGCAGTGCACCTTTTTGGAATGTAGTCGGATTCTAAATAGTCAGAGAATCAATATTCAATTACTTTTATAGTGGCCAACTGTCCGCAATTTCGAGCTCCCATACGTACTTTTTGCGATCGGCAAACTCCTCGGGGCAGTGTCTGCATTTGTAAGGATAGGCGGTGTGCTCAAATTGATGCTGACGCATGCGAGCCCGCGATGAGGCCTCAAAGTTGCACTTATCGCAGCGCCAAACCTGTTTCTGGTGACTCCTGTTCTCATGCTCGCGCATCAAAGCAAAGTTTTGGAACTGACTCCCGCATATGAGGCAGCTAACTTGCTCGTCGTTTACATGGGCGCGCTCGTAATGCACTCGCAGCTCGGCCGCGTTAATGTAGTTTAGGGAGCACTTGTCGCACTGGTAATGGCGCTCGGAGTGCCTCTTACGGTGTACGGCCAGGAAGTCTGCACTCTTGAAAGTCTTGTGACAGATTTCGCATGCATGCAGTGTGTCCACTGAATGTAGCTGTTGCAAATGGATTTCGTACTTGCGCAGGCTACTGAACTTCAGCTCGCAGAAGGTGCACTGGACGGGGTCCTTCACCTGGCAGAATCGTTGGTGGGCCTGCAGGCTGGCCTTCTGGTTGAAAACTTTACCGCATGCCCCGCATGTGTGCGCTTCGGGTGGTTCTCGGGCCGCTTGAGTATGCATCCTTGTATAATGAGTTCTGGCTGATCTCTGATCTTTGAAGACCCGCGGACAAGCTGGGCAGTTCTGCTGCACATAGCAGTACATTTCTGCAAGTCGTAATGCAGACAACATACAGAATAGGATGGAGGCATCATAAGGAATTTTTGTCTTCTGCTTACCAAAATCCCCATCAATTTTATGATGATGAATAAGATGTTTTTGCATTTCCTGTCGGTTCTTCGTATCATAACTATTGCAAGGGCGACACTTGAAGCTTTGATCTAGAACGAAGTCGAGAATTATAGTTCTTCTCAGATATACAATTTACTGGATACGCACTTTTGGTCAATCCAATGATATCATCTTCGGCCATATCCATCTTGTGAATGCCAATATAATGACTCCTGATCTGTTTCGCCTCGGTGTTCGCATACTCGCAAATGTGGCAGTTCAGCATGGGTATGTCGGGGCTATCTTTCCTGATTGCTACACCACTCGTAGAGGAGCCTTGCAGGGATCCAACACTCTCACTCTCTACAAAACAAGAAGAAGTCCATGGTTAATACATTCCAAAACTCAATTACTCGGTTTACCATTTAGCAGTATGTTTTTGATGGACTCAATGGCCTGCTCTTTCTGCGCCGTGTTATTCGTGTTGCTGTCATCATCGTTCAGTGTCATGTACAGAGCGCGTTGTATAAGATCGCGCTCGACATCGGGGAAACTGGACATGTCACCGTTTTTGTTGTTGTTGAAATTAAATTTGTAATTATTATTATTCTCGCCACCTTGGCTGCCCACTGATTTGATTGTCTGAGGATTGCCTGGTGGCAATGGGGAGCCCGTCGTAATACTATTCTCAAAAAAGGTCTCATTGTTCTTGGCATCTGAGCCGTCATTCTCATCCTCCTCTTCCAAATCGTTGTTGTCATACTTGACATCAAACAGAATCACTAATAAAACAAAATTTACATTAAATATATACAATACAGGACAGGAGAGGGAGAAAGATTCGTACCATCATCCTCTTTTGGGGTCCTTTTGGCCATAACATCCGCATCCAGACGCGGAATCTTTGCACCTCTCATATACAGCACATTCTCTTCAATTGGTCCTGGCACACCATCGTAGCTCTCCACAAACTTGTCGAACTCCTCACTGAACTGATTCCACTGAAGCGTTTCGGAGCTAGCCTTCCGCTTAAGCTCTCCGGGGGGACTGGGCAGTTTTACCGTTTTAGCTTCGGCATACAGCTTGAGATTGGATTCAAGAGCCATTTCCACAAAGTGCGTGGCCACCTCGAGGGCGCGGCAACACCGCACACAGATCTGCATTGGCCAGTGGTAGCCGCCGGGGCTGATCGCCCTCATTTCGAGGTTGGTACACTGACTCAGACTCTGGCCATAGGTGCGCGACCTTTGCAGATTTGGCATTTTGGCGTCCAACTTCACGGTTTTTCGATTCACAGATAGACACGCTCGACACTTTGCCAAGTTCCGTTTGTTAATCGGCGACAGCGCGGAATCCGCAAACGCGGTTGCGGCTTCCATTGTCGCTCCTATTTCGTATTGATTCTCTAGCTGCTGTTTGTTGTTTTTAATGTTTGTTACAGGCTTGTTTGTTTGTTTTAAGAAGGAAATAAAATTGACTGCCGACAATGTGTTTTGTACCGCTCTTTTGCAGTTCTTTTCGCAAACATCGATGTACTACCACCTCTATTGAGCATAATGGTCCTATCGATATCAAGCTTGCGAGTGGTGCGCGCCAAAGAGAAATTGTTTGAAAGTGAATGGGTGACAAGGATCTGAGTACTAATGAATGATGAAATTGAGTAAATATGCCGTTAACTTAACTTCGACGTCAAAATATGCTGTAAATGGTCAGCCTGGCTAAAGGAAAAAACAGACTTCTAAGCAGAAAAATTTGATGGGCACACACTGGCCATATAGTTTCAAATAACATCGATAACGCCTAATTTTTAATTGTGCCATACAACACAAGGAAAAACTTCCCATCTCTAAGAAAGTATAATGGTATTTACAAAATTTCTTATCAGCGCCGTACCAAACTAATTGACTTCATTGATGTACAACTTATCAAGTACTCCAACATCTTCAATTCTCTGACTTGGCAATTTCCACCTTTACTCAGGCTTAAAACCTAAAGAAAATAAAAATTATGTGGTCTTAAACGGGAGGGAGGGGAGGCCTAATATATTTTGATATTTATCAGCGACTTGACTGAGTTTTGTTTAGGCGCTGCAGACTTTGCAGCAACGCAACTAAAAATGCCGCCTGGCAGAAGCAGGACTCCCCGTAGATTGCTTTCTTTGAACGAAAAAAGTGAAGTTATCCAGGTGCAGGAGAAGGAGAAACTGTCCGTTCGGGATCTTGCCAGAAGGTAAGAGTCTTTTAAGACTGTTACATGCATAAACAACATGTCTAAAAAAATTGACTTTTTCCAGATTTAATATAGGCAAAACACAAGCAGCTGGAATTTTGAAGAACAAAGGGCAAATCGATACTAAATTGAAATCAGGAGTCAATGGCCATCAGAAGAAGAACTGTCTGAGCCTACAGGGCTCCCACATTGATGATTTGTGCTTCAGCTGGTTCACCAGGGCCAGAAGCGAGAACATTCGCTTGTCTGGACAGGAGGTAAGGACAAAGGCGCGAGAAATAGCCCAACATCTGGGATACACTGGCTTCTCGGCCTCAGACGGTTGGCTGCAGAAGTGGCGCAAACGACACAACATAACCTTCCACCCAAAACGCGAAACACTGGACGTGCAGCAGTTTGAGGCCATCCTGGTGAAATCCGAGCCCATAATGGATGATGAGGAGGATACTGTGATTTCCCCATTCGATGCACCTGAATTTATTCACAATCCGATAACAACCTTTGACGAGGCAATGACGCAGATAGCTCGCTTGAAGGAGTTTGCCAAAGACGATTATGTATCATATCAACAGCTAAGCAGCTTGGAGAACCAGTGGACTTGGAAGAGGAACAACTTGAAAACGGAACACATCCCTTAACCAAAATGAACTGATTATTCTGATACCATTAGTATTCATGCATCTACGATTACCTTTGTTAGCGTACTATTTTGCTTACTTTATTAATTAAACCGAACTGACTCAAAGTGATTATGTTACATTTGTAAATACACGTAAACTTGTTTTAAACAATCCGTTTGTATCCACAACATAGGATCTTCATAAAAGGGGATATTTGAATCGTATCAGAAATGCGATAATGGAAAAATAAAGAAGGATAGAAGGCACTTCTACATCGAGCGTACGGAGAGATTATGCTAACAGGTTGTTTTATTGCTTTCAAATATCCAATTTACAAACAAAAATGTGTCGAATCGGCGTTCGCTACTCTATCCCTATTTGGAGTCTATAGCTTATATAAAAATAAATGTGTTATATTCTTAGACTATTGTATAGCTCTTTGGCCAAGCAGAGCGCGTTGGTCGTGATTGGGTTCCATTGGAGACCATTCCTTGGGTAGGGGAGTTGCCATTGCAGTCCCACTCGAGTGCATCGGCTGCCAGTTAAGTGTGGAACGACTGTAATTCGAGGCCACCATTCCCAGATCCGCTTAAAGGAAATCCATTACTAGATTATTATACATATATTCAAACCAAATCGCTACAATTGTTCAATGTAAAAATATTTGCATGTAATATATGTACATACTATATGTGTCGGTAATAGGTCGATTTTGATAATGATATCATACTTAATTCTAGCCTTACGGGGAAAACTTCAAGACATTAAATGTGTGTGTTAAAAACTGCATATGGAAACAGTACTTATAAACTATATAAACTTTGTACAGGGTGTCATTACTTCTCAGGACTACTAATGAGCATGATTCAGAATTCAGAATTATTTTGAAATATTCGCCACTGCAGCGGATGAATCATCACCCATCTGCCTTTCCTTTTCTTTTTCGGCCTCCAGCTCCTTGCGGCGCACCAATTGCCCATTGCGTGTGAATACCTTCATGTCGTGCGGATTGGTATAGCCCACATTGTGGCGAAAGACTTCGGCCAGCTCTGTCTCCGTAAGTTGCACATGATGGACGGACAGGGCATGGACACGAAGGCTAAGTAAAGGAGAGGAAATATTTAGCATGATATGAGACGTACTAGTCACTTATTTCTAGGGTACTTACGCTCCGCGACGTAAATATGTGCGGTCACATTTGGGACACTTGTAGGCTGTCATGCCTCTGTGCACGGTCATGTGGTGCCTCAGGTGCAGGCTGGTCTTCACCTCTTTCTGGCATATGGCGCACACGTGGCGCAACTTCAGATGGGATGCATTCTGATGCCGCACCAAATGATGCTTGAAGGCGAACATCTTGCGACAGCCATCCAGAGAACATCGGAACGACTTCTCGGTGGCATGTTTGGCCAGCATGTGCCTGTCCAGTTCTGTTTTGTGTACAAACTCCTTTGAACACAACTTGCACGTAAACTTTCGGGTCAAATGCCGCTTCATGTGGAATTTGAGCAGCGCCATTGTACGATACGTTGTACCGCAGGTGCCACATATGTGCTTATAGCCCAAGCGTGACGATTCGCCAATGGGATGCATATCCATCTCATGCTTTACCAACTTTCCCAGCTCATCAAAGCTTTTTTTGCACTGCTTGCACGCGTAGGTGGGGGTGCGAGGGATTCGCGGACGTAGGCCCTTAATGGGCGATGGCTCCATTGCAACAGTCAACAGTTTGTCGCTGCCGTTGATTAGGAGGCTCGGTGCAAAGGCATTGGTGTTTGTGCTGGTGCTAATGCTGGTGCTAATGCTCGTGCTCGGATTGGTGGTGCAGGGGAACTGATCTGTGGTGCTGACGATTTCTTTGTTGCTCGAACTGGGCGTGGTGGGCGTAGGCGTAAGCCTGGATTTTTCTGCATCCCCCATAAAGTCAAAGTCAAAATCAAATGGCGTTGGTGTGGATGACGATGACTCTATTGTGGCGGTATGTGGTGATGCTTTTACTTCTGCTGATGCTGTCTCGCCTTTGACTGGAACATAATCTATATCGTTCATGGCTCGTGGCTCTGACGATTCGTCGGGGGGACTCGGAATTCTTTCTGATGGTGGATCTGCTTTTATGGTTGATATTATGGATGATGTTTCGGATGCGGATGCGGACGCGGTTGAAGTAGTCGTTGGCTCTTCTTTAACTCCGGCTGCTGTTGTCGTTGCGCCTTCAGGTTTGACTGCTACCTCTGGTGAGTACAACAACAATCAAAGATCATGTTCGCCATCGAACAACAGCATATTTAGTTTATCAATCGGATTGTGCGTCGACATGTGTTGGGCATAGTTGGAATTGGAATTTGAGTTCATTCGTGCAAGGCTATTGTCGCTCTTACCGCATTCCCCATCGCCATAGCCAACAGCCTCCGTTTCCGACGTGGCCGGCCGATCGGTCTCGAGCTGCTGCTCGTCAGCCGTGTTCGCCGGCAATGAGGTGGTTGCAGTGCACATGGTACTTGTGGCTGTGGCTGCCGAGTTCGTGGTTGTTTGGTTGGATTGCATCTCAATTATCGTGTCCACCAAATGGCTACGCTGTAGATGGCGGGTCAGTGTGCTCTTGGCCGCAAATGAGCGAATGCATCGCGGACACTCAAAGGGTAGTTCTGGGAATAGACAAGGAATATATAGCTATATGGGGACTCCTACTGGTAAGGACATCTAATGCACTGAGATGATCAGATAGATCTCCCTTCAAAATAAATAAATCAATTTCTTAACGCTACTCACTGCGTATAATAAACACCTCGTTGGCATGCACGGATACTGTAACGAATAGTGTGCAAAATATAGTTTTAAAATGGCTTCATATGAAAGGGAAAAGGCACTCTTTGCCTTTTTCTATGGCTACACTTACCACCATCATTGATGCCGTGATGCGCATTCAGATGCTTTCGCATTTCCGTATCCAATTCGCACTCAAACGGACACTTGGCACACATCAGCATGGGCTCTGCAATTACATTGAGAAATTGTAGATTTGATAAAGTATGAAGAGCCTTATTCTTGGCTTACTCCTATCCAGATCCAGTTGCAGTGTCTCGATATTGGTGCGCGCCACCAATACCTTGTCGCCCTTCGCCTGAACCATGTCCCGGGTGGGCATGCGCCTGTGTACGGTTTTGTAGTGCCTGATAAGGAGACGCTTCATGTTGTAGAGATTTGTGCAGAGCTCACAGCGGTAGGGGGCTAGACCTAAAAAGGAAATATACGGATATAAGAGGCATATTCATACATACGTATGTATAGAGATGGCTATATAAGAGGATCTCCAGACTCACCTCGATGCACAAACATGTGATTCTCGAACTTGTATTGGCTCGTAAACTTTTTGTTGCAAAATATGCAGTAGGGTTTTTGCAGATGCTTGGACTGCTCGTCGTCAAAGTCATCCACATCGTCGTCGTCGCTTGTTAGCAGCAGATTTTGATCGGTGGCTGCGTCATTGTTGTCATTTTCATCCTCATTTTCAGCGTCTTCGTCGTCGTCTTCGTCCTCCTCCTCTTCGCCAACGGCCTCTTCCTCATCCTCAAAGTCCTCAAACAGGTTCTCAGCATCGAAGTCCAAGCTGATATTGTTATTATCAATCACAATATCGTCACCATCCACCACTGGCATATCATCGGCGGGTATGGTGCATATGGCGGCCACATCTGTGTTGTCTATAAAATCCTGCATATCCCCGAACATTGAAATGTTCGCCGACGTTGTCGTTGGCAATGCCGGTATGGGCTGAGTCGCTGCCAGACTGCTCGTTGAGATTTCTGGAAAGATTTCATATGTGTTGCCGATGTGCAAGCCGTCCCCATTGGCCATTGCTTCGGCGGATATTGTACCCGGATCTCCCGCTCCCTGTCCCTGACCCTCTAGTTCTTCCCCAGACACAGTCACAGTGCCAGTCCCTGCCGCTGGCGCCGTAAAGAACAGCGGTGTGGAATCTACCACCACATTGATATCACCCGACTGCGTTAACGTGGCTGTTTGGGATGGTATCGCTGCAAGTTGCTGTTGCTGCTGATCCTGCTGCTCTTGATGCTGTTGCTCCGGCTGCTGTTGCTGCTGCTGATGCAATGGCTGATTTTCAACTGTCGCCGCCGCCAGCACTGCAGACGGATCTGTAAGATATTCAATTAAATAGGGTCCGACAAAGAATAAAGAAATATGTGTATAAAATAACCAGGGAATTCAACTAAAACTGATACCATAACTTGTTAGATTTAAAAAAATTTAAAAAAAATAGCACATATAAAATAACTTTGTTAGTGTTGCCACGACTAAAAAGAACACAAGTTTACAATCGATCAATGCTTAAAGAAACGACAAGAAAAAAGGCAAAATGAAAGAGATCTATGTATCTTTTCTCGTCCTTACCGAAATTTATACCACGGTCCCTCTCGACTTGCATCAGTTTATTATTTGGCTCTTATCAGTGAGTGAAAAAGTAGTTTTTGCTCAATTGAATCAATCACATCACCCCCTGCCCTACCCGTATATGAATGCCAAAACACTGAATGCAATTATGATTTGAGATCCAATTTACTAATAGATTATGCCTGGGGGTCACTATTTATGTAGTATATATATATGCGATACATGTACAAATTTCATTCTATATTTTGTATATTATTTACATTCAATTTTCCTTCTTCTCCTTCCTTTTTCCTTTGGACAGACTCTTCTTTGCTGTCGGTATCTGTGGTGCCCATAAAATAACCGCCAAATGAATTAACCAAACAAATTAACCACAAATCAAACACGGAACTTAAGGGAATATCAGGACTGAGAGTGCTTCAGGAACCGAAGATTCTCGCACTTTGTCGAGAAATCGTTATTCAATTTCGAACACACACGGAAAAAAACTACCTCTTCTTTAATTTAAAAGACGTAAACAAATAAAAATCCTAATATGCCTCGTCATTTACACGACATGTGTTTTGTTTTTATAATCGCGGGAATGGGTCTCGGTCCTAATCTCGATTCGACCATCCTCGTGCCTGGTCATGAACATGATATGTATTTTGGTTTTGGATTCTCAGGAAACAATGATAATGGAACTGGCCAATCGTTCGGAGCTATATGCTCAGATATTATTTCAGTTTAAGTTGTTTTTAACTTGTTGTTTTGGTAAATTAATTTTCATAGGAACGGAAAGACGGACATGAATCAATCAAGCCGTCTGTTGCCGATCAAGAATATATACACTTTATAGGATATGGCTCCCTTCTTATCAATGGTGTATTAAGGAAAATGAATCGAATTGAAAGAGGAAGCATAAGACACCCGAAAACTTATAAATTTCTTAATTGTGATTGGGATCCCAGACAAAGGATAAGAATAAACAAAATAATAACTGGGCCAAACTGAAACGGAAAAGTATTATCGAAACTCATCCATTCGCGATTCATTTCATAACGCACCGCAATACCTCAAAAGTCGAATTATAACCGATAGAAGTCGAAGTAAAATTCCCTGGTCATGGTCGTAACCATCTCAAGACTCACATTGAATGCCCAGTGGAATTTCGGTGTGTTGTGGCTGACTGCCCTGCTCCTTGGAGCCCTGGCCACTAGTTCGAGCCGAGCTGATGCCGCCACCGGAGGCGGTCGCCCCACTTTGCCAAGTGGGGCGCAGATCTATATCCGAGGGTTGTGTCTTATGTTTTTCAGTTATGTGCACCCTCAGCTGGCTGGATGTCCTCGCTTCGAAAAGGCACGTGTCGCAGGAATAGGTCTCATCGCCGGCCACCTTTCCATTCTGTTCGTCCTTGAGATGCTTTGTCTTGTAGTGCTGGCAGAGATCGCTAGAGCGCAGCGAGTAGAAGGGGCACTGATCGCAGTAGAACTTGGGCAAATCTGCATAAGACAAAGGCACAGTGGGTTAGTCGAGTCTGATCCAGTGGGGGATGTCGAGCGAGGAAGGGTATGGGCGGTATACTAACGGCTGTGGCTTATCTGGTGAGATTTCAGACGCCCCATGGTGACGAAAGCTTTGGGACAGACTTTGCATTTGTACTTGAGGGGAGCGGGTCCAATGGGTATTGGTTTTGGCTTGACTGGAAGAGCGAAAAAAACAGAAACGGTGAGGGGGATGCTCATTGGTGATTGGAAGGCTTTTGATTACCTTTTATCTGCGGCACCATATCCTCCACAATCAGCTCACTGACATCGATGTCCATGGACTCGTTTTCGTTGCCGCCTCCAAGGAGATTTTGCAGGCTTACATTTCCAGTGGCGTTGTGATGTGGCCTGCTATCATCTATGTATTCAATGACCACGCCTGCAAGACAAGAGAGAATGAGTCCACTGGCCATACGAATTGAGGGAACCATTTCACGCACCGCCTCCGTTGATCTGCAAGGTACCATCGGGCATCACGACATACTCGGTGCCAATGCTCATATTGTTTCCCTCTATTTGTGACATGTTGGAGGTCAAAGTGTCGACACCGACAACGGGCTCCGACATGCTGGCCGCCAATTGCTGTTCTATGTCACGCAGTTGCTCTTCATCGATGGACGGTTGGATGTAATCCCCGGGCGCGAGAACCGTGGGAATCAACAGCTCCATGTCCTCCAGGGTGCACACTTTAACCTCCTCTTTGGCAGCCGTAGCGGATGCGGATGAAGTGGATGGAGCGGCATTGGTGAATGATTTTGGTTTTACTTGTTCGTCCGCGTGGTTGGCCGACATGCCATGGGTCGCACTGTAGTGCTCCTGCAGGAGACGCTGCTTCAGGGTTACGAAGCTACAGACTTTGCAGCTGTAGGAGCTCCCATCTGAAGTGATGAGAACAATTGGGTTAATTTATATGAAATATTCATGTTTTGAAGATTACTCCCGTACCGACGTGCTGACGTATGTGCTGCTTTAGCTCCATCCGATTGTAGACGACAAAGCCGCAGAGTTTGCACTCGTGCCGAAATGTCTTATGTGGCTTCGCCTTGTCCTCACCCGCCTGCCGCAGCGACACCTAAAAGCAGTAAATAAACACATAAAACACGCGTCACCAAAACCAAACACACCACCAACACACCTCTGGCTGTTTGATGGAGCCATTGAAACGCTGGGCCAGCGTAGGACGCGGCTTGCCCGGACACAGTTTGCGGCAGAGTATTTCGTGTGCGCGCAGTGCATTTTGCAAGAAATAGTAGGCTATTTGCAAGCTCTTGCTGCATTCAACGCATATGTATTGCGGAAGCTCCGGCAAATTTTCCGTGCGTATGCAGAACAACAAACAACGAATTAGGGGTATTTTATCGGATTCACTTGGATCCAGATTGCGCGCCACCGCCAGCGTGTCCAGCTTGAGGAACTCCGCATCGGATTTCAGACAGCAGCGACATGTAAACTTGTAGTTTATTTGGGATGATCCTGAGCCCGTTTTCAACCTATTGTTAGATGCCATATTTCACACACGGCTTCGCGCGGACATTTAAATACGCGAATGTGGATTGGGTCTTAGCACATTGCCTGCGAATTGGCAAGAAAGAAGTATTTTAGTTTTCCGACAGATATTTGATTGTTTTTCTCCGATTTTGCATCAAAGCCTCATTTTAGACGCAGATAAAAACCATTCACAGCGTCACGTCATCGGTTTGTACAGGGCTGCAATCAGCATTCTTTTGCATGTGAATGGCAAATCAGTATCGATAACTGCTATCGAGTTTGCATTCGAAAATTTGAGGTGTCATTCCGTCTTCATTTTCGTCTTGTTTCGTGGGCTATTTTTGGCATGAAAATAGCATTTAATACAGGATAAAAAGTCGGACAGCATAGTGGAAAACCTTAAGTTTCAGCTGCATCGAATTATTCTGTCTTTACAGTTGTTAAAGGTACGCAATAAGTTGATGCCGTTAATACCGGTGAGTACAACAAAAACTTTATTAGTCGCGCCCCCCTAGAATGCAGATTTTCAAATATGCTTGTGCCTATCAAGTGAAAGTTTACTTTCAATTAGTTTAATGAGCCAAAAATGAGTCAATCTCTGAGCCAGCCGGGTCATCAGCATCTGTCTCCGACAGTCCCTTCTGCTGCACACTTACATGAACTCGTTCGTGCAATCTCAATACCTCAACGGTTTGAAATCTCCTCCAGCACACGCGGCAAGCGTAGTTTCGAGAATTTTCGCGTTTGTGAACTCTCTTTATATGATTTTTGAGGGTACAGTTCTCTCGAAAGTGCTTCTGACAGTGGGGACAGGCCAGTTGTGGCTGTGAATGGGTTCGCCGATGAACTGCGAGGGCAGAGGTGCTCTTGTACGATTGGCCGCACATTTCACATGTGTAGTTCCGCTGGCCGGAGTGCACGTTCAGGTGCTGTTGGTAATCCCATTTTGAGCCAGCATTATACGAGCACAGCTTGCACTGCCACTCCACAGGCTTAAAGTGGTAGCGGGCCCGATGCTCCAGCAGTTTGGAGGCGCATGGGAACCCTTTTTTGCACACACTACAGACGTTGGGATTCTGGCCGCAGTGTACTCTGTACTTGTGGACCTCCAGTTGGTATTCGTTGAGGAAGCTCCGCTTGCATTCGTCGCAAACATTTACTTCTATGTGGGTTGTGGGCATAAACTGAATTAGTCTGTCGTAGTAGGCGGGATAGCGGCAGTGCCAGCTCTTGGAACGAACGTTACTGGCATACTGGCGCTCGAACCAGGCCTTAAGAGATCGGGAGCTCGTGCAAACTACCTGCGGCAACAGCGAGAAACAGAAGCGCTTAGCCATAGCATCCGAAACCCGTTGAGCACTCTCCATGCGCTCCTTTCTGAACAGCCCCTTGTGGGATTGCCAAAGATGTGTGTGCTGTTCCAGAAGATCTATGAAATGGAGCATTATCTCCGGACTCGTACGAAGCAAGTTGTAGAAGGGCTTCTGCGGCGTGTTCAGGACGTAATTCTGCAAGAATTGAAATATATTTTTTAATCAAAAGTTAGCTGGCCTGTCTACTTACATCTTTGCTGTTTTCGATTTCCTCTTCTGCCTCTGATTCGCGGCTCAGATCATTGTCGTCCGAGCTATCGTCATCCAGAAACTCAACGTTCGTAAAGACCTCTCTCTGCTCCTCTTCGTTGCCTACACCCTGAGATTCCGATGTGCTATTATCTTCAGCATCTGCCAACTCTAGTTCTATTTCATCATGTATTTCACTCTCATCGCAGTCCAGCTTGCTGGCATCCTTGTGCCGGCGTCTTAAATGATTCATAAACACATCCCACCCGGCCCCGATGAATGCGTCGGCACTGCAAAGGCAGCACTTTATCACAATTGTGGATGTGGCGTCCTGCTTCAAATACACCCGAGCGCTCTCCACATAGCTGCTCGTGTTTGTGTAAAGCGGAGAATTCATTGTTTTGGCATTTTAACATGGGAATTTTTCGTAAACAAAGAAATTGCCAAAACAATAGAGGTGGACGAACATCGATGTTACCATCGATGCATCGATATTTTTGTCCCTTCTTGTATTGGAAGGTATTATTTTTAAATTAACAACTTAATTTGTAGACGAATACAAACGGTATGATGCCTTTTAAAGCTATTTGTGCGTCCCGGCTGGTCAAAATATTCCTGATCCTCGTACGCACTTTAAGCCGAAAGTTGTAGACCAGTTAATGTTTCTAAACAGAAATCCAGACTTGTTTTAAAATATAATCTAGAACAATTATTAATTTTTTCATGTTTCATGCTTTTTATGGCGTTAATGCAGCTTAATGTGTATATTGTTTTGTAACTGCTACCGCTAACCATACGGTAACTACAAAACCAATATGTTTCTTCCAATTTGCTTATCGATAGTATCGATAGTGTTGCACCCGAAATTGAGCCACCAAAAACAAAACATATTTATTTACTCGATTTAGATTGCGAAAGATGACACTCCTACCTCCCGTATGCATACGCATATGGATGCAGCATTTAATGAATGGAGCATCGGTGCCCAAACAGACATTAGAGCGCTCTTTGCTTGGATCGTTGAATTCGGGTAAGTGGCAGCAGGCAAACTATTCGACTCTGCATTCATACCGTTAATTAAATTAATCTTCACCCAGACGAGGCAAGCGAGGCAGTGGAGGATGCTATAGACATGGGTATTCTTGTAGCGCAAGGAAAAAGCATGTTGTCCTTTTGCCATAAACGGAAATCAATACCCACCTCTCCAGCGGACAGATATTGCTACGAGTGCAATCTTCCTGGGTCACTAAAGAGCTGCAAATCGTGTTCACGCTCTTTCCACGAGTGCTGTCAACGCAAACACCCAGAAAAACCAACATACGATGTGCCATCGGACAAGGGCCAGCCGCATAGATTTCCAATTTATGAATCGGACTATGATGTAGAGACTAAAAGTCAAGAGGAGCCGGCTCGGGCACCGCTGTCGACGGAGCACCAGCTGGACCACAACAGCAACATCAACCTTAACTCCGTTTTGGAGACATTTGTCAAGCGCGAGAGTCCAGATTGGTACGATGATGTGTCCTTTGTCAGCGAGCAGCCGGCTGCTCGTCAGCGAAGTAAGTCCACGGTTAAGACTGAACAGCCACCGTTTCTAGAGCCTGATACGTCAAGCAATCGGGAGAACTGCACTGCCTGTCGACTGATGGCGCTGGCAAGGATCCACCACCCCCCGCAATTAAACAAGAAAGAGCTCAGTTGCTTGCTTCAGTACTCATGGTCCAAGCATCAGAGTTGGCTGCGCACAGATGTAGACATAGATATGAAAAGTTTGAGCAGTCGCGATAGAGCGCTGGTGAAGCGCGTGCTGTTTAAGTCGAATACGCTCGGCCAAGCGGATATACAAAAAAACATAGAGAGCAAAAAGTATACTTACCTGACAGAGTTCCTTGTTGATTTGCTCGACTTGCAGCATAACATAGGCGTCTTCTTTGGCCATACGGAGCAGCCATACAATGCCACACAGTGGCTGATGCGCGATGTCACGCACGACATTCGGGAAATACGTCGTTGTCCGGACTGCTTTCGCAACTCAAATGAAATGGAGTGCAGCATGTGGTTCGCCAAGCCCTGTCTGCAGCGGCATGAGCTGGTATTTGCCAAGCACGGTGGTTACCCGCCCTGGCCAGCCAAGGTAAGTAGTATCCAAGTATTAATTGGTAAGGTAATACAGCCTTTTCTTTTTAGGTGATTAGCGTGTCATCGAAAAAGCCGATAAAATATGATGTGCGCTTCTTCGGCAAACACCATTTGCGGGCCTCCGTCTTAGAAAAGGATATTATAACTATAGAGACCGATGGATTATTCAAGCATAAAGGGAAGATCTCGAAAGCCCTAGCCGCCGCCATGAGGGAACTCGAATGCCACAAGATGCTGTTAAACTACTCACCTGACCTCTTTGGCTTTCACGTAGATCCCGCCGTAACCAAACAACTCATCGATAATGCACTGTCCCACTGCCCGGAGCCTACAAACACTGCTACACCTGCCAAGCGTGGGCGTCCCGTCACTCAAGGGATTAATAGTAAGAAGCGCAGAACTACAATTACCCCTGCTCCAGTTCCCACACGACAGGTGCCACTACGTCGATGCTCGCTTGCAGCGCGGATTGCAGGGGGAAAAGAGAACGAATCTATGACAATGGCGGAAAATAATGATCTTAAACAGCTGAGGTCTGATTTAAGTGATTGCTACGAGAACCTCTTGAAAAAGACTGAAGAACTGGACGCGCTGAAAAAGGAGTTGGACGACGCAAAGCGTAAGCGCTGGTGTCAGCACTGCCTCCAAGAAGCTGTGTTTGATTGCTGCTTCACCGCCTCTTACTGCAGCGTAGAGTGCCTGGGTCAGCACAAAAAACGTCACCGTCGTGTGTGCAAAGCCAAGCGTTAGAATACTTGTATTTGTACAATATACGTGTGAATAAATTATACACATAACTATAATTTGTTGCCTTTGCAAAGGCATGTTTTGAGAGGCTGAAAGCACTCAATCTTCCATTTAGACAAATAAATTCAACAGTATTGGATTAAATTTTGGTTTATTCTTTTGTGTCTACTGTGGAAATAGTTGTATTTTTATTTATTGTATCCAATAGAGCCAGTGTAGTCCTTTGAGTATACTTTTACGCTAGCTTATAAGTATTAGCAAATATTATTTGTACCATTAATGTAGAGAGTCAAAAATGAAAATATACCGGAAAGCAACCGTCTGGTCTAAGACGGTCTAAACTACTTATGCGCATTGTTTTGCATTAAAATATATCTTGATACATTTTCTATGCGCATAAATTGCTGTTCCCAGTCCAAAATACTCACCTCGTTGAATCTAAACGTCTGCAATCGGTTCGGGCCAACGAAGCGGCCCACCAGATGGACAGTGCAACCTTAAAAGCAGTTCAGAGATATTAAAATAAAAATATGTAGTAAAAATTTGTTGAGCTTGCCAATGGACAATGTCTTCAGATCGCCTTCAAAATCGTAATATATGCCTTGGAGGATGGGTCCTTCACATCGCACCAGTAGGGTGTGCTCACACCTCTTTCCTTCGATAATGCGTGCCAGTTTTCCTGTGAAATGTTCAATTATTAAATGTCTGATAGCAATACGCAATTAAATAATAATCAGCCCCACCATATACGTTCCAAATAGCATTCAAATCAGGATACATTTTGTGGCTGGTCAAACAAAAATCCACGCGCCCTACGAGACTTAGCAAATCACGACCCCGCTTGGACATTGGGGCGGCTGGCGGCTCTGCCATTGCCATGGGCTCCATTTTGATGGGTGCGGTGGTCGTTTTGGGTGCCGCGCAAAGGGATTTCGGCTGCAGCTTTGGTGGTGGCATATAAATAAATTCATGCGGTGCCCTAATTCTGGGAACCTCTTCTACGAAGCCTTCATATTTCAGTTTTTTATCTTTTGGACAGACAGTTAGCTTTGTTTGCCGGAGCTGGCTGCCATTTTTGCGAGAAAGTTCTGCGGCCGTTGGAAAGCTGCGATTCAACAGCGACGAATTACTTTCAAGCTGGCTCTTGAATTTCGCCTGGCTATTAAGCGACGATGTCCTTGGTTTTCCTTTTAAAGATGAAAAAACTTCATATTTATGTTGGGAAATGCATTAAAATAAATTTACCTTTGGTGAACATTTCAACGTAACGTTTGTTTAATAACTGTAAAAATATAGATATCTTAATCGATAGTATATTTTGGGACAAATAAACGATTTAAAAAAAGAATTTAAATATGAAAAAAATTACAAAATTTTCACAAGTACTGCGTATATTGCCAGTTTCTTATGAATCATGTGCAAGAATTTTCTCCGAAGCGAGCTTAACAAAAACAAATACAAGAAATAGATTTAAGAATATAAATGCACACATACCCTGGGGTAAATGGATGTTATAGAATTGTGAATACGTTTGTCTTCCAAGGCTCAGTAGGTATCAGGATCTACATAAATTTATACAAGATACTAATAATACACATGAATAAGTCAAAAACATATCAATTTGAGAAAAAGTCTTAATAAATTGCGTTTGATCTACATATAAAATTAACAAAATAGGGTGCACAAAGGTCTATACACGCATCATGTCTTTAAATACCAGCAACATTGCGATTGATTTTTTGTTGAACTATTTTTTTAAACCTTGTTTTAGTCAAAATACAATAAAAGCAAGGATTAAAATCTATCCAATCTTGTAGAAAATAGATTCATAAATCGTATAAAATTGAGTGGGCACGGCTAAAAGTTCTATATAGCTGGTAATATTCGACGGAATATGAAAAACGAGGAATATGTATAGTAGAACTTGAATTAGTCAGTATATTTACGGTATATTTTGAAAATGAGATGGTCATATTTTGGTATATTTAGAGGATCGGTCACACTGCTCCCATTGTCCACGCGAGTGCCGTTTTTTTTATTTTTTACGTAAATATTTGATAATAAAGTGATAAAATAAAACTTAGCTGAGACGTAGCCATGAGTACGATTCTGGAGAAAATTTCGGCCATCGAGTCGGAGGTAAGCGAAGCCACAATCAATAGCAGAGCACACAGAAACTAACCTGTCTGGTATCGTTCCCCCCTTCACCTTCTTTACCGGACAGATGGCACGCACGCAGAAGAACAAGGCGACATCGGCGCATTTGGGTCTGCTAAAGGCGAAGCTAGCGAAGCTTCGGCGTGAGCTGATCTCCCCTAAAGGAGGCGGCGGTGGCACTGGAGAAGGTACGTCGACACTTGCCCTCCTTTGAATAGATAATTAACTGGTAAACTTTTAGCCGGCTTTGAGGTGGCCAAAACTGGAGATGCACGAGTGGGTTTCGTCGGCTTTCCATCAGTGGGCAAGTCTACGTTGCTATCGAATTTAGCCGGAGTGTACTCGGAGGTGGCCGCCTACGAGTTCACAACCCTGACGACGGTGCCTGGATGCATCAAGTACAAAGGAGCCAAGATCCAGCTGCTTGATTTGCCCGGTATCATCGAGGGAGCCAAGGATGGCAAGGGTCGAGGTCGTCAGGTGATTGCTGTGGCCCGTACCTGCAATCTAATCTTCATGGTCTTGGATTGCCTCAAGCCGTTGGGCCATAAAAAGCTGTTGGAGCATGAATTGGAAGGTTTCGGCATTCGGCTAAACAAGAAGCCGCCAAACATTTACTACAAACGGAAGGACAAGGGCGGCATCAATCTCAATTCAATGGTTACTCAATCGGAGCTGGACACGGATCTGGTTAAGACGATTCTCTCGGAATACAAGATACACAATGCTGATATTACGCTTCGTTACGATGCTACCAGCGACGACCTGATCGATGTCATTGAGGGAAATCGCATTTATATACCCTGTATCTATTTGCTGAACAAGATCGACCAGATCTCCATTGAAGAATTGGACGTCATATACAAGATTCCCCATTGTGTACCCATTTCGGCGCATCACCACTGGAACTTTGACGACTTGCTCGAATTGATGTGGGAATATCTGAGGCTGATTCGGATTTACACCAAGCCCAAAGGACAGTTGCCAGACTACAATTCGCCCGTGGTTTTGCACAACGAGCGGACCAGCATCGAAGACTTTTGCAACAAGCTGCATCGCACCATAGTCAAGGAGTTCAAATAGTGAGTGTAAATCGAGCATAATTGTGTGAATTTAGATTTCAAATATTCTTCAATTTTTAGTGCGCTCGTTTGGGGCTCTTCGGTCAAGCACCAGCCGCAAAAGGTGGGAATTGAGCACGTACTGAACGACGAGGATGTGGTGCAGATTGTGAAAAAGGTTTAAAGCTTCGTGTTTATTACATTTTGATTATGTTTGATTGCAGTTTTGCATTTGAAAATAAAAAACGAGTACGCTGTAATCTATTGACTTTTTCCATTTGATTTTCGAGCCAACTTAACATGGCTCTGCTAAGTCCGTGCGATAGGTGGGCTGTTAAGCGCATGTGGTTCTAAATCGCGTTTACCAACACTTGAACCGTGCATGCCGTTTTGTTATTTATTTTTACGAAATAAAACTAATCTGAATCGCATTGATGGTGGAGCTAAAGAAAGGCGACGCCCATATCGAGGCCAATATCTGGGACCCAGGCGACAGCAAGGAATGGGCCACACCCATCAAGCCGCTGGAGGAGAAGTGGAAATTGCTGCCGGCATTTCTACAGGTGAAGGGCCTCGTCAGGCAGCACATTGATTCCTTCAACCACTTCATCAATGTGGACATCAAGAAGATAGTGCGTGCCAACGAGCTCGTCACCAGCGGCGCCGACCCCCTCTTTTACCTCAAGTACTTGGATGTGCGGGTGGGCAAGCCCGACATCGATGATGGCTATAACATAACCAAGGCGACCACGCCGCATGAGTGCCGCCTGAGGGACACCACTTACTCGTCCCCCATTACCGTGGACATTGAGTACACTCGCGGGACGCAGCGCATCAAGAGGAACAACCTGCTCATCGGCAGGATGCCTCTCATGTTAAGGTGTTCCAATTGCGTGCTGACTGGAAAGTCCGAGTTTGAATTATCCAAACTGAACGAGTGTCCACTGGATCCTGGCGGCTACTTTGTGGTGCGTGGTCAGGAGAAGGTGATACTCATCCAGGAGCAGTTGTCGTGGAACAAAATGCTAACCGAGGACTTCAATGGCGTAGTCCAGTGCCAGGTGACTTCCTCCACCCACGAGAAGAAGTCCCGAACTCTGGTGCTGAGCAAGCACGGACGCTATTACATGAAGCACAACTCCATGACGGACGATATACCAATTGTGGTCATATTCAAGGCGTTGGGCATTGTCTCCGACCAGGAGATTATGGCACACATTGGCATAGACACAAAGTCGCAGAATCGGTTTGGTGCCTCCTTGCTGGAGGCCTTCAACTTAAAGGTGTTTACACAGCAGCGGGCTCTGGACTACATGGGTGAGAGCTTATTGTTAACTTCGAAACTAGCCGTCTAATTTGCACACTCTTCAGGCTCCAAATTAGTAGTGAAGCGCTTCCAAAGCGCCACCACAAAGACACCCGCAGAAGAGGCACGTGATCTGCTGCTCACCACCATTCTTGCGCACGTTCCAGTGGATAACTTCAACTTCCAAATGAAGGCCATCTACGTTTCCATGATGGTGCGACGTGTGATGTCCGCAGAGCTGGACAAGACGCTCTTCGACGATCGGGACTATTATGGCAACAAGCGTTTGGAATTGGCTGGCTCACTCATCTCCCTCATGTTCGAGGATCTGTTCAAGCGCATGAACTGGGAGCTTAAAATGATCGCGGACAAGAACATACCCAAAGTGAAGGCTGCGCAGTTCGATGTGGTGAAGCATATGAGAGCGGCACAGATTACCGCCGGCCTGGAGTCGGCCATCAGTTCGGGCAACTGGACCATCAAACGATTCAAAATGGAGCGAGCTGGCGTAACGCAGGTGCTCTCCCGCCTCAGCTATATCTCCGCTCTGGGCATGATGACGCGAGTGAACTCGCAGTTCGAGAAGACAAGGAAGGTATCGGGTCCCAGGTCGTTGCAGCCCAGTCAGTGGGGCATGCTCTGTCCATCGGATACGCCCGAGGGAGAGGCCTGTGGCTTGGTCAAGAATCTGGCTCTGATGACGCACATCACGACGGAGGTGGAGGAGCGTCCGGTGATGATTTTGGCATTCAACGCCGGTGTGGAAGACATACGGGAAGTGAGCGGCAATCCCATCAACAATCCCAATGTCTTCTTGGTGTTCATCAACGGCAATGTCCTCGGTCTCACGCTGAATCACAAGCATCTGGTGCGGAATCTTCGCTACATGCGCAGAAAGGGTCGCATGGGCAGCTTTGTGTCCGTGCACACATCCTACACCCAGCGGTGCATCTATATACATACCGATGGCGGGCGCCTGTGCCGTCCCTATATAATTGTTGAGAAGCGCCGCCCGAGGGTCAAACAATTCCATCTAGACGAGCTGGAGAGGGGCGTGCGAAAGTTTGACGATTTCCTCTTGGATGGACTCATCGAGTACTTAGATGTGAACGAGGAGAACGATTCGTTTATTGCGTGGAACGAGGAGCACATAGAGGAGGGCACCACGCACCTGGAAATTGAACCATTCACGCTGCTGGGGGTGTGTGCGGGCCTCGTCCCCTATCCGCATCACAACCAAAGCCCCAGGAACACCTATCAATGCGCCATGGGCAAGCAAGCCATGGGCATGATTGGCTACAATCAAAAGAACCGCATCGACTCGCTGATGTACAACCTGGTCTATCCCCAGGCACCAATGGTCAAGACCAAAACCATAGAGCTGACAAACTTTGACAAATTGCCGGCCGGACAGAACGCCACTGTGGCCGTGATGAGCTTTTCGGGTTACGACATCGAGGATGCCTTGATCCTGAACAAGGCCTCCATAGATCGCGGGTACGGGCGCTGCCTGGTCTACAAGAACTCCAAGTGCACGGTGAAGCGTTATGCCAACCAGACCTTTGACAGGATTATGGGTCCCGTGAAAGATGCCCTCACCAACAAGGTGATATTTAAGCACGATGTTTTAGACACGGATGGCATTGTGGCACCGGGCGAGCAGATACTAAACAAGCAGATTATGATTAATAAGGAGATGCCGGCGGTGACGTCGCTCAATCCACTGGAGGGCCAATCGACTCAGGTCCCCTACACAGCGGTGCCCATCAGCTACAAGGGGCCCGAGCCCAGCTATGTGGAGCGTGTGATGGTCTCTGCCAACTCGGAAGAGGACTTCCTCATCAAGATCCTTCTGCGCCAGACGCGTATCCCGGAGATTGGGGACAAGTTCAGCTCGCGGCACGGTCAGAAGGGTGTCACAGGGCTCATTGTGGACCAGGAGGACATGCCTTACAATGATTCTGGCATCTGTCCGGACATGATCATGAATCCCCACGGTTTCCCCTCCCGTATGACAGTGGGTAAGACTCTAGAGCTGCTCGGCGGCAAGGCTGGTGTTCTCGAGGGCAAATTCCACTACGGCACGGCCTTTGGTGGCTCAAAGGTGGGCGACATTCAGGCGGAGTTGGAGCGCCATGGCTTCAATTACATGGGCAAGGACTTCTTCTACTCGGGAATCACTGGAGCTCCCTTGCAGGCATACATCTACTCCGGCCCGGTCTACTATCAGAAGCTGAAGCACATGGTCCAGGACAAAATGCACGCCAGGGCGCGGGGTCCCAAGGCCGTGCTCACACGCCAGCCCACCCAAGGCCGGAGTCGGGAGGGAGGCCTGCGCCTGGGCGAAATGGAGCGCGACTGTCTCATCTCGTACGGCGCCAGTATGCTGATTATGGAGCGTCTGATGATTTCCTCCGATGCCTTTGAGGTGGATGTGTGTCGCACCTGTGGCCGCCTGGCCTACTGCTCCTGGTGCCACTTCTGCCAGTCGTCGGCTCACGTCTCGAAGATATCCATGCCGTATGCTTGCAAGCTGCTCTTCCAGGAGCTGACCAGCATGAATGTTGTACCCAAAATGATCCTGGAGGACTATTAATGGATGGACCTCGTATTTTAAAATAAAATGTTTGCCTTTCTGTAATCTACCAATTGCAGTGTTTGCTCGGTCTAGAATCCTGGCTTGATAAATGTTTATGGCTGTCACCAAGGACTGGACTGCCCCCAGGCGGTTCACTTTAGTTGCTTTACTTTCGCATTTGCGTACAGTTTTACATATTCATGAAGGTCCTGTCACCCCCCAACGAAGGAGCGGAACCAAGGAGTCCGTTTGCTTAGCAGAGCTGGTAGCTAACATCAGCTTAGCAGCTTTTAATTGCTTCTGTTATCCCTTTTTAGTCCTGCTTAATTGATAATTAATGTGGATTTTGTTGGTGTTGTTCCTCCCATATTGGCTGTTTAAAGAAGCTGCATTCAAGGGGCTTCTTACTTTGGTTGTACAGTGATTTACTCGCCTTCTTTTGTGTCACCTGACTGTGAATGAAAGCCTCAACCCAGAAAGGAACTCGAGTCAACGTCTCCCAGTGGTCAATGCACTGTCCGGGGCACGTGACTCGGCACATAACACCCACACAAGGCAATGTCCTTGTGCGTCATTTCAAGTGACTTGCGCTCGAAATAGTCAAAGCCACCTGCCAGGCCCCCAATCCGCCACTCAGAGTGACTGCCACAGATGCTGTTGTTGCTGCTGTTGTTCCTGTGTTGGAGGCAGTGCAATGACAGGACTGCAACAAGGGGCTGCCAGCAACAGTAGCAAAAGCAACAGCAGCCAATGGGGCGCACAATGATGACAATTTAAGGCTGCCGCCAGCACCCCACCCCATCGCCCAGCCCACCGTCTATCCATACCAGGCCATACAATTCCTTCCATTCAGGTTCCAGCGCAACTCAACTCAACTCAATCTGGGGCCACCTTCCGGCTTCGCTTCGGTTTTCCTTTCAGGTCTTTTGGCTATTTGTCAAAAAGTTTGCTGTTTGCTCCCCAGCAACAAGGGGTCTGGGGAGGCGATTTCTGTGTGTCTGTGAGTGTGTATAGATATTATAGATTTAAATGGGTGTTGGCCACTTGGGCGGAAAGTTAAGTGCTGTTTAACTGTCCTGCTGGGGAGGTACGATGGATGGTCAAAGGTGGGGATGGATGATGGCACTGATGAAATGGCCCATGGTTGTCTCTATACACCTTTGATCCACCTTCTGAGTGGGATACGAATCAGTGCGGGGATTAGCTTTGCTTTGTACTCCTATTTAATGCCCACAAATGTTGAATCAAGTAAATTCCAGCTAAATTTCATCCTTACCTGATAACAGCGCTCTGCTGATAACATAGTAAGCTTGGGACTTCTCTCGCTCTCTCTCTCTCTTTCTCTCAATTTTCGTGCTCTTTTGTAAGCTCTACATTGACATTCTCTCTTTTACCTTTCAGTGATGCCGATTCTGCGGGGCTAGAATTCAAATTCCGCAAGCTTGTTTCTAGTAATTTAATAGAATTTTGTTTTAAAACTAAAAAAAGAAAGGATAGCCTTTGATAACCTTGCAGATTCATCCTTCCTATTGAAAATATACTCGTAGGTATCCGATTTTCAAAAACACTTGACTTAGTTATATAAGTAAAAACATGCAAGCCTCACCAATATGATATAGATGTATAATGAAACTATGGGACGGCTGCATTTTAGGTTGTATAGTTCGCCACTTCAGCCTGCGTTCAGAAGCCACTTTTGTACTGGATTAATTCCTAGCTTTTTTCCAGTTAAAAGACCTGCACTACCCTATAGGATGGGCTATAAAAGCAGGCGCCTGGCGTTGCCAGAAGCTGAGTCGAAACCGGCGCTCTCTGCACGTCGCACAAAGAACTCAGCTAAGAAAAGTGAACTTATTCTCACTTCAAGTGCAACTTCTAAAGGAATTCAAAAGTCAAACATTGTTAGTGTGGTGCGGGTGTGTCAGTGTAACAATTAGTAACAGATCGGGGAATAGTGAATGATGTATGCTGTGTAGAAGATACTATACGCTTGCAGCGAGCATAATTTAAAGTTTTAGATAAAGATAAGTCTCAGAAGTGAATTGAAACAATGCCCAACGCCATGGAAACAACAACGAGCTCGAAAAAGCCATTCAAAGTGAGTTTTTAGAAGGAGCTCATTATATTTTTATAATCACACAAAGGCCAGAAGGCAAACAAAGCGACGCCTGGCCGAGCTGGCCATGCCCTTTTTTGGGCGTTGTGCCTCGCTGTTGTTGTTGTGTTGGCCGCGTGCTGCGTTTGGGTTTTATTTGTTCCTTTTTTTTATGGAAACTGGGTGAACTTTTGGTTGTAAGGCAATGAAGAGAGTGTAAAAGCTGTGCCAGCATAAAGAGAGGCGAAAGCTCAGTAATGTGCTCTCTTCGAAAGGCAGAAACTTGACACCAATTCCCACCTCTGTGTTTTTGTTTGCCTTTGCTTGGCTTTGCTTGTGCAATTGTTTGTGTTTGCCACCCGTCTGGGGGCTGGGATCTTTGTTCCCGACTAATTTGTTTATTTGCTGTGTAAAGAGCACAATCCCTGCCTCCGCTCCTCCCGGTAAAAACCACACGCAGTATATGCAACTTGCAACACAGAGAAAACTTTAAAAATCCAAAAGCCGCAGCGCAATTTCAACTGTCTGTCAGAAGCAGAGACATAGAGAATCTTTCCTTCTGACCGCACTTCCAGGGCTCCATTCCTGCCAGATCAGATCCATTGAAATTCCGCAGCTTATGAAAATAATTAATTCAAAAACCGCCAAGCACAAATCGGCTTAACAGTCCTGTCGCATGCCCAGACAGCCATGAAAATGCCATTAAAAAGGGAAACTTTTCATCCCGACATGTCTCTGTAATTAGCACAGGGCCACGCCCACCGCCTATTCAGCCCCCTGGCTTAAATAATTTATTAAACAATTTACATAATTCCATGTCAAGTCATAGTTGGAAAGCAATTTAAGGCTGTACTAAAGCATAATTTCCCCGGGGCCGTGAATATCTGCGGCCTACGCCCATCAAATATTTAAAGGGCGACTTGTGGATCCGGTCCAAGATGAGGCAGGTGACTGGGAAGTGAAGCCTCTGCTGTGCCACAGAGTCCCAGACATGTAGGCGACGGGGCTGCCTTTATGGGGATCCCCCGATAGTTGAGCAGTTTGAGCTGGTTGTGATTGAAGGGCCATCAGGCTAATGCCACATGCAGAATCCGTACAACTTTGTTTGGAAGCCTGTCAGGCTAAAACAAAAAAGACATCTACCAAATTTCTATGGAATTTATTCCCCCGTTAATTGCTTGCTTTTCTGTGGCTTTTTTTCCATTAGTTTAGTTGGAAATTCGGCAAATACCATATAATACATTTGTGCTGCCAAAAATTTTAATTAAGTAGCACGAAAGAGAAAATCTCAACTTTTCGAAAGTTTCATTTCAAAACAAACAACTCAATTATATTTTCGCTTCTAGAAGAGCTCCCCACATCTTTGAAAGACATACAATACATATCTGCTGCTTTTGGGGGCGGCATTCGGGAAAGTTTTCAATGTGGCAAAGTTTTTCAGTCAAAGTATGATGTGATTAATATTTGACACTGGCGATGCGAAAAAGTTGGCTGCAATGGCGGACGGCCGGGAAATGGGTAAATGTTAGCTGAAATAGAAAATTTCATTGGGCAACGCGATTGCTCTGACATTTATGAACGACTCAGAGGAGCTCTTGCACGCTCCTCAACGTTTTTGGGACGATAAATTGCGGAATGCACGCTGCCTCAGATCTGTTGGCCAGGTCTAATTTATGTTCCTTTTAACCTTAGCGCTGAGGCACCATTTAAGGTGCATGCAAGTTTAATGGAGCCTGGTGGAGGCATGTTGTCCTTGCGCCGAGCACTCGCCCATGGCATTTGCCCGCCGTCTCCCCCTCCGTCTCCACCAGCGCCTAAGCATACAGCATGAAGCATGAGGCATGCAACGCTAAACTGCTGACAGGCATAACTTGTCACAAAAAGAAAGTAGTGGCAGAGCTCCAAGGAGGCACAAGAGGAGGTGCCGCATAAACGGGTAAATATTTGTGCCGCAGCCCGAGAGAAGTGCATGTCAAACTGGGTTCGAGATGATTCTCCGCAGCAGCAGGAGCACGCAAACAAACTCCCAACCCCCCATCCTTCCTCCCCTATATACCGTTCGAAACTAAAGCTAAGCTCTGAATTTCCGCTTAAACTGACGAATGTCAAAGTTCTTTCTATACAGTTCTTTCTGCCACGAGTCTCAATTAACGTTTGCGTCATATCATGCTTATTTATTCCTGTTCTACCCGCCTCTACCAGGAGGGAGAGTGGTCCTCCTCGCGGAGACTAGAGTAATTGGAGAGTAAAAAGGGTCCCTCAGCCCCCCCCCCCCCTCGCTGGGGAGTACCTTCCTTTGTGAGGGAAAAGCAATTAACTGAAAGTGCCGCCGATTGAAAAGTACTTTCTAGTAATCGGCTTGGCAATTGAGATATTTTTTTACCCCGCTTCCTTCCGGTATCTGTGGAGGGGGCCCGTTTTCCGTTTTCCGTTTCCTGTCTTTTCTGTTTTTGTGTCTGTTGTGTGCTTTGGGTGCTGTCCCGCCTCTTGGACCCGCTTAAATATTTCATTGGCCTGTTCGAATGGCGGGACACATCTGTTACTTTTCCTGGCATCAATGTAATATTCATTATGGCCATATGTAACTGTAAAAACATGCAATTATTCCCTTTTCCTTTTCCCGTTCGTTTCGGCCTTCTCCTGTTTACTGTTTGTTTACTGCCTCGTGGCGGCCAGGTCAAGGACGTAACGCGAAACATTAAGAAGGCCGTGTGCGCCGCCAGCCTGGAGGAGATACGGGACAAGGTGGCGGAGAAGTTCGGCAAGTGTGACCACGTGCCCACCATCCACCTGGACTCGGATGGCACCGAAATCGACGACGAGGAGTACTTTCGCACGCTCGACGAGAACACGGAGCTGGTGGCTGTCTTCCCCGGCGAGCACTGGATCGATGTGAGTGTCCTAATTGGATAAATGTCCACAAACTGTGTTTTGTGACGGAAGAAGTGATGCGTAATAATATGCTTGCCTTGTTTGTTTGTTTTCCGGTTACAGCCCACGCACTACGTGACCATAACGACGCCGCATGGCAGCGAGACCGTGACTGGCAACGGCGACATCTCTTCAGGAGGAGTAGGCGGAGGAGTCGGTGGAAGCTGTGACGGAGGCGACACCACCGATGCCAACCACTCGGAGTCGGCGGCACGCATCCGGCAGCTGGTCGGACAGCTGCAGAACAATCTCTGCAACGTGTCCGTGATGAACGATGCGGATCTGGACTCGTTGTCCAACATGGATCCCAATTCGTTGGTGGACATCACCGGAAAAGAGTTTATGGAGCAGCTAAAGGACGCGGGCAGGTCGGTACAACAAAATTGTTCCCACAATATGTTCAGATTTATAGCCAAGTCGAATCTTTGTCATTATTTCCGCCAGACCGCTGTGCGCCAAGCGCAATGCCGAGGATCGTCTGAATTTGCTGAAGCTGCTCAAGGCCGGAGCCATCTTCTGTTTGGAACGCTATCCGGAAGATGCCGAGGCCATCGACCGCGAGATCGGACGCCAGCTGAACGAGGCGGAGAGCGGACAGGTGACGGCCACATCGGCCAGCAACACGCGCACCATCGAGGTGGTGCAGTGCGACAATCAGAACACGACGATAACCATTACTGTGGGCGAGGCCAGCAGCACCTGCATGGCCACGGGCAACGGTTCGCTCTCCTCGGTGGAGGCGGCGGCCAACGAGGCTAATGCCAATGCCAATGCCAATGCGAACGGGAATGCCGGTGGAGACATCTGACTGCCCATGCTGGGCGGCCTCAGGTCAAGTCTGCCGCTCGAGGTTTAGGCCTAAGAACTAAGCGGACATGAGAATCAGCGGAGGAGATCAAGGAAATTAAGGAGCGCTTATGGAGACATCAGTCCTGAAACATTGGGTTAACATATAATATACATTTGTAGCTTGTAATTAGGCGCTGTGGCATCTGCAAGCCAATTGAAACGAAACGAAGACAAAATCAATCTAGAAATCACAGAGAAAGCTTCATAGGATCTAAGAGTAAATGAAAGTTAACGACGAAATACACGTACTAGTATTAAACAGACATAAATACATACAAACATACATATATGCAGGAGGAGATGCCAGACTTCAAGGCACATAAGCTACACTAGTTATGAAGAGTCTTTTAACAATCAGAGTCAGATCAGAGTCAGAATCGTTATCAGTATCAGTATCAGAGTCAGTGTGGACATAAGAATCAAGGAAAACCCTATAAGCCGCAGATTAGGGCAGATGCAGATGCAAATGTAGATGCATATTTAATAATCAAACCCAAAGAAGTAGAAGATTATATATTAGAATGAGATAGAACCACAGGTCTAGATAAATATTCGTACGAGTACAAGAGAAAGCCCAGAGAAGAGTGTCGCGTTCGAAATGCGTTGATTCCGGGATGGAAATTGTTGATTTTGATTTTTGCCTGCTTTGGAGATTTTGTTGGTAGTTAATTGTATTTAATCAAGTTATGCAAAGGAGACGCACATCAAAAATTGTTTTTACACCGATGCCATTGTGAATGTCATTCGTTAAAGGCCAATTGAGACTGACTGTATTTATGTGTAATACTCGTAATAGATTTTTGTGGGCCCGGGTCGAGATGGATGCATGTCTGGATGGATGGAGAGAGGCACCCCAAGCCCAAAGAGACCCCCTGGTTCTATTGCCGAATGAATTTAAGCAACGACAAACATTAACATTAGCAAATTAAACAATAAACAATAAACGCGACATACAATTGCACAACAAAAAACATAAAGAACATCAAATACTACAAATAAACCCAACCACGAAAACTACAAGTCTACAATTCGAATAAGCAATAAGGGAAATCCGAATGGAAACGAAACAATTATTAACTTTAGAAAAGTGAAACGAATTCAAATGTAAACTATATACACGAGACGAGTAATGAACGAATAAATAAATAAAAATAAATAATTAACGAGAGTTGAGTGAACCAAAAGCTAACTAGACACCACATCAGCGCGTATGCGCAACATAGAGTACTATGCACACCGTGTGCAACAGGGCGTATGGGTGTTCCGTTGCGTTGCGCTGCATTGCTCTTTCGCTGGCAAAAGAGCGAGCAGAACAGAGCAGAGAAACGCAGAGTAGGTCGTGAAGAGAGAGCTACGATACTGCATACAGTTAATTGTTTTAGCTTGGACTCGGACTTGGAATCGGCTTGGGTTGGTGTGCGTTCGTTTGTGACGTCACAAGGCTGTGCTGTGACGTGTGTGGCACTACGGGGGTCCCTGCCGCAGGATGGATAGATGCCCTACTAACACAGTTAAAAGCTGCTTCCCCAATGACCCAAATTCGTGCCGACAGCAACAATTTGCGCCCTCAGCAGTGAGCAGTGGGCGTGGCTTCAGCCAAATGAATTACATTTGTTAAATGTGACCTTTGCACACTTAATACCAGTACTTCTCATTCGAATAACATCTTTTTCCCATTTCAAAGATCTCTTTTCCTTTGATGTGTTTTAAATTTTCTGAATTTTTCTTTTTTTTTTGGAAATTGCTGCTGCATAAAACAAGCATTTGAAAGCACATAAAAAATATTAAAAATGGAACCAAACTCTTGCCTTTCTTTGCCTGGTTTTGAAGTGCGGTCGCATTTCGCATTTTCCGTGCTCGTATATGTACGGTCGATGGGCGTGGCTGTCTCAGACTGCCACAGCCCACAGCCCGTACCCCGCGCCTTGGCCTTAATTTGTCCTGAATTTCCTTTTCTTTTGAAGTTCCATTTGTATATTAATGTGAAGGGGGCTAAAAAAGTCTCGGCTACAAACACTAATTTGGTTGGGAACTCCCCGCGGATTCCTCGATTTGGTTGGCCCTCGATCGAATGTTCGTTGCCATATTTTATGTCTCAAATCAAAGCCGTTTTTAACTCTTTATTCCACCTGCAGTCACAATTATTGTACACTCATCGTCATCGGCATCGTCAGACGATGTTGCAAGCTTGTTGTCGCACCTTTTGAGGGTCAAATGTCAAATGTTCGGCTGGAAAGAAAGCCGGGAGGATGTCTGAGCATGGCACCGCGTGGGCGTGCCTGAGTGAACAACATATTGAGTGAGGATTTGCCCGGATAACGAGTCGCCTGCCGCTCAAGCGAGGGCATAATTTTCTACAATTTCTGCTGCTTGCCTTTTCTTTATCCACACACACACACACATGCTCGTATTTCCCCGAAATAAATGTCACGGGCAGAGTACGGTGGGGGGGGGGGGGGGGTAGCTAAGAGCGGGGTGGGGGGGTGCGGTGACTACCAGCAGCAACAGCAGCAGCCGCCTCTGGCTGTTTGCTTTTCTCAGCGTGGCTTTCGTAGTGAACATAAACAAGGAGTTCTCTAATAGATGCCGCAATGGGCATTACTAATGCGCCCCGTGGCGTGTGTGGGAGAGTGTGTGTGGGTGGATAAGTAGGGGTCTGTGTGGCGGCAGGCGGTTCATAATTGTGCAACCAGATCCACGGCCAGCAGCAAACTGCTGCTCAGACTGCCTCATTTGGGTGTTTGGCTTTCCTCGGAAGTCATTAGGGCAAATCTGAGCGCACAAACATATGACCATGTGTCCATAAATACATATGCACGGGTATGCACGGTACTGATGGAAATGGAAGTGAATGCCCCGGAGCCCCATAGCAATGAGCCAGCTGTCAGCAAGTCAGTAATGAAAATTTAACCAACTTTGGCATACACAAATATGAAATTATCCGTTTTGTTTATCCTAATGCAATTGCTGGCGACTCTGATGCTGATGCTGGCGCCCACCTCGAAAGGAGAGGCCTCCGTGGCCCCATCGACGGAAGAGGTTTCCGTCACCGCCTCCGTGGCCAAGCTGGAGACAAGTTCGTGCCTTGCGGGGTGCCTCAAGGCAAGCAACATCAGCAGCGTCGACCCGCCGAAAGAGTGCCCCCAGTATGAGCGGACCCTCGACTGCACAATGATATGCTTGTTCAAGCATTAGCTATAATCGCGAGAATTGAGTATAGTATAGGGTATTCACGCTTTATCTGCTGTGTGATTCTACCCTTATTGGGATTATACGAGTATTTCCAGGAGAAGCAAGCACCATTCAAGTTTTTGTTTCTATCACTCTTTATGGGGGGTATATTTTTGCGCTTTATCTACCTTATAGAGCCGTATTTGGCCTGTTTACCTGATGGCCTGTCCTCTGCATTTAAGCCGTAAGCGAATTAAGCGTAAATGCATTTCGATGTACGCAAAAAAAGAGCAGCCCACACGCTTTGCCAAAATACAAATCAATTACGTGTACCATTAATTTTAATTGCATGTTACACATTCGAGTACACACAAAAGGCTGGCAAAAACCAACTGTCGGGCTTGCTCATATAGTAGACCCGTATATTTTAATTAAATTAAAATGTTTGCAATTTTTCCAGCATGTTTTCCCATATTGAAATTCCGATTTTTTTGCTCTTTTTCCGTTGCTGTTCATTTAGAATGGCAAATGCCCGAACAGCGCAGGGGGCAAGAGCAGGCACAGGAGCAAATATTTGGCATTTACACATTCGGATGCCAAGCCGACTGAATCCTCGCGTGCCGCTCTGACAAGTCCAACAAAAACAAAAAGCAAGCAGCGACCAGCAGGAAGGAGAGAGAATCGAATGGCGGGTATCTAACATTTGAGAGCCTTTAATGCCGCAGTTACCGATCGCTACCATCCGCCTTCCAATACTGTGGGAAATTACATTACACAATATATATTCAGTTGAGCGGCGCTGTATGTATATATTTACATTTAAAAATGAATACCAAAGATGTTTGCCAAGAGTGGAAATTGTAAATAAAAAGTTTTCAGTTACATTTTAAAATTCAAATAAATATATTTCGCATTTAATTTACACGTTTTCATATTCATTGTGTCTATCGAAGTAAATTCTATTTAATTTCAATTCATTTGTATTTAAAAATAGATTTTTCTTCTTATTTGGTGATCTTACATTGAGTATTTGTGCTACTGATTGAAAGTACAGACATTTTTGAACCCTATATGTATGGCCCCGACTTCAAATCAGACAAAATAGTTTACCTATTCCGGAAAGAAGTTCCATTCGGATGGTTTTCGAGCTGAGAGACAAGCTTGCATATGAAACAGGAAAACAGGAGGACAAGTCTGTTAACGGGTTCTTCTGGGCGTAACAAACATTTGGTCCAATCATAATACTCGTACCGCCTGCAAGGGTATTTAAAGTGCAACAAGCCAAACCCATTTCGAATATCAAAGGTTGAGCCTGCAGCGGATCAGGACCAGGCCCAGACCGAGACCTTGCGGCAGGACAATTAATCATTGCCACATGCGTTGAGTGTGACCTTTTTGGAGGCACTTCCTGCTGCTGCGGCTGATGTTGCTCCTCATGCCGTGACGACATGTGAGTTAATTAATCTAACTGCCCAATGGCTGTCAGACTGAAGACTGCAGACGAGGACAATGGCAGAAAGAAGGTCATGGAATGCAATTAAGAGCGGCGGTCGATGATGAAGGGGCTTTCGGCAGGCCAACCATCACCACTTCCTCGGCGACCCACCTGGCTGACGCGACGCATAAATTTCAATTTGTTCCACCGTCTGGTCGGGAGGGGTCCATGCATTTAAATTGATGTCGGTTCTCGCTGCATATGCGAAAAGTTGTTCGCGCCACGGCCCAATGCACAATTAGCGGACCGAGGCACATAAATTATGTGACGGCCACCCGAAAGGGGAAATGGAGGCGGAAATTATTGCCTGAAGGGCGAACCAGCAGACGAATGTGCAAAATGGCAACCGACATTCGCTGATGCGATGCGGTCGGTCAGTCAGCTAAAATATGCACAGAGTGTTGCCTGCTTTTAGGCGAAGAATGTGCGTTTTCCAAGGACTCGCCGCGGGATAGCGAACAATCAATGAGCGAGGTACGCGAATTACTAGCGATTCCTGCATGACGTGACTCTGGCAATGATCACGTGCCCATATCCGTCAGAGCTACAGGATGTCCGCACTGCGTTGACAGATTGGCAATTACTTCAGCCGCCGCATACATGCCGTATACGCAATATTTCGGCATTGTAAGCTCAACTCAGTAATACATTTCGTACCCACATCGTGTTTAAACTTTAAAGCTCCGCTTTTGGCTCTGGCTTTTGAAAATGAATTTGATATCAGGTCAAAAGAATGCATTTGCACCATGACATCGACAGATGGGGGTCTAATAAATCGGTTCCTTTGTCTCTTAACCTCAACCAAAGCAGCTTTGTGCTTAAACTTTTACCACGATCTCGCTCCATGGCTTAATTATGCAGCCAGCGAAAGGGCATCGGCTTCGGCTTCGGCTTCGGCATCGCCCCATCTCATTATGCCGGAAAGTGACATTTTTCGGTCTTCAGACCCTTTGCATTTATAGGAGTTTTGGCCCCGAAACTGCCAACTTTATTTTATTGCGTTTGCAAACTTTGCCCTTACGCCTCGAAAAGTTCGGGCTAAATTATTTATATTTACTGCCTTTATGTACATACATACATTCTCCTCTATATGCGGGTGTTGTTGGCCCAAGTGCAACTATTTGCTTGGCTGTGGCACCTGCTCCGAGAATCTTTGTTCCATTCACAGGTCATAGAGTCCCATAGAGTCCCACAGAGTCCTGTCCTGGCCAGACATTTGATGGGTGTCTGCGTCCCAGTCACGCCCATTCAGCCCCTAGCCTAACAGCACCATAACAGGCCTCTGTTAGCGCTCTGGCGCTCTCTTTGCGAAAGCTCCGAGTTGGCTTTTCTTTGTTGGGTTTTCCTGGTTTTTCCCTCTGACTTTGCTTGGCGGGTGCTGGCTGTGTTTGCAAAGGCCGAGGCTATTGCCGAGCGATGTCCTGACTTGTTTAAATACAGGGCGGTCGGATGTCTGGCAAATTATTCGAAGCTCGACCGGCTTTTGTTGCACTTGGCTGTTGAGAAGCAGCGGAACTCCGGCGGTGTCTCGCGTAGCGTATTTAATCGGCAACAAATTGGTGAAAAATGTTTTTAAAAACAATGTGAACAGTTCCCCGGTGCAAAATTAATTAGAAGGTAAACACAAATCCATTGGAAAAACACTACACAAATAAAGTGTTTAATTAAAAAAAAATAAGTTTAATAATCATAATATGTGAAAACATTTAAGCATTTCTTCTAAAGCCAAAAGTAGCTGAACATTGAAAACATTTAGTACATTTTCCCAAGGGAAAAGTTCACTGATGGCAAAAGTTCGTAAAAGCATTTTGTAAACATTTATCCAGCTATGAGAAATGATGGGTTTTTCCTGTAGCCGTTTCCCAGGGGAAAGTGTTCCTAACTGTTTCAAACTCGTAGGATCCATTACCGGATTCCCAGCGAACTAGATATTTCAATTAATGCTCAAATTTTGTTTGCTTGTCATAAATCCTTTGGTGGTGTTGTAGACTCGAAAAGTTCGGAGAGAAAAAAGATAGGACAGAAATGAATGCAGCGGCAGATGGTAAAATTGCCACCGGAATGGCAGATGCAGACACTGGAATGGAATCCCAAGGAGCAGAGGGAACAGGAATAGAAACTACAAAGGGACCAGGAGCACTCGCAGGCGCTGGATCTGTATCTGGATCTGCCCCACCATCCAGACAACGAACATTGACACGGACCGCAGAGCTGGATGCGGATGGCGATGACATTGAAGTGGATGCCGAGGCGGATGATGCCACGGACAGCATCACACTGGAGCTGGCCCTCTCGCCCCACAGCAGCACGCCCACACCGCCGCCCACCATGTCCGAGGAGGATTTCGCCCAACTGGACAACAGCAAACCCTTCAAGGTGGGTACCGTATAGCCATAGCCTTTATGCGCGCTAGGCCCTTCATGAGCTTTATGCTCGCTGGGCCAGAATTCCGTTCAGTGATTATGGCCGTGCCCCGCGCCGTTGCTGGTGCAAAAGTTGTGAAGAGTCAGTCCATCACCAGCATCAGCAGCATTGCTCGAAAAAAGCTGGCCGGAACACTTGAGAGCCATCCACGTGGAGGGGCATCGACATTGGTGCTTCTATTGCCGCCGCCGCTGAAGCGTTTGGTTAACTTTTCAAGTTTTTTGGCCGACGCAGGGCTGAAGCGGAAAAAACACTAATTCCCAGCCCGAAAAAGAGACTTGTGTGTATAGTATATAGAGTATAGAGAATTTTCACTATTATTCTTTTTCTTTTTATTGTTTGTATTCTTTATTTATTATTTCGTTTTTCATGGCTATACGAATAATATAAGTTCACCACAAACTGGGCAAAAGGATGCCAATTTCGTGGATGGCCAAGAATTGAAAATTAATTAAAATTTTGAAACTGTTCGTTCAGCTAGATAAAATAGCAAAATCAGCAGCGGGAGAAGCATGCGGGCGCCAATATGAATTGAACCAGATTGTATGGCAACCCCCTCCTGCAATCGACCGGCCATCCAATAAGCCGTCTCGTCTACAGCCGTCCGTGAGACGATAACGAGCCATCTGGCACTTGGCCCCGCATCTTCGGGCTGGGCCAAGAACTGCTCCTCTCAAGGAGCTCTGGCCTAATCGATTAAGTGTGTGCCAAAGCCATTAAAGAGACTGCCGCCACAACAATACGAGATGGCCAAAAGATCAGCATCGGGCGCACTGCATAGATGATAAGCTCTGCCCACAGCCACGCCCACGGAGACAGACAGCAGCAGCAGAAAGATATAGCAATTAATTGACAGCTTGCCAGTGCCCGAATGTTGGGCAATTTATTAGTGGCACGCAGAGGATGGAGGGCAAAGGGATGACGGATGGTAAACAAATGTGTAATTCATGCGTATTTTAGCTAATTAATTAACCCCACCTCGGTCTCCTCTTCCATCACTCACCTTTCAAAGCAGTCCGTGTGTGTGGGGATGGTGCTCATCAAAATTGTATAGCTTTGAGAGAATGGAATTGATGGAATATGCAATCTACTCGCTGGTAGATTCAATGGAACTGCATGGGAAAGTACATATATGTAGGAATTAATGAGATTATAGGATTACTTACGCTTCGTTGAATTTATGGGGAAATCTGACATCAATTGTACTCTGCTGGAGCAAAACACTTGCTACTTGCTAGAACAACACATATCATTTCGTGTGAAATCAATCAATGATTCTGCGAATTTGATCACAGAAATTGCGAGGCATCGCTCAGTTAAAAGTTCACTGAATTGCACGGATGATTCCTGAGGGACTGACATTTTCCCACCATGTCCTGTCGGCATTCGCTCCAGGCACAGTTCCTGAGTCGCAAATGCGATTTCCGTGTTGCAGTCCACATCCAATTGGATTCAACAAAAGTCCCGTGCTACAGAGTGCACAGCCACACACCCACACAGACACCTTCCAAATGAGCTTAAAAGCGGAAAAAGGAAGGAAAAGCAGCCGCGTCATGGCCGGAATTAAATTACCCATGGACGGGGCCACATAAACGATGAATAACATCAGAGAACAAGACAGCAGCCAACAGAAAACAGAAAACAGAGAACATAGAACAGAGAACGGCATTTGGAAAAGAAGACGTCAAGGGAGAAGCCTCGCCCGCACAATGCGTATACGCAACGTTGCCCATTAAAACAAATATGCGAACATTATTCATGTCCGGGCAGGCGTGCAACTTAACCACTCCCCCGATGGTCGGCCCCTTGAAGAGATGTCCCTGTTATTAATACGAGTGAGCTCGTAAATGTGACGACAAGCATGTAAATTGCCTCTCAACCCGCCCCGCCCTGCCACAGATCTGTGGACATAGAACGGGGAAGAAATACTAGTCAATGATTTACATATGTAGCTCCCATTACCACTTTGATGCCAATCATGGGAAATTAGAGCGACAATGGACAGCATGAGAGGTGACGCGAGACAATGGGAAGCATAGAAAATGAAGGAGGAAAATTTCCTGCGAAGTACCATAACTTTCCATTGCGGTACCCTCTTCTCTCTATCGGCTTGTGTCACTTTAGAACCTCTAATTGTCCCCAATTTGCATGGTCTGTAAGCACTACAGAGTCCAGACTGCAAACACTCCGACATAGGAACAGAAACAGACACAGTCTCACATAAAAGTTGCCTCCTCCTCTTGTGTCTCTCGTGGTCCTCATGTTGAATTCATGCCTTCATTGGCATGGGCATCTCTGCCCATTGCCCGTGTAATGCTTTGGCCTGGCCGCTGCTCCTGCTATACAAACTACAAATTTACAGGGACAATATTGACAGTGGCAGGCAAACAGAAATGCGAGTACCAACGCAGACCCAACCGCACGGAGGTACATATTGGCCCTGCCCGGCTCACGGCTCACCTGTGTACTCATGACTGCTCTCATTAGAGCCGAGCCCCGATAGATCGGAACACCGAGTGGAACAATCGTGTTGATCTGGTTGATGAAACCACTCAGCAGGGCAGGGCCACTGAGTTGATTGCGACAATACTCCTGCACAATGTTGAAAGGAATTTGGGCAAGGGGTTTTCCAAAATTCAGGGTTCGTTGCCAGCCCGGAGCCAACTCCAACTCAACCAATCGGAAAAAAAATTGTTTCCATCAGCTAAGAGACCGAGAAACAGCAGAAGCCCAAGTTATAATGAGGCAACAGCCTCGAAAGGAGAATAGGTGTGGGCTGGCATTCAGAAAAGCCAATTCGAAAGACGTATAAAGTGCAAACAAAACCCCAGGCCATTGGCATATGGCCCGGACTTACCCTTGCCCTTTGGAAAGGCAGACAGCTGATTGAATACACGTACTGTGCCATACCCACATAATGGATTCAAGGGAAACTCCCTTGTCCAGTCCACAAACCCACAAACCAGTTGAAAATATCCACGTAATATAAGTGCGATCCCACTTAACCCCCGCCGTGACTGGCATCCATTCGAATTCGCGTGAAAGGCATGATACATTTTCATTGTCGTCGAAGCATCAGACATCCAGACGAGCAGACGTCGAGCCGTCGAGACTTTGGCCAGACCCGAGATGTGGTTGGTCATTTGATGGGTCCTCTAAGCATCGAATAATTGGTTTACGAGACTAAGTGGCTGGCGAATTGATTGATGCCAGTCGTCGGGGAGTCGTCAGAGTCAGAGTGCCATCGATTAGGAAGTCGGAGAATAGAGATGGCACTGGGTCTCGGTCTGAGCACTACGATTAAGTGGCCGCAAACCGCCTGACAGTCGGCTGTCAGCAGTCGACACCTGCAAATCCATCATAGTGAGCGGAAATCCTTTGGCGATTGTCCCGGCCCAGCCTATTCCCGACCCTTTGGAGCGGGGCGTTTGCTCCTTTTTGATTGCTCTGGGCTCGTTTGTGCCATTTTTTTTTGTTTCTGCTTCTGTTTCTGACTTCGTTGTTCTTTTGCTTGACCCTTCCATCCATCCATCCATTCCAGGCTTTTACTTTAAGCACTAGGCTTTAAATATTTCAGTAGCAATTTCTTAGGCCCGAAAAAAAAGACAGACGAGTGCAAGGAATGAAAATATAATCGGTTACCTGGCCTCGACCTTGCCATTGTTGGGGTGCTTTGTTGCGCTGGCAAATAATAAATTGATTGGCTGCCTCTGCCTGCCTCCGGCATCTCCATCAACAATACTTACACAATACATCTCCATTACCCTCATGTTTTGTCTCCTTATCACAGCCGCTTCATTGGTTTTTATTGTTTGTATTGAGAACTTAAGGGGAGAGATACGTACACGTATGCCGCTGGCGGCTTTTGTGAGTTAAAGCCAACAATTTCTGGGGCCGTTGTGGGGCTTTCTTTCGGGGGACATACGCTATAAATTTTAATGGGAGCAACTGAGCAATTTTAAATGCTATGTTCTTTTGTTATTTGGCACTGTTTTTGGGAAAATATATCCACTAAATTGCTTTAACCTGCAGATCAAGGACATCACACGCAACATACGCAAGGCTGTGGTGGCAACAACACTCGCGGAGATGCGCCTGAAGGTGGCAGAAAAGTTCCAGCGCGCTGAACCGGCGATACACCTGGACTGCGATGGCACCGAAGTGGATGACGAGGAGTACTTCAGCACCTTGGAGCCAAATGCCGAGCTGATTGCAGTCTTTCCGGGAGAGCAGTGGCGAGATGTGAGTTAGACCTAACACCTTTTCCCTCTCCCCTCTCACCTCTTCTACCGCCCTCTTCCAATGTCCTGCCCCGCAGCCGAGCGATTATAATGCCAATCTGCGGCGACCCTCATTGGATGCCCAACGCCTACGGAAATTGGTGGGCAAGCTGCAGCAGAACTTCGTCAATGATGACTATTTGGACAAGCTCTCCAACATGGATCCCAATTCGCTGGTGGACATTACAGGACGGGAACCAAAGGACAGCGAATACTGTGCGCAGAGCGAGACGGCACGACGATCCACGGAGCTGTCCTGCTAGGGGACATCCGTGAGTCACATTGAAGGGTTTGGGATAATTGGGAATGGAATGGAAACGGAACGGAACCGCCGCTTATGATAGAAATGTAAGGAATTTGTACGAGTTTTTATTGTCAAGCCGGAACCCCAAGATTTCGGGTATTTTTGGAAACACGTTTTGATGCTGGCACTTGGAGCGAAGCGACCGATTTGAAGTGATTTTGCGGGGGTTTTATCTGCATGTCTAGAGCTAAATGTTGTGTATTTTTCGAGCCCACATTTTCATAGATATACTCTCACCTAGAATGCCCGATCTCAGTCTCAGCCGACCATTGTTCCTAGACCAATAGCTGTGTAACTTAAAAGGTCTCAAAGGCCGATCCCAAGTCTCTTAGATACCTTTACACTCGTCCCACCCAGTGGGGCATTGACGAAACTGTCCTGTCTGTACCTTACTCCTCCATAATGAGAACATACCATTCTTTGGTATGTCTGTTGAATCCGTAGCACAGGTTAGGTAAATACCAACCAAAAAGCAATAGTTTTTGGCTGTAATTGAGTCTAGATCAAATGCCTGTTGCATAAATGCTCACACTAAGCACCAACCGAATTGTACTTAATGTTTTTATGGATTTGTTCACAATAAAACAAAACACTTTTCTGCACCAAATAGGAGGGGAGGGTAATTTATTCAATCGACTTTACTTCTTCGTTTTGTCCACCAGCAATTCAATTCAAATTTTAATCTGTTACGTGTGCAATACTCGGAAAAAATTTGTGGTCATTGTGTGAAAATTACTTTTTATCGATACAATAAATGGAGAATAAATGTGTTCGAAGGCGTTTTCTTTCCCAATTTACTTGTGGTTGTTCGACTTCTATTGTATATGTTTGTATGTCGATGCCAGGGGCCGAGTAATCGGAAATTGTCGAATGTCGAAAGGGCATTTCCTGTGACTCAGCTGACACTTGCAGTGCCCTTGGAATTGGGCCCAGCTTTAATTATCCGAAGTGGACAAATGGTAGGAGAATATGTAAATAGATGTGTTCTTTAACGTTTAAACAGTATGTGCTACGAGTTTTTCCTTTCAGTTACTGCCAAGGGCAATTACGGACTAGATGGGCTTTATCAAATTTGTAGAGCAGAGCATGTTTAATGGACACAATTGCGATCCAGAGCAGTGGACTGCAACGGCCAGCAGCAGCAGTGAGAGTAAGGTACGTTTATATCGGATAGATAGAAGCCTGAATAGCAACATTCCAACGAATTTGGCGAATTCCTGAATCAACCTGGTCAGCTCATCTGCTGTGAGCATCACAGTGGAAGTCCGACAGATTGGTAAGCCAAATACAACAGCTCTGGGAAACGGAAGGCGCCGACAGAGACAAAGGATGTTACGAGGAAAATAGAAACGATGAGGACCGGAGACCAGAGACACGAGGCCAGCACAGCTGGAATGTTGACAGATAAATGCAGACAGAGAGACGGAATCACACATAGAACCTTTGGTCTGTGTCTTATAGTGGCTTGTAGGGAAATTTGTTCCCGGGTTTATCTGTGTGTTAGCTGAGCTAACCAACTCATTTCCCAGGCAACTTGTGTGCTTTTTGTTCGTTCAGTTGGTATTCTTTCGCAAAAGTTCGAACATGCGGCGGATGCCATCTGGGAGGCGGATTGGGAGTAGCTGCCAGCTGTGGTTTACATTAGCAACTATGAGAGATTTATGCACGAGTTATGCTCTCCTGGGTACCCTATAAACTCCCTATAAACTGCTTCGCTATGGCTCCATAGCAGCCCATTGAGCTGTCGGGCGACGGGGACTGGCTGGCAGCACCTGAGCTCCCCTCATACTCGTTTCGAGTCACATGCATTCAAAATTTATAGAATTTATTTGTGTCTGCTTTCCAGAGCTTCTGACAGTGCACTTAAGCTTAGTCCCGGCTGTGATGTGGGGGTATGATGAGCAGGAACAGGAGCTGGACCGGGAACTGGAGGTATGTCTAATGCCGTTGAGTGGAATGGCATGATGTCTGGATTGAGCAGATCAAACCATCGTCTCATTGGAGACGCAGCACTCAACCAATGGCAAACACAAGCAATTAAAATGCTTAAAGGGTGCTTCCAGGAGTGTAGAGGAGGTGGTAATATGACATTTTCTACAAATCAAACAATGTTCCACTTCATTGGATTGCTTGTCCGACTAATTCCTCAACCAACAGGCCAAAAGAATGAAACACTAAGAAATGATTCTTGTCCAGCTGTTCGTGTTCACATTTTCCAGGAACATCCGTTAGAATTCAGGTAAAATTCATGGTTTACTCGTTTTTTTTTCATTTTACTTTTTCTTTTACTTTTTCTTATCATTCATCGTTTCACAATTCGTTCTAGCAACTAAGGATAATAACATTATGCAGATACGCGGGAAATTGCCATAAATTGAGAATAATTATCAAAATAATCGGGAAAAAAACATAGCTAAATGCTCATTGACGACCGTCAGCGCTCCTCCTCTGACAGTTTTCTTATAAATGCCCTATACAAAAGGGAGCCACGAGGGAGCCACGAGGGACATGGCAAAAGGGACATAAGCAATCAATAGTAATCCAAGGGGCGGCTGGTCGGGGCTGGCATGGGGATGAGGCTGGGGTGTCGGGGTGTCAGGGTGTTCTCGGATCAGTAGACGAACTTCTTCTGCTCGCCGTATACCGACTCGTACAGGGAGGGGGCCAGGTGCTCGGCCAGGAAGATCTGCAGCTTTTCCTTGGCCGTCACGGGCGTGTAGCGGGCCATGGGGAAGGTCCTGGTCACAGCGTCGATGAGGACACGCAGCGTGGGCTGGATATCGGCGGCCTGTGGAGGGGGATTAAATGCTCGTTAGCTGTCGGACACGTCGGGCATTGCAGTGCGGCCCCTCACCTCGCGGGAATACTTCTCCACCGACGTCATGGCCGCCTCGTAGTAATCCTCGCCGTAGGTCTTCTTCTGCTCCGAAGATAGCTGGTTCCACATTTGCTTGGCCTTCAAGGAGACGCAAGGAGAGTTAATGAGTTCCTAGTTCTGCCAGCTCCCCCGCTTCGACATGGTTATGGTATCGTAAAAAACTAAAAGCATGGCAAGGCTGCTCTGGCTGCATGGCCTCCGCTTTTGCCTCTGCCTCTGCCAAGCCATTAAGAGGGGAAGCATCGAATGCTCACCTGGTCGCGGAGTTCCGTCTCGTTCAGCCAGCCGTTGCCGGGAGAGAACTCTCCCGCCGCCACCACAGACACATCCACGCCCCGTGTGCGCATCTCCTGGCGCAGGCAGGCGGCAAAGCAGTCGACGGCAGCCTGGGTGGCGCACTGGATGCCACGCACGGGCGATGGGACGCGGTTCAGGCCGGAGGTGAGGAACACCACGCGTCCATGGGCACGACGGACCAGCGGCAGGAAGATTTGAGTCAGGCGAGCGGCTCCTGCAAGGGTAACGGAACGGCTCTGGTCAGTACTGTGTACCGGAAAAGTCCTGTTCAGTGGCGCCCCCACTCACCGAGTAGATTGAGATCCAAGCTTTTGCGCAGCACCGCGAATGGAATCCACTCGAGCTCCCCCAAAGCTATCCAGTGGGCGCAGTGCACCACAGCCCACAGTCCTTGGGCGCCGTGCGGCAGGTGCTGTGACACAAAGTGGGCAGCCTCCAAAAGCTGCCGATAAGTGTTGTAATGTGGAGCGGAGTTTAGCTAAAAGCTTCGTGGGGAAAAGCTATCAAAAGCCCAGTGGAGACTTACGGTTTTCTCCGACGTAACGTCCAAGTGCAGAAGCTTCATGCGGCCGGAGGTCTCCTCCTTGAGAATGCCAGCCTCGTCCGACTCCTCGATGGGGATGTTGAAGCCGGCGTAGATGGTGAAGCCCAGATCGTCCAGTTTCTTGGCCAAGTACCACGCCAGCGGAGCCTCGCAGCCGGTGATTAGCACGCCCTTGCCCGAAGCCGACACCTGACGAAACGGGCGAAATGGAAGGAAAAGGTGAATGATTCGTGGTTGTTCAACCCTTTGACGGTCACCGAGACAGTCACTTAATTTATGTTCAATAACTTTAGTACCAATTACTCATCTCCTGTACTGTGTGTGGGTGGGTGGGGGTTGGCTGGTTTTTGGATGCGGTGCTTCTCGTCTCTCAGTGCAAACTTGAGGCAGGGCGTCATGTTAGATGTTTGACCTTTAGCCCAGCCAAAAATGTCTTTGTTAGGCTCAAAGTTTGGCCACTCATTAAGACTACTTAAAAGTCATGTCGTGTCAACTGGGCTTAACGACTTTCTGCTCTTCAAAATTGGCTATTTTTGGGCGAATTTCGAGAGCAGAACATAGTCGACACCGAATGCGTGGATATTTGTCTAACTTCAGCTCTGACCCACTGATGGCAGACAGTCGACAGTCCAGGAAGACGTGTGCTCACTGATACTTCCGCCTCAGACACGCGCCAATCCACTCCACCAGCACCACTCCACCTCCACCTCCACGTCCAGCTCAACCTCCAGCTCAACCTCCAACTCATCAACCTTCCCCCTTCCTTGGTTCTGGATCTGTCAGTCAACGCGCCTGCGGTAGTGCTGGTGTCATAACTCATCATGCCATTAACCAATGGAGCTGCCCAGACTATTGGCTGGCTCGGGCTGGGTCTCGGGCTCGAGTGGGCGTCTGGGTGGGTCTTCAGAGTGCGTCAGCCGGTCTCGAGGGGAATGTGGAAATGGAAGTGGATGTGGAAGTAGAAGTAGAACTAGAGATGGCTACTCATTGTTCGGGCTATCAAACTGTTATAAAGTGCTCGTAAAATTGTTAAAAAATGAGGAGATTCGGAGAAAAGGAGGCGGCACGGGGTACGGGGCACGGGGCAGCGGCAGTGGCAGCGGCAGTCGAGAGTCGGCGTGTGGGGGGTGTGTATTATTATTGGCCGTGCTGTTGACACCCATTAAGACTGGCCGACATTTTATTGTGGCCATAAGTGTTTGGCTTATCGAAATCTGTTGGCCGTTCTTTGGCGTTAATAAAAATAAAACTATTCACTCCTTCCCTTCCCCCCTCCCTCCCATACGCCCCAATCACTTCTCTTCTCTACGTATCTCTAGCCAACTTTACGACAAGTATTCTTTCGTGGAGTTTTTATGCGAATTTACTTCATAATACTCTTGCATATATCGCTGGATGGCGGTAATCGCGTTCCCTGCTTTTTCCTGGCACCCCAATTTATGGCGGTGCTGCAGAAATGACTTTAAACTTGGCTGCAAGTAAAAACCATCCGCAATTAAAATTCAGCATGGAAAAAGAGCAGATAAAACCGATGGAACTGAGAAAGCGACTAAAAACCCAGCAACGAAATGCTTAGAGTCAATTAAACTGCATTGAGAGCATGGCCTGGAGACTGCTGATAGCCTGAGGCATGTACAAGGCGCAAGGGGCAAAGGCAAAGGGCAACCACAGCTTGTGCAAGGGGAAACCCGATAGAAAAACATAGCATTGTTCACTTGGAAAAGTTCTCGACCAAGAAACAATGGTGCTTCTTGACCAAGAACTTATTAAAATTTTTGAAAATTGGTCAAAGGCAAGAGGGCGTCATATTCCAGCAGGATAATCCTTTGGAGTCTGCTGAATTAGTCCAAGCCAAGAGGATTATGTTACATTGAACTAAGTCGAATTGCGGCGAAACTTGAGAGCTCTATTAGGGAAATGTGCTGTGAATTGTCGTCAGATGCCGTTCGTTCCTGCCCCCCTTTGTGGCCGCTCGGCCTTGCCGCTTGTGTAAAATTTCAACAGCTTTTCGTGTGAACAGGTGAAAGAGCAAAGCAAAGCAAAGCAAATGAAAGGAAACGAAAGGAGTACTGCACGTCGCAAGCCGTCCAAAGAAACTTTGCCGAGCGCAGGGGCAACGTGCAGGAATACAAAAAAAACGGACCCCTTGACACTAGCACCTGCCGCCTAACTTCGGCCTCATGCCACCTGTCTCCGTCTAACACTCCCTCTCTGCGGTCATGTCGTGTCTGCCAGCACGTCGGCTTGTGGTTTTTTTAAACCGTTCCCAAAATAGAAGCAAACTTGCATGCACCGAAATAGATTCAAGAAAATTCACAAGGAACGCGAGTGAGACTGCAGCGGCTTAGCCCTGGGGCATGTCAGTCACCTTCATTTGAACGAGTTGCTTGTGGAGAAAGAGCGAAATGCGAACGATTGGCTGAGCGGAAATGGGACTTTTCCACATTTTTCCGAGCATGGGAAGCGAGCAAGTCAATGAAGAGGCACACACAGAGGGGCCCTCCTCCTGCTTCTGCTCCCAGTTTAGCGATTTAAATGCATCCTTTATTGCATTTTAATTGCAATTGCAACTGCGATGGGAAGTAGAAGTGCTAGCGGAAGATTTATGCCACAGGCCGTGAGCAGCAGGTGCCGCCGCCCAAAGCGGACCATTTTCCGCACACTTTTAGCCGAATCTGATGAATTGCAGTGGGGCACGCGATTTGCCTGCACTGGCACTAGCACTCGCACGCGCCGCCGCTTTCCTCGCCACAGGCTCATTAAATTTGGCTTACGTATACTGGGGGCGTATACGTAATATTTATATAATGCATTATGCTGGCAGGAAAAACTTGGAGCTGGCCAAGGCAGGGGCAAGCCAGAGGGGCGACGGGGCAGACTGGCAGGTTAATGTGTAAACTGCAACAAGTTAGCAGCACTTTCAGAGCCACAGAGGAGCGGTGGACAGTGCCTCCTCCGTTTGTGTGGGCGAGCGGAAAACGGAAAAGTAATGCGTGTAAAAAGTAAACAACAATAGGGAGGAACTTTCCGGGAAAGCATTTACGCCTTCATTTGCGAGAATAAACTTATGACAAGCTCGGGGAGTCCGGGGAGTTCGGGGATTGGAGACCTAGTCCAGGCGGTCGCACTACTCGCCGGGTATTATGACCATGAAGATAATGCGAGAGTGTCCGGCAGGGGAATTGCGTGGGCTTGTGACTGTGGGACTGTTGGAAATGTGCATAAATATTACTCGGGATGTAAGTAAAGACATTGAAAAATGAAAGAACTATTCCTGTTCCTGGGTCATACAGTAAATTCATGCTTAGACCCCCGATAAAGGGGGATGAGCTAGTAGAGCAATAAACCGAAAGCTGAGTATAGATTTTCACAGTCAAATGTATTATCTTGTTTGTGTGCCTGCTATCATTTGTACTTTCTATTCGCTCGCTATTTTGCTTTCCCTTTCACCAGGCAGACACATAAACCTTCTTAGAAGACGCGACATGCTTGACCGCTCGAGAGCCCTCGAATAAATCTACATAAGCATAACGCAGGGAGCGTGAAAGTGGGGAAGATGAAGATATAGATGTGGCGGAGTACGAGTTGAAGTGAAAAATGGCGAACAAACCGCATACAAATTGTCCCCACTGTTCTCGCCTCCTCCTTCTCCTCACCTTAGCACTCCTCTCACTGTCCTCCTCTGAATAAGGCGACGAAATGTGGCAAAAAACAGAGAGAGAAGAGAAGCCAAAAAATGGAAAACAAAGGGAAGCACGCACACGCATGCACGCATATTAAATCAGTGACTAAAAATAGCCAGAAATGGGCAGGAAAGCCGCAGGGCCGGAGCGCGGGAGCGCCGGAGGGCATATGTACATATATAAAATCAAATAAATTAACTGAAAAATATTTGGCCAAGAGGGCAAATGAGTACAAATGACAGCAGGACGAGCATCGAGGGGCGGCGATCGCCAAAAGTCATTGAACGTATTAGGCAGTAATAAATTAATTAACCGGAAAGTTAAAAACCATTTCTGTGTTTTGCTTTCCGCACGCTCGCCGACACAGACACAGGCAGAGGCAGAGAAAGACAGAGAGAAAGAGAGAGAGATATACATAGATAGATAGAGTGGATAGGTAAAAGCACGCACGTATTCTTTCTGGCGTGTGGCTGTCAGGTCCTTTGGCAACTTCACGCCATCCGCAGAGGACGACGTCAGCATTAAAGGCTTTTCGCATTGCGCATACGATGCGGTGTACTGAGCGAAACGAACCGAAAGGCAAGGAATGCCATGGAATAGAATAGGACGGTCTGGCCAATTTGCAGCTTGTTCTCTGACTTCCCCGTGTATGAGTGGGAGACTCTGTGCCCCTGTGTATCTGTGTGTGTGACTCCGGCAACACGCAAAGCTTTGACTTTGTGCCATGCCAGCCATTATGGTAGCTCAGCATGTGTGCGGACTTTTATGTGCGATTGTTTAAACATCTCCCCTCTCATCCCTTCATATTCATCTCCATTTCGTAGCCAGAGCGTGCCGGTATGCCAATTTATATATGTTTAATACAATTGTGATTGTATTGGGTCTGCAAGTGATGCCCCTGGCATTTGAAGTTAATTAAAATGTAGTGCATGGGTTTGAATAGAGAGATTCTCGTACCACTCGTACAGCAGTAAAGCAGCGCCAGTGCTAACGCTAACCAGAAGATAAGTTTTCGAATGGATACTACTTGAGCTACTTCAAATGTCAAATGGACGAATAAGGATCGAAGTGGTTGCACGACTGCGGCCAGGACTGGGACTACCAATCAAGCGGTGGGTGATTTGCCATCTGGTCGACCCCTGACCTTTTGCTGAACCGTGCATGATGCATACGAGCACGGCGGATGCACGGTGGATGCACGGCTGCGTCATGTGCAATTGGTTTTTAATTTAACTAAAATGCGCAGCAAAACTGAGTCAACTGGAAAGGCAATGGCAACGGCAAAGGCACAGCCCAGCACAGCACAGCACAGCTCCGCTCCTGCGGTCGAAAGAGATGTTTTCCTCGGTGTCGGAAAGTTGTCAAGGCGTTTTAATGGCGTGCAATTCTAAGAAACGCAATGCGCGTAGATGGTGGCCACATGAGCCATGTCCTGATGTCCTTCATTGCCCGCCATTGTCAGGCCGGGCACGCCATTGCCATTTCTGAATGTCCTCTGTGCTCGTATGCGCATGTGTGTGTGTGTGTGTGAGTGTGTGAATCAACAGGCCACGCGCGGGGCCATAAAACTCCAAGTGAACAGAAACAGATACACAGAGACACAGAAAAGCAGAAGTGAGGACACAGAGTGGCAGCGGGGGCTAGCGAAACTTTTCCCATAATGACTTTTTATGGTGTATGTGTGTGTGTGTTGTGTGTTTTTGTTTAAGAGAGAGACAATGCTGCAGAGGAAAGGACAGAGGACAGTGGAGTTGGGACAAGGAGCAGCCTTTTATATAGCCTTCAGTTGCCTCAGTGCATTGACGCTCCCCAATGGACTCCGGACTCGCATCTTCTCCTAATTGAGAGTGCAGTCTCTCTTTCTCGTTCTCTTTCCGTTGACAAAGCTATCCCTTCCTCCGTCCCTTTGTGTGTGGCCATTTTTTCGGTTAACAGCTCACAAATCAGCGTAAAATTTGTCTATAGCAGAAGTTTTATGAAGCTGTAAAGGCCACAAAGTGTGCAGAGGAAACGAACACTTATGGATAGCAAAAACCAACAGGAAAAGGGTTTGCTTGGCAATGAACTAGCTCCAGCATCCATTAGGCCACCAGTGCGCCCTTCAGCTGCTGCAAAAACTTGGTCCGCCCTTTCTAAGTTCAGAAATATGTATGTATCCACTTCCACTTGCGTCTCGAGTGGCAAGTGCCACTGGCTCATGGCATTAGCGAAACCGATACGATTTCTTCTCGGATCAACTCCGACATCACCTGGGGCTCCTCCGGCTGGTAGAACTTTATCTATGTCATCCGCCGAAGCACCGAGCTGCACAAGTTCAAGTATGTGAGCGCGGAGCCTTCAATTGTATGGGAATACTTGCACTTGTTGTAGACGTAGGTGTGGATGTTGTGTCGTTGCTGCTGTTCCGTTGCCTCGCGACTGCTCATTAGGGTTGCCAAGACAAAGCTATTAATTCAATTAGTTACATTCTCTTCTGGCTGGTCCCGAAGAGACTCTGACTCCCCAGCGAACATGTCGTCTATGGCTGCGGAAACCCCCTTTGCGCCATGCAGTAGGGGAATGGGGAAACCCAACGCTTAATTATGCATATTACGTAAAGTGTAATTGCAACTGCAACGCAATAAAACCGACACTGACACCAACACCGCGATAGAAACCAACATTCCGAGTGTCGCAGGAACAGACACGGAGATGGGGATGGGCATTTCAGTGCATTATTAGACCTGGCAGATTGTTGATCATTTAATTAGTAGACATTTACATTTCATTGCACCCAATTTGAGCCGTCAACAGCTGCCTCCGGTCTCACCCATCCATCCACCCATCCGTCCGTGCCAGCCCCTTCGTCGGGATATCTGTGCGTGCGTGTAATTTAATTTGACTGTCGTGACATAAAAATGAAATGCACAACGTGATATGCAACGCTAAACAGAGAGCCAACAGGGTGGGGGAGGGTCCCCAAAGACCTAAAACAGGCCACGTCAGCGACCCTCATTGGCCAGGCCAGGCCGAGGGCCATCGAAAGCCACATTTCTCCATATATGAGTATTCACACAGGAACGCCCACACATGAACATAAATGCGGCTTGAGTGTATATGAGTATATTTTCAGCAAATAATTTAACGAATATGTAAATGCACAGTAGGCTTTCTTGGCCAGAAAGACAAATCCTGATCGGGATAAAGGTCCATCCAGATCGAGTGGAAAACTAATCAAACGCCAAGTTTTCTTTACTCACAGAAGAGCAAAGAGAAATGTTTTTACCGGGAAAAACTTGGCAGGGCAAATACTACACGGAAGTTCCCTGGTTAATTAGATGGGCGATTTTGTAGTAACTCTTTCTCCTTGGAACTTGTAGAAAAGATTAAATCCCTGTCCCTTGAAATACAGAAACATACATACAAATTTAAGCATACTTTAGTACCTATAATATCAACAGCAGTGTCTCTTACGGGGAGTGGAAAATGCAAATGAGCTGCTGCTCGTCTTGCCACCTGCTGGGAGTGCATCTGCTGCTGCTACTGTTAATTATGCTGCAGTCATGCTTATTACCTTAATTATTGGGTGGAGTGTGTGATGTTCCAGTTCCAGCGATACGCTGTCTACGTGTCCTGGACGTGACCTTTACGCGTAATTTCCGGGCAGAAAATGGGGCCTGTCAGGTGCATTCCCAGCTCCGGATTGCTCCTGCTAGTTAAACCAAATAGAGTGCACCCATATTTAAATTATCCGCCTACTTCGATTGGCGCCACCTTCCATATAGGTACATCTGAACGTACGTATCAGCGGAAAAACGGTGTGAAAACATGGAAATATCATGGCATTATTGCTGTCCATTGTGTAAAGAAGTGGAGGGCGTCCGCAATCAGATAGGAGAGCGAGAGAACGATGAACAATCAACATTTGCCACATCCCTGGCGTACAAATCCTCGTGTGTACATATGTAACCGTGGAATTCAGCTTAAACCAGCTTTACAGAAGAGTGAGAGGGAATTGCGGTGGAGGCATCCACGCGAGTGACTATTTAAGGGCTTTTCTTTAATTTATTTTAAGCGATTTTATTAAAGTTCTTCCAGAGAATACATTTAAAAATTTATATTCATTACAAAATCCTTTTGTTTCAGCAATTCTTTGGGTTTCTGTCGGCACTTTTTCTCTTTTTCTTTTCCTTTTTCTCTCTGGCGGCTGCTTATTTATTTGTTTTCATTTTCGTTTTCCTTCGCCGAGAGCCAGAGGAAAATGGAGGGTGCTAAGAGTGTGCGTGTGTGTAGCGAGCTCTGAAATATCAAACGGAGCCAAATCCAAAGCCAAATCCACAGTCAAGGGTTTCCTCTGGTTAAACATAAGTTGACGTTGCCCCACAGGACATTTGTCCCCATCTCCGTCCACATCCCTGGGGCTGTCTATTTTTAGTACAACTGATTTGCTTTGCCTACTATTTCGGAGGCCCCTCTATGCGGTTTGGCACTTGAGCTGTGCAGCCGCCCCAGTCGCCCCCAGACATGCCCCAAAGTGGTGCTAGTGACTGGCTTCTGGCTGCTGGCTGCTGGCTGCCGGCTGGGAAACCGAAACCCCGATGTCTAAGCCAAACCCAAAAGCTATCCATGTCCCTATCCTACTTGCGGTTTCGCCGCAGGCGTTGAAAGGATTACACTGTTTGATTTTGGTCTCGGGCCCCTTGGACCTTGGACATTGGAGTGTCGTTACGGACTTACCTTCACAAAGTGGTAGAAGAGCACAGCTCCCACGGTAGCCAGGGCGAACCACACGAAGACGGCGAAGGTGGAGATGCTGGATATGTTCAGCGCGTGCAGCAGATGGGAGCTGACGATGGCCGCCGCCTGGCAGAAGAGGAACGGCATAGAGAGCCGCTCGAATATGTCCCAGGGGATCTCCGCCGACTTCTGGGGCAGGGCCGAGATCGATCCACGCCGCAATGAGGCACGGCGCGAGGCACGGCGCTAGAGAGAGAGAGAGTGATAGTGAAATGTACGATTTAATTATTCTTCTATTCAAACAAACACATGCCGGTTTATTTATAGAAAACAGAAATGATTGCATTATTTGTGGGGTAATTATTTGAACATTGCTAAATGGTTGGCTGGCTAATGCCGCTCGTTTGTGTTTTGGTCAATAAACATCGCGAATTCCACTTAAATTTTTCGAACTGTCTATTTCGATCAGGCACCAGTTATTGGTTGCAGAGTCCCGGAGAAGTCTAAGCAGAGTGGGGTACAGGTGATGCAACCCTTTCGATTGATAGTCAATATATTTAGGGGATCTGGCTTTGTCCCCATTTTGTAGAATATGAAGAGCTAATTCCAGCTGTGAATTTCCCATGAAACCTTTTGAGCTCCGAGCTGATCTACATACTTTTAGACATGTACATATGTATGTATGTATTTGTATATTCCTTCTTCTATTGTTGATTGAGAGACAGAAATCCTTTTGAGCTGAAGGAAATGCATTCATTTGATTTCTGGTGTGCCGTCTACGAGTTTGACTTTGAAATAGAACTGCCATTCATTGATTGGAAAATCTTTCAGTATGCCTGCCGCTGTCTATTTGTGGCTTTCAATGGCAGACACATTCCGTCAATACATCATCAGAAATTTGATTAAACCCAACCGATTGCAAGCACAATATCCTATGCTCGTACATATCCGCACGTGCATCTATGCACGCACCTTACAATCTATCAGGCCCTAACCCACTCAACCACTCACACATTGACATTGACATATAGCAATTACACATGACGTGCACATTACCATCGCAAAAAAAGGAAAGAGGAGCTAGGGGCGAGCTACTACCCGAAAACCGCAACAACAACAGCAACCTCAACCCCCTTTGGCCATTGGCCATAAATCAACGACAGTGCGAAATAATCAAATGGTGGCATCTGCATAAATACAGAAGCCAATTGATTTATTCAGCCCCGAAAATAGACCATTTTCATTCCAATTCCCATTCCCATTCACAATCACATTTCCATGGCTGGGACTGTTCTTCGTCACTGGAATTGTAAAACTCTCCGGTCGGTCTATTTATATGTCGTGCTCTACTGGGTACAGAAACAGTGCCAGTGGATGGGAAATCGAATGGACTACATCTTTGCTTTCGTCATCAACAACGACCTTGTCACCAATTTGGTAGCTCTGAGGCGACTAATACTACTACTACTACTGAGACATATGTAATTGTCCCCATAATCTTACGCAGGAGCTGAACCGGCCCACACGATAGCAACATACATATCTCAATATATAGGAGATTCTCCCAATCGTATCCATATACCACACAAACGCGTATGTATAGGCAAACGTCTCTACATATTTATTCGTAAAGATTTGTATGAATTTGAGCACTCAGCTGCCAAGAAATCATCTTGTGGCGAATACTTTGTGAATGTTTGAGACGGAAAACAGTTTGGTGTGTCGCCAAGCCTATTTTATTATTAATAAAGATATTTCTAGGTATTTATAGACCATGTGGAATAAAATTGAATGGAAAATGACCGGACCGGACAAATATTTCAAATAAATACGAGTATATCGAGTACTTTGGCCACAGACAAAACTGTTTTCCAACGATTCAGTATTCCGTTTTTGTGGCAAATATATTTTGGAAAACCGCAGCAGATCTTTGGGGCAATAGGGGAGTCGTCAAATGTCTGCTTGGAATCAAGCCTATTCTCATTTAATTTTTCAAAAGAGTCCCCCCACCTTCACCCACTCTGCCTTCTGCAATTGTCGGTGGCTCGTACGTACGTTGACCCACTTGGATCGCGGCCACTAAGTGAATTTTTGTAATTAATTTGGCGGCGCATTTTGAACACCGCATGACTTCCTGTCTTTCTGGCTCTACGAGTATCTCTCTCTATCCATTGCTTTCTCCTTCTTTGGTTAACAGACAAAACCTTTTTCTGGAATTTGCGGCCAAAAGGGGCGGGGTTGAGCAAGTCAGGGGCAAACTAAGGACCCTTGCGACTTGAATTTGTGTATTGACATTTCTGGGTTAAGCTAACTGGGCTAACAGCGTAGCTAGGTGCTCCGCCAGGAGGCGATGGACGAGGGGCTACGACAAAACGGAGCTGCGACAATAAATTTGGCTATGGCATGCCCTCTGGATTGGCGGAACGGGGAGCGGGGGTACCGCGAACACAAATACGGGGCCAAGTGCCTGTCCAGGATACAGGAAACGGACACAAATGGTCCCGATTCGGGGCGACATTTCACTTACCATATTGTTATCGAAGACCTGCATGACGACGGATGCTGCTGCTCCTGGTGTCGCGGCTATAGGGGGGGACAAGCGCACAGCACAGACGGGCTTTCAACTCGGTTTCTGGGACTGGGTTCCAACTGAAGTATTCACTCACACACACAGCCTTGTGGCTCGGTCAAAAATGTTCACTAGAGTTTTTCGAAATGTTTCGGAAATAGGCTTTTAGTTTATGTACTCGGGACTCCACTCTCGAAGGGGCTCGTGGCCTGGGCGCACTGAAACACGGCGTGGCACTAAGCAGTACGATCGACTGGCGCTGCTTGCAGCTGCCCCAAGACTCATTTTCTCTCGCCTCAGCCGCGTCGCAGTCGCTGTCGACGCTGTATGTCAAAATTCTGTACCAAAAAAAATCCGACGCCGCCTTAAAAATTGTCGTTTTGCCGTTTTGATTTTTTAAAAATATATCTCAAAAATACGAGTATGTGTGGATATGCGTATGCAAACTCACAGATACACAGACACAATGGAAACGCAGATACATATTCCGGTATTTAGATAAATAAATATCTTTAAATTTGTATATTTTTGCTGTTTGCTGTTTGCTCTCATCCGTCTGCCGCCTACCGCCTACCGCCTACCGCCCACCGCCTCTTGCTTTTAAGCATCGATGAATATTTTTCCACCGCACAGCGGCAGATACAACGGACACACAGATACGATACCAACCAGTGCACGGCTACACACACACAGATACTCTAGTTTGCGGCCGTAATATATGTCGCTCTTTGCACATTGTTCGTGCAACGGGTGGCGGCAAATGGTAAATTTGAATATTGCTTTAAAATGTCGCCGCATTAAATCGAGAAATGCTCGAACCTACGTGTATATGCACATAAATATTTATGGGACTCGTTAAAGGAGGCCAGCGCCATCGACCCAGAACCCAGTGTTCTATTAGGGGCTGCCTTTGGGGTTTGTATTTGGTTTGGTTTTATTTTTTCCATTTGTAGTGAATGGTGGATGGTTGGCACGTCCCTGGCATTTTTTTTATATTTTTATTATTTGTTTTTCATTTGCAAATTGCAATTTTGCAAGCAATTCTGCGATCCTTTTATTCGTTTCGCATTCATTTTCCATTGATTTTTTTCATTTAAAAGCCGGTGTTTATCAGGAAATTGGAAAAATGCATACAAAATACGTTAACATAGTGCCGTGGAGTGCCTTGGAGTGCCGTAGAGTGCCTTCGAGTGCCGTAGAGTACCGTGTAGTGCCATGGGGAGATCATTCAACTTTTTCCATGGGAGGACCAGAAATTGCGAAATAAATGTCACAACAAATGTAATTTGGGAATCATTTGGAAGAATAAAGATATCCCACCAAATCTATGATTTATACAATTAAAACTTATTGCAGTAACGAATTGAATTATGAAATTACATAGGTTCGTCCTTGGAGATTGCTTTCAGCTAAATGCAAGAGGGCTTGCTTTGGCCTATAGCCAATTCCCAATTCTAGTCTCTGAGAGCCAAGATGTCCAGTTGGGAATAAAACATATCCTGGCTCGTTTGAGGGTACTGTCCCATTTATGATTCTCTAATTAAAGGATCGCTGGAAGCAAATTGCTAAAGAAGCTTCTTGATTTTCCATTCTATTTGTTTAATTGTGACTATTTTCATGCTACTCCTCTAACTCTTGACTATTTTTATAATTTTCGGTATCTTTTGTTGTTTATGCACGCTTATATCCAAAATAAATACATATGTATGCAGATACATATATTATTGTTATGCACAGAATTTGTAGACTGGCTGCTGCGGATGCTCGATCCTATAGAGGCAGTACCATAAATCATATAGACATCGAGCTCTGTGAACATACATCTGAGTTGACATATACAAAGACAAAACGAGCAAATACCAGTCTGAATAGATGGAGAAATATCTGCCTGAAGAGGCAGTGAAAGCATATGTTTCTGCAACATTTCAGAAGGCTTCTTTTCGACTGTCTGTCAGTGCCGCCAAATTAACATAAAAGTTCTTGTCTTCTTTTACGTTTTTGTTGTTGTTTCGTTCTTTTTTTCAGAATGTCCCCAAAAATTGTTGTTGCTTCTGATTGCATTTTAAAAATAGCCAAGAGGCTAATGGTCGAAGAAACGTCTTTGGACAGAGACTTCTCTGGTCTTCTCTAGTGCGCACTTTTAAAATTTGAAAAACAAAGAGCGAAGATTTATGGAGCGCTGCTTGTGCCAGAATTCATAAAACGCAGCAGCCAAGACATCAATCAGTAGAGGAAATTATTAATTAATACATAATAAGCATTATTAACAGAAACAATGATGCATTGAAATACTCGTCTGTTCGGATAGTCGGATGGATAGTCGGAGAGACAAAATTCAAAATCCATAATTCGGGGGAGTGGCAGTGACGGTCGGCAGTATGCCTAAAGGGAAGAAAAAGGTCAAGATGGTGGACTGGGCCGCCGATGAGAACTTTAGCAAGGAGCGCTCGATTTTCTACGTGGAGCACACCACCGAGTGCCCCATCTTCCAGATGAAGGCCGAGGAGTGCGGCGCCTTCTTCAAGCAGCGCATTCCGGAGCGCGAGTTCCAGCTGGTGAGGAACAAGTACGGCAAGGAGGCGCCCCGGGAAGGAGCCTTCGAGATTGGCTTCTCCCAGAATGCACGCACCTCCGTCCACGAGCTGTGGTCGGGCCTGACGAGGGGTCCGCCGCGGCGGGACAAGTTCCCCGAGGATTTCGAGAATCTGGTGCCGGATGTGCAGCGTGTGCTGAAGAAGTTCTACCCCGACAAGGTGGTGGGCCTCACCGACGACGAGGAGGACGAAATGTAGTACCAGCAGAACCAGAACAGGGCTGAGTAACAGAACAACCAGTAAACCACATAGAATTTAGCATAACAATGCGATAATGCTTCTCATTGTCAACGGCGAAGATGAGCAAGCAACTGTTGGGGCTGCCAACGAGTCTCTTGTCGCCACTCGCCCCCAACAAATATTCAAACGATTAGCATGGCTCTTTCATCTGGTATTCGGGTACCGCTTATTGGTCTCATTGTTGTGCTGCTGCGGGCTGACTGACGTCCTGACGTCGCCTTGTGACAGCTCTTTTCAGAAGCTAAATGCTTAAATCGACAAAAGATAATTAACCCAAACACAAAGCTCTCTCTCGTACACCCACACACAAACCCACACGCACACCCACACAACCGGCATTGTGTTCACACTATCACACGGGGGACACCCCAGCGACGTCCCATTGTCTGACAGGCCACCAAAGCAAAACAGTCTCTGCTGACAAAACAAATAACAAAACTGCAATTTCGATACACAAAATCGACTAAATAAAAAAATATGTAGCAGCAACAATGAAAACTATTTGATTGGATTATATAAAGACTGAAAAAGCGACTAACAAATAGGGCTACGGAAAGGGGTAGGGGGATTTGCATAGGGATAGCGATGAGTATACGAGTGAGTGTTTCAATTAAGAGGAAAATATCAATAGACATACATAGATCCCAGCAGAATCTAGTTTTTGAGCATCAATTTTACTAGAATATATTCCGAAAACGTGAGAATAACTACATATATACCATGGTACAGATGGATATTGACTTTGATCGTGCAGATATGTTTGGGACATGTTTTTAGCTTTCGCATCTATTGTAAATAAATTAGAAAATAGCCCTGCAGCATCAGGTCGATGTCGATGTGCAGCAGCCAGTGAATGCTTTGATTCTATGTCAACCCCAAGGATTCGTGCTGCATGCCACGGCCAGCAAGTCATAAAAATCCAATCCAAATTACATTGTGGCCCAACAACAAATGGCAATAACAAAGAGACAGAGCCCCATAGCATCCCCATCCTATGCATGCCATCCCTTACCATCCCATCCCCAGAGATCTGGCAACATTTGAACAATAAAACAGAACCGGCAGCAGTATCTATAGTGGCAGCAAAAGTTGCAGTGCAAATATGAACTCGAATGGTTATGGAGCACGAGGAGTAGTTAGATGATTGGTGGTTGGATTATGTGGAAGGATGTGATGGTAGGGGGGTGGTCATGGGCCTGTCTAGTTTGCATATCGCTAGCCGGATTAGCATGCAAATTAGCCGGAGAGCTGGCAAGTGCAGATGCTTTTTTGATTGCCTGTTATGAGTCGTGCTTTTGACGACGTACCGTCATTCAGCGAGGTAATTCCGACTTGCCCAAAACACACACACAATATGCGTAAACTCAACAGGCACACAAAGGGGAAATATCGCACATCGTTAATATTAATAAAAATAAAGCCTATAAAAATGGCCAGCTAAAAATTACAGGAGGATAAGCCAAGAGACACTGGAATTTGTGTCAGCGAAAGAAAATGGGCTTCGGCACCGGATGCCAGCAATAAACGAGCAAGAGTCGACTATTTGATACCAGCTGATCGAGATCTACATTTAAAAGATAGATAGATCAAAAGCAAAAGAATGTGGCATGGGTAGAACCAGGGACTTGGCCGTCATACGAGATACAGACAGAGACAAATGAAAATCGACACAAATATACCCTGGTAATGGTAATGGGCACCGATTTCAACAGATTTTATGTGACTCGGCTGCCTCTCGCTGACACAAAGAAACGTCTGCAGCACATTTTCCGTGTCACAGTTTATTTGGTGGTAGAGAGAGGGCTGACGGCAGCGAGCGGAGGGGGAAATGGGTTAATGTCCAGCCCGGGGCACGGCCATGGAAGTGCAGCTCAGAGCGAGAGGAGCGGGCAACAGGAAGCAGGAAGCACGAGTAGTGCCTGCATGTATGTGTCACTTGTCGCACGCATATCGAAGGGAAAACTGTTGTGTTCCGCTTAGAGCCAAGGACAACGCAGGGCGACTGCCAAAAGCCGTAGGAAAGTTCAGGGAATTTTAATGGAAACAGACCGCAACATTTTGCATTAGAGTTTATTTTTAGACAAAGTTGGTTTGGGGCACGCTCCCTGCCCCGAACAGGCACTGAGATCGGGCTATAGTAGAGTGGGCGTAGAGTGTAAAACAGTTTCTGGTCTGTGCCAAAAGTTGTTTGGCAGTCGCTCCTGCGAGTGCTCGGCTGATGCAAAAATAATCTACCCACGGGAAGCTCTAGAGATGAAGCAAATAAATTTTTAGTTTTAAACCCCCAACACACAAGGGCGTACCCAGGAAGCCCCTGGGGCATGCTTAATTAAAAAAAAATTGTTATTAAACTTAATTTTTGTATTTACCATATGATGTACATATATTGTATTCATAGATTTGGATGGATGGATCTTGATCCCGACAAGTGTTGTGGACTACGTTTTGATGGATGGGACACAATACCAGCTACAAAGGCTGCTATTTAAATTACCTCTACCTCTATTGATCTTAAAAATATTCTCCAAAAAGATGACTACCTATTTTGAAACGTTTTAGACTATTTTCGCAGCACTGCTGGCAATCAGAGGGAAGTATCTCTGAAACAAGACTGCATCAGCCTCTTTCGGCGATCCATGAGATGTGAGGAAATCTCTGCAAGGCAGACGACCCCCTGATTTGAAATGGCTCGCTTTAAAGGACTTACACCGTCGATTAAAGCTGTGTTTTAGACTCAAATCATATACATCTATATATTCTATACATTTATATTCTATATTTATGAATCTTCACCTTTTTACATATTAAAAACTTCTTTTGAAGGACAACGATCGTAGTTGTTGAACATTTCCTTACAAAAATCGATGCGAGCCTTACACGAGGTAATCATGGAAGTTCTTATTGATTTGCTCCATTTGCTCCATTTGATCCATTTGATGTTGAGAATTTAAGTTGATCGATGCAAACGCTAAAATTTCTGCATGAGATATCCAGTATTCAGAAAAACTTTTTACGGAAATGATTTCCACTATCCCAAAATAACCATTAAAATTCGAATTTCTGCCATGTACCATAGCTACTGTGGGACGGTTATCCAATACGTTGAGAGGAGGGGAGACTTGGCTATGAAGTTCGACTGATCATTAATCAGCGAGATTGCGAATTATATAATGCTCTAGTAGGTTCGTTTGTATCGAATTGGTGGCAACTCAGCTTAAGAATGACGATAATTAACCGAAAAAAGCTCGGCCTCTTCGAGAAATCCTGAAAACGCCCTTGCACACACACACATGGCCTCACCATCAATCCAAGGAGCTCTCTGGAGTGCCTTCCCTGCGGGTACTTGTGATTCGAAATCGAACAGGGTCTTGCCATAGGCTCCACCTATAGTGGAGGTCAAATCCTAGCACGCTTCGTTTCCTATCTATTCTATCCATCCCATCCCATTCCATTCCATCCGATTCGTTGCCATCGCATAACACACCATCCAATGGATGGCCATCTGCGATCTGCCCATCGATGTGGGTGTGCAACAAATTGCAGCCGGATTTAAGGGCAATTTATTTAGCAGAGAACGAACGGGCAGGTCGGCAAGGCAAAGGCCACAATCTGCCATTTTAGGCTTTGGCATTTGTTTTATCGCGCCTAGACCTACTCGCACGTCGGTTTGGTTCCGTTCCGCTCCGCACCGAGGCCGAGGACGAGGGCGAGGACGGAGCCGGGCCGTCCATATGGACATGGACTCGTACTGCTCCGCCATGGAGCCATCGCTAAATCCCATTTTAATGAGCCAGCCCGCCCAGATGGGACATTGGCTGATTGCACGCTTAACTTGCCTGCAGATTGCATTTGTCACACCTTAATTAACAAACCGGGGCGAAAGGTTAAGGGCCAGGTCGGGTGAAAAGGTCGTAGGTGCAGGAATCGGGAAGTGTGGAATCCAGGGAACGAACTTTGACCTTTTGCCACCGTTCGCTCCAAAATGAACGATATGCGACTTTTTATTTACATGCCCCCGCATCATAAAAGCCACGACATTGGATTCGCCTCAGCTTTTTGTGCGCCTAGCTTTCCGCTTTCGATGGCGACTCCTTTTCGCTCTCCTCTGCCTTATCCGTGCGGCCATGATGATAATGATGATTTCCGCGAAGCGTACGGCTATAAAAAGGAGAGTATTTCTTCGAAATGAAAGGGAACACGGCAAACGGGAAGGCACAAGGTAATTAAGCGTAAACCGACAGCAACAAAAATACAATTTCGTTTATACTCCTGGGTGCAATGGGGCTGTGGCGCCCATCAAACTGCCGCCTGAGTTATGTCGGTTGACTCGGGACCCCAGACCCCAGTCCCCAGTCTCCTGGTCCCAAAACACTGCCAACAAACCACTGGCCAGAACCGAATCGACCCGGCCCGGCCCGGCCCGTCCCGGTGTTCGTTTTGTTATTAGATGGAAATTAGTTTTCGGCTAACGTTAATTAAAATTTATGACACTTGTTTATTTACCAAAAAAACAAAAAAAAAAAAAAGCAGAAACGACGAACCATCCACGAGTTTCCTTTAGCCGACAGCCGACGAGGACACCAATTTGGGCACAGTGAATCGGTACAACAAAAGGATAACTTTCCATACAACTGATCTTATGGCGATCTGTGGTAGTCTCTCATATCTGTAGAAACTTTCCTTGGGCACAATTTAATCGATCCGCCGGGGCACATTTGGGTAGCTTCAATGGATGCACCTCCCTCAGGGTTGTGTTCCACCGTAGGGATCATAGACTATAATATAAATGATCCGACACGTATATACAGATTACCTGATGGATATAACATCGTTAGCCCCAATATCCATGTGCCTGCCCAGATAATCCGCATTAAATGAAGCATTCGACATTTTATACTGACTGAGGCTTCGTTTTTATTTAATTTTACATATTACGTTCATGTTATATGTATGTTTTTATTGTTATTTATTTATATATATATGTATATATAATCTCATAAATTATTTTTGTGTGTATATATATATAGATTTTTGTTCGTTTTGTAATACATTTTGTTGTCTGCCGCAAGTTCATATTCAATAATTCAAATTCAATTGTAATATTAATAATTGTATTGTTTTTTGCGAATCTGCCTTCATTTGGTTTTGGTTGTGGGTTTTTCTCATGTTCAAACTTGAATACAGTTACGACTTTTTGCTTCTTTAGTTTGAAATACGTATATGTATATACGAGTACTCGTGTATATTCTCCAAGTCTTTACAAATTTGTAGACTTTTCGGCAAGCTCCAGATGTTAGTATAATTTATAACCACACAATATACATACATACATATATATTTCATGGTAGTTCTGTACTTATACGCGGCTTTTGTTGTATGTAGTTACGATACTATGCTACTTGGCATCACCACATCACCCGCATCCTCATTGGCATTCGCTTGGCATTCGCATTCGCCTTTGCCGCCCTTACTCTCCGTTCTACTCGATTCGCTTCCATTTACATTACACATTTATAACCATAATAATTTACAAGTTAAATGGCTTAGAAGTTAATAGTAGGATCTCCTGTGTGGACTACCATACATAATACATAAAACACTTTCTAATTAAAGTTAAAAACATTTCGCGCTTCATCGTTTTATCGTTTTATCTTTTTATCGTTTATTTTTGTTTATTTGTTTGCCTGTCGTCGTCGCGTGTTTGATCTAGTTTGTTCTGCTCTTTTCTGTACTGTCCGTTCCGTTCCGTTCTGTTCTGTTGGGTCTGTTCTGTGTATGGGTTGGTCTATTTACAGTGTGAAAATATATAATTTATTTATATTTCTTTATTTATTAGTTCGCTCTGTATTTACATTGCAGACGAATGTTTCGCAGACTTTTCTTGACTTAGACTTTAATATCTGGAAAAACACGAAAACAAAATCTCTCTCTAGGTTTTTCCTTCCTTTCCTTTCGTTTTGTTTGCTATTTTTTTTTAGTTTTTAGTTTTTGCTAAATTTGGTATAATATCTAAACGGGTTTTAAGATCGTTTTAAAGAACACTAGTTAAAATATAATTAAATTTTTGGTGCATTTAAAAATAGTGCAAAAATACATTTTCGAAAACTTTTTGGTGCATACTTTGAGGCGGTGCATTTAAATCACAACATTTACATTTTAAGTGCAATTACGTGTGGTGTTGGTGTCGGTGTTGGTGTTGGTGTTGGTGTTGGTGTGCCTGTGTTTTAAGTTATGTATGTGAGTGTTGTGTTTGAGTCTGTGTCTGTGTGGTCGAGGTGCCATTGAGCTCGTATAGATAGATGTAGGTAGTTGTTATATGTGCGGTAGTTGCTTCCGCTTGAGTTGAGGATTCCGCTCCAAAGTTTCAGTTTAGGACGGATTGCTTTTAAGCTTTGATTGTGTGCATGTTAGGGGAATGCAGTATGCGCAGCTACATACGACATCTCGATTTGCTTTTAGGTACTGTGGACTACTTATGCTTATAGCTCGAAAATACTCTTTTGATTCCTTTGGGAGTTGTCTCTTCCAGGTGGGGTGCCCCGTGCATCCTTGTGCATCCAAGGCGTGTGATGCTTTGCTGGGTGTGTCAGTTTTTTGGTACGGTGTGGTGTCTGTGTGTTTTGTGGAAGACTAATCGACACAGCTCCCATGAAACATCTTCCCTGGGCCCTTATTGGAGAATCCTTTCTGCTGATTTGTGCAATTACTACATCGAATTTCTAATTAATTAGTCTCTAATACGAATTCCGGTTTCATTTTCATTGTGTTAAGTGCAACGGCGGTGCATAAATACATATATACTCGTACATGTAAATACATAGAAAAGTTTCATTTTGGTTTTGTGCTAATTATTTATCACATAAAAAGTGCAGCAGTGCAAAATTGTTTACGCTAAGTGTTTGACATAATTCGATTGGCTAATTACTTATATTGAACACAAATTATTAAATATTAACACGTGTCCGTGTCCGAGAGTTTCGAGTGTTTCGAGTGTTTCGAATGTTTCGAGTGTGGTTTCCGTGTAGGTGTCTGTGCCTGTGTCTGCTCCTGTTGGGCGTGTAAATGAATAGCCTAAATATTTGATAGGCTTCAATTAATATTTAAAATTTGGATGGGTGTAAATATTGTTGGGGGAGAACATAAAACGCTTCCATTTGCACCAGAGCGGACGAACAATTATCAATTAAAACTGCAACAAAGAGAGCCTTCCCAATTAAGTGTTGCCCGAGGCAAAACTAAGAACAAAAAAACCCGCCTCTGCGGGTACACTTTCCGCAAACACTAAGGCTCTTCACCCTCTTCAAGCAATTTATAATGAGCACTTTGCATGCAAAACCCCATAGCCTACTTCGGGGGGTTCCGAGTTTATCTACTTATTACTCGTTCTGGAAACTATTTTCCCTCCAGTGCACTGGTCGTCATACAATGATTGCGTTTGGCTGTTTGTGGAAAGAGAAATGGGAGTGGGAGTGGGAATGTGAATGTGAATGGGATGGCAGAGAGAAGCAGTGTGAGAGGGATAAAAGTGGCATTGAATGGCATCAGTGGCTCTGGTTGTGTCTGCACTGAGTGCGGCTTTCTGTAAACGTACAAAGCCGCTTGAAAGCTGTGTAACACAACACCTGATGCCCATTGAAGGCCACTTTTAGACCAGTGCGAACTTGAGCCTCAGGAGGGATTTTGGCTAGCTTTCCTGACTATCCTGGTGTTTTGCATGCAGCCTCCAATGCTGCCATAAATTGACACGCAAATTTTTCAACATTTTTCCAGGCGCTTTCTTAGAAACTACCAAATGCGAATAAATTGATATTAATACTTGAATACTTTATGCTTATGTGAATCGGCTGAATCGGCTCACTGGTTACTATATTTCTACTTCCTTTATAGGTATATATGTGCTAGTCTACTAAACATCCAGATAACATTAATAGTTTATGTTCGATTAGATTTATGTTCGATTAAATATTCTGCTACGAGTATACCTCTTTGCCAAAAGCAAACCTGCTCGAAATCCCATAAAAATCAAGATCCAATCCAGCTTCAAGTCCGTTCAGCTGAAGACAAATTTGTTTGGATTCGCTCTCAGCCCGGTATGGGGGATAATAATACTTGTGTAATTATTTTTGCGAAAGCATCATATATATTCGTATTGTAGATACTTTTTGGCTACGCTTGTGCTGTGGATATTTAATTTCATTTAATGCTAAAATATTTTGCTTGCCTTTTGCCCCCGCCGGGACAATGCTGAAAAGTTTGCTTCCCTGCCAAGTGAAGAGCCCTACATTTATTTGCTGGCGATGAATGGTCTATCTTACCTAACTGCTACACGCAGATGGGCTTGGCTGTAGGACAAAGAATGTGGGGACTCCTTATGGTGCTTATTAACTTAAACTTTCAGGCTTCAATTGTACTTCCACTGGGTGCTGCCTCAACGAAGCGCACTCAGAGCATGGAAAGCACTTGCAGAAGGCTCTTTAGTTGCCACAGATACATAGACAGACAGACCGACAGTCAGACAGAGATGTGTATAACCTAAATGGATTTGCATATGAAAAGAGCCTTAAAGAGCTTTCTTTGGCATGCTCTGATGCTCATGAAACGCACTGTATGCATGGCTTGGTGGATTTATAGGACATGCAGGGGTTTATCAACTTACTGTGACTGTGTGTGGTTTTTTCTTGTAGGTGTTGTTGTTGTGGAGTGGAAAATATATGCTACATGTTCTACTGAAATACTTATCGAAAACTGGATAGAATAGAAGAAATCAGAAATGCATGTTTCGGTTTTGTTTTCAGTGTATATTAGGTTGTGTATTTGTTTTTCATCTTTTCTTTGTCTGTTTTTTGTTTTTTTTTTGTGTTTTTTCTGTTGTAGTTTCTGTTTTTGTTTTTGTTTTGTGTTTTATCATATATTCGTATATATAATTAATTAATTAATATAGTTACGTAAACAGTTGTTAAATTAAAAAGGGGAATTATGCTAAAAACATATGTACCTCCTCTACATACAATATATAAGTGAAACGAGTCAGAACAAGACAGAGAGTGACAGAGATATATAGATAAAAAGAGAGAGACAGGGGGGGAGAGAGAGAGCGAGGAAGAGACAAGAGATAAGTGGGCAGACGGAAATTATGTACAGAAATGTCCGATCGAAAGGAAATGAAAGCCGATAAGAACCGATTATAATTGACCATGTTCATCGATAACTCTCGATCAACTGATTTCGATAAATTGCCATTTGCAACATTTAAAGTTAATTATTTTGTTTTTTTTTTTTGGGTTTTGTTTTCGTTTTTTTTTCCTCTGCAAATATACAAATACAAATAAATACAAGTTCTTCGTGTTGCTGACTGTGTGCTCTATACGTTTATATATATATGTATATGTATGTGTATACTTGCATGTGTGTGTGTATCAATGCATATGTGTGTATGTGTGTATGTCTTCCTTTTAACATTCAACAATAGTTTTTTGTTTTGTTTTTTTGGGGGCTTTAGCTACATATTTTCGTGTATTTTCTCCATCAACTTTTGCTTTTGTTCTTCTTTCAAATTTTGTGGCAATAAAAATAGTACGTAGAAAAATGAATGCCGTAAAACTGGGAAATGTTAAAACTTAAGAAACATTTGACATAGGGTCTCTAATCTCTAATTCAGTTAATACTCGCAATACAGATTTCTATATACAAATTCTCCTTTTATACACCATACTGGTTGCTGGGACAGCCTCCAAGAATCAAATTTAATTCAACCAAATGAAACTCAAGTAAATACTGGTAAAATTGGAAAATTTAAAGGGGTTTCAATGCCTTCAAACGATCTTCGTTGGATTTAGTTTTTTGAAAAATATTGGAACTGAAATTCAACTGAATTCTGAATCCTCTTCTTTTATTTTCTTTTCTTTTCGTTTCATTTGTTATTTACAATCGCACTTTTTCATTTGTTTTTCTCTTCCGTTTCGTTTTTTGTCTTTATAAAAGTTGGGTTTTGTTTTTGGTTTTTTCATTTAAAAATTTCGTTCTGGTTATAGAAAAATAGGCCAAAAATATATGTATATGTCTGTGTGTGTTTCATTGTTGTTTCATTACGTTCACCTCAGATTCTTGTCCGTTCAAAAAAGTGATTAAAATTGTTGTTTGATTTGTTCGTTTGTTGCTGCTGTAATTGCTGTAGTTGTAGTTGTAGTTGTAGTTGTAGTTTAGTGCGGTTTTCTGTTTTGTGCATAATTCCAAGGATTACATTTAATTATATGCATCATCACCATCATCTCCATCATCATCATCATCATCATCGTTGATTAGGGTAATTTTTTTTACTTTTACTCTTTACTTTTTACTTAGATGTATACACATTTTGTTAAAGATATTGTTTAAGTTATCCATTAACGTGTATTTTATTTGTTATTTGTTATATTTTTTAATTTTTAGAGGTGGGTTATTTTGCAGTTATTTATTTAAATCATTTACCGAATCAATCAATCGAAAGAATATTTATTTTAAGGAGTGGCCCATAATACTCTTGGGTCTTGGCAACGAAGATCGTTGTTGTAGTTCTGTTTGTGTTTGTTGTTGTATTTGTGGTTCAGTAGTTCGGGAGTTCAGGAAGCGGAAACAAATGATAAACTTACTATTTAACGTATTCTCAATTGGTATTATCGTCCTTTTATCTGCCATTTGCTATACGTACTTTGTATAAGATATGAAATTTTATTGCTCGCAATTTCATATGTTATTCTGTTTTTGTATAATTCTCAATCAGTTTCCCTTCAGCCATAGAGCCAAAGTGTCCCCTAACATATACATATGCACCTAGTAGTATATAATTGGAAACGAGGGCGAAAAAAAAGCGAACAATGACAGCCCGAAGCATTAATAAAAGGATTAATGTTTGGTTTTGCAGCACAGGCATCCGTTATGCTGCACACTCTGCACACAATGCCAACAAATGTCAAGTGGAGTGCGGGGGAAACGTGTGTCCACTTCGCACTTGCCCCACCATGACGGTGGGGGCGGGGACATTTTCACTGGCTTTCCCCGATCCAGACTAATTATTGCATCGTGTAAGAGCGGCTTGGCAGGGCTCTGGGCCCTCAATATTATTGCGGGCTGGTATCAATTTGGGTATTTATTATTAAATTAATAATTTTCTTGATTGTATCTCTTAACTGATGGTTTTCCAGGATTCGATCAGAGCTTTTGCCATTACCCATTACCCATTAACCAATACCATTGTGTATGTGGGAGGGCTTCAAAGGGTGGCAGGGCTGCGAAATCTGAGATCGTATCTTGGGCTGGCTAAAAAGACTGGCTCTCGTTCTGTGGTGTGTGTGTGTGTGGTTTTATCGTTTTCCTCGTTGTTATGTATATTTAAAAGTCCGTTGTTATTTGAATATACTATAGGTAATTGTGTAAATAAATTTACTTAACTACAATAGCTGCCGTTTCCATGAGAGTTCTTCCAGGGGGTCGTGAAGGTCGTGAAGGTTGGGTGGTGGGGGGAGGTGAAAGGGTGATGAAATACATAACTTTACATGCAAATCAGCTTGCGAGTATGTATGTGGGAAGAGAGGAAGGTCAAGATAAGGTCGTATTTACATGCAGGTGTGGAGTTTTGACTGTAGGCAGTCGCACTATGTCAAATAAAGCACTTAGATAATTGTAAAAAAAATAACGAAGAATATTGTTTGAGGCCCCCTCGATTGGGAGTCGTCAATCGTCAATCGTCAATCATAATACATAGGTATAATCAAGTCAAGTCTTTTGCTTATGTAAATGTTCTGGCCTCATCCGCTAGTTTGTAAATGTTACTCGTATGGTTATCCTCTCTAAACATTTTAGTTTCGCTGTTATTGTATTTGTATATAAGTACATTATTTAGCGTTCAGTTATCAGCAGTAAAACCTATTTCAATATTTTCTTTTCCTTCAATTGTATATTTGTTTGTAATAAGTGTACATATATGTATGTATATATATACTATATAATTATTTATATATCATTTATGCCTGTTCTTCTGTGTATATGTATATATAATATCTCTCCTCTCCTGTTCTGCTTCTGCTTTTGCTTTTGCTTTTGCTTCTGCTTTTTTCTTTTTCTTTTGCTTTTGCTTTTGCACTCTCCTTTTTATTTTTACTTGTATTTGTTTTTGTATTTTTGTTTGTATTTAATTTTAATTTTCTTTTCGCCTATCCGCATCGTTTTGATTTATTTTCTTGCTGTTTATTTAACATCATTTAATCTTTAATACACATATAATTAAATAATTTACACGAAATATATTTATATAGTTAGATATATTTATAATATATTTATTTAATATGTACTAAAAATAGGTAGGCCTGATTCTGATTTTGCTTTTGCTTTTTCTTATCTCTTCTTTTCTTTCTGTTTTTGTTTTTCGTTTTTGCTCTCGCGAAACAAATTCAAAATAATGAAAAAAGTCTTCTTTTTATGTTTTTATCTTTTTGGTTGAATTCTAATTAAGCGCTTAGGATTCTGCCGCTTGGATTCTGCCTTCGTTCCACTGTTCTTTTTTTCGTTTTCGTTTTCGCTTCGTTTTTGCTTTTCCTTTTAGTTGATAATTAATAATAATAGTGTTATAATAATCATACCTTTTCCTTATGCATAATCGTCGACTCGACTCGACTCGACTCGAATCAACTCGTCTCGATTCGATTCGATTCGTTTCGATTCGCTTCGTTTCATTTGTTTTGCTTAGTTTTCCTCATGGTTTATACTTTACTTGGAAATCCGTGCAGGCTTTTTACAGGCAGCAAGTTCATTCTTTCGTATTTTGCTGTGATTTGAGGTCTATGGCGGGTCTACGGGTCTATGGGTGAACCTGCTCTCTTCAGGGGGCAGGCGGGTTGGTTGGGGTTGTGTGTGTGTCTTGGGGCTTAAACAAAACGGGGGCTTTCATCGATTTGGAAATGTTTAAAACTAGTTGTAAGTCATTTATGATTAACGTCGGTTTTCTAGGTGTATTTTGTATCCAGTTTGTGTATCTGTGTCTCTAAGAAGTGTTTGCGTGAGCGGGAGGGGGAGGGGGAGGGTGGAGGCGGGGGATGGAGCCTAACGCCCTCGCGCCCATCGCAGTAATGCATCCGCTAACACGTCCAAATGAGCCTTCGTCTGCAAAGAAATAAGCAAATACCAAATCGAAGCATTATTACCTTGGATTATCTACGGGCTTCTAAACGAGGATCCGTCTCCGGCTTCCACACTTACCGTCTTGTAGAACATGCAGGATCTTCGGTCCTCATCCTCGCCGTCGGGGCAATCGATGAAGCCGTCGCACAGCACATGATCGTCTATGCAGCGGTACCGTCCCTGCCGGTCGGGTACGGGGCAGGCGAATCGCTCCATGCCATCCATGGCGGTGGGACACTCTGCAACATAAACAAGAACAGAAAGAGGGACACATGACACGGGTTGCACAGTCAGTCCAAATAGTTGTTGTTGTGCACCCAGGCAGAGGACAGAGTACACTGGATGGTGGATAGTGGATAGAGAGAACAGAGGAAGCGGACAACTTTTCCCATAAATCGCTCAGTGAAAAACTTTTGCGCACGCTAATGTCTGCCATGATTTGCGTCTAAATGTTGCAACTTGCACGACTACTACCTGCTACTCGTATTCCCAGGTCCTGTGCCTGCCAGCCAGGCGCATAAAAGTATGCTACCTTTATTTGCTTTCCTCTCTGATGTTGCCCCAGCCGCAGCCCCATTTGTTTGTCTGTGCAACGTCCTGGCAGAGCAGTCGCAGCCGCTTAGAAGGTTTTTTCTGTTATAAATCGTTGCACGTTTGCTACTTTACTGCTTTCTGTGGCTGGACTTGGGCAAAGACAGCGACAGCGACAGCGACAACGACAGCCGTAGAAAGGGAGAGATAGAGAAAGAGCGATATAGAAATAGAAATAGAGAGCACTAGCAGCAGCAGAGGCAACAAAAACAACACAAACTTTATTTTTTGTGGCATTCCACGCTTTCTGCTCCCTCTCCTCTCTCTCTCCGCGACCTTCTCCCGCTTACTTTTTCTCCTCTCCACCAACAAATACATAAAAATAAATCACTTGTAGGACATGTTGGCGCCTCCGGTTTACACACACACACACACACACACACACACACGCTGCTGCATGTTTGTGTATTGAGATTTGTTGAAGTTGCCCGTATAGGTTTTCCTCTCTTCCCCATTTCCGATTTTTCCTTGCTCGTTTTGCTCTTGCAACTTTCCTGTGCGCTATTTTTAGGTGCTCGGAAAATTGCGCTGTTCTTTTCTGTTCTGTTTTGCTTTTTTGTTACCCATTTGTTTGGCAGTTTGTATTTTTGCATTTTGGCTTCTGTGGAGAGGTGGAGAATTCATTGAATAAAACTTCAGTTGGCAATCAATGGAAGTCTTAACAAGTTATAGCCCCGTCAGGGCTGGATCTTTAAAGATTGCCACAGAAAGTTTTTGGGGACTTCGACCCGGCCCGGCACCTCTGCAATATTCACACGCGCCCATTCATTAGCCACCAAAGCCATAGGTGCACCTGCTGCCCCTTCAACACTGGTCCTCCTGTGCCAATGTGTCTGTGGCTGTGTCTGTGGGTGTGTCTGCGGCTGTGTCTGTGGCTGTTGTTACATTTGCGGTTGCAGTTTCATATTTCTGCTGAATCACCTGCCACAGCATTAGGGCGAGATAAAAAGCTCATAAGCAACTTGACACTCAACTGTTTGTCTCTGCTTTCGTGCCACTGCCACCACCACACCAATCCTTGGCCCGACTCTGTCTCCGGCTGCACCCACGCCCAATGCTGCCTGCCCGTCTGTCAGCAGGAGATCAATTGAGGGTTCCTGGGGGCTGTCAGGTGCGCTTCGTTAGCTACATTGTCGAACACTGTCTGCCGGGTGTCTCCAGCTGCGTGGCGTGCCAAAGAGTCATTTGCATTTGAAGAGCCACCACCCCTGTTCTCGCCTTCGCCCCCAACAGGACCTGGGCGGAGGCAGCCAGAGATCCCAGAGACGGCGACGCCTACGCTGATGATGATGATTGGAAATGGAGAACGTTGAGTGTTGAATGTTGAATGTTGAATGGCGTTGACAGTGTCGCCGCCGGTGGCGCTCATGCCGATTGCCATTTATCAACTTCGTTGTGCCCCTCATAATTGCATCAATAGGCACTTGGGCACGTTTGATTTGCCATTGCGCCAACCCTTGCCCCGCCACTTGCCCCATGATATTTGCGGTCTCTTCTCTGGGGTGCTACAAACTCTGCAACTTATTCAGATCCAGATTCCGATTCGGCTTCCCTCGGGCCACTATCATTACTGTGTTGTCTCTTGTCAGCCCCACAATTTGTACTTTGAACTTAATTTCACACACAAATAACTCGCAAATTGTTGCAACATTCGTTGAAAGGTTCGAATGAATATGGTTGCATCGCTAGCTGCTGCTGCTGTTGCTGTTGGCGCCCTTCTTTTTTTGGAGCCAACTCAGCCAAGTCTGAGCCACAGCCACAGCCACAGTCACAGCCACGGGGCCTGTTCCAGGCAACCGCCCAATCCCCCCAGTCACCCAGTCACCCACTCACCCGCTCAGGGTGAGGCTCAGGGCAGTCAGTTAGCAAGCGACTGAGGCTATTGAACTTTAAATTGATTTTTGCGCTTGTTTGCTAGTTTCGCTGCGCTCTCCTTCGACTGGGCGACTGGGCGAATGGGCGGGTGGGTGGGTGCGGGTGCCGCTTATCGTTGTTGCAATAAATTGAAATAAGCGTCCCAGCAGTGGCTCGGGGGTGAATGGCATAGTTTCTGAGGGCCATGCCAAATCAGGCAAGTCACGATAGAAATTGGAACGGAGGACGCCCAACCACCGGCTACGGGGAGCACTGAAACTGTCCATCAAGAGCTAGGCACACGTCACACGTCGTTGTGGCCCTGTTTCGACAATTGCCTCAATTTGATGTCCGACTGTATTTGCTGGACAAGCTCCAAGCTGCAGCTGAATGATGGTGAAACCCTGCCATTTTTAAAGCGGAAATTCAAGGCACACATACGAGTATAAGGTCCTATCCTCAACGCTGGTAATAGGGTAGTCAAGTGTCGGGCATAATCACATGTCTCTGCCAACAGAAAATGGAGATTTCGGTAACTTCTTATGACATTCGAGTGCATCGAGTGCATGCACACATACGAGTATGCAAATTGCATACTCTTGAGGGACGGGGGGCGGGAGAGAGGCAACTGTACCAAAAACTTGAACTCTTCTAACAAAATCAACGCGTGTCGACACTAAGACACTCGGAGACACAACCAAACAAGCCACAAGAACAGCCAGCAAGGCCAGAAGAGCCAGAGGAACCAGAGGAACTGGCAAATAACAGCAAGAACAACATGAGCCAGTAAAGTGTCAAAAAATCAAAAGCATAAAAAGGATTTTTCTGTTGCCAAGGAGCTGCTAAAGCTGTGAATTGTGGTCGGTCCCATGGGTGGCGCTCGGCTTTGGCTTTGGCTTTGGCTTCGGTTTAAGCTCCAGCTTCAGCCAAAATGTGGCAGCCGATGCTATTTTTGTCATGCGACAGACATGGCGTATACGTAATGCAGCAGCAGACCAGAGCACAAAGTTCGTGGCGAAAAATAAGTCGCACACGAACTTGTAGCAAAGTTCGAGAAGGGAGAAAACCTTTTGTGCCACCCACACCACCACACCATACACAGAGCAGAGTAGAGGAGGCGACGGTGGAGGAGGAGGAGGAGCAGTGAAAAGGAGAGCTGCAAACGCCTGTTGTCTCGTCATGATGGCGCCTAAAATGCTGCCAACAATAATAACAAAACCCACGAAAAAGATACCAAAATGCAGTGTGCAATGGTATGCATGGCGAGTATCTGTGTCTCTCTCTATGTGTGTGTGTGTGTGCGTGTGAGGGCGGCGTCGCTTTGCAGGAAGCAGCAGCCAAAGGAAACAGCGCGCAACGATTTTGCAGCAATAAATTGATAGTTTTATGTGGCGCACATAAACAGGAGCATCAGCATCCAAGGAGCAAGACAGAGATAGGGACAGCGGTAGCGCCTCAAACATAGATACCTAGTGTGTGAAAGAGGGACAGGGAGAGGCAGGGGCAGGGGACTCCTTGGGACATTAAACTCGCGTCTTTAGAGAGAGAGAGAGAGAGATGGATATCCCTGGTACCATGCATATTTCAGCCGTAAATAGCAAAGAGCAACGCATAAAACAAAGGCAAAGGCAAAGAAAATAAAAGGCTGGGCAAATTCATATATGACAACTACCAAAATTGATGGGCCCTGCCATTTTGCGCCTCCCCTTCGCACGCCACAGTTCATCACCATTTCAGGGACACATCTCATCAGCCTAGACAGGAACCTGGCAATTTGTCGGGACTGAAAATTTCACTTTTCGGACCCAAATTATGCCCAAAGAAGAAGAAGAATAAATAAATGTGGAAAAAGTGCCTTTGACACATTTGTCTCCTTCTCCTTCTCTCTCTCTCTCGCTCTCTCTTTCCGCTTCTTTGTATCTATTGTATGCGTTTGGCCCCTCATCAAAAATGAATTCAATTTTTGTCAAGCTTCTTGAATGGAAAAGACCTGACAGGACAGTAAAAACAACAAATTGAGGTGCTTCTGATCCACACTCCCCTCATTATTTTCAACCCACTTGTCCTGTCTCTCTCTCGCTCTCTCTCCCACTGTTTACATCTATCTCTCTCAGGCCTCCTGTAATGAGGTTTTGATTAAATTTCATGCCGAAATGTTAAAGTAATATGCGATACAAAGTGTTCCGTTTTGGCTTTCTATTATTTTAGGACTGCTCTTCCTTTTGGGATGTATGATGGATGTATGCTGTTTGCTTTCATGTGTTTTGTTTTTTGTTTCAATTAATTTAACATATTTTTTATTTTTGCTGCTGTTGTTCTTCTCCCACACCCACTCATTGGGCAAGAGCGAGGGCGCGGGGGCGGGGGCTGGGAACTGAAGTCGCCTCAGGTTGGACTTGAGTGTATTATTTTTTCGCAATTTTGATGCTGTTCCTTGTTTTGTCTTTTGCTTAGCAGGGCGTAAAAAATACAATCGTCGAGAACAGGGAGGACGGGCAGGACGAGAGGTGCCCCTCCGGACATACTTCATTCTACTTGTGCGTCGCATTTACGAGTATTGTAATTTAATAAGGAGCCTGCCTATTCCATGTCGCTCGTTCACTCTGCCAAAATGTTTTTCGACTGCTGCGTGCAAGCTAATTGCCAGTGCTCCTCCATGTTTTCCTGCCACTTCATATCCAATGTGGATAAATCACACGCACACACATGGCCGCGATGGGCCCTGGAGCCTGGGACATGGAAAACCTTTCAGTTATGCCACAAAATCAGGCCCAAAAATGTTGTCGTCTGAAGTGACGCCGGAGAATCAGAGTCCTGGCCAGCACTGCCCCATGGCAAGGGTGTTGGGTATCCGAACGGCATTGAGACTGAGACCAAATGGGTATCCAATTATCCGAATGTCTCGCGGGCTCAGAAATAGTTCCCTAAATACTACCGTCCCGTCTCATTACCCGCTAATGTTTTCACCGCTTTGGTGAGCAGCCACCACATAATCACTTGGTCACACACTTCCCCCTTTATATGCAAATGGCTCGGCCACTCCCATCTCCCCCCTCCTCTATCGCCGCCAGTGACCCCAGCAGTTTGCATATTGTTGGGGAACATTGAAAATCTCCCATAACTCAGCGGCACTGCGGCATTGGGGCCCTGCGCAGGCTCCCTCCTCGCCCAATTCCGCATAGTTTATGGCTCATTTATGCCCCGGTTTTGTGTTTTTCCTGTTCATTTTCGAGGCCAGTCAGCAGTTTTGAGGCTCAGTATTTTATGAGGAAAGCATATGTCTGATGATGGTAGCAGATTTAATCAAAATCGGGCTTAATCACTCTGAATAAATACCAAGAAAACGCCGTGTTGAAGGAGCATGACTTTTCATCAAGTATACGCGGTGTTGAACTACGGGAATAGTGAACTCTTCTTGGGAATATCTTCGACATTCGTCATTCTCTGCATGAACATAGCAAGGCATAGGCATAGGAGAGCAAGGCCTCCATCCCTGACCTGTCGGATGGCACTTAGATTGGCCAAATCCCATCGACAGCGTGTTTCTCTGGGTGTAAATATTAATTAGCTTCTGCCACACGCTTCGGGGGAGAGTTGGGAGGCTGCAGTGTGGTTGGGCACGTCTGGGGCCCGTGCGACAAAAGAAAGTCTTCAGGCATTCAGGTGGCGAAGATTTTAATATCCTTTGAATGGAGTATGAATGCCAGAATAAAATGCTGGCACCATTTGATCAAATAGTTACACAAATAGTTACTAATCTCCAGAAACAACAACATTTTTCCCATAAAGATTTGCTTTCGGATCAATCGTTCTCGTAGGCCCCTTCAAGGGTATCAAACTAACAATGGCAATAAGAGCAACCAAGCAGCCGAGCAGAGGGAGCCAAAGGGGGGGGGGGGCAGAGGCAGGGGCAAGGCGAAGGTGGCACCACAGGAAGAGGCAACAGCAAATGGCCAAATATAGCAACAAATAAACGAAGCAACAAACCATCAACAGTTTGATACGCGGCGTCTGATCCCACAGTGTAAGTGTGTGTGTGTGTGTGTGTGTGTGTGTGTGTGTGTGCGTGTCTTTGTGTGTCTGAGAGGGCCAAAAGAGCGTGTAAAGTAGAGAGGGGGAGTGAAAGAAAGCAACTTCTGGGAATTGCTGCTTATACATTTGTAATCTTGTCTTGTCCTTGTCTTTCGTTGGGGCTGCCGCTGCCGCTGCCGCTGTCGCTGTCTCTGCCCCATTTTAGGGTGTGCCGCCGGGAGGCGCATTTCTATTTTTAGCCTCCGCCACTGTATTTGTGTCTGTGGGTGTGAATGCCCCTGTTTCTGTGTGGGTATGTGTGTCTGTGTGCGCTTTGCGTTTGTTATGTTCGTTACGTTCCTTTCGCTGGCTCCAATGCCCTCTTCCTGCCCATTAGCACTGCCCCCGCCCGGCTCCCGCATTCCATAAAAAACTCATATTTTTGTTAGCGCCTGTTTCTCGCTTTCTCTTTCAGTCTCTTTCTCTCTCTTTGGCCACCTCCTCGGCCCCCTTTTCTTGGCCAAATTAAATGATTTTGTTAACGCGTGCGGGGTTTTCTTTAGTTGTTTCTTGGCGGCTGTCGGCTGATCGATTGGCCAGCCAAATACTGCGAAAAGTACTCCAAGTACCACGCATTTTTCGCATGCAAAAATCTCCTCTCGTCGTCCCGCCGCACAATGGGAAATTTTGACAATTTACGCAAACAAAAACAGATGTTTGCTAGCGAAAGGCAAGACTTTTTGCATAAAACCTTTTCTAACAGTTTTAATTTATTGTTAATTATTCTTCAGCCGTGCCACGCCCTATGCAATAGAATATAAATATTTTCTAAATATACTCCTGAAATTTGATTGCCGCGCCCACGCTCTTTTTCTATTGAAACTGCATATAAAAGAAGTGAAACAACAAATATTGTTTCGGTTTGAAGTGGTTAAGGATGGCCACAAGAAGTCGGAGAATCTCCCATAGTGCGCCGGAGGAGGGAAGATTGAGAAGGGAGCGGGGAGGAATGGCAAGTGTTCGTCAAATAAAACTTCTTAATTGGCAATTAAAAAGTGTTTGAGCATAGCCACAGTCCTAACCAGAAGCCAGGCCAGCCAACAAAGCAGGTCACTTTGGCTGGCAATGGAAACACGATGGTATGAAGGTCATTAAAACTTTTCGCCCCGAAAATTGAGCCGAAAATAGACAGCCAAATGAGTTGGAAATACATTTTTTCACTCTTCCCGATCGAGCTGCAGCTGCCGTCGGATCTGCATAGATATATTCTTCTGGCAGAGCGACAGAGCCCAGACCTATGCCTACCCCTGGCTTTTTATCTATATTTAATTTAAATTAATTACGTGATGGAGGAAAATGCTTGGGGCCCCGTCAAAAGCAATGATGAGTCGATTTTAAAATGTAACTGAAATAATTTTAATTGCTTAATTTCCCATCCGGCTGTCTGTGGATCTGTGTATCTCTGTTTTTGTGGCAACAAAGTATCAGCCGGCCGGCCGCAAGCCAAAGTGGCAACGATTATTGTTTTGGGTTTGACGTCAAAGGCCAAAAGCGACAATTACACAGCATAACCGCAAACGCACACACAAACATTCAAAGCAAGGCGTCGACCGGCTACGTGACTGTTCAACTCGCACGCAAACACACCCACACCCACACACACACACCCACCCACACACACACACACACAATTGGCACAGTAAAATTTTAATACAGCATACTTTCGGGGGCTGCTGCAAATGACAACAAAAGCAAGGCCCAAAACACAACACACATGACCCAACAACCCGTCCTCCACTCACATCCGCCCTGCCGTTGACTTTTACTGTCTGTTTGGGCGTGACCTCGCCCGTCCCCTACCCTTTGCCGCCGTCCCCGCCGCCGCCGGAAAGCCTGCCTTCCTTTGAGGCACGGCATTCCACGGACACAGACCTGAAGCAGAGTGCGGCCGAGCTAGAGCCAGAGTCAGAGCCGTGCCATCATTTCCACATCATCTTGGCTGGCTGCAGCCGCATTGTCCCCCTGTCAGCTCGTTAACCTCAGCGATTTGCAGCCGCAGCAACAAATTCGGCTGCTTTTTATGCGTTCACCTTTTATTTTGGTCCTTTGTTCGGGGATGGGCATACGTAGGTATGCGTATGAGGCGGACCGGAACCCGAGCCCGAACCCGAGCCCTGGACGCACCTTCACTGCCTTTGTTTCGTCTCCCCCTCTTTAGAGGCTTGCCCCTGATTTGTCCTTGGCTAAGTGTTATCTGTGCCTCGAGACAACATCTTCGGAATCCCATTGCTGCCTTCAACGGCACTTGAGCCGCGATATGTCCGCTCTAACGGAAAGTTTTCGAGACTCTTCCCATGCTATATGTGGCCCATAATTGAATCGCCGTCCCTGTTACTCAACACAGCACATCGGATATCCCGCCCATCACTCCGCATTAGTAAACATTCTGCAGTAAACGTGAGCAGAAATAGGACTCGAAGGAGCAGCAAAGGAGGGGGAGTGCCATGCCCCATGTGGTGCGGTGGCGCTTTGTTCTATTTATAAATTATATGCATTTGCTTAAGGTAAAATTAAGCAAGAAATGCCATATTTTGTGTGCATTCACAATTTGCATTTAGATTGAAATTCAAATTTTTGCATAAATCCAAAACAAGCAAAACAAATTAATAGTTGCTAAAACAAGGCACAAGTGCAGGTGGAGCCAAGCCAAAATTAGCCTGTGCTGCGTTTTATTTTTAAATATATATACCTGGCGATCGTAGAGATCGTGGAAATGAGAACAGAATGCCCGGCTGAAAAGCTGGAAGCTTCTCCGGTTAGCGGGTATCTCAAAGTCGAGACACTCCGGCGCCTTGGCTGACTTCAATAGTAACCGAACATATACACGGGGCCATTGTTTATAATTGGTGGTGTGTTAAAAATAAAACAGCCCAGCCTGGCGGTTATTTCTGTGCGAGTATGTGTCGACGTCGGTCGGAAGCACTGAAACACTGAAACACTAAAACACTGAAACACTGAAAGACTGAAAGAAGCAGCAAGAGCCAACAGGAAAGGGGAACCAAATTTGTATGTAAATCCCGCTTAAGCAGCAACAATGCGAGCACACACAGACACAGGCACACAAACGCACACTATGGCCAGAATACTGCCGGAACTCTCACATACATTAGGGCCTTAAAAGGCGCCCAGGGGGAGGAGGGGGAGGAGGAACGGGAAAGGCAATCGCGTGCTATGTACAGATTAAAATGCGACAAAGCAACACGACAAAAAAAGAAATGTTTTAAATAAAAGCGCAGCAAGACCGAAGGGGGAGGGAATGGTGGTGGGGTGGTGGGGCTGCGGCGGAAAGCGGAAAGGGCTAAATGAAAGGGACGAAAAGAGGTTCAGCGAACACCAAAAAGTCGAAAAGCCACAAAGGTGCGGACTTCTCTTATAAGCACATGTATGCTCAGAGAGCACCAGAGAGAGGGAGAGAGAGCGAGAGCGTGTGTGTGTGTGTGTGTGTGTGAGCAGGGCACACAGCAATTAAGTCACGGCGAAATGCGCGAGACAAATGTGGTTGAAACAAGGCTCGGGACCTTTTGGAGCCCCTAATTTTCTGTCTACGTCATGTGCCACTCATTTGGTTAGACGACAAACCGCACAGTACAGTGCCTCACGAAAGTGGAAGGCCCTCGAACTCTGCGGGCAATGCTCGGCGAATTTACCCTATTTTCTAAATATTAGTTCATCGAGTCCGAGATGCGTCCAGCAGTTCGAAGGAAACGCAAACCTTTGATCGCCTGACACCTCCGAAACGTGCTGTACAATTGGGCGTGAGAGGGGGAGGAGGACCAGAAGCCGTAGGAAGACTCCAAAGCAGCGCAAACGCCCATTCTGATGCGGCCGACATCCGCAAACGCTTTAGTCTCCGCTCCACAAGCCACAACACAATGAGGCAACCCCGACATCGTCCTCGGAGTCCTCGCAGTCCTCGCTGTCGTCATATCCGCATAGCCTGACGCTCTGAATAAATGGGTGAGGAGCAGTGGTGACATTTCCTGGCTTTTATTTTGGGGAGGGTGGGAGCGGGCGGCACTTTTCAATTTCCTTTGGCCTGGCAGCACCTGTTGAGCCATGGGAAAGGTTTTGGCAATTCCTTTCGAGCCAAAAAAGCCACCATTTCCGTTAAATGGAAAAGAAAGCAATTTGGGGAACATCTATCGGGCGGGGGAGCCAAAGGGGAGGCGCCGCCTCCGACTGCTACCATCGGGCAGATGGCTGGCAATCAAGGCAAAGCGTGTCTAATCACTGCTGATAAGATAAGCGACTTAATGGCGGAGATACAACAAAGCGGAATGGCCAACACACACTGAGAATTAGCGGTGTAGATGGCGGGATGGCGTGGCACCAGAGAGAACGAGGGACTTAATTTGCAGCAAATGGCATTTGGTATTAGCCCATTCTAGCCGCCAATGTACCCCTGACGAAAGGATTATATATGGAGTTGCAGAATGGGGTTGGTTCAGTTAATTGGATGCAAAAGAGCGTCTCTTGAGGCAAATGGTTTCGCATGTCAATTGAGGAGAGAATTTTGCAAGTTCTTGGTGAACCTTTCCATGGCAATGCCAAATATGTAACTCCAAGTGTCTCCAGAATCCGAAGAGATTTCATCAAGTAGGAGTAGTATATTTATCTTCCGCCTAGGACCCCGTCAAGAATCAGAATAGATCAGAGGAGACATCTACGTATAGTACGCGTATCTTCATCAGAAGAGATTTCTTCACACCGAAGACAGGCCCCACCACCAGCCAACCAGCGCCGCACGCAAGAGCCGCGCCAAAGGAAAGAAAACCATTTGGTAATTGCTTCCAATGCATTCGTCCGTGAAAATCGAAGTGGTCCCCCCTCACTTTAGGCCATAATGTCACTCAGGCAATTGCTAATTGACCTGACCCACCAGCAGCTCCCCAGCTCCTCCCTCCCCTCCCCCGTATTCCAATCCCGAAACTGCGGCAACTCAAGGTCGTTCGCCTGTGACGTCAGCAGGACCCCAGAGGGTTGGACCTTGGCTTGGGGCTGGACAAGCGGCTTGGTGGGGAAAATTATCCTGAATAATTATTAATTTTCTGCCAGACCTGCGACCTAGAACGGACTGGGTTGGAGGAGCTTGTTCCGATCTTTGGTGCCAATTCAATTTGCTCTTGCAATCGCGGTCCAGACGGACCTTCCACGCTCGAGCTCCTTTCGGGTTCATTTTTCGATATTGCTCCTTACTACTTTTCCCGAATCAAAGTAATTACAGGCGAGGGCTGCCAAGTGCCCACAGCCACGCCCACAGGCCTAAGTTCTGCCCGGGGTTCGAGTCCGAGTCCGAGTCCGACTGGGTCTAGTCTGGCACGCGGCAGTTTGCTTTAGCCAGTGGCACTTTATTTATAGCCTTAATGGTTATAATTCTGGGTTGGCGGATGATTTAATGATGATTATCCTGGCGGAGTCGAGTGGCTGTGGCTGCCCCTCGTGTAGCTTGCGTCACTTGGGACAGCGGCGGTGGTGGCCAGTGGACAACCACGCGGAACCTGTGGCCGGCGTTCGATTCATCAATCAATGCCGTTCAATAATTTAAATTTCCCTCTTGTGCTCTTGACTCGACTTGAATCCATTACGCATTTGTATACTATGAATCTAAATACAATTTACGTCTATTTCCGTACTGGATGGCCGTCCATTCGCTTCCTGCTGGCACCCACTGTTCGACCCGTGTCCGTGTCCCTGTCCGTGTCCCCACTTAGCATTCCGTTTCTTTCGCTGCGTTACGTGTCTGTGCATGGTCTGGAAAACTACTTTTCGCAATTGTTTTCCTGGCATTAGTGGCATACAAATTGCGCCCCGCCTCCCCCATTCGGGGTCCTGCCAAAACAAGAGCTCCTGCCGCCCTGCCATACGCCCCATGGCAGGTGCGTCCAACTGGACATAAACATGTGGAATGCCACATAACTCCTGGATTACTGCATGCAACCCAAAGCCCGGACTCTAGCCTGGATGCTGGATGCTGGCTGTTGGCTGCCTGCTCGATTCTCCTCGACTCCTGGTCCCTGGCTGGCATCGTGTGATGTGTTTGCTTGTTTACTTTGAACTTTTTGCCTTGGAAATTTTTCGCAAATTGAAAACTGGGACAGGAACTGGGACTCCGGGACTGGGACTGGGATTGCGATTGCGATTGGGTGGCTTCTGGCGGCCACATGGCTCGGACTCTGCGGTGCACTGTCAACATGTTTTGAACATATCACTTTTCTATATGGAAAATTATTTATAACTTTTGACATTTTTAGTGCCGAGCGACTTTTGGGAGTTTGCGGAGCGAAAAGGGTCCGGCGGTGCTCAGCTTCTTGCTCTCTCCCCAAAATGTTCATTCATTTCCCTCTGCCGGCTCCCTCTGGCCTTCCCCTAAGCCAACACGTTCCTCCCCCCTCCCGGCCATATCTCACATTATTAATATTATTTTCCTGGGATGCCCGCTGCTGCTCGGCACGTAGTCCGACTCCCTTCTGACTTTTCATTAGCGTTAAGACAACGCCTCGTCCTTTTTCTTTTGCTTTTCTTTTCGCTTTTGCTCTGGCCTCTCGTTTGCCTACCTACTTTCGGCATTTTCGCGGAAAGCCAGCGAAGGAGAGCAGGGAGCAGGGAGCAGCGAGCAAACAGCGAGAGAGATAAATAAGAAGGAAAGAAAAGTTTCATTAAAAGTGTTTCTGGCCCCAAAAGTTGCACTGTAATTTTCTCTCTTATTTTTTAGACATGGTCAGGACCAGGGACCTCTCCAAGAGTGTCTAAAAATAGCCAGCCAGGCGCATGAATTGTAGAGCGGGAATGGGACTGGATGTGGGCGTGGGCGTGGGCGTGGCTGTGGCTGGGGCCGAGGCTGTGGGTGTTGGACAAGGCCGCCCGTTTGCCGACTGCCTCGGAAACTTTTAAGCCAAGTTTATGCGTTCCTCGGTCGCAACGACAATAAAACTTTTGCTTTTTTCCACGGCACAGCGCTGCTTACCTGCCCAAAATGTTCTTAACGTGTTTTTTCCTTCTCTCTATCTTTGTTGTTGTTGTTGTTGCTCTTCTTTTAGCTCGATTCGTGTATAATGATGAGTTTTCATTGTGAAATATGGCTGAGGCGCTGACACTGGCTGTGGGAGGGCCATAATGAAAAGTTTTGATTATGCTCCCATTCCCCTACCTCCAGCTGCGTGGAGCGGACTCTCTGCTCTCTCGTCCGGGGCTACTTAGTTACTTAATTTCCGCGCGACATCCCCTAAGCACGGGCTCGGCTCTGAGCCTGGGTGTTAGTCTTGGCCTTGTCCAGGGAGGGAGTGAGAGGTAGACTCTCCCCTCCCAGGGGACAGAGAGGACAAAGCAGAGTCTGGCAGAGAGCGACAAAAAGGCGGAGTGGGGTCGCGGACTCTGTTAAAAAGGGGGAACTTGTTGTCAAGACGCCGGCTGTCAAATGACACAATGCCAAGGGTGAAAAAGGGGTTCCAAAGGCGTAGGGGAGCCAAAACAGTTGACAGTTCCCAGACGGCAGCCACTTAAGTACCAGCCAGGGAGTTCCAGGGCGAGTGCGCACCTTTGGCAATAATAATGGCAAAGCAAAGCACAGCAAAGCCAAGCAGGAAAGACCCCAGCCAACCCCATCTTGCACATCTTTCACATCTTGCTCCAATGCCCGCCCCCCTGGTGTATGCAAAAGTGCAGCGGCAGACAGCGGCCGAGGGCGAGGCGTTCCAAGGGGTCGCCACAGGGGGCTCCTCGCCTCTTTTTCCGTTTAATTTCCGTCCAAACTCAATTTGAACTCTGACCTTAGTAGAATTTCAACCCAGCCTCCCTCTGAGATTGCCTTGGCAGATGCTAACCTCCTGGTACGAGGAGGTCCATTCGTAGGTCCAGACCGACCCCCGGAACGGAACCCCATTCAGCCAGAGATGGACAGTGATTGGAACAGTGACTAAAGACTCAAGAGGGCGCTCGAGAGCCTTCACTTACGAATGAAAAGTGCTCTAAACGCGCTGGGAATAGAAACATTAGCGATATTAAAACAGTGACTGGAAATGCTACTGGGACCAAGCTGGGAAAAACAGGAGCAGGCCAGAAGAACGTTCTCCTCCACAGAAATCGCTCTGCAAACTCGAGTGGATCCCAAATTGAGGCTTGCCGTTTTGCAACTGAAAATCACAAGCGAAATCACTGCAGGTCTCATGAAATCACAGTTGGGTGGCTATGGTTGAGTCAAACCTAAGCGGATTTAGGTGTCCAACGCCTGGTTTCATTCACAAAAACAGCCGCCACTCACTGGCTCTCCGGGTGAGGGGTCGACCGGGGTCCACCATTCATGGACTGCGTATGTGAATCTGTTACGGCCCTGGCCTTTCGTCCACTGCAAGTCGCAGCAGTTTTCCATTGTTGTCACTGCCCCTTTCTCCCACCCCACACTGCCACACATCCCCATTGTCATTCGCATTTGCTTTTTCCCATTTCCATTGCCATTTCATTTCCATTGCCATTTCACTTCACTGTGTTTGCCTATGGCCCACGCAGTGGCTCGAGTGTTTGGTTTATATTTGGTTTTTGATTAGAAAACAATGAGTGGGGTCGACGGCACAACGATTGGGAGGCACTTCGGTTATGCAATGCCACCACGACGAGGCTCTGTCCTCAATTATTTAGGAAATGTCGCACAAATTGAATCAAACAAGTCGCAGCGTTGCGTAATGGCGTTTTGGAAAATGGCGCAGACCCCATCGCACTGACCTCATTACCATCCACCCATGCCGGAGCAGCACCAGTGCCTGGGAATGTTTGCCGCAGTGTAGCCCTACGCACTCCCTTGTCGGATAGTGTGGCACAACAGCCATTTGCTGGCGGCAGGTTAAAGACCGAACCAACGACCGACCAACCCAATGCTTGTCGGGTATTAATTTACCCCCCTTCCCCCTCCGACAGTCCCACAGTCCGACCGTCCGACTGTCAGTCGGTGGTTTTTACCTCCTCCACCACCCTCCACCTGTTTGTGTTAGTTGTATAGATAATGGTGCATTGCTTTAGGCGCTACAGCGCTAAAAATACACACACACACACACACACACAGGCAAGCAGAAGAACTGTGAATGTCTGTGTGTCCGACTGTGGGAACCGAAGCCTGAAATACCCTTCCATAGAGATTGCTTCGATCAAAAGTTGTGGCATTTGTTTGGATTATCTTTAGCAACAAAAGAGTTATCCACCAAAGTATCCACAGCCGAGTGCTTGCCAGAAGTTTATAGAATCGATAAGCTGCCTTCGTCGCCGGGGATTCGTTCGAGGACCTAGCTCTGCAAGGGTATCCGTGTGTGCACGGGTCTGGTCTGCCGGTCTATGTGTACCCAGGAGCGACTGTGGTGCGGTCCGCCTCGGCTGACGTACGCAGACAGGGTACACAGAAGGGTGTTCGGCCTTACCTAGGCCACAGCATGGACTGCGAGTATTTGCCTAGCCATTGGGCCCTTGGCTATTGGCCGGGTCTGCTTTAAACGGTTTGTTGTCGGGCACAGGCACGGACCCTAAGCGCTGCATGTTGGATGGTCCCATAGGTGACAGGTCCCATAGCCTCAGATACAGCGGGGATAGTGTAGATAAGATGGAAAATCATGGAAAAGCTGGCTTCATTAGCACAGTTCGGTGCTGGTTTGCGCCTTGCACTGACAGCCAGAGGTCATGTTGTGGCACCACTAGCCATAGACCGGAGCATACATTAATCTATTCGTCTCCTGCTAGCTGAATATAAATCTTATTTAATTGCAAACCACCTGTCAATTTCATCTAAATCCCGCACTGACACACCTTGACATTTATTTGCCAGACTTAAGCCGAAACCCGAAAGACAGGAGGACAGGAGGACAGGGGGACAGGAGGACAGGGGGACATGAGGACAGGGGGACAGGAGGACAGGGGGACAGGACGACAGTAGCAGACATTGTGGGTTTTTTTTTTTGGATTTATTCGAACAGAAACATATTCGAATGGACGGCATTGGCTTATTCGTTGGCGAATGAATGAGTTTTTCCAACGATTTTCACTCTCCGATTGAACAAAGATTCCACCACAACTGCTGTGCCGCCACATACTCGCTTTGTGGCAGGTGTGGCAGCAGCGGGCAACAAGTTGCGTCTAAGAGGGAACCATAAACCAGTCCCATTCCCATTCTCATTTTCATTTTCATTTTGTATTTGGAAAGACTCTCAGCCAAGGCCGTATCCGTATGCGTATCCGTTTTCCACGCTCCACTCAGGTGTAGACACATATCCAATGGTACCATAAAAATATGGCATAATAGAGCAATCAATAGGGCCAACAAGGGACAGAAAATGCCGATGATTGATGGAGAACTATCTGGCTGGACTAGTTGGGGTGCAGAGTGGCTCTACGGTTCAATGGGGATGGGGCTGGAGTGGAGTGTGGTAGTAGGAGATAGGAAAATAATTTTACTTTTTTTCGAGCTGGAATATTCGTTCCAAAGCGCACATAAATATTGCATAATACCTGTCCCGTCCCAGGCATTTGCTTATTAAACGGGTAGAGCATTCACGGAGATGATTATGCAGAAACGGACTGGATGTGAGTGTGGATGTGGGCACCCCTGGATGTACATGGCCCGAGATCGCCTCGTTGTGGAAAAGGTCAGCGGCGACAGTCGGCCGTTGTGAAGTGAGAAAAGCACAACCGTCTCAGGACCTGCTCCGGTACCGCCTCCGGTGTTCTTCCTTCTTCCTGCCGGCGTGCTCTGCTGGCTCTTCTCCGACTAAATTATGCATGCAGCTATGCGAGTGAGTGCCAGCCTCATTATGCCGGGGCCGGAAGCCTTTAAGTAGGCACCACCAGCAGCAGCAGCAGCAGCAGCAGCAGCAGCAGCCTCTCTGACTCGTCCTCGTCGCAGCTCTAACCTCAATCCCATCTCCATGTCTATGTCCATGTCCATGTCCGTATTCATGTCCACTTGGCCAACGCCAACTCTTCCAGCACTCCAAGTGCACTCTGCCTCTGCTCCTCCTTCTCCGGCTTTGCTTTGCTTTGAGTACTTTATGCTTGGGTTTTTGTTTAGTTTGGGACCTGCGACATGGTGAAGTGACGCTGCCTGAAAGTAGGCTTTGGCTGTCGGCTTAAATAAGCCATAATTTGCATTAGCATGACTATGCACTTGGCCACAGTGCCTGCCCTGCCACACGCGCAGGCACTGACACTACGCTCTGCCTGCTCCAGTTTTCACTGGCCGGACGGACACGGACACGGACACCGACACGGACACGGACACAGGCACGGACTCCTTCTTGGCTTTTCTATTGCGTTTGATTTCCATGGCCTACGACTATGACGCACATCGACTCCCCGGTGCCCTCTCTCTCTCTCTCTCTCTATCTATATATCTATCTCCCTTCCCGGACAGCTCCAAAAAAAACAAAAACAAGAAAAACAAAATAGAAAGGAGAACCGAACCGAACCGAACCGAACCTCCGTCATATGTCATTTGTCTGTGCGCACTTGAGGCCCGTCTCTGGCACTGGCTACGGACCAGGACTCAACCCCGTCAGCTAGATTTTTATCCTCAAATTATTGTAGTTTTCTTTTCACTCGTGGCTGGCGCTGGTGCTGGTGCTTTTCCGTTGCTTTCAGGTTCAAGGATAACTGCGTAAATGTCTCAGCTTCTTGCACAGCCCGGAGAAATGAGAGCCCGCATTGGTAACCAATCGAGGGCCACCTTTGGCTATTCCCGGCATTTTGTGTTCACCACTTATGACCAGACTACGCCGCAGTCCAATGAAACCCAATCCCCTGAAACAGAATCCACATCCACTGAAGTCCGCAAGGGGGTAGGCGTCAAAATATAGAGAGATACTCGTCAGCCGCCCACGTTCCGAAAACTGATCCTGGCACCAATGTCGGGCGGAGAGGACCTGAACAGCACGAGTATTTCAAGCTAATAAATAAGCCATTAGTTATATGCTAAATAGGATAAATAGGGAGCTCTCGACACTCGGATAATTTTACGGGCACTTTGAGCTGAAACAATGATGAGCCAAAATGTGTGGCCCCACCACCGACCCCACCCACTTCCGGTGCCTCTGTCTACTCACATGTTGTGCGATTCATTCATAAATTCCGCGTCAGCTCGCAACTCATTAGGCACGACGAGGACGACGAGGACGACGACGGCGAGGACGACAACTACTTGGCTGTCTGGGCATGGCTTTCCCCTCGTTTTGCTTCGCTTTCCCTCGAAGTTCTTTCTTACACTTTCGCCTTCTTGTGGCATGCCTCTAGATTTCATTGCATCATCTCTTGTGGCCTCCTCCCCTCCCTGCCCCTCTCTCTCTCTCTCTCTCTGGCTTTTTGGCTCTGTCTTGGGTAAATATATCATAAGCAAAAGTCCTTGACGCTTCATTGACTAAAAAACTCTACCACGAGCACAGAGAGAGCACACACACATACGCAATTACACAGATACATTTATTGGCTGAAGAGTTTTTCCCTCTTCAGATGACTAAGAGCCGGAGCCGTTGACTGTTCAAATACATATATACTATATATATATACAAATGTACATATATAGCCAAGTGATTCGGTGATTCGGTCTCTTGTGGCTTATTATAGATTTTGGGCAAGAGGGTTTCGGCATCCCAAACCCCCTCCCAAACATCCATCCATTGTGATCCACAAGAGTAATCGTACTCGAAGAGAAGCTGAGAAGCTGCTGATATTTATGCAGTGCACACAGCAACAGCACAGCGCCCCCGCCAGCTATTTGGCCATTAGATTTCCCATTCCCCAATCCCAATCCTTTTCGACTACAATCCCAGCCTCCGACATGCCACACTAGCCACAGATTTTTACTAGCACGAGTGGTATACACATATATATGTACATATATACATATGTATGCATGGGTATATATCAATCTCGGTTCGCAGAGTCTGACTTTTGTGACGTAAGCAGAAGGAAAAACTTTGGCTGGCTTTTGGCGCTGCTGTCGTCAAACTGGCTGAATGAGTTACCAACACGCACACACAGATACACACACATACACACACAGTCACTCACACACAACAATTGGCCTGCTCAATGGCCGCGTTCGCCGTTGGCCCTTCCCCGCATCTTTCGGGTCCTGGGCCTTACGGTAATGTAAATATTTTCTCACAGCCTCGTCGCCGTCGCTTTCGCCTTCGTGTGGCATAATTATATATGCAGGCTCCTCATCGCATCAGATCTGGGGGGTGATGGGCGGTAAAGGTGGTTGAGAAGGGCTGAAGGGGTGGGCGGACGGGGGGAGACGTGGGTTTAGGCCAATCGCCTGTTTGTGTGCTTTAAAATTTCACGGACTGTCTGTCTAGATGTCTGCCTGCCGGATGCTGGCGCAGATGATGTCATTGTATATTGATTTGTGTACTGTGTCTGTGTGTCTCTCTCTCGCTCTCTCTGTCTCTCTCTTAAGTTGCTGTTGCACTACGGAGTCCATCTACCGGTTTTATTTAACCATCGGTTTACTTGGCCATTAACAGTGCTCCACTTTCTTCAGTATTACCGCAGACTTTTCGGCGGTACAGTGAAATTCGAATAAAGGGATGGATCTGATAAGACGTGCTCCCCCAATTAACCAGAAACCAGACCGCACTCCATCCAAGCCTCCAATCCAATGGAAGCCGAAGCCATCGCTGGGAACTCTGTCTCTATGCGGAATAAATTTGATTCGACCTTGTTGGAAAATGCGTCTGTGTGTCCCCCCACCCCGTCGTGTCTTTTGTTGTGCATAGAATTTCAAGTTATATACGTATATTGAGCGACTATACGTACATACATGTGCGAGAGTATATCCTCTTTTTATAGGTCAAGGAGCACGCTGTGCCGCCACACAAAGCTGAAAATTACAGTACAAATTACGGCAAGGATTTGGCGAGATCGATTCAAAGGCTGCGGCAGACCAGGACGGCGACGGAGACACATTTTTCCAGCAATTGTCCACTGGCTGTGGCCCGAGCTCGAGACCCACCGACTATTTGCATATCAATGTCCAATTATCGAGCCCCAGACAGGCATTGACGGAGGGATGCAGATGTCCTAGTCCTGCCAGACAACCTGTCGCGGCTGTGCGGCTTAGGAAATTTCCATCAGATGAGACAGAGACCGAGAGCGAGACCTAGACCACGCCCACTAGTGCGCTCACGAGAAGGAGACATCTCCGATATCCATTTCCAACTAATTTGCGTAATATTTAACGCAACAATGGAATGATGGGCGTCAGAGGAGCGGGTGCGTCCGCACTTATCGATGATTCTTTCGCCGCCAAGTGGACACTTGAGGACCTCTCCTCGAATTACAAATTAAATCAACAGCGAGAAACAGTGGAAAGGGAATGAGAATGAGTGGGAGAACCTAGAGGCGCACACACATTCATAAAGGCAGAAGGAAGGAGTGAAAGTGAGAGGGAGAGAGACAGGGACAGGCAAAGTGCCAGGATGTAGGCGTGGGAGAAAGGACATGCCAAACACAGGCGTCCATGAATGAATGAATGCCACTGTCACTGTCACTGTCACCGCCACGGACAATGCCACCGTAGGTGTCTCTGCCTGTGTGCCGGGCCCAGCCGTGTAGGTCCGGGCTCGGGTTCTGATCCTGTCCGGCGTGATGGGCCCCGCGGGGTGCTGTTACTGAATTAGTGAGAAACCGCACCGTGCAGATCGTAAACGGCAAACGCGTCCGTCCTAATGATGTCAACGGCCACCGCGGCCGCAGGATTCCCCGGAAAAAGTGCCAGTGGTTTGTGTATTGTTCCGCATGAAAACTCTTTACCCGTCAGAGTCCGACTCCGACTCAGACTCTGACGAGCAGCAGGACACCTCCGATAACGCGCTACCGTTTTGGGCACATATGTTTTTGTGCCGGATCCTCCGACGCGATGGTTTTCCAATTTTCCACTTGAAACAGTGGATAATAAAACAGAGAAAGTGTGAACCAATGTGGCGATGAAGAGGGCCGACAACTTGGTCGGCGGTTGGCTGCGGACGGCTTTGCAGCTGACACTTGATGACGTTGAAAGTTGGCAAACAATAATAACACAGAAAGAGCGAGGGGGAACAGAGGAAAGAAAAGAAATGTGGGAAAAGTGAAACAGCCAAGGGGAATTTTCCCAGCAAAATAAAGAAAAAAGGGAAAGCAGTGGAAAAGTTCGCTCCAAACATGCGCATAAAATGAAAATTCATTGATTGGATTCATTTCAATTCATATTGAGCTTTTTCCCTGGAAAACCCACTTAAATGAGATGCTCTTCGTGGCGGAAGGAGAACTCCTCGAAGGAGGGGCCATGCCAGGCGGCGCCGTAAGTAAGACAAAAAGGCAACCACTCCAATCAAATTTAATTGGGTAATCAGTTTGAGGGAATTTTTACCCATGAATATGTGAAGAAATTGAGTTGTAATTGGCAATTTTTGATTGGCTAGAAAGCAGCAAAAAGTAGTTATATTAACGATATAAGATATCAAATACAATTATACCATACAAAAGGGCAGAAAATTCAGCAAACTTGTCACAAATTAGACTAAAACGAGCGAGTTTTTTGAATCGAATCATTCATCATTCATTTAGGGACTCGTTGTTGGAACTGATTAGCTCTCAGCTCTCAGTCCTTGTGGGACAGCGATATTTATCATCCATTTAAACGCAGCAATCAATTAACAATTAACAGATTGTATCGATTATACTCAATTGCCAACGAGGAAGGAATTGAAAAATGGTTATTTTCAGACCATAATCATTCAATCAAATTATAAAGTTGGACATAAATAAAGTTTCGAATCTGCAATTACAGATTGTCCTATCTCTCCTCCTGGTATAATGGTATCCTGCTCTCCTGCTCTCCTGCTTTCCTGCTCTCCTCTGCTGGCGGACAATGAAATCGCATTTAGCACTCGGCCATAACAATGGCCGCCATTAAACTTGAAAGTGTTAATTAAAAATTAAAATTGATTGCCAGACCAGGCCAGACCAAGTACTCTCGGTGCGCCAGTGCCAGCGACAGCGCCATCGCCAGCCACGGTTTTCTCTAAGCCCATTCCGTATTCATGGAGGCCATCAAAACTTGTTGTAAAGTAATTTAGCTATCCAAGTGATTAACAACAGCCAAAATGGGTAATGGGGAATGGGGAATGGAGAAAAGCCAAGGACGAACTTCCCCCCAGACAAAAGGAGGCCCCGCTCTAGCAGCTTCTCGCCGACTAATTGGCTAAATGCAATGGCCAAACTGGGATTGCAAGCGGTGCCGGCAGCAGGAGGCTGCCAAAGTTTCCAAAAATAAATGGAAAATGGATGGAAATAGTGCAGAAAACTTTGTCATTGCAGTTTCGGACAATGGACAATGGAGTTGCTGACAAGTTATTAATCGCACTGCGATTGTCGATTGCTGATTGCTGATTGATATGGTGGATAAGGGGATCGGATCCCATTCAGAAGTCGGCCAGCTCCGGGTACTGACTACTGAGGCGGCTGTTCAGTCCTTATGTTTATGTGCTCTACCCTGCACCACTTAGGAACATTTTACTCTGCTTGCGAGGAGCCCAAAATCCCAAGCGGCTTGCAATTATATGGCCATTGCCTGCGGCTAATACTTCCAGCCACAGCCCGTGTGTAAGTACTCGTGTCTATGCGGTTGGAACGTACTTCTGGTTTGAAAATATACCGATTAGCGGCCTTCGGAAGTCGAGTGTTGTGAGCAGGGATTCCGGGCCTGAGCCCTCGGCAAAACTAATAACTAAATTGGGTGAACCCGGGCAAGGCAGGGGGCAAACACGACAGGGTCAAGCGGGGCCCATGGCCCGTGTCTCAGTCCAGGCCATGCGATTGGGGGGGTACGTAATATTAGCTGACATGGAATCCAGATAATGGAATGGAGTGGTATTGCCTGACTCTGACTGTGGCTTGACTGTTTTCGTTTTCGTTTGCTGTGGTCGAGGTCTGATTAGATCAATTTTCTAGCATGTAGGATGTTGAACTGGGGTGCAGGGGGGGCTAAAGGTCAGAGGCTAGCCCAATCAGTTTCGATTCATCGATTTTCGTAGCGATTTTCATCGCTACACTCACAAGCTACGGGCATTTGGTACTCACCGATTTGTGGCACATCGTACTGCCGCTGGCCGCGGGCCGTGCGCAGCATCAACTGACTGGCTACGCTATGGGAGATGGATGGCGCTGCGTATCCGGCGCCCTGCGCTGCCCCTCCGGCGGAGTTCACGCTGCCGGAACGCTTGTGGTTGGGATGCAGCAACTGTTGCTCGGACTCCTTCTTGTCCTGCGTATTCGGCTGCTGCTGCTGCTGTTGCTGCTGTTGCTGCTGTTGAGCATCTCCAGATGTGGATTCGTGCTGCTGTTTGTTCTGCTGCTGACTGGCGGCACCAGAGGCACTGCCTCCGACGGCTGCTGCTAGTCCACTTGCGGCTGTCTGGGCTGGCTTTTCGTTATCCTTGGGAGCATTGAGACTGAGGCCGCCGGAACGGGTACTCGCCTTGAGATGCTTGCTGGCCGTGGCCTCGGAGTTGGCCAGCGAGAGTAGTCCACGCTGCTGCTTGAAGTGCTGCCCGAAGATGTTGCGCTGCAGCGAGGGCTGCCTATCCGGTCCGACTCCAACGGCGGCTCCACCCCGTTTCCGGGCCCACTTCTGCTGCATGCGAATGTTGAAGTTTCCGGGATGGGAGGGGCCCGGGTGACCAGCCATCTTGGCCGGATGCCCGTCGCGGTGATCCTGCTCGAAGAGCTGCTGCATGGACTCGGGCGCACTCAGCTCGAGCTGTTCCAGGGTGCGATACGGGTTCTCCGGCAGCGGCGAATCCTCCTCCATGCCGTGGTACTGATAGGTATCCAGCTCGCGCAGCAGCTCGTCCTCGCCGAGGTGCGGCTCCTGGTCCAGCTCAGAGAAGTCGTCAAAGTCCCCAAAGGAGTGCAGAGGCTCGTAGAGTGGCTCTACCTCCTCCTCGCGATCCGCGGGCTCCACCACCCGCCCGTAGTACTTGACGGCATGGCTATCCAGCTCCCGCGGCTGTACGTAGTCGTCTTCGAGCGGAGTAGGCGGCTCCTTCTGCACGCTGCCAAATATGAAGCCTCTGGCTGCCTGCTGCAGCAGCGCCGGATAGTCGCCCACATCCAGATCCTCGCTGGGCTGCATCTGAATGCGTCCGGCAATGAACTGGTGTCCGCGACCGCCATGACCCGCCGGCCCGTTGCTCTCCGCCGTCTGCTTGCCTGCCCGTGCGAGGAGCATGAGCCGCTCCCGCTCCAGCTGTGCCATGTCCGCGATCTCCTTGTTCAGCCGCACCGTAGTGGCGTCGTAGGCGGCCGCTGCAGCGGATCGGTGCGAGGCGTGTCCACCGCCCGACTGGGCGACACCCGGATGTTGTTGATGTTGTTGATGGTGTTGCTGCTGCTGCTGCTGAGCCGGCGGCGGCGGCTTCCAGGCCATAAAGGAGGAAGATGAGGTGTCTGAGGTGCCGTCCGCCGGTCCCATCATGACGGTGGAGGATGGAGGGGACTTCTCGCCATTGCCGCTCAGGTGCAGCGCGTAGAGGCCGCCCTGGATGAGTAGCACGCAGACGAACGTCTGAGCCAGCGAGAAGAACATTTTCCGTTTGTTGATTTGGCGAAGTTTCTCAATTTTACAAGTTATTTTGACGGTTTAGTGGTCCCTCAGGTCCCGACAGTGATTTGGGGGAGAAGATTTGGGCGAAATATTCCGACCAAGAGAGGTGAGACGGTGGGACGCAGAGACGCTGGAAAGGGGGAAAAGGGCTGCAATTCAGAGTACTGGCTTGCTTTTCTCTCGGTTGGTCGCTGGGCGACTACAATTACTCTATTCGGTTGACACTTTCGAAGCTCTTGTAGGTCTTCATGCCGCGCGCCGCTGCCCAACACTGTGACGGCCTACGGCTAGCATTGCCCAACACAGGCAAGCGACAGTTAGTTTCGTTGTTTCTTGCGCTGTCGTCCCGCGCCTCGGCTGCTTTTCAACGCGTTTTTGTCTTGCACTTTCTTCTCGCAGTTTTTTTTGTCTCGTCTCTCCTTCTCCGCTGTTGCTTTTTACTGCTGTCTTTCCTCGGGGCCGTGTTGTGCCAAGTTTGTTTTGTGGCCTGTTAAGCTGCGAAGTTCCACACAGCGCAGCCTTAGACAAAATCAATAATCAATTGTCTACTTTCAGTCCCGGAGTTTGAGTTTGCGTTGGAGTTTGAGCTGGAGCTGGAGCTGGAGCTGGTTGGAGTTTCCCGATGAGATGCGGCTGTTGTTGCTGAGGGTTTGAACCTTGTTGGCCTTTCCCCCACACACACACACTAGCACACACACACACACACACGGCCGCACGCCCCAACAACTCTGCAAGACAGTGCTCGCTCTTCCAACTAGGGATGGAGGGTGCAGGGTCTAACAACTAGTTGCTGCCCGTCCGTGTCCGACGCGTCGGTACGGTATTGCTGTTCTAGACCTGCCTCTACAGCTACTTCTCGTGTCCTTCCCCTTGTCCGTTTTGCTGACAAGGAGGCTTGCTACACACCACCACCAAAAAAGATAAGTCTCTGTGTATATTAGTATCTTGAATGTGTTATTTCCCTGGGCTTATGCTTATTCCTATTCTTGAGTTTTCCAACTACTTTTCCTCAAGAAATTCAGCTTGCACGGCACTTTGGTCTTTTTCGTTTATTTGTTTGTTAAAATGCAAAGAATATTTTTGGTGTATAATTTGTATATTTTTTAGTTATAACAATATTTTTTTTTGTATTATATTGGTTTAAGGAACTTTTAGCACTTTTTATTTGTATTCTTTCTTATGGCATTCGGCGTACGGTACGGCACTTTGTTTTCGGTTTCGATTTCGGTTTTGGTTATCGGTTAGCGGTTTAATTTCTTCGATTCCATTAATTAAAATTCACTTGGAAATGATTTTCAGAACTTATTTGAAAGATAACTTCACTTCGCTTGGTTTCGATTTGAGAATATTTGTTTGAAATCATTTACTCTTTGTTTCGCTTTCACAATTTCGGAATTCGTATGCTTTTCGGTTATTGATGGGGGGAACTTTTTCATATGTGATGTGCTGTGAGTGTTGTTTGGATATACTTCTTTTTCTGGTCTGTTTTTCTAGTGTTCCGCACTGTGAACCGACACGCAAGGACTCGTCGAGTCGTCTCAGCAGGTTTCGCCCGTTTGTCTGCCTTTTGCTTGGAATCCTGACGCGTTTTGGGTCGCTTCGCTGTCGCTGGCGCTGCTGCTGTTGCTGCTCCTGCTGGTGCTCCCGCTGCTGCTGCTGCTGCTGTCTCTGCTCAAGGCGTTTCGTATTTCAACTGTAGGATATGCCCATCTGGGCGTGTGTGTGTGTGCGTTCGGGTGGCGGTCGTGCGCATTCGTTTCGTGCCTCGAATTTCACTCGTCCCGGCCGCTGGCTGGCTGCTGTGTCTTCTCTCACTCTCTCCCAATCTCCTTACTCCCGCACTGCTGCTGCTGCTGTTGTTGCTGCTGCTGATTCTTTTTCAGCTTCAGAGTCGTCTCGGCGTCTCAGCGTCTCAGCGTCACAGCTTCCTGTAACGGCACTCAGTCGGCTTCAATGGCAGCGAGCTCGTAACGGCATTTGCGTCTGTTCGCTCAATACTGAAGAGACCGCTCGCTCAACCACTTGTTTTCAAGCCAGCCCGAAAAGACCATCCATCCATCCGCTGTGTAGAGTTTTCCCGAGGCGGAGAGAGCGTCAGCGAGAGAGAGAGCCGAGAGCTCTCTTGCGCATGTTTTGCCGGCATCGCCAACTCCCGCACCGCCCACCGCCCAACACCAAACACCCATCACCCATCACCCATCACCCAACACCCAACTCCCATATGGTTTTGAGTCCTGTCCCTTCCGTCTCCTTTCCCAACCCGAACACGGTGGGGCAAGGCGAGAGTTCGAAAGAATACTCCTTTAGTAATAGGATTTGCCTAGTATCAGCTGCTTCCGCCTCCTGAGGCCCATGCTTGATGCCTCAATGTGTGTACTGATTGCAGCTCAGTCTTTAATTGTTCACTTGCATTCATTTTTCATTGGTTAAACCCTGACAATTGGAGCTCATCAAATTTGGGAAAATTTCCTGAAACTCCCACTAGGGGAATAACCCATTAGGGGTCAAGGAAAATCAAGTGACGAGTGCTTTACTGGGCGTTTCATACAGTTTCGTTTTTAAGTACTATGACTATACCCCAAAAACCCATTTTACTGTCTTATCAACAGCAAATTTCAACAACAAAAAAGTATTTATTTCCACCCTTTATGGAATAGAAATACCATTTAAATTTTTAATTTAAAAGTACCACTACACCATCGTAATATCATTATTTTGTTGAAAACAATTTTTTTATTCTCAAGATAAACCAGCCAATCATTGCTGTAAATTTAGGGTCCGAAGAGCCTAAACAAAGGCCCGGTTTTGAATAGTTTCACTGAATATGATCACTTTTGTTTCAAAGACCTCACAGGTGTCATGCGAAAGGGCTGCTCGGGTTGTCTTTCATATAACTTGCATGGAATTCAGTCATGGCATGTCAGGCGAATTTCCGTACCATCGAGGGCCTGCTGCTCTCCTAGAAAAACACGTTCCCCTACATTTCTTTGCTCCTAAAATTCGAGGCCCCTCTTCGAATCTGTTAGAAACTGTACGAATCTGTTCGAACTTCGAACAATGATGACGCCCACACATTAGCGACAAGAACGAAACTGGAACGAAAGCATGAATTGCAAGTCGCTTGGGGCAAGGGGCCGAAGGGGAGCCGAGGCATGTCGAACATGAATGAAGGAGAATTACACTAGGCACGGAGCGTCGTCATCGATGCCTGCAACCTGCTGTGTGTTGCTGTTGTTGCAGACGCCTCATGCAAGATTCAACAGCAGAGACTTGGCCCATGACTGGCCTGGCCTGTTCGCGTTGGAGGCATGGTGAGAATATGGTGGGGATGGGGGCTTAGAGAATGGGGCATGGAGAACGGTCTGTTGTCGTCACGATGTCTGTGGCTTTTAAGTTTTACGAGCGCGCAATTGGAACTCTGGTACATATATTCGCACTTGCTCCATGGGTGGTGGGGAATGGATTCATGGCGTGGTGGAGGTGAGTTGCGCTCTGGCTCGGGAGGGTGGAGAGTTTTGGTTCCAGTAGATTGTTGGCTTTCGATAAATGTTTTCAAATTTTGCGGAAAACATGTGTGTATGTGTACAAATATTTTCGAAATTCTTTCTAATCTTTCAAATAGCGATAGGCTGTGTATATCGACTTTGAAATCCCTTAGTGGAAATGTTTGTACAAAGAATTGATTCTCTGGACTCTAATGTTTCTTGGAGCAAACACATGAGGAAACCTTATAATTTCACATACAAATGTACTTATTTTGGTTCCGTTTCAAATATTTATTTTGCAACCCTTCGCATCAGTGTTTAGAGTTCTTGAGCGAAAGCCGGCTTGAAGGCACAATTTGTTGCACGGAACAGAGGTCTACACAAGGTGGAAAACTCTACAGGCAGCGGCAGCAGCAAACAGCTGAGCCGAGCTGGGCCCCAGACCCCATTCAGTCGGTGTTGCCTGTGGGAGCGTCCTACCACAAGCCAAATGCACTTGGTGGGGCATGGCAGGCGGGCAGGACAGATTCGGGGGGCCAACAGATGATTCTGCCAGGCCACTGCGCAGGCGCTGGGACGACGACGGGGCCCCAACGACTACGTCAACAACAAAAATCGAAGCAACGAAAATTTCATTCAGGCCAACCCCCCAGCCCCCCGAAAGGCGGGGAAGAGAGAGCCGAGCACCAGTGCGGTGGCAGGAGCCAGGGAGAAATTACCGCCTGGCTGGCGTCGTCGTCGTCTTTTAGCGATGTCTGCCGATTGGACCTGGGGACTGGGGCGGGACAGGACGAGGGCAATGGGTGCGCCGCACGATGATGACGCCTACGCATGTTTGTGACGTAAGTCAGCAGCCGAAAGCCGACACGAAGGCTTCGTTCATCAGTGTCTGTATTGGATGTGCATGTGAGAGGCGCTGCAGGCGCGTCGGCTGAACAGGTTGCTCCATTGTCCGTGCCTCCGACACCTTGGCCCGACGCTTTATTAGAATAGCTGGGCTCTTCGCGCGCCCCCCGTGGTGGCATCCTCCGGTCAATCCGGATGCGGGCGAGCATTTTCGAATCGAATGTTTGCATCTAGTGGCAAGTCGTTGTTCTTGTCCTCCATCAAGTATGCATACTCGTGTGTGCATACATATATCCTGATTGCAGAAATTAAACCATTATCGCGGCCTATCTCTTTCCATACACACATATATAGTACGAGTCCAAGAGCCCGACATCCCACCTACATATGCAAATTAGTTCCTCGGTTCTTTCCAGACCTATCCGAACTTTTAGGCCTATCCTATCGAATTGCCACCCTCGTCTACCCAAAATGCTTTCGGAATGGGTAATGGAATGGGGAAATGTTGATCAAATCAAAGAAGCCTCATCAGGTACAAGCATTCCCCACTTTGCCAGATTTAAAGACTCCTGGAAGACCATTAAACAAATCAAGTTTAGGTTTGTTGTGACTGATCAGTACTGTGACCAGGACTTCTGTTAAATTCCCACAAAACCCCAAATTTATACCAAAAAATATATATTTTTTATATTTTTATATTGCGTTTTTTTGAAAATGATTGCTTTCGGTCAACATTAGCTGTTCTGGATTCCTAAGTCTGTATTTTCAATTTATATGCGAAATGTACAACTATATAGAATTGGATCCGAAAATTGCAAACGACGTTTAGAAAAACAACCATTTGCAGCCATTATTGGCCATTTCTCGGATTTAAATATCGCACTTTCATTGTTTGACGATGAAGTTATTGTAATGGAGAAACGAGAAATGGCGATGATGATGTCAAAACTTTTATATTACAAAGAGACTATCTGATTTTGTGACACCTATTACTTAAAAATTTGTTGATCGATTGAATATTTGGAAATGTTTTTTAACTAAAGATCCTTCAGAATTGCATAGTAAAGAAAATTTTCAAAATGCTTTAAAAATATGAAAACATTTACGTTAACGCAGGTAAACGTATGCAAGACTAAAACCAAATTCTAGCCAAAAAAAAAAGATGAGCTTCAGAAGTCCCAAAAGAATACGCTAGTCAATATTCATTGCATAGAAAACCAACCAAGCTAAAAAATGAAAGGATGAATTATATTATAAAATCTGTAATCATAAACAAAATTTTATCCGATTTATAGACAGCATTATAGACACATATTATATAGACATTTATAGACAGATTTATACCATAGATATAGTATAGTAAATAATTTATAGTATAGCTATATAGTATAGGAACCTCTAAACGCGGGATGACCCTGATTATTCTTATGATTATTGAAATATTGAAATTGAAATACTTGCCTGAATCAAATTAGTGGAGAGCAGGTGGTGGCGAAAAGTAATTATCACACCATTCAAATCTAAAATGGTCTGGAAATGAAAAGACAATCGCAATGCAAATTGACTGGTTTTTGATTTTTAAAGGTTAAATGTTTTCAGCACCCTTTTCCACAAGTGGGCTGCAACTTGGTTTCCAATTTCCCGACGGCGGAGATCGAAGTACGCCTTACTACTATTTATGTTCAAGTTGGCAACTGAAAAGGACAACTCCGAGGACTTCCGCCGTTCATCCATTCTCGCCTGCCATCCAACCATCCCAAGCATTCGCTCTCTGCTCCGTTGGGTTCCTGGTTGTGGTGCTGTTGACATTGAATTCTGTTGGACGCCCAAATAGGGCTAAAAATAGGCAGCCAGCAGAGGCAGCTAGGCAGCTTGCTCCTCCACGGACTCATCTCCGGCCGGGCTTGTCTTTCAGAGACTTCATGAACAGAAAAACAGGAAATTGCATAAAATGTGCGAGGCGCTGCCAAGACGTTGCCATAGCCGTTGATTAAAAATTGAGGAGCAACAGCAGTGGGGAACAGGAATAGCAAAAGCAACAGCAACAGCAAATAAATAAGTATGGACATGGCGAAAATCTGCTTGCCAGCGGCAATTCCAGGCTATGGACAGAACGATGACGGAACACAAATAAAATCAAACTTCAAGGGTCACTTCCGCTTCAAAAAACACATCTCCTGCCCTGCCCTGCCCTGCCCTGCCCAGCCCTGCGATTTCAATCCTGTCGAAACAGGACATGTCTCCATAGAACTCCCAGGCACGATACATTTTCTGAAATTAGTTTCCGGGCAAAAATGAGTTGACGCTGGGAGACGCTTTTCAAGCCGCTTGTTTTTCCGCGCTCAACTGAAAGTATTGACATTTCTGATTTGGCTCCCCTTTTGCCTTCGGGCACGTCCTTCCCGAACATCCGCTGGCAAAGTGACGTGCGGGACGGGAAACGGGGAAGCTGAGCAGACGAATTATGTGTGGATTAGATCATGGAAAGCGACTCAAATATATTCGCCAAGTGCCGCAATAATGTGTTGCAATTGGGAGTTCCTCAATCGAGTTCCCAGGAATCGAGCTGCTTCAGTACATCGCTTACGAGTATATGAGATTCGTCCGATATGCTTTACTTGCCACTCTAGAACCTCTCCGAAATACCATCCAATCTGCCGAAGCCTATGTCTGTGCCCGACGTCTTGTGTGTTCCAAACATTTGCCTATTGTCTGTTTGATCTAAAAATAAAAGTTTACCATATTTTAATGCCACTTTTAATGTCAACTCTTACGTGCTAGCCCTGACTCCGGCTCCATGAGCTTGGGGCCAACGTTTTCAATGCCATAAATTAGGGTATGAGCACAGCGTGTGGCCCTTGGGGGGCTACCTATGGGTGCCAGCGACTGGGGCCCCAGTGCAAGGCGGTGCTTTGAACTCCTTCGCTATTTACGACAGTATCATATATGTAGGTAGGCCTCCCAAGACAATGACGATGACAATGAGTCAGCTGTGACGACAAGTGCTGACGCAACTGACTCCTCCCGATGGCAGCTTTAGCGACAATCGGCCCTGTTAATGGCATATAATTACGCGGATCAAAGCGGAAACCGATCATTTGAAAGGCGAAATCTGACGAAATGTTGTCAATGTAAATGTCCCAAAATCATGTCCCTTCAAGTGCCGTCTCTAGCCGTAAGACAATTGTTTCTGGCCAATGAATCATTAGACAGATATCCATCCAGGTTCTTACCAGGCTCGATTCCTCGTGAGCCTCCTGAGTGAGCGGGAGCGGGGGGCCGTATCACATTCAATTGTGCTAATCAACACCCAAAGCAAATCATAAGGCAAATGTTAATTGGATCAGAGGGACAAAGCCACTAATAGTACATTACCATTTTTCACAAATTAAAGTACAGCCTCAAATTATAATTAAATCCGAGGGGGGTGTGGGTGCTGAGAGCTCAATAGCCATGGAAACACATCAAATGCGGCTGCAAAATAATTTCTAATTAACTGAAATGGAGCTTACACCACGGGGCGGGGGCGGGGAGTCTGAGGCAAGGAGTTAAATGGAGCATAAGCCTCGCACTCCATCCCACACACACACACATATGTATACTCGTATACATGCATGCGGACCTCCTGCCACGCCATCTTCATTAATTTGCAATTAAACAGATTTTCCTCACTCATTGCGAGTGAAGATATGCGGTTACGTGTGGAGATAAATTCGCAGATTTGTGACCGCATTCGTGGGCGTGATAACGAGTGTACTTAACGCACTGTACCAAGCAATTTGTTAGCCTCAGTCCCGACCACTACGATTAGGATATTTCCGGGTCATTGTTGGAGGATGCGAGAACGTGGGGCACGCTGTGCAGATCATGCCAGAGCCCTGAATGAACAGCTAACCGAGTCGATTAGAGTGGAAACTATTCGGGTGATCCGAATCTGACTGAAGAAGGGATTCGTCCAGATCGAACTCATGAGTATAGCGGTGACTTGATGAATACTGTGGATTCATACAGGGCTCTAGCTCGGACTGGATTTCAACAGCAGCTGCTGTATGTTAAGCTTAAAATATCACCTCTTTTTGTACCTACCTCAGCAAATAATTCGTCACGATTTACCCACAGGCAAGGCTTAAAAGAGAACACAATCCGTTGGGATTGAAGGACCACAGCTCGGATGGACGAGGTGCATTCAAGGATAGTCAGGGGAAGGGGAGGGGGCGACAGTGCCGCTCAGCAGCGCTCTATGCAAATTCTCTGTGACGGTGGCTGACTTAGTTATCCCTCGAGCCCCGTAAGCTCCTCCTTGGCCTGCGCCTGCTGCGCGCTTGTTTGCTTCTGCTTTTCCCACGCAACTTAGCAACCAGCTTTTCCCTGTCACTTGGCGATACGCACTGTAGCTGCCATTGTCTCCGTGCCTGTCATTGGCATACCCTTTTGCGGGGGCTCCTTGCTCAGACATTCGCAATGCAGAGCAGGCAGCAGGCACCCTTAGCGTATGAGCCTGTCTGTAAGGGTATCTAAATCTTCGGCACCCACCCAAAAGCTGGGCCGGCCCACCTCTCCAGTTGGTGCTGGTGCCAGCGGCAGTGGCAGTGGCAGTACTGCCTTTGCTGTCGCAGTTGCTGTCGCTGTTGCTGGTTCTTTTGTTTGAGTTTCTGGTCAGCCGGCCGCCATTTTGATGACATTGATGAGTTTTTATATTTATTTGTTTGTTTGTCGCTTGCTTGATTTCTTCTTGATGACGATGAGGAAACTTTTCGAAACTTTTTTGTGTCTTCTTTATGGTTTGTTGTCCGTCAAACCATGCCATCGTGCGTCTCTTAGATCATAATTGTCCCGACACAGTCTCCGTTTTGCCATAAGCCGGCCAGCTTAACAACTTTCGATATATGTACTGTATGTCCATAAACTTGGCAAGGACAAACTGCTAAATTAGCATAAATTTCATCACGCGGACGATGATGATGATGATAGAAAGGTTCATAAATTAACAACGCCCACGATAGTCAGCGAAAAGTTGTCCTTGGGCCTGGCCGCGTTCGAGTCAATGTCTAAAAACTAAACGGAAAGCAATTACAGCAGCTCCAACAACAGGACAAATAACATAATTCACTTTGCTCAACGTTGAGCACAGGTAAATGCCAAGACATGCCCACTCATTGCCCCTGTTCCCCCCACAGCACATAGATCATTAAATGTAAATGTTCGCCCACCTTCGCGTTTCCTCCGACCTTCAATGGCAGCTCCAGGGGAGCTCCAGTGGAGCTCCAGTAGTACACCGACGTGACATTTGAGCCGCCGCTCGTTAAAATCCGCTGATGTTGCGCCCAAAATAATCCGCTGATTGTGCGCCCTAAATAAAGATGGTAATTATGATTGAATGATTCAACCTGCGAACATGCATATGATTCGAATGGATGCCTGGCGGCTATCAAGCCAGATGTATTATCTTTCCAGCTGTACACATAATTACACACAATTTATGAATACTCAATGTATTGTTATTATCGATTGACTGGAAGCCTAAATTTCTCGCACTGAATCTTCTTCAGGCTCGCGCTGATTTTTTCAAGGTTCACCTCTCTAATTCTGCACTCAGTTCTGCATTGGTTACATGACTTGTCTATATCTGCATATTTACGAGTATCTAGACAGTCTGCCATCTGCTTATCAAAATATATTGCAGAAAATTTGCCTACAAGGAGCCCGAAATAGGCAACAGGCTCTATTTGTGGAACATTTTCAAAAGCAGAACAACTGTATGGAACAGAACAGAACGGAGGAGACAAGCACTGTACTGGTGATATTTTAGGCCAAATGTGGGGCTAATTGACATGTTGAGAACGAACTGACAGGGGACTTAATTAGAGGCGGGACGGGACTGTGCTCGAGTGCGTCTTGGATTAGTTGAGTCCCGTTTGTTTTAATTAGTCATGTTTATCGCACAGATACACACATGCTCGAATACATTTATAGATATACGAGCATACTCGTACCATTGAGAGCATGTATGTGCGGGCCAACTGATTGCAGGCGAAATAATTTTGGCATCCTTTGGGTGTCCGGCACAGCAGGACAATGCCAGGCACAAGCCCCGAGGCCCGAGCCCCGAGCTGCGAGCCCCGATCCCCGAGTCGCTTGAGGACAACTAATTGACATTGCCAGGGACAGGGCCAGGGCCAGGGACAGTCCCTGCATGTCCATGCGTGTCTGTGGAGGGAGCCGAATGCTCAACACTCGAATTATCTCCGAATGAAATAATTCGACTGCCAAAGCCGCAAAGCAAGTGGCCAACGCTCCCCACCTCGCATTTACGAGTAGATAATGCATCAGCTGAAATTCACACACTCACACAGCAGGAGTGGCGGCGGAGGAGCGACATACTCTTGGTAGCATAAATATTAATTACGGACCGGACCGCACCGGACGCACCCCTCGAAAGCAGGTACCTCTACGGTTGCTGGTACTCTTCATTTCGGTACAATGACAGCACTTTAATCAAGCCCGAAACCGCCTAGGACAGTGGGCGTAACTAGGTCTTTCATGTGGTCATCCATTTTCGAGTCCCCTCAACTGGCACGTACTATTTTTCCCACACTACGCTTTCTGCCAAGACCGTGCTTGGAGTGTGTCGGGGGGAAAGGTCAGCTGGCGTTGGGAGCGCAGAAAGGAGAAAGGTGGAAAAGTGGAGCGAGGAGAGAGCTGGGGCTAGGAGACCGCTAAGTATGTGCTGAAAATGCTTTTTGAAACTTTCAGTGCGGTTTGTCATAATTTGGCCGGCACGTTTCTCACATAAATTTGCAAATGAATGTTGCTGGAAACTTACAGTGGGCCCAATCGATAGCTAATGCCAGCTATTCCTGGGAATCAAACCAGTCATAACAGCCCTAATTTAGCCATCCCCTATCCATTGATGGGTTTCCCTTGAACTCATACCCATTGCTTCTGTGCTCCCGTTTCCCAGAACCTGAACTCTTGCCCATCGTACACCGAACATGTATGAAAGTGACAGCTGGCTGTCGGTTAACTGCAGTTTATCAACGTATTGGCAGAGCGTATACGTGCCATACTGCCCCACTGACACATAATATTCAAGACCTGCAATAGGCACTCAATCACCTTATGTAGGAGTCTGTATCTGGCTTCCATATGGCCATATAAGTGTATAACCGACTCAGCTATCATCTGCACAAGACGAAAGGATGATCTGGCTGGAGGCGGCAGGCGGGAGGCGGGAGGCGGGAGGCGGGAGGATATGCATGGATCACACAGGTGAAGGACAGATAGAAGCAGAGAGCCCCCACAGAAGTTTGCACATTACGTACAGAAGGCAGGCGATATAACAACATCTGTGCAACATCGTATTCGCGACACAGCTGTCATCTCATTCAGCGCACGCATTGGATTGATTCAGGCAGCTGTCAGATGCAGCCACATTGTCAAAAGTAGGAGACAGAGTCGGAGCCTTTGGCTCGGGAATTTAATTTACGATCGAAATTACAGACTGCAATGACAATAAAGCTCTGCTAAGATGTGCTTTAAATGATATTTATTTTATTTATCAACTGAATCATAAATATGCCAAAGACACCCGCGCCAGCTTACCCCCCCCCCCCCCCCTTGCCGCGCGGCCATTTTGGCAAATGTCGGGAAATTTCCATTTGTAATGCAAGACTTTTTCGGGGGCGTTTGGCCAGTCAATGGCATACAACCCAACTAGGAGTCAAGTCACATGAATGAACTGTCGCTCCCCACCCAGCCGAAGACCCAGCCGAAGACCCAGCCCCGCCCAAGCACTCGTATGACTTGCCTGGGCGTACGGGTCGAATGTGCAATATATTTTTTGGGCCACAAGACGCGACCTTTGGCGAGTGCAATAACTGCAGATTCAATTGATTGAAAAGCCATTTGTCCCACCCACACACTTACTCCCAGCACCCACAGCAAACCAAGCCATGCATCGCATGCCATAAGCCACAAATTATGATGACAGTCAGTTGCAGTAACTTACCCTAATCCGAATTTGTGCTTCCAATGGAGAACGACATGTGGCATAATTTTATGCAACATTCTGGAGGTCTGCAGCTGACTGAATGACAGCTGTAGAACGTTGGCTCACACTGTGAGCGCATCGAGTTATTCAATGCCTTGCCCGATGGCGGATGGCGGATGTCGGAAGGCGGCTGGCGGATGCCAAGATGGCGGAGATAGCGAAACCGAGAATAAATGTCAATCAGAGCTATAATCATTTATGCTCAGGTATTTAGGGTTATGTACAGTTATGCTCTGGCATTTCCCGCCCCATTTTTGTGCGAATCGCATGAGCGCCCCGAGCGGTTTCCGGCCGGCCGTGTGGTGAGATTGAGGTGACCTTGCATTGGGGTAACGAACCAAATCACGCACCCGCAGAAGTAGGCAACGCGTATTTTTCCACTTACCAGAGCGAAAACTAAAAATAGTCTTCGCCGCTAGAGTATATGCGCGTATCTGTATCTGTGCACAAACATAAATTTCACACTCGCATAAATTCCATTAAGAAAAATCAGCAAAGCGCGACAGGCATACACAATAAGGACCTCGACTAAGGGGTAAGGTGGCAGGGGCATGAGCAGAAGCCAAAGCCATTCAACGCCCACGCTTTGCTGGAATTTCCAGTTTTCCTTGCATACCCTTGCAGGGTAGATCAGCATCAGGCGATGGATAACCGGGTGCCCTGCTGTCTGTGCAGATATCCCCCTAGGCAAATCAGATCACTATACCAACTCCTCATATGGATATCCTTTCAGTACTTCGATGCGACCAATTTGTCCGAAATACATATGTTCATTTGATCACGGGGGGATCTGCGGAAAGGGTATATAAATCTTCGGTCCTCTAAGCAATTCTTCCTTTCTTTTGTGTGGTTGGGTGTTGGTTTTGCTTGCTTCTTTCTGTTGAAAGTGGAGCCGGGGTTGCTGCGTCAACTGTTTCTAGCGTAGCTCCAGCGACGCTGTCATAAAATGAAACTTAATGGCAAGCGAGGGAGATAGGGCATGGGCATGCCATTACATACAGATAAAAGCAGGCAGACCACCAGAGAGAGCGAGAGAGAGAGAGAGCCAGCTCAATAGACTCGTTTCGTAGTACTTTCTCAACAAATTTTCGACTACAAATATTTGGAGTACGAAAACAAGAGACAGCAACGAGGGATCCCAAACGCCCACGCGTAAAATCTCTTCGTTGGCAGCCAACTAGCGGCGCACACACGCACAAACACAAAGGATAGTTGTGTGTGTGTGTGTGTGTGGGTAAGGAATTCTCAATGAATGATTTTTGAAGCGCCAACACGTCCAGAATCCGCCATGTGCCATGTGCCGAGTGCCGAATGCCGAGTCCATGGCCAACAACAAAGAACTCTATGGCCCCAACGACAAAGGGGTATTCCCGCGTTGGCGTTGGCGGTGGGGCTTGCCGCCAAAAATGCCGCCGGCAGATTTGTTCCACTCACTCTTTAGCCAGCGCCCCTCCTCCCTCTTCGGACGTTGTTCCATTGAGAGAAGCTTGCGGCCGGATCTATTGCCGCATTTGCATTGGAAGGAGCCAGAGAGAAAGGGGACGGGCCATGATGTCAACTCAGACGTTTAGAAGAAAAACAAAAGCCCGTACAACCAGTCACAGCGGGACGTGTGTGGGGTTGTGTGCAACTAACCCAGCTAAATACGAATTCCTGGAAATTTCACCAATTTAACCATGCTGAGCTGATGTCACGTTGTCCGTGTGTCTGCAGGTATGCTGATAGTTGGGATTCTCTCTTCGTGGATGTATGATACGTATTCTATCGAAAATACTGCTCACATTTCATTAAATTTTGCCAACAACTCCTCGTAGATTTTTCGCTAGTGGCAACAGCTTTTGGGTCTGACATTCCGTCACGTGGAAATTCAATTGCAGCAATGCTCAGGGACAGTTTAGTTCGCTAATTGCTGTCACCCACGCCTGCACCTACACCTACACCTACACCTAGACCTACACCTACACTTATACACACACGTATGTACATGCAGGCATGGCGGTGCATGCATTTTAGCAGCGCTTAAAGGTGCGCCACGAATTTAGTTGCTCCGAAGAATGAGCTTTTTTGCTGACTGTACTCAAAAATTTGTGTTCCGTTCTTGGATGGCAGCCAAACTGGCACTACTGGTCTGTGCCTCCGTGTGTGTGAGTGTCAGGGTGTGTGGGCAAAGACAACGTTGACAATGGCAGACCCACAGATACACACACGTCGAAAGGGAGAAAGAGGGAAAGAGAGATGGAAATAGAAGAGGAATGTGGCTTCCGTTTGTGCGGAAGTCGTCGCCATCTTCTTGCATTTGGTCATCCTGCGCCCACTCGCCGCAGCTTCAGCTTCAGCAGCAGCAGCAGTCCTATGGAGTGGCTGAGGGCAGAGGGGCTAGCAGAAATTATGGCGGCATTTGCCACAAATCGTGCGTATAAAGTGATGTCATGGCATTCCCGCAGAAAGTGCATGCGTCAGCACTTTAGCGGTTTTTTGCGTGTGATGCAATAGTTGTGTCCATTCTGATTTTGACTCTTATTCAGCCTCTTCCCTGCCTATAGCGCTGCACTCTGCACTTCTGCACTTCAGCCAGGTATGATGCCATTCAAGTGAATGAGAGCCAGACTCAGACGCAGGGAAGCAGAGATAGACCGGGAGTCCCTTGATAATTGACAATTTGTAAATCATTTTGTCAACCTTTTTAGAATGCTTTGCATATTTCACAAGACCAAAAACCATAAAATCGTGAAATATGAGACAGGTAGAGGAGCCCCGCAAGAGCGAGAGAGCGAGAGCGCGAATATATGAGCGAAAGAGCAACAGCCGCCGCCGCCGCCGTTTACTGTTTTTATTGCAATAAACTTGAGCACTTTGTGCCGTCTTCTCATGAATATTTGAAGAGCGCAAAACGGCGAAGGTTTTCCTGCGCCACTTTTCCCTTACCAGCCTCGCCCACGCCCCCATCCCCACCCCACCTGTTATTTTGCTGTCAACAACCAGAGTTTTCTTCTTCTTTTATTCCTGTCGTTTTGCCTGTGTTGTTGCTTCTTTCAAATGTCTCGCAAAAACACATTTTCCCTAATTAATTTACGCAATTAAATTCTCTAGGGCAATCTGAATGTCTTGTATTTAAGATTTGAAACTTGAAAAGGACTTTTTAAAGACAATTTCCAATGAAAGAGTATTTTCAAATATTAGGCATTCGACACGTGCGACGCCCCCGAAAATAGAAACAAAGAGCGCCAAAGACCAAAGGCCTGACTTAACACATCCGCACCTGGCCCACCCCCCTAAGCCCCCCTGCCTAAGCCCCCACCTACGTACACACACACACATGCACACATATCAAAAAGCGCAGAATTTTCCATTACGCTTAACAGTATTTCCAAACCAAAAAAAAAGAAAAAGAAAAAAGCACGTGGGTGCTGCCATTTATCGGCCTTTTTTAAATTTTTCGTGTCAGGTGTTGGTATTGGCCACATCAGCTATGCATTGGTAGCTGTGGCGTATGAGCGTTTTTTTTGCCGATCAGGCCTTTGTTTTCCTTTTCTGGAAATAAACAACAAGCTGCGTATGCAACACAGTTTGTTTGCACAAATACAAATATTTTTGGACTGGCAATTTATTTATTGAACCAAATAAAAAGGTTGACAAGTCGGGGGGCGCAAGGGTCGTCCCACATGGCGCATGCCACTCGGATCCCAACTCAATTAGCAAGTGCCAAAGCAAGGCCCAAAGAGAAGTTTTTTCTTTTTTCGGTTTTTTTGCTCTCGCACAAAATGTTGTCAAAGTTGCTGTTGCAAATTAATTTGATATACTCCTGTATTCACAAGAAGGAAAAGTTTTTTAATGACGGAATGGACGGAGCGGAAAGCTGTGAATAACCAAGAAATGATCTACTTATCCCGAACTTTGGCTCTGCTCTCCTCTAAGCTGTGCCGTTGCCTTTGATTTACTCCATACAAAAGTGGACACATCAGCCTTTATTGGATGTATTTTGTATACCCGTAGGTAGGTAGTACTGCCCCGATTAAAGTCGCTTTTCGCTGGCCATTTTATGGTCCCTGGCCTCATCATGGCACCAGCATCAGCGTCATCTCATCAGCGGATGAGCCCGGGCGTGCTGCATCCAGCACTCATTCGTTTCGCTTTGCACTAATTAAATTCGCATCCTGCGAGCTGCTCAGTGGGGAGGTGGCTGTGCGGCTGTGTGGCAGTGTGGCAGTGGTTGAGTGGAAAGTGGAAAGTGGAACGTGAGAGCGGGTTTACCGGTTTGATTTTTACTTTCCATGCGGCATACTTCACGGGACGGTGGCCATAAATCAACGTTGTTAAATCAAAGCGAAAAACCATACTGACATGCATTAAGTATTTATATCCGAGTGCTCGAAGGCTGATGACTGCTACGAGGCTTGGAGTGTGGTGGGTGGGGCGATTTGGGCCACATTTTTATACATACTCGTACATAAAAATATGGGCATATTTTTGTTCTTTTGGCAAACTTGTATGTTCTTTGGGGATTTCGCTTTACATTTTGAGCGTGCGCTTTTATGAGTTTCCTGCGATGGAGATTTTAAATGTCATAAATGCTAAAAGCAAATATGCATCTGCTGATAAAAAGTATCCACCCAGTCAATGGCTTGGTGGGCTGCTCGGTGGGAAGACCCAGGCCACCGCCACCGCCGCCTCCGCACCAATCGCACCTGGTCTCATAGTCCAATTCGCCCACACGTTGATGCACATCATCAATTTTAGACGAGCATGCGTTACGTGAGCTCCATCCAGCGGCCACTTCCAACGCATGGGCCTTTGACCTAACAATAGAGACGCTGCGGGGCTTTATACTGCGTTTGGGACTGACATTCGAAGGACATTTCACAGTGCTTGGGTGCATCGGCAAACTCCACTGTTACTCTTGATTTTAGCCCATTCTCAACCCATTTCTTTTGCTGCCCACTCTCGTATGGATACACCCTCAAGGGCATCGATGAATTGGAGCATGGTGATCCTGCGGCTGGTCGAGTGTGCCAGTAGGAGATTTCCACTCTGTCCGAAACAAAGCCACGTGATGCAATGGCCTACATCCGGAGAAGGTCAGCGTCAGCTATTTTTGTTCACAGAAAGGAAAGCCTTACGACTCGAATGTACCTTCAAAGAACTTTATCGCCAACGGAAGGAGAGTTAATTAACCCGTCGAGGCACTGCGGAGGGGCGTGCAAGTTTTTCAATTTCCACATAATAATAAGCATAAACGAAGGGCACAATGAAAAACATATTTGTATACTCGGATGTATGCACATGCTCGCATGTATTTACGTGCTGCTGTGAAGGGGAAGGAATATATTTCTGTATATTTCTTTATATGAAAAGCGGGTGTCGGCGACATCGCTTGTCGGGCAAATTGGAATTTTATTATGTAGCTCACACACGCCGTGCGATTACATGCTTATGTATGTATGTATGTATGTAGTACCCGGTATTGTGGGCCATGCATAAGGCACATAACGTACAATAAATTCTCATTTTGTGTAACCAAGCAACAACAGCAACAACAGCAACAGCAGCAAACAGATGAAGATGGAGGGGCTGGCAAGTTGATTGAATTGACACGGCAGTCCTTGCATCCCGTCCCCCCTTCCCCCTTCTTGTGTAAGCGCGGAGAACCGTTCTCAGCCGCAACTACTCCTCACATTTCTCGGCCCCAGACTCAATCACCTTTGGCCTTTGCAAGCCTTGAATATGGAGCGGACGGGACGGAGCAGTGCTCAAAAATTTAATAAAAATATCACAAAACATAAAAAAGAAGCAGAAGCTTAAGATACCCTGGCAAATCGATCGTTCTTCTGGTATCTGAATGGCATAGTCATCAGACTTTAATCAAATTTGGCTCACGGGAATGCGACTGTCGAACTATCGTTCAGGGATCTGTTGAGGGTTATCTTTTCTGCCTTACAAAAATCTGGTCAAAATTATACAACCTCCGCATCTCCGCTGCCCTTTAAGTCTGTAGCCAACAAAATATCATTGAAAATGATTTAATTGCTTTTCAAAATATTCTCCATAATGATGGATAGACTTTGGCATCTGCTGAATCCAATCTTTAAGCCTTCAAAGACGCCCCTATCTACTATGATAACATTGCAGTACTCGATCCCCCACAGCATCCACCCTCACGAGATTCTTACTTCGGCGAAGGACGTAAACTACTGGATTCGCTTTACCAGCTTTTCGCAGGGAAAATCCACGTCGAAAATCGTAGAAAATCATGTGTTGGCTCCATTTTTCTCCAAGAATTTCTCCAAGAGGAAACAGTTCCAAGCGTGATGTGACCAATAAATGCAAAACTGTTAAATGAAAGTGGAGACGTTGACCTGGTTATACTAAAAATAGACAAGGCTACGGACTTAAAAGGAACTCCCACAAACGATTCCAATTTGCTGTGCAATTTAATTTATTTGCAATTTGATTTAGCCTATGATATTATTCATATTTCTCGCCATGGCTGCGAGTGGGAATCCAGCATCTATCCGCCGACTTCTTTAAGATTACTTTCTCTGCTTTTCAGGCTTCTGTTCATTTTGGTGGGCCCTAAGCCTTTTCCCGTGCCTGGCTCGGGGCGAAAAACTTTACAAAGGCCTCTTAGATGTTTTTCTTTCCGCTTCGCGCTCCTTGGGAGGGGGGGGGGGGGGGCTGTTTCCTGTTATGATACTTTTCTTTTCCATTTTTTGCTTATGCTTTTGAAAGTGCTTGTTCATCTCGACGCTCTTCGGACCTGTTGCTCTCGCCCCCCCCCCCCCCCCCGCCACTCTCTAGACGCAAAGCAATTTGCTACGCGTTTTTTTCGGTATTCTCATTAATTTTATACAAGTTGACTATATCAAATGGCTTTCTCCATATCGAGCGACAACGTCACGGAGCCCCCCTTTTGCTGGTGGTAGCCTCGGGAGCTAGAAGCCCAGGAAAAGGTCAACAGAATGGGGCAAAGTTGGGGTTGCATGCTCTAAAAGCGTGTCCTGTGTCTTGCACTTTGGAGTTGGATGTGGCATCTGCCCGGCACTCGGGGGAAGCCACAGGGAGCGAAGGTGCATTGTTTCAGTACACGGAGAGTGCAGGCCGAGGCGGCGACATGTGTCAACGGCAGATGCTCCACCGCAGGAAGTTAAAAGGTGAAGCTTCTCGGGGCTCTGGGCTTGGGAACAACACGGTTACTCGTACGCGTTGACAGTTTTGTGGGTATGAAAGCAAAGTCACTAACGAAGTGAAGTGAACACATCTCGGGGTCGTGTGCACTCAAGTATTTAAAATATTTCTGAAATTTGTGGGCCAAACAGCAACAAGTCCAAGTGAATGTGTGGCGAATGCTAAATGAAAGGAAGCGGAAATGTTCAAGCAAAAGTCGAACGAGTCGAGTCAACAGGAAATACTCGTACACACACAGACACACACACACAGAGACAAAGAGACAAAGAGAGAGAGAGAGAGAGGGGGAGACAGATGGACAGGCACACATACAGATACAGTAGTACTTTTACGAAGCTAGCAACAAAAGCCAGAAATAATAACAAGCTGGAAGTAACAGCTTGACGCTTTCTCCGCTCCGCTCCGCACCGCTGTGGTCTGTTGTGTAGCAAAACAAAGTAAATATAGGACCGAAGAGAAAGCATGGTTGCGCAGAGACGAAGCTGCAATACCCTGCAATCAACAGTAAGCACAGCACTAGCACTAATACTATATGATAGCATGGAAGAGTTCTTATGTTTTGATATTAGCTGATTTCGCAAACCTCTGCCTGAAATGATATTGCCCTCAGCAAGGACATGTGTAGATACCGAACAAATAAAGGCGTGACACAGTTCTTGCACTTTTGTACCCCCACCACACGCCCCGCCCCAAACGTTTATTCATTCTCTCAGTGAGGCAGCAACACATATCCGTGTCTTATTTATAGTCCTCCCGTCCTCCCGGGCACAATGCCATGTCAAAGTCAGTCTGTCAGTCGAGTCGAGCGCGTCCTGGTCCAGCTCGGGTCACTCGAAAGTGGCGAAAAGTGAGTGCAACAAGGTAAGTCACTCTCGAGCTCTTGTTTGCCCTCTCTGTCCGTCCCGTCCCGCCTGCTTGTAGCATTGCTTCAAAGAGCATGGCTAAGAAGTGGACACATGCCTGAAAGAACAATGAAACTGCATTTTCAGCTTGTCCGATGAATTGTTTCAGGCCAGCGAATCATTATTTTTCTACTTGCGGCAGCTCAAAGTCTGACAATTTCACGATAAGGTGGATCTGTCCGGGCGATTTGCTGGCTATTAAAATGCGGTTTTATCGAAGGCAGTTGGAGTACAATGAACCGACTGCTGAAGGGGGAGTCACAACGGCTGCGTGATGAGAGGCCGCCATTAACTTGAGTTCAAAGGAAAAGGAAATTGCTTATTGTTCAGCGTGCGTTGTGCTGTACGTATCAGTTTCAGGTTCTTATATTTTTTCTCAACAGTTGTCAGTTTTTTATTATTTTGCAGCCTCCGGTCTCCAGTCTCCAGCCTTTCCATTGTCTGTGCCTCGGGGATTTGCGAATTTTCAGCCAGTTCAATGCACACCGTTGAGGTTGAAAGGTCGCCACGCCGAGATTTACGGGCAGGTTAACTTGAACTTAACTGCCATTTTCCAACGGAGTGGGTGGCCAAGAAAAAGTAATTAAGAGCAATCAATTGGCAATCATCATTTGTTTTAAAGTGAGTTGCGCCACCTCGTCCCTTGCCAGGGACCTGCAGGGGTCTCCATCAGGGGCTGTTACTCTCAGATCGAATTCTTTGGTAATTTTGGCACACTGTTACCAAAACCCTGATTTTTTTCATTTGCATTTGAATCACGCTAAAAACTCTCTTTTCGCCTTCCTTAACAGCTGCGCAGGGTTCGAGGTTTAGTTTGTAGGTGCAGGTTATAATATTCTGAATGACACCCAATCATTGGATTATTTCTTTAGCCACCACAGTTATTTATTATTACATATATCCGGGATGAGCTTCCATCGTGTTTGTTCCCAAAAACCAAATGGTAAACTTCAAAGAATCTTAAAACAAAAACCAGGAGTAGTTCGGTGTAATTTTAATTGTAAGTCAATTGAAAGTTTTAAAATAACAACAAAATATTTTTTACATTGAAAAATGGTAACTATAAATATAAATACACCCAATTAAAGAGACACGTTGCATAGTTTTGTTTTTATTCCACCTGAAATATGCAGTATGTAAATAAAAATTGACCAATTCGTTTCTCACTAAAAAATAATATTAGAACTCTGAATGCTCTCATATCTCTTAAACTAAAAACGCTATATTCCTGATGCTTACATTTTTCGAAAGATTTGGAAAGTTTGATAATATTTGGCTCCACGTGAAGATAACCGAAACATTCTTATCTGAATGAATGAAATAATAACCGCAATATAAATTCCAGGTTTTTTCAGAGGATAACGAACAGAATGAAAAGGATACCGATTGACACTTTCCTTGTGGCTAGTCGGCTCTCGGCCATTGCCATTATGACCATTCTTTAACTTGGGCTGCACGGTGGCGGTGGTGCCTTAATGTACGTGATTATTCCTGTTTTCTACAACAAGAATATCGCCAACGGCTTTCAACAGATTCACGTGCATCGTGATCAAATCCTGCTTCCACGATTGTTATCCCAACCAGGCGGCAAGTGTCCAAACAGGACAAAATAATGCCAAATTTCGTCCAGGACTCTGTCGGCCATCTGCGGAGTATGCCGGGAGTGTTCATCTCGTGTGTGTGTTCAGTGCACCCATGAGCATGTTCTCGACCAGCATAAGTTCCCAAGAAGGAGTTTAGGATTCAGCATCCTTGCTCTGTCCTTCGATTGGTATGTGGTGGTGGGCTTCATCATTACAGCTACATCATCAAGCAACGGCCTGATGACAAGCTGGATCCCAAGCTCCTGTCGTCGGTGGGGCCGTCTTTCGTCCTTTACGAAATGGCGCGGGCGGATGAGGCTAGGTTGGGCATTATGAAGATGTAAGATAGCAACTAGTTGCTTGATAGTATGAGTGCTGCGGATAGTCGATAGACTTCAGTGCGATCCCATTCTATCTAAATCTTATTTGCTATACTATTGCCTATCTCTTTAGCCGCAATCTATGGACAGCGATAGTTTCTTAAAATACAAATTTTTTGGGAAAAACAGTAGTTTGAAGTTAAACAGTTGCCCAGTCAACTAAAGCAGCACAAGACTTTGTAGACTTTGGTCTGTGCACCTAGACACGATTTATTTCCATATGCAGCAGATTCTGGAATGGCGATGACTGCGATTAATGGACTAGTTTAGTAACATTCGGTTAAAATCGATCTAAAAAATGGAACAATTAAGGTAAAGTCAGTGCTGAAAATGTAATCTGAATATTACCGGCCTTCAGAGCGTCGGTGTCGTGTACGGTCATCTCCTTAAAGCGCTTTTTGCCCTCCTTCTTCGACTCCCAAATGATGCTAGAGCTGGAGACAGACCATTGCAATGAATGCATAGATCGATGCTCTGCGGAGGTAGTACGTTTGACTATCGACCAGACTTGGATCAAGAGCAACACACGTTGCAGGCCTTCCTGGAAGAAGATCTTGGTGCCGTCTTGTATGCTGTTAAGTGAAATTACAATAGATGAGACCAAAGAAACATGAATACGATGTGATACTTACACGACCTAACCAATTTCGGCACGTCGCAGGACAGTTTTCTGTTTGAATTTGGTCACAGCAGTCCAGCAACCCTTCTTTAGCGGTAATGTCCGCTGTCTCCAGCTTTAGCAGGTGATTCAGCTTAAGCGTTATCTATATAAGTGATTGTAGATGCTTGTAATATGATTTTGATCGTTGGCAAGGCAGGAGACTTCGTCCACCGAACAAGCCACGTCAAGGGGAACCTTCTTGCTCCAGTCCCCATGGTAGCAGCCTTCATCTTGTCGAAAACAAACTTATCGCGGAAGGTAAGAACTTTGGGTTCAGTGCTTCTTGGAGTCTTTTTTGTAGTTGAGATCTCTCACGTTTTGTTTAACATCCAGAAGGGGCATTTTGGTGCCGTGTTGAATTCCAGGCCTGCAGGTGCTAAAATAGTCTGGAAACTATAAAATCTGATAGAAATGATAACTGAATTCTCCGCTTACCGCTCCACATTGAGATCCACGTCTTCTTTCTTCTGTGTCGTACGAGGAAAACATCCAGGTCAAAAGCCAGCTCCTGCATCGACATGGCCAAACGCCCGGCGTCGGCGGCCTGTTCCATTCCACCTGATGAGTCCCGTATGGACGCCGATACAACATACAACATACAACAAGCTGAGCCTGAATGATAATGGCGTATACTCGCGCACAGAACAGATCATTTATTATTACAAATTTTTTGTTAGTAAACAAACAAATTGCGACGTAAATTTGAATATTTCAGCGAAAGTGTGACCGTTTTTAGTGTAAAACAAAAATCCGGAGAGAAAATCCGCTTTACAGCACTATAATTTATATCGACATCATTTGCAGGACTGACGGTTTTAAAACAAGTTTTCGCGCCCTTTTATAAATTAAAAACTTTAATTAAGTTAATTAAGCTTCGCACACATAAAATAAAGGGTATAGCCACAATATTATTTAATATGAAGACTAACTTGTTTGCTTTTCAAATTTTTAAAATATATGTAGCACATCAATCTTAATTATTGCAATTACATTGCATGAGTGTCTTCCAAAGCGACTTGGTTAAAAACGCTCCGGCAAGGCAGCCATTCGTGTAGATCCTTAAAACTCTTTCTGGAGCTTTCCTCGTTACTGTTAGTCATTACTACATCCGAAGGGCCCATGGATCAAATAGATCACAGTTCCTTCCAAGCGATAAGGAACAAGACATCCATGGACACTACATGACGGAAAATTATGAAAAGAGCGTTGAATTTACTAAACACCAAGCTATTAACTGTTTATCACAATTCCTAAAAGGTTTTGAGATACGGAGACAAACAATAGCATAAACGGGTCTACAAAAGTGGAATTTGTTTCACTATTAGGGTATTCTTTGGAATGTTGGGTCTCTATACGCTATTGATGTGTTGAACGTTTTAGATTGAAATTTATTTTCTTAAAATTGATATGAACCTCCCCCCTAACACTGCTACTCCTTATCGATTCATAGGTATGAAAACAATTCTGTTCAATTCATGAGTCGAAACGATAAGGATAAAGCGGTGTTATGTGTATTCCAACAGCACATTTAACACGTTCAGATAAAGAATGTTATTGAATTAAACAGATAATTTTTGTGGAACATAGATCGAGGAATAGGTAATACCGAAGGAATCTGGGCCAGCCACAAAACAAACTCGTTTAATTTGACAGTTTATGACCCCTCCTCATATCAGCTCATCGATATCATTGACCGCAGCAAAGCAAGTGCATTGGGTTTAATTATTCCCTCAGTTGCCAATCCGCTCGCAATCGGGCCAGAGCCGCCGCACCGTTAACGAACTCCCGGAATGTGTGTGTGTTTTTAGCTACCTCAAATCCACAGACGTTCGAGTTATTCAATTATAACGCGACCAGATACACAAAACTCGTTTCAAAAATATTGCAGTGTTTCATTGTTTAAGCAAGGGATACATTCTACAGGATATATTCCGATGGGCGCCACAGATAATAACAGTGATGTAAGTAGATACTTAGCTTAGACAAATAGCTTAACCATTTATTATCCATTCTGTAAAAACTTATATTATACCCTTTTAAAATTTGACCCATGCAATGGGTTATATTTCTGTTCTTTTCGGGTTCTTATTAAATTATAAAATTTTAATGGATATGATAAAAAATTCTTTGCATATCCGTATATCCAACATTCACTCAGTTCCTCCTAAAATGGCACAGTCTGCCCGCGCGTATTGACACCACGAGCAGACTCAGCTGCATCAGAGGGACATATCATTTCATATCTAAAATTATACAAATATTTGTAATGCTTCTAATGGTAATATATTCTGGCCGAACGTGAGACTCGGGACAGGTGAAATATTAAAATTCCGCAGATTAGCCATTGCATCCGAGCCAATAAGGATTTGGCTATCAGCGGCAGTTTCATACAGTCTCAGTAGTACATACGATTCACGATAAATACATCTGAAATGGACAGATAACTGATTTTGTTTTCATTAATCAACAATTATGCTTTCGATGAACGTGCTTGTATAACTGTAATGTGTATCACTTTTTTGCACTGGTCACCCATGCTTGATTGTGTTTATGATTAGAGCAACCAATTCTGGACAAAGGCACGTTTGTCGTCAGCTAATTAAGGTGATTGCTTTTTTAATTTGTTAAAGCGCGAAATGGAACCCATTCCTCTCAGTGGACAGGAAATAATTTTCCTACTGTCGACCTCTTTTAATGCCTCTTTATTATTATTCCTTTATTAATAGAGTTAAATATAGTGTTTATAAGAAACCAGCTGTGATGCTCAGTTTGAAAAAAAAAACAGTGCTATCGAACTCATCAATAAGGATGTGGCAAACGACAGCATGACACATTACCTACAGAAGGTGCGGTCATCCAGCTCATTTGCGGTGCTATTTGATTCGTTAGTTTCGTTTTTTTCTCTCGGTAAAGTGCGTAACCATAAAACATAATTAATATATTTACCAACAAAACCCTTAATTCGCAAAGTTTTCGCCACCTTGTGTGTTGTATCATCAGTGGGCTCCCTCCAGAGAGAGAGAGAGAGCGAAAGCTTCTAACAGTAGTTGCCGGCACAATTATGTGCTCTTTTCTGGGAGCTTTTAGCCCCCCAATAAATCGGCATGCATTATCGCGTACTCAGGCTGCTCCAAGCCTTCAACGCTGGCATTACCAGTGCGCTTCCCATGTATCGTCAAATATAAACAATTATTCTAAATAATTGAATAAAATTGTTGGTGGTGGAATGTATGAATTTGCATACGGCCACGACACCTTCTCACCTGTAGAAGTACCATAGTGTGTTACACAACACTGCAAACCGACCGCCGAGCCCGCTACGATACAACAAATTTTGTTAACAATCATCACACGCACTGTTAATGTTCGCGTGTGCTCCAAAGTGTTCTTAACAAGCAAAGTTCATCAATATGGCAAATCAAAATTACCCTGCCGAATCACAACAGTTATACTCGCAGCCCACACGAGTGGAGCTGCTGTCGCCGCAGACGAATATAAATCAGGTGAGAGAGCAAACGGTTCTTTAACTGAGCACAACACTCTCCTCTCCTCTCTGCAAGATCTCTTTTGTGTACCTCTCTAACTGTAAACTATTCTATTTCCTGCTTGTGCACTCTTGCATCTTTTCCTTTGTTGACTATGCAGTTACATATGTACATTACATACATGTATTGTGTTTGTTGGATGCTGTTATTTTATCTCGGAATAAAGAACATAATATATACTACACGCGTCTCTTACCCTCTGTACTTTATTTACATGTGTATGTACATATATGTTTGGAAATACTTAAAATAGATTAACACACAGAACGCTTTTATATACAATATATATTTATTCAGTGGTCTTATGTGCAGTAAAACCAGTAGTGACATTGACTATGTATATAAACACCTATACATACAAACGTGTACACTGTACTTTCGTACAGCCGCATATTTGGGGCAATGTTGCGATCTTTTAGTTCGTTTTATCAGCTGAATTTCCAGGCATTCCTTATCGGCTTATAAATAGACACCGCCATTCTAATTCAATTATAGCAGTTTGATTAAAAGTAAATTTCGAATAAATCTAATCCCATTGCTCTTGAAAAGAAAGAGAAAGTTTTTGACCCTGGGTCAGTGTTAGCCATAATTAGCGACAATTATTCAGATTAAAGCATTCCATTCCGGGAATAAATCAGTACGTTATGACCCCAACAACAATGACGCACCGCACACAAGCAAAACGCTATCAGAGTCCAACATCTATGCGCACTTAAATATTTTTTCAGAAATAATAGCTCTAATACTAATTCAAATCATTGCAGAAACCGAAATGGGGCAAGCTAATGTTACTGATGGCCATGGCCACCACCTTAGGCGGAGCAGTGTCGACGGGCTACTGCATAGGCGTTATCAATGCTCCCTCCAAGGTGAGTTCCGACCCAGCCTAAGTATCTATCCAGTGGCAGCAATATTAACTCCCCTATCTTTACAGTTCATGAAAATTTGGTGTAATCAAACGCTGCATGACAACTATGGCAGCAACCTGAGCGAAACCGGACTGGATTTGCTGTGGTCGAGCATTGTTTCTGTTTTCCTGGTCGGTGGCGCCATCGGCTCGCTGGGCGGGGCTGGGGCGGCCAATAAATTCGGCAGGTATGTGTGGCCGTTAATCAGTCAGATAAGCCGCTTATATAGAGTTTTTTATGTCCCCTAATGTGCAAAACAAATGCCAATACGACCTTAGAATATTCAGTAGGGCATTTATTCAGCGCAAATCAAAACGGAAACGATTAATAGATTAATTTTAATCTCTCTCTTTGCAGAAAAGCATGCTATCTCATTTGCGGGGGGCTGTTTACGGTCGGAGCGGTGCTCTTCTTTTTCTGCCGCGCGGCCAACTCCGTCGAAATGCTGTTGATTGGACGCTTCATTGTCGGGCTAGCATCGGGCCTCGTAACCGCGACCTTGCCCATGTATCTGTCCGAGGTGGCTCCGCTAGCACTGCGTGGAACGCTGGGCGTCTTCTGTGGTGTGGGTGTGACGGGAGGCGTGGTCGTGGGACAAGTATGCAGTTTGGCCGATGTTTTTGGCACCTCAGATCTCTGGCACTATGCGTTGGCCGCATACATGGGCCTGATCATTGTGGGCTACCTGCCCTCGTATCTCTTCCCCGAGAGCCCCAAGTTCCTGTACATAGTCAAGGGCAATCGTGCGGCGGCCAGGCGAGAGCTGCAGCGACTGCGTGGCGAGGATGCGGAAGAACTCATCGCACAGGAGCTGGCCGAGATGGAAGCCGAGACCAATGCCAAGAAGCAGACAAGCAGATTCTGCGATGTGCTCCGCGATTCCCGCTATCTGCTACCGCTTGTCATTGTCTGCTGCTTCCACGGCGGCCAGCAGTTGTCGGGCATCAATGCAGTGAGTAGTGATATTCGTTTAAAACATATTTATATCGGATTTTCATTATACTGAACATTTTGCAGATCTTCTACTACTCGGTTTCCATCTTTGAGAAGGCTGGCCTCTCTACAGCGAATGCCCAGTGGGCCAATTTGGGTGCTGGATGCCTGAATCTGGCCGTCTCGCTGATGGGCCCTTGGCTGATGGCCACCTGCAACAGACGCACCCTTATGATGTTCTCCTGTGCCTTGTGCTCCGTCTTCCTCTTTACAATTGCCTTCGTCTTGTACTATATCGTAAGTTTTTCCTTCTTGCTTGTTCCATCTGATTGCATTTTTTGATTCTCGTTTGTTATGAATTTTAGGACTTTGTCAGCTGGTTTGCCTCCGCCTGCATTTTCTGCATCATGGGCTACATTTTCTTCTACCAGTTCGGCCTGGGCCCCATTCCGTACTTCATTGGATCAGGTAATTTGAGGCCGGCCCGCCAGTCGCGTGACGACGCCAGCTGCCACAAGCGTCGAAGTAAAAGTCGAGTCTCGTGATGCCGCCAGTTGCTCCAATTTCAAAGCATTCAGTCTATAATTGAATTGAACGAGGTTCATTGGACCAGTTGTTTATGACAATAGGCAACTCCAGACACTCTGTCGTTGTCGTTGATCGCCGATCGTCGCTGGCTCAATTACTGGACTGCTAACTGATACGAATTATGCCTTTTCAATTTGCAGAACTGTTCGAGGTGGCCCCTCGCTCCGTGGCCATGTCAATGGGCAGCCTGGCGTCATGGACGTGCAATTTCATAATTGGCATATCCTTCCCTAGCGTGCAGAATGCCTGGGGCGCCTTTGTCTTCCTGCCGTTCTCCATTACCTGTGTGCTGCTCTGTTTGCTAACGAAATTCTATCTGCCGGAAACACGAGGGCGGGATCCCTCAGAGGTGGCACCTCTCGTATCGAAGGGTTTCCGGTCCAAGGTCAAGTGATACCTGCCGCAAACGCACGTCTTACACTTAGATATAATTAGCTAATGATAGGGTGTCTCTTAAATGTACAATTGCAAAGATGAGGCCGGGTCTTGTACCTTGTGCCTTCATCGACAATAAGCCAAGAAGCCGAACCAATTTTTTATCTTTTATACGTCATAAGTTTTCTGTAAAAAAAAATAAAAAATATGAATGAGGAACTAACTTTAAGTCCATACGGCCCGTCCCTTATCGTCGCACAAGTTCAATTAAGCGCCCTGCGGACGGCACTCCAACTAATACTTTGTTAATTAGATTTATTGTTGTAAAGAATGCGCCACAAAAGCGGGATCCGCAGATCCAACTGTGGATGCCCTTTCCTCGTGCTGGCTCACTTGTGCTCTCTGCTCAATGTATGCATGTTAATGAGCGTTTGATTGGATCAGATGGATGCAGTGATTTAGGAACTGAAAATAAAATCACATTTATATGCGACACGGGAGTATTGTGCACTCTATAGTAGTGTGTTAAAGCGATCGGATATGTATGTTTAGTGCAAATGGAAGCGCCCATGTCAGTGATAAGGAAACAAGTAGAACAATACACGACAAATTTATCTATGGCGGGCTCTGTAGGGGCTGTAAGCGTAGGAGCAGTGTTTCCAAACATTCTCCGTATGCAATTGACACAGGCTGACTCAGGCAGGTGTCTGTCTGGTGGAGAGTGAGAGCTCCCCAACCAGATCCGTGACACTTTAGTTTTGGCTCTTCACGTAGCAGCATCGCGGATTTGGTTGTTCGTGGCTCATCGCTCATCATGGCCTTTGTTATGGTGACTTGCTGATTTGACAGACCCTCTCTCCTTTCGGGAACGAGTTTTTCGCTTAAGTCTTTTGTTTGGCTCTCGATAAACATTTGAATTACTTTGCTATCTTTGCAGCACGTCACGCCGGCTAAAGGCCGCGGCTGGAACACGTTTCTGCTGTTCATCTGTCTAAGCGTTACGGTGGGCACCACCATTCCTGTGGGATACTTCATCGGCGTTCTCAATGCACCGGCCGAGCTCATCAAGCGCTGGTGTGAGGATATCCTGGCCAGCGAGTACGACACCATCGTAAGCTCCAGCCAGCTAGATATACTGTGGACCAGCATCGTCTCCATCTATCTGATTGGGGGCATTTGCGGGTCCTGTTTCAGCGCCTTGTGCAGCGACAAATACGGCCGGTGAGTGGGACAAAATGGTGGAGTCCTCACTCAAGCTAACTCTGTGATTTATCTTGCTGCCTCTTTCAGGAAGGGCTGTCTCATGATAAGCGGCGCGATTCTCGTAGTTTGCGGCATGCTTTTTACCTGGTGTCGGGCTGCCAAGTCATTGGAGATGCTGATGGTTGGACGCTTCTTGGGCGGGATCGCCTCTGCCTTGATCTTCACCGCCCAGCCCATGTATCTGCTGGAGCTGGCTCCGTCAGAACTGAGCGGCAGTGTGGGCGTCTTCACCTGCATTGGGGTGACGGGTGGCATTTTGCTCGCACAAGTGGTGACCCTCTCCCAGTTGCTTGGCAACGAGAACCTGTGGCCCTACGCCCTGAGCTTCTACACACTGCTGGTGCTCGTCTCGCTGCTGCCCATGTGGTGGTTTCCGGAGAGTCCTCGCTGGCTCTACCTGCACAAGGGCGACTCAGCCGGCAGTGAGCTAGCGCTGCGGCGTATACGCGGCCAGGGGGCCGAGGAGGAAGTGCAGCGGGAACTACTCGAGATGAAGGCCACGTTGGAGGCCCAGGCTCAGGCCAGCAGCAAGGATAGCTCCCTATGTCAGGTTCTGGGTGATAGAGAGCTGTTTCTGCCCTTGCTTTTGGTCTGCTCCTTCCAAGCCACCCAACAGCTCAGTGGCATCAATGCTGTAGGTCCTGCAGCTTCCGCTTTAATCTGTGATGAAATTGATGCCGATTCGAATCCTTTCAGATCTTCTTCTACTCCCTGTCCATTCTGACTCAGGCGGGCTTCTCGCCGGAGGCAGCCACCTGGCTGAATCTGGGCATTGGCGGATTCAATCTGTGCACTTCCTTGCTGGGCCCGCTTCTGGTCCACAAGTTCCCGCGTCGTCCTCTGATGATGTTGTCCTGCGCCGTTTGCGCCCTTTCGCTTCTGGCCATGTCCATTGGTCTGTACTTCCTGGAAAGCTCGGGGAGCACGGTGCTGACCTATTTCTGTGCTGCCTTCATCCTCATCTTCATCCTGGGCTTCCAGATTGGTTTAGGTCCCATAGCCTACTTTATTGGCTCTGGTTCGTATCTGTTTAGCTCTCGTTTTGGCATTACCAGCTCATACAAGATTTGTTTCTTCCGCAGAGCTGCTCGAGGACTCGCCCCGTCCAGTGGCCATGTCGATGGGCAGCCTCTTCTCCTGGATTGGCAATTTCCTGGTGGGCATGTGCTTTCCCCTGCTCCAGAGCGTCTGGAGCTCCTTCGCGTTCATGCCCTGCATGTGCGTGTGCATCTACTGCCTGCTGCTCACATGGCGCTATCTGCCGGAAACGCGAGGACGCGAGCCCAAAGATGTCAAGCCGCTGATGAGCCACGGACTACTCTCGAAACTGGACTAGAACTATGGATGGTCTTCAGTAATCTACATATATATAATCAGTAATCATTATAATCAGTATAGTCACTTAATAAAAATCCAAAATGCGACCAACAATCGATTTCGTGATCAAAGGAGGCTGCGTTTTATCTGTCCGGCATCTAGGAATCCAGCAAAAGCTAAAATACACCCACAATGGACGAGAAGAAGCAGGGCTGGACAGCGTTCCTGCTGCTGATCTGCGTGTGCATCACCTTGGGGGCCGTCATTCCCATCGGATACTCGTTTGGCGTGATCAACGCACCAGCCCAGGTGGGTGGGTGAAGAGGAGCCATAGCTCAATACTAATCCCTTATTAGTTCATCAGACTTTGGATCTTCGAGTCGGCCCAGTCCAGATACTCGACCGTCTTGGGCGACTCTCAGCTGACAACTCTGATGGCCTGTGTAGCGTCCATGTTCCAAGTCGGTGGCATTGTGGGTTCTCTGGTTGCGCCCGGCTGCAACACGAAGCTGGGACGCAAGGGCAGCCTACTTGTCAGTGGAGCCCTGCTCACCGTTGCCGCGATTCTGCAGTTGTTCTGCCGCATGGCTAGCTCGGTGGAAATGCTGCTCCTTGGGCGACTGACAGGCGGCATAGGAGCTGGCCTGGTCTACAGCACTCAGCCCATGTATCTGGTGGAGCTGGCGCCGGCGGAACTGAGCGGCAGCGTGGGCGTCTTCACCTGTATCGGGATCACAGGCGGGGTTGTGGTGGGTCAGTTCTTTTCCTTCGATTTCCTTTTGGGCACTAGCAAGCACTGGCATTGTGCCCTGGGTGGCTATGTGATACTGGTGATCATTGGCCTTGCGCCGCTCCTCTGGTTCCCCGAGAGCCCCAGATACTTGATGTCCAAGGGCAACAGGGGTAAGACCCGAGCGATTCTTGTGCGACTGCGGAAGAGCGAGCAGCGCGTGGACACGGAGCTGGCGGAGATTGAGGCTGCCTTGGCCGTCGCGGTGGAGAAGAGTAGCATGGCGGACGTGATCCGCAACAGCAAGCTGACGATGCCCCTGATCATTGTGTGCTCCTTCCATTTGGTTCAGCAAATGAGCGGCATAAATGCGGTAGGCGGTGGGATATGGCATTGCCCAGACAGGGCCATTCCAGCATAATCTTTCTCCCGCCCCCAGATCTGGTTCTATTCCGTGTCCATTTTCACAGATGCTGGATTCACCTTGGAAGTGGCCTTGTGGCTGAATTTCGCCGAGGGAGTGCTGAACTTTTTCGTTGCCCTCTTCGGACCCTGGATGATGGCCAGCTTTAACAGGCGAATCATGATGATGCTCTCCTGCCTATTATCATCCATTTTTCTGTCTTTGCTCAGCGTCGGGCTCGAGCTTATGGTAGCAACACCTTGAATAGACGTATACCTTTGGCATACGCTTACGTATCCTTTCACCTTAGAGCTCGTACCAAAAGGTTTCCTACGGCTGCATCCTCTTTCTGTCGCTGTACATTGTTGCCTTTAACCTGGGTCTGGGACCCATGCCCTTCTTCATTGGCTCTGGTGAGTATCCGAAATGAGCATGTGCTATGTGCATCACTCTTTGGCCTATTGATAGAGATCTTCGAGGTGTCGCCACGTCCCGCTGCAATGGCCTTGGGCAGCCTGACCAATTGGCTATCCAACTTTCTGCTTGGCATGGTGTTCCCCCTCCTGCAGTCGGGCATTGGACCGTTTGCCTTTATACCCTGCTCTCTGATATGCCTCTATGGATTTCTCCTGACCTGCCGCTACTTGCCGGAGACCAGGAACCGCAATCCCAAGGATGTGGCGCCATTGCTGCAGAGAGGCCTCAAGTCGAAGATCAAGTGAAACTGAAAGTGAAAATTTAAATATATGTATGTTAGGGTATGCGTACGTCGGTGCGAGTCTAGCGAAAAAGTATTGTAGAATGCGCTCTGCTCTCTCCGTCTCGTCAGCCTCCTCTCCACCCTCCTCCACATAGACGATCGCCACGGCCAACAATGGAGGCAGGCAGGGCGACGCGACGTCACAGGTAATGCGTCAAGATTAGCGCTTTGTGTATGTTGTCTATAAATACAGCCAGTGGGCCACAGTGGGCCACGGAGCGTCGAGGAGAGCGCACGCGGCTTGCGAATGAGGCACTTGCTCCGGGATCGGGTCGAATTGGTTTGGCAGCGGCAACGGCAGCGCGCACACGAAAGTGAATTGAAGTGAAAAGAAATGAAGTAATGTGCGGTTAAAAATACACCAAGTAACGAAACAAATACAAGACGCTGATGTTAATGTTGATGTGCGGTTTGTTGTGCAGCAACAGCATTAAATAATTTCCAATAGAATAGAATTCCCAATCCAAATTCGAAGGCATTCGGTGCGTTAAATAACACTGATAAAATAATATACAGAGCAGAGGCGCGTACCGTACAAACATAAATACTCACATCGTTCTGTTCGGTTCTGTTCTACATGTACAATTCGAAAATACATCAGATCAGCGAAACCGAAACAGAAACAGAGCAGAGCAGCATTGAGATAGCGGTGCTTTCTCATTCATGACGTCACGGCCACGGGTGCACGAGGTGAGCATCTGGCAAGGAAGAACGCAGCCCAGCGCAGCGGCAGGCAGTTGGGGCCAGAACAAAACGACTCTGGCAACTGTCATAATAAACAGGTTTGTAATTTGGATAAATAGCAGCGGGAATAGGAATGCATGGGGGTGGAGGTCCTACCAGGAGGCTACGGCGAGGATCACGACAGGGTGTAGTGGTGCAGGGTGTAGTGGTGCAGGGGGTGGCGCACGCAAACCGATACGCATTCAATACACGCATTTCCCCCCACCCCACACAAAGTATGCGGTCAATGCACGAAAATCAGTTTTTGGCTCCGTCCGTCACTGTCCGTCCGTGTACTGTCAGGTCTGTTGGTGGCTTGGCCAGAGTATTCTGGCCATCAATATGCGTGGACGTGGATGTCGTCGTTGTGGTTTCTTATTTTTGTTTTTGTACGTGTTTTCTTGTTTTTCTTGTAAGTATTGCGATATTAGTGTGTCATTTTGCTCTTTTCGTCCGGTATAATTAAATTTGAAAATCTCTTCTCGTGTAGCCGCTGACACTTAACATTCTGTGCCTGTCTGTCATATTTAAGCAGCTTTTTTCGTTTCTAATTTTCTTCTTGGCATGGCAAATTAAATGCTGAAAATTAATTGTGCAAGTCTGCTGTCTGAAGGATCTGCACCGTGACTCAGCCTCTGTCTAATGAGCCCCCGAACAGACAGATGATTGACAGATGGAACGTAATACTAACAGAATTCGGAACTCTACGGAAAAATAAAAATAGGGAAATTCCGCTCAGCGGTAGTCCTTACATTTCAGTTTCCTACAGAAAAGCGGTTTCCTTAAGTGTTTTCCAAAAAATTCCAGATGCCCATGACGCATTTTAGTTCTTAACTAGAAGGCCAAGAAAAAGTTGAAAGAGCCACTTCCAAGAAATAAATATACATATGTAGGTAACAATAAAAATGCTGATCAGAGTAGGGGCGTAATCGCCTACAATGCATCCATTTTCTTGATATAGCATCATATGTATATCGATTGTTTTGATCTTCCACCAGTCCAATATACCCATGACCCATGGGGTAGAGATAAAAAGCAGGCCAGCCCAGAACTACAATACATTAATTAGCGAGCAGTTTCCGCTGTCTTCAGCTTTGATCTTTATTTGCGGCTAATCTATGGATTTTTGGGTAAGCAGCCCCCAGCATAAATGTCTTGAAAGGCTATTCAAAGAGCAATTATAATTAAAATATCCACGCAATGCAGAACAGATATTTTGTGCAATAGAAACTGACTTTACGGCCTGATGGACCCCAGACAGCGATGGCGCATTGCGCTTTGCCATCCAAAAATATCGCGGAATAACTCGTCAAGATTGCCATTTAATTGCCGACTACAAACCGGACCGGACTGCACTCCGCCGCACTCTTCAGTGACCGGGACCCGATCGTCCTAATTGAGCTGTACCTCCCCTGTATCTTCTCCTCTGAGATCATCTTAATCATTCTACGAATATCAAGAATATGCTCGCTCGTAGACATTCCATTTGGCAGGGAGCTGCTTTTTAGCTCGGTTCCGCCCCTAATGTGTTTTTCTTTTCGCGTCCCGTTTTGTGTATTTTTCGTAGACTCCCCCCCGTCTACCCTACGAGTCGGCTCCCAGTGTTTTTTAGTCTGTGTTTGAATTCGGAATCTCTTTTAGTTACGAGTACGAACACAATATGTTTTCATTGTAAATAATGCAAACATCGATTGCAAATTAGTTTTAATTTATGCCCTGCCCTTGTCGGGGGGAGGGGACACTCATCATGCGTATTAGAATCAATATCAATATATTTCCCTGAATATCCAAGGCCAGCTCCAAAAACTATCGTTTGCCGCAAAAAACTATGGGCGGCAATAAAAGTGTTTCTCTGGCCACAAATTAGACTAATGACTGTGGTTTGGGGCTGGGGCTGGGCCTGGGGGCGGCTGTCCAAAGCAGAAGTTTATAAAAATAATCTCAAATGAACTCGTATTTCACACCCACTAAATAAAACCTTAGACAACGAAATGAAAAACTAAACAACAGCAACAAAAGGTGTTTTGGCGTTTGGCAACCGCTACCACAGACGACGGACCTCATCGACAGACAACGAATCGCACCGCACCGCATCGCATCATTAGGAACTCTCCAATTTGACGCCATCGCTACGCCATTAATTCTTGAATGTAGACGAGTGTCATCCTCCGTCCACGCGAGAAAATTGAAATACCACACACAAGCGGTAGATCGATCCGTGGGGATGGCATGGGATGGGATGAGATGATGTGACTGTTCCATAGGCCAGCTGCCAAGATTGTAGTCCAATAATTCATGTTCATGTTGGCCATTTATTAAAAAACAAACAAACACACATAGCATTAAGATATATCGGGCAGCACTCCACAGGCATCCTTTCGACTATAAGATACCCTGTACATCTCTTACCAAAACGATCTTCCTCAGAGATGTATTTAAACTTCAAAAAGTATAAGTTGATCTTCAGGGAAGCTACTAATAAAATCTGATAATATTCCTATTTTTATTTTCTGATGGTACTTACAGTCTCGAGCCATTTCGATTTTTCATTCTGCTATCTAAATTTTTTTTGTTCGCCTGCTGATTTTAAGGGCGATTACAACATCAACAACAATCCATTACAAGCAAAAGCACTTGCCGTAACACACACCTGGTACCCAGCATACATATGTATGTTGTGAAGAGATCTATGTATATGACTTGTACAATTTATTCCTTCACTCCTCTATTCTTTTTCTATTTAATGACAAATATTAGAGCTGCTTATACTATTTCTTTATATCTCGCTCACTCCGCCTGGGGCGCCACTTACTGAGGAAAACAGTGGAAACAGCGAGTGCATGGAACCAAAATTTCACATTCTAATAGATACATAAGTCCGTTCCCTAAGAAATTACAAGAATCTCCGTTTCATTTGAAGCACAGCTACCCTTCTTTCATTCATTCCGTAGTTGCCTGCTTAATTATTACTATTTATATGAATATTTTCTCTTGATTAATCCGCACGCATATTCACACGCATGAATTCACTACGCAATGCGGAATGGAATCTCTGATCGCCTGGAAATTCTGTGTAGCATAGCATGTACATATGTATATATGTACTCGTAAACTACGAGTAGGTGCAAAATGGTATCCAAACTCTGTCCGGACAGTACTAAAACAATGTATCAAGATCTTTACGAGTATGCGTTGCAGATCGTATATTGCACGATAATCCCAGACTAGACTATAAAAATAAAACACCTACTCGTACAGGCAAGACAGCATACTCGTACGGGCACACACATGAACACTCATTCGTACGTTCCGAATCCGTCCATTGCTCGCAAAGATTTATGGCCGCTAAGGCTAAGCACTTTGATAATATAGCCAGCGTTTTGTTTATTTACCACTTTGTGTGTTTGGGCTAAACTACGAGTAATCACGGATATATTTAGCGATAGGTGTGCAGGAAATCCTTTGGGGCGTCACTCAAGCCCTCATATCGTATATTTACAGCTCTACTGCGGTCCCATCGTCTCCCCAAACGCCCAATGCCAATGGGGGCCAGGCGCAGGACACTCGGCTCGAAGCATGTCCAAGCAAACGCCAGTGGAACGCCCAGCGATATCGGAAACGAAACGGAAACGAGCTGCTAAGCGGACCCGAGCACGAGGCCAGACATGTCCTCACGGCGGAGCTCATTCCGCCGGAAGGAGAAGCCAGCATTTCAACGATTCAAGGATCACTGCCGCCACTTCACGGCCTTCATGTTCAGCAATGTGGGCATCATACTGCTAGTCACCTTCTACACGATTGGCGGCGCCTTTATATTCCAGGCCATCGAAATCTTCGAATACGAGCGACTCAGGTCGGAGAAGCCGCATCGGTTCATCGAGCGCAATGTCAGCGGGGAGTGCCTCACCCGCATCTGGGAGCTGACGGCCGAAAACATTAGTTTCTTCGACCACAAGGCCTACAGGAAACGGTGAGATATAGCTAACAACTGAGCAAATCATAAACTAAACTAGACTATTCTGCGCTTTTAGTGTCAATGACGTACTTCTGGAGTACCAGCGGGCGATTGTTAAGAAGCAACTGAAGGGACCCGATGTGGAGCAATGGAGCTTCTCGGGGGCCTTTCTCTATTCACTGACCGTCATCACAACGATCGGATATGGTAACATAACACCCCATTCCGAGTGGGGTAAGCTGGCGACCATTCTGTATGCGATAATCGGGATGCCTTTGTTCCTGCTCTACCTCTCAAACATTGGCGATGTGCTGGCCAAGTCCTTCAAGTGGATTTACTCCAAGGTCTGCCTGTGCCGCATATGTCCTGGCGTGGCCAAGCGCCGGATAATACGGGAGAGACGAAAGATGCGACATCTTGCGCGGGCGGTGAGTGGGAGCGTCTCTCATCAAGTGGGATATCATCACACATATAATTTCAGCTCCAAATGCACCACATGGAGAGTGGCGGCGGAAGCAGTAGCTACTCCAGCAGCAGCTCTACCACCAACAGCAACAGCAGCAGCAGCACCGACTACACGAAGAGCTCTTATCGCAGCTCCAGCATCGTGGATGTGGCGTACAGCGGATCCGATTCGGATATTGAGCGAGAGATACGCGGCAGCACGGATGAGATAACTGTCCCTCTGACAGTCTGCATTTTTGTCATGGTCGGGTAAGAGCTGCAGACTTCTCAAAATGCTGCCACACAGAGATCCCTTAAACACGCTGCACTCCTTCTCTTTCAGGTACATTCTGTGGGGTGCCTTGCTCTTCGGTCGCTGGGAGGACTGGAACTACTTGGATGGCAGTTACTTTTGCTTAATCTCGCTCAGCAGTATTGGATTTGGTGATTTGGTGCCAGGCGACCGGGTGGTAAGATCATCACGAATACAAATAAGAACAGTCTATGACCTTTCTCTTGATAGATAACCGCCGATAGGGACAAAGTTGAGGTCAGCTTTATCCTCTGTGCCGTATATCTATTGCTGGGAATGGCCGTGATTGCCATGTGCTTCAATCTGATGCAGGTAAGTGATCGTATTCTATCGTTTAATGGATCTAATGATTCTTCTTTATGACAGGAGGAGGTCGTACACAACATACGAGCTATTAAGCGGGGATTCAAAGCATGCTTCCGTTGTCGCAGCTCTTAGAGGCCTCTGGTCCGGGGCTTGGGTTCCCAATTACAATTACGTTTTATCGTACAAAATTATAATTATTTAAATTTATTATCTTTAGGTAGATTTGTACATATAGTAGGGCTAACTACGACTAAGTAGGACTAGAAAGAATATGTTTCTTCATGAAAGGGACATTTAATGCGCTGTTACACCCTAAGACATATTGCAATTGCCTTGAAGGGCGAACAGTAAATTTTGAAAACGTAGACAAATCAGCGGCAATAAATCACATGCGCTTCATCCATTTCAATGGCTTTTTATGTACATAATCTAAACGCTTTTGTCTTGCCAGCAAAGTCTTCACCTCGTGGTCTAGTTGCAGCTGAGAGCTGCCGGACAGCTGTATGTAGTTGGGCACTGTGGAGGAACGCCTATCTATGCAGGCCTCCTGAAACTGTTGGACCAACTCTTCGGCTATCTTCCCTTGGGCGGACGTTGTCAGCAGATCGAAGGCAGTGATTTTCAGCGCATCAAACTGTTGTTTTGTCTTGGCAGTGACCTGCCTTTGGATGATTTCCTTTTGGACAACAGGCAAGCTGATAGTATTTTGCAGGTCGTAGGGCTCAATAGTCTTGTGTCTGTCCTCAAGGAAGTTCCGCCTGCGCACTTCTATATGCATGCTCGGATTTGGACCCCTCGTTGCAGATAGTAGTTGCTGTTTCTTGTTTTGCACCGGCGACCATTTCGGCGGCGTCTTGGCTTTGCCGATATTGTTGGTCTTACGACGCGCGTAAGTGCGCTCCGGCGGCTTCACCCGCATTGAGCTTGTCAGAGGTGGGCTTGCGTTCAAATTAAAGTTGGGTGTGCTCGACACACTCATCATCGCGTCTGTGATGCTCAACACTTCAGGCGGCAGAAGCGGAGGAGGGGATTCTAAGCTGGAGTTCGAATAGGACTGGTTTACATGAAGAGATACGTCCTGTATCTCGGATTCGAATGGAATTGCTTGGCAACGCGCTGGCTCTGGTGTCAGCTCAACGGTTTTGTTGGCAGCGCGGATTCGCCGCATAGAAAGTGAAGTTGGAATTGCTGGGCTACGCGCTGGCTCTGGTGTCAGCTCAACGGTTTTGTTGGCAGCGCGGATTCGACGAACAGAAAGTGAAGTTGGAGTGCTCCTTGCCACAGGTGGTGGTTGTGTAGACGAAATCATCCTCTTCGGTGCTCGCACCGGCGGACCACTGCTCACAGGTGGAACGGTTGGGTATGTGGTCAAGCTGGACTCACTGCAGCACCGTCTATTCAGCATAATGTTTTGGAGGGTGATCCGGTCTTTGACAATCTGCGGTATGAACAGCTCCGTGTCATACCCCGGGCACTCCACCATCACCACGGCCCTTCCCGACAGCAACTGAATTGTGAATGATAGCTCCGCCCGCGGACTTTTGCTCACTAGTGACGGCAACGACGGATTCGATTTTGGTAATGTGGGTGCCATTGGAATGAATTAACGTAAGCCTTTCGATGGGGATAATTTTTACCGAAATTAATATCAAAGTTGTAGCAAACTGTTTGTGTGATGGCTGTGTAAAAGAACGATGTAAGCAACTGGAAAGAACAACTAGAATGAAGTAAAACAAACTGTGAACTTACTGAAATGTTTCCGGCTGTTTTTGAAAAATTATGATAAAATTTGAATTTGTTTATCAAAAAAAAGAGAGGCTTCGATTGTGCTCGTGATGGAATTTTTATAATTATTATAGGGCTGCAACATCGATAGTTTTTTTTATAGGGTTTTATCTCAGAAAAACGTCTGGTGCAGTGCAATACTAGGACTCTATGACTAGTTTGTCCTATCCTACTCGTATTTTCTGTTTTAATTAAATTATCACCTATAAATTAAATATAAATGTAATGAAAACATATCGATAGTTAATGATATCGCACTATTGGCAGTCGATAGTACGAAATTAGCAGGGCAAACGGTGAAAGAGCGAGAGAGCAACAATTCCAGACAATTTTTACGAACCTACTGCAATCTGTTTATTTTGTTGATGTATAATTCAATAAAGTGACCAACAACCACGAAAAATTGTTTTCAGAGGACAAGGTATGCAAGAATGCCAGCGTGGCAGAAACCCATATAACCCATATTCGTAATCGGGGGGAAAGCCATAAAAGAAGCCAAAGAAAGTGGATAACAAAAACACTCACACACACGCAACACTAGTTGCCCTGCTGTTAACTATTAAAAATAATTATATACATATGTAATAAAGCAAAAAAGTTCAGCTTGTGCAGTGTTTTCAAATTGTATTCGCTCATGTGCCCTTTGGTCAAGGCGAAAATGAAATGTCGATGATTCATGCCGCCGAGTAACAAAACAAAACGCAAAAAAGAGAAGGTGGTAGACGACCAAACCGAACTATACGTTGCCTGCCCGCCCGAACCACCCATCACCCCTTCCTCTTGTCTAGCTATCTCTCAATTCCCGCCCGCCCCTGCCGTGTGCCAAAGAAACATGTTTAAATGATTATCTCATTTTGAAAACTCCAAAATGCATGAGAACATCGTAGCTCGAATTATAAGAGTGTGTGTGTTTTTGAGTTTATCCGTTTATATTCCTAAAAAGATACTTTACCTTGATTGGCTGTAAAACATCATCATTTTATGGACTTTGGCTACTCTGACACACTGACCTGAAAAGATAAATCTGTGAAGCAGCAGCAGCCCCAGAAAAGACCTCTCAAGACGTACGATGGATCGGCAACGGAAAGTGCCAATTATGAGGGGAATTGCCGCGAATCTGCCACAAGTGTATTCTTATCGCCGCTCTGGAGCTTAGATTCTTGCACGACACGGCTTTATCGCTTCTGGAAACTCTATTAATTGTGACTTTCTTTGTGTTTTAGTGAGCTCAGTCATTGCACGAATCACAATGTCGGATTCGGGTAACCAATCCTACTGCTCTCAAGTGGGTAACCGCACGTCTTTCTTCACGAGCGCCTACAATGGGATACCAGAGACCCTGATACTGAATACAATTTTCTGGATTCTGCTCATTCTGCTGTTCACAACGCTGCGGCATCAGGCGACCGACTTTGGCCGCTTGGCGCTGGTGAACAGCAATGGCAGCAAGAAACGCTGGACCGAGATATTCTATTCGCGAGCGACCAGCATGGTTGAGCCCCAGCCAGGCACATCCACGCAGGCGACCCCGCGACCAAGTGTCAACTCCCAAAACATCGGCGACTCCACGCCCCTGTCGCCAGTGCAACCAGAACAGGGCCTCTTTGGGTGGATTTGGATCACGTTTAAGCTGAGGAAAGAGACAATCTTGCTTCACACGGGTCCCGATGCAGTGCACTACTTGTCTTTCCAGCAGCATTTGATGGCCGTCATGGCTATCGTGACCCTCATCTCTCTGGCCATAATTTTGCCCGTCAATTTTCTGAACGGACCCAAGGATACGCCGTACGATGTGAATGCCTTTGGCCGGACAACGATGGCCAACCTGACGCCGGAGTCTCCTTGGCTCTGGGTGCACACAATCATTACCATCCTGTACATTCCGCTGGTGGTTCTCATCATGCGGCGTGCGTCGGGGCGCAATGCGTTCAAAAAGGCCGCAACGAGGACAATCATGATATCGAACATCTCGTCCAGCGATCGCAACAAGACAGTTGTGCGGAACTACATGCAGGAGCTGTTTCCAGATGTGACCATCGAGAGTGTCAGCATTGCGTACAACATTTCACGTCTGTATGTGCGGAACGCCGAGTACGAGCGGATACACGATGCCCGCGTATATTGTGAACACCATCGGAACCGGGACACTTTAATGGTAAAAGGATTTATGCAGCTTATAATCATTTATTGCAATTATATCTATCTTGCCAGGCCAAGCCGGACATGTGCTCGTGCAAAAAGGAGAATGCGTACGAGTACTATCAGCGCGAGGAGCGGAAATTAGCCGGAGACGTGGCCCGTTTGCGTGCCTCCACGATGAACGAGCCCTTGGACATTGCCTTTCTCACTGTGTCGACGGTGCAGGAGGCGCAGAACATAGTCACTCACTTCACGCCTGGAACCTATCGCCAGTGGGAGATGATGTTCGCCCCCTCGCCGGACGACCTTTTCTGGGAGAACCTGAATGTGAACAAGAGCCATTGGTATTTGAAATTCTTTTTCGTGAACTTTGTACTCTTCCTGTTCCTGTTCTTCCTTACAACGCCGGTGATGGTGGTCAACCTGTTGAATAGCCGTCCCTGGCTGAAGGATACGGAAGGCAAAATCTCACCGTTGGTATCCGAATTCCTGCCCACCCTGATGCTGTGGACGCTCTCCGCCCTGATGCCGGTGATTGTGGCCATTTCCGACAAATGGATGGGCCACTACACGCGCTCGAAGCAGAACTACTCGATCATGACCAAGTGCTTCAGCTACCTGCTGCTGATGATTCTGATATTGCCATCGCTGGGACTGACTTCGGCCCAGGCCCTGCTTGAGTGGGGCGTCACCAACGGAACCGGACGCTGGCAGTGCATTTTCTTGCCGGATCGTGGCTCCTTCTACGTCAACTACATCATCACTGCTGCGTTTATCGGTACTGCATTGGAGCTGTTGCGATTTCCCGAGTTGATTGTCTACATTTGGTCCCTGCTGAAGGCCAACTCCAAGGCGGAGACGCCCCACATCCGCAAATCCATTTTAATCGAGTTTCCCTTTGGCACCCACTACGCGTGGACCACGCTCGTTTTCACCATCGCGATAGTGTACAGCGTGTTCTGTCCGCTCGTCATGCCCTTCGCCATGGTATACATCTGCCTGAAGCATTTCGTTGATCGTCACAATCTGTACTTCGCATACGGACCCTCCAATATGATATCGCGCAAGGGTGGCAAGATCCACTCAACGGCGGTGACAATGACCAAGTTCTCGGTGGTTATCCTTGTGTTTGTGATGGCTATGATATGCGCTTTCCGCGGCGACGATGGTATGGCCCGCTTCCTGCTGCTGATCATCAGTTTGGCCATAACCCTGACTCTGTTCATGTTCATGTCTCCGATCAAACGATGCGCGGCCACCCGTCGTCCCAGCATTGTGGAGATAGCTGGCCCGGCCCCCGTCTATGTGCCCGACGTACTCAAGGATCATGGCATACGGACCAGTAGTGTGAGGCCATCTGTGGCTGGCTTCGGTGGTTATGGGTCGGACAGTGTCTCCGACTACGACAGCTCGCAGTATAGTGTTAACAGCGTGGAGACGTAAGCTGTGCCCAAAGCGGAGAAAGGACATGTATTTTCTTGTATATGGTACCAGTACCAATCTGTATCTCTAGTATAAGCCATTGAGAACCTTTCAAGTTGGCAAAACAAAGGAGGGAACACGAGGGAGGAAGAAGTACGTATTGTGATATCTGAATCAACCTCGTTGTCGTTTTTAGATGACTCGTAACGCGCACGCGACCGCTATATTTATTTCTGAATTGTATATAATCTATTCTATTCTGTCTACCCCTATATGATCTAATTGTAGCCTATAATATTCTACCTATTTGTATATATTTGATTCATTTGCTGAACGAACGCCTAACAAATTGCTCGAAAATGAGACGAGAGATGCTTGCAATATTAATAAGCTAGTGAAACACACAGTGCATTATATTATAGATGTTTTCACGTAATTTTTTATTTATGGTAAATAAAAAAAAACTAGTTTATGCGTATCCGTTTTACATACAGACGTTACGAGTACGAGAGCTATTATTTAATTTATTTAAATATATTTCATTTAGAAAACTAGCCTGCAAGTGTCGTCTCTTCTAAGGTTCTTTAATTGAATCCATTAAATATAGTATATAAACAAAAGACGGTCGAATCCAACAAATGTATGTATGGTTCTTTCACAGTCGGGTCGGGATACGGTGACGTGACCTGCATACTCTGCTAAAGGTCGTGATTTGTAAATAAAACGCTTAGTTTATTGAATGGATAAGGTAACTTACAAAAAGAATCTGTAGCAACGGCACTGCACTACATAGAGGCTACATATCATTATTATAGTTATGCGGCTGGCTGGCGCTCTAATCAACGCCGGACAGGCAAAGAAACACACCACACCAAATATTCAATGGACTTTTAGTATGTATGCATATGGTAAATAGAAATATGGATGTTACAATCAAATCAGTGTTCTCTGTTCGCCGTTCCCAGAAAAGTTATGCCACGTAGTTATACTGGTTCTGATTATCCTTGTCGCGCTCCATGTAGTCTCGATCGATGAGCGACTCAATGCGTTTCTTTAAATCAGCGGGCTGGAAAGGAAGAAAAGTGGCATTCAATTTGAATACAAATTAAGTCGAAAGTCAAGACTGGTAAACGCACCTTGACGGGGAAGGTTAGCTGATTGAACAGCTCGGTGATGAGTAGATTGTGGCTTAACGTTTTACGCATCTTCATGATGCGCACAATTGCCGCATCTATCTGGTATTGACGGTCCTGGAATACACGCTCCTCGGTCGCCTTTTGTTCCTCATTCTAATCGGGGGGAAATACATCAGTTTGCTGTTAAAGTTTGCAGCTCAAAAAGTGAAACTTACCGTCTCCTTCATCTGTATCTGATTGATTTTGATTCTAAACAATTTGTTTGTGAACTCGTTATTAAAATCAAACTGGTCGCCATCCTCGATCTCGCGACCTTTTGGTGTTTTCGTTATGACTCGGGCGCGTCCACAGGCCAGCGACTGGAGTGTTCGGCGCAACTCTCCACCCTCGATCATGGTTGCGGCCAATATCTCCTCGTAGCTAAGCACCGGCTTATCGTTGAACAAGAGCAGCACCAGAGCCTGAAACAGCGAAACCAAAAGCTCTTTTGGACCCTGCGTAAGACGGTATTAAGATCAGTTGAGGACCAAGCCATTCGAATGCGTTCGTTTTTCACTTACCGCCTCAAACTGCGCACGCAGCATGCAGTTGCCCAGCGTGGGTTGCCATTGTAGCTTTCGTCCGCTATGCTTTTCCAAATAAAACTTGTTGAATATCTGCTGTGGATTGATGAGCTGTGGCGGCATTGTGACCTCTGTGGGCGCATATGTTGGCCAGTAGCCCATTGTCAGTATACTGACGCACAGGTCCAGGTTATGGACATCGCGATTGTTGCTGAGAGCGTGACCGCGGAACGCTGTATTGATGTCGCGGCTCAGTTCCATGTCCTTAAACATGCCCTCCAGCTTCGACGTGAAGCCTCCGCCACATTCTTGTTTCAGTTTTGACAGCATACTCTTTTCCGAGTCCACGGAAGCCGACTTGCCCACAAGCAATCGCTTTGCCAGATCCTGGAGAAGGCACAGACGGACACATAATGGATGATTATAGAGTGCAAAAGCGAAAGCAAGTGTGCAATAACAACCTTCTTGTAAAAAGCCTCAAAGACATCCTTGCCGTGTATAAAGCGAAACAGGACCATGATCTTGTCCAATGTCTTCTCAAGCTCTTCATCGGTGGTACCCTTGTTGCCAGACCGTAGCTTCATGTCCACGTATTTTGCTAAGGAGTACAAGAATATGGAGTTACAGGACAAAACAAAGAAAAAAAGTGATGAAATTGTGACCTACCAATAAGTTCTGCTGGTTTATTGGCTCGCTGATTGATAAAGAACTCAAAGGCCTCGCGCAACGAATTCGTGAACTTTTCATTGCGTGCAAAGCAATTGCGGACAATGTAATCCATTTTATCTTTAAATTCAAGCAGATCCTGCACCATGCTCTTATCCTTTTCCGGGTCAATGACAATGGTGCGTCCCTTTTTCTGAAATACATGCATAATACGTAAAGATAAATTAAGCAATGTGTAAGCAAGGACGAAGGAACCCTTAGCTAACCTTAATGTATCCGTTAAAGTTTCCGCACAGCTCTGATGTGCCGTTTTTGACACGGCTAAGCAAACCGTATAGCATTGTTAGTTCGACCCATCTGTTGTCCTCCAGCAACGAGTCCAGACCCTTCTGCAGTATGGCCGTTAGGTGTTCGGCCAGCAGCTCCTTCTCAACATTGTATATAAGCGGATGCCTAAGAGGAGGGAATCCAAACATTAACCTTATGCCATTGAAGTAATACATGTACATACTTTGTGCTCGAGTCCAGATAGTGCAGCAAGCGCTCGTGTTCCTCGGCCAGACGCATGCTAACGTGCTGTAGGTAGCCGGGCACCTCCAGGTCCTGCATCATACGTTGACTCTCAGCCTTGTACAGTTGATTGGTGGCATCGAGGAACTTCTCCTCGAACGAACTGGAGTAGATCTGAAGATCGCACAGCATCCGTACCAAACTCTTGAGCAGACCGCGGTCCACAGACGCGCCCTGTCGTTCTTTTTCAATCAGCGTCAAGAGACCATCGACCGTACGCTTCTGGACGACGCTATTCTGAGCAAAGTGTATGCGAAAGAGGTCCAGCCCCATGTCCCATATTGAGTGGATAAATGAGTTTTGTAAAACATAGGTGCGATCCATGTACAAGAATATGCTGCGTATCATGATCATCTGCTGGCAGAACGAGAGCCACCAGTTATTGATTTTCTCCAGCAGCACCTGTAAGTTGGTCCAATGTCTAAACGTATGTTTATTTTGACGTTGCAGCCCACTTACCAACTTGTCCATGCTGCCCCCAGTGAGCTCCTTCAGCTTGATATTGCGCTTCACATGTTGCTCGGTCAGCTCCTTGAGCTTCGTATACAGCTGGGCGTCCATTTTATGACTGCACATATTCACAACGGCCTGGTAGAGCTCCTCCAGTGAATATTTAATGGGCTTCGACAGTTGTATGGCGATAACGGCCTCCTCGAGCTTCACATACGTGTCCTCGGAATAGTTATCGGGCAGTGTGGGTTTATCTATGGATACAATATAAGTACATAAGTTTGTTGGATAGTCATAACTAGAAATACCACCCACCTTTGAAGTTCTTAATCACTATCTTTTTGACATCGCCAGGCTTGCTGTTGTGGATGGCCCCCGTGCGATTAAGTAAGTTTGAGGTAGTTGATGCCGATCGAATCTCGCCATGGTTCGAGCCAAGCTTGGAGAAATTTGGCAGGCGCTCGCCGTTTGTGGACGATGAGTTCATGTTTTGGGCAGCAAAGGCACTGCGGCCCATCAATAAGGCGGCGGCACTTTCAGCCTTTTTCAGGCAAGCAGCAATATTCTCGGTGTTCTCGTGCAGCTCTGTGGTATCCATAGGCTTATACTTTTTAGCAGCACTCATATTTCGGACGCACTGATGCCCACTGCCCACTGCAGGGGTAAACTCGTCTGCCTTTAACCCTTACCGTTACAGTCAGCTGCCTCTTTGTACCGGTCGGTCGTCTCCCTGTTGTCCTGCACGGGTAATGTAGTTATTGCTTTGCATGCATAAAGTGCATTTATTGGCCTTCAAACTTGGAATCTCCTTACCTTTGCAAGGACTTTTTCGGCACCCACTCGTGTTGCAGTGATACTTTTCACGACTTTCTCACTTGCCGACAACAAATTGGCAGCTCGCAACCTCAAGGCGAAGGAAGGTGCTGTGCTTCTCTTCTCGCTCCGGAACTGTGCTGTGGCACAATTGGGTGTTTTCTTTTGTACCAAATGTTCAGCAATTTGTTAGAGGCTACCCGGATCGAGTCACCAATGTAATAATAAGTGGCCTTTCTGCATTAAGTATAAAATTTTAGTTGCATGCGGAAAATATATTGCTTTGTGGTCAGTGTGACCGCGGACTGTTAAAATATACCGTCCGACCCTCAGAAATATACCAAGATATTTCGTCTCATTGTAAAAATATACTGTAAATATACCGACGAGTTCAAGTTGTACTATACATATTCATCGATTTTGATATTCCGTCAAATATTACTAGCTAGATAGATCTCTCAGTCCTGCCTACATAATTTTATCCAAGTAATGAATATTTTTTCTACTTGATTGCTTTATTTTAAATTGTTTACTTTGATTGTTTTTGACTCAATTTGGCTTCCTCAAGAACAACATAGCTGCTCGTATGATGAAAAACCGATCTTAGCCCACTTGGGCGCCCTCTATTTAAATAGTTCAACTACTTGAGGTAAGTGGCGAAAAATATGAACAATTGTAAATTCTTCTTGTGGATTCATGCCATCTTTCATCTGAACTTAAAAATAACCACGCTAACTTTCGCCTGAACTGCGCTAAAATTACTAAATTCTCATTATTTTCGGTGGAAAATTTAAATACTTGGCGGTGGAACCTTGGCTTATAATAGGTTAATCATTCTCTGTCAAAGCCTTGCCCACATAATATTATCAAATTAATGAGCCTATATTCTTCTTGACTTACTTGTTTGAAATACTTGCTTTTATTGGATTTTCACTATAAAAAGGACTTTAGCGAAAAAGGTTAAAATTATGGAACTATCAAAGAGAGCCTGACCCGATTCAAGTTCGGTTATCGCTACTATCGACGATACTACGAGTGGTGCGCGCCAAATATAAATTTTTGAGAGTGAATGAGCGAAAAGGATTTAAATGCAGTCTATTTGAATATATGTATGATGTATGTAAGTACGATTTGTGAGCGAAAATTCAAAAAACCTTCGTATGGTAGATTCTCTTTCTTCTTAAATATACCTTTGAAAATTAAATTTAATAGATTACCGTAAATATACAGTCGGTTCAATTTTGACCTAAAAAAACGCATATAAAATACATATAAAAACAAAACTCAACTAAGTGCAAGTGTAAACACGAATCCTTTGGTGTTGAGTTAACTCAACTAGAGATAAATAACTCTTGTCAGTGTAAATAGCCTATAATTCTATTCTATTTTAATTCTATTGTAAGTTAAAACTTCTGAAACTTTTCCTTTTTTCGCAATTGATTAGATGAATTTTTCCAAATTGGTTAAAGAGGACAAGACTTTCTTGAACTGCGGCGCCTAAACCAAAAATCAAAAACCAAAGGGCATTTAGCTGGACTAGACACAATTTCGGTGAAAAAACTTCTATGAAAATCCCAGCGCCAACTGTAAGAACAAGTCCGAAAGCGAAAAGAGACTGCGGGAATCGCTACTGAGATCGTTTCTTTCGATTCCGACAGGGAGATTATCAGCGTATTTATCCGACAGCCGCCCAACCATTAAAAGGAGGCGCTCTGTTTTTGGTAAAAACACAACCTTATATATGTGTATATTTAATAAGCGTTATGTTTTTCCTTTTATTTGACTTAAGGCTAATATCAAATATGTTGAAAGGTTTTGCTAAATAAATACTGAAACGTGTATACAAAATGTATAAAAGAAAAACGTGTGTTGTGTGTCTTAAAAATAAGGGTATTATGTACAGTATACATATTCTATTGTAGGTAGGTCTTTAACTGATCAAGTGTGCTGCTTTGCTTGGTATACAACAAGTCAAAAGGTATAGAATTCATAGTTTGTTCTTCGCCAGCGCGTTTATACTGCGCGTAATATTCATATACTACGTTTAGATATTTTGTAGTCTTTCTTAATTGGTAACAATTTCTAGGTACAAAGGGGGTACATATTTTTATGTATGTATTTATTCCTTTTTTGCAGAGCTATAGAGTTCTCATATGTATTTACGCTCGAAATGGGGGTTAGTTTAAGTAAATGTTTCTTTCATTTCAACGTTGTTTTATAAACTTTCTCGTCAATTCATCAACAACAGTATTTATTACAAATACCTGTGTAGGTATGTACGTACATGTAAGAGGCCAAGAAGCCAGACCAGGTCGGGTCTTCTTGTGGATATCGTTTAGTATCTGTTTATGGCAGCATCTAGTATAAGCATACATACATACATACATATATCAATAGATTCCGAGTAACTTTTGCGCACAGCGTGTAATGCTAAGGTTAGTAAATACATTTATGGTTCAAAATACAGCAGTTTGCAGGACATATTCGGTTATAAAAGCAATTAATAGGGCATCTAGCTCCTTGTTCTGATTGAAAATGAAATGTACATGAGATGGCAGCATATCCAACAATTACTTGCTCACTTTAGATATTTATACTATATTATATGAATGTATATGCATATGTATATTCCTTGTGCCTACGGATCCAATAAATAGTCGCACGGTTTGTGACATAAACGGTTGTAATAAATAAAATCTTGTCTTGCTTAAAATGACGCACACACACTCATATGTACACGCACGCACAGCCCACAGTCGCACAAAAAGCCACAGAAACATACGACATACGACATACAATAAACATCCTTACATTATCCCTGTTCCATGCCCGTTTAGTCAGGCAGCATATGGACGAAACTGACGGGAAACATGCCACGTCGCGCCGGCTGTCCCTCGATGATGCCCTCCATCCAGTTGTCATCGTCAGTGCGCTCATTCAACACAATCAGTATCTCGCCCTCCTTGAACTCAAGCTCATCATCGTTGTCCGCCACGCAGTCGTAGAGCGCCCTGCACCGTCTCTGCCCATTCTGTGGATCAGTGGAAAAAGATTAGCCCGTGCACAATCTCAATACCGATGCCCCCCGCCCCTCCTTACATTGTGGAATTTTCCGCTTGGGCCTGGTCCTGGAGCGCCTTTGGATGGATTGTCGGGCGACGAGTTGAGACGATCGTTGTCGCTGGATGAGACATTCGATTCGGCCGAATGATCCAAGCCACCGCCAGAGCTGTCCATGTCCGTGTGCCAGGACTCGTACTCGGTAAAGTTGGCCGATTGATTTATCAGCTGCAAAAAGGACACAACAGGACAGCAACAGGATTAGTTAACATCAAAGTCTCTCAGGCGCAAAATATTAGTGCAGCAATATTGTAACATCAAAAGAAACGGATTTGAATTGTGTGGGCGCAGGGGTTATTGCTTTGAAGGATGCAAAATAAACTGGACATTTTAGTAGGGGAACGAACACAGCAACAGCAACCACAACGACAACAAGAATGTTTTTAGTTAGGTATTTCGCTTGTCATAGAATGAAAATGCAAATGAGCAAAAGAGTTTGCCATTTACCGTCTCCTCACTGGACTGGGACAATCTCAATCTCAAAATCTCACTGTGTTGCTTGCGCTAAAAATTGTTTACCAAATGCAAATAGATACAGATACATTGAGAGGTTCATATTATATTACTACAGGAACTACAGAACAGGACCTGCTGCTCAGACAATGGGAGCGCCCCTTGGGAGCACAACTCACCTTTCGCGGCGGTGCTATCGGACCCTCGTCTATGGAACTGATGCTCTCATTCGACTGTCCATTGGAAATCTCACGCTCTGTGGAATAAAAGTGGGTAAAAGACTGTACAGAACACATCGTGGGGCTGAGCCTCACCTGACGGCGGTCCTGGTGGCGGTATCTTTGGGCGCATCAACGCCGACTTGTCCACATGCTTGAGTGTCGGCAGCTCCCCAGTGGGTGGAAGGACAAGCTTGGCTCCAGCCAGATGTATATTACGATTCAGCGACTCCCCGCTGGGCGAGCGCTTGTGGCCAAATGTTGTCATGGCAGGCATTAGGCTGCTACTGCTGCCATTTCCCGATCCGCCAGGGATACCGCCATAGCCGCCCCGGGGACTGCTCTCGACGCTGCGCAGGTGGGGCAGCGTGCCATAGGCCACATCCAGGGATTGGTTCTTATGATTGATGGCCCGTATGTCGTTGGCATCAAAGTTTTGCGAGTGCCTGGGCGGATGCGGTAGTGTGCCATAGAAGGAGGAGCTGGAGGAGGCGCTGCCCAGCGTGCCAGGCGGTGGAGCCGGAGCTGTGCGCTTCTTCAGAGAGTTCATGTTCGCCGTAGATGTGGACTTGCGGGCGCCGCCCGTCACATGACCCAGCTCACTCTGCTGCATATTCAGACTGTTCCTCGCCGCCCTTACACTCTGACTGGAAACTGAGCTTGGACTAGAGCCACCGCCCCCGTTGCCGCCGGCACCACCGCCCACATTGCTACCCAGATACTGGCCCACACTGATGTGCGACTTTGGCGACGTTCCCGCCGAATGCGTGTAGCTGGGCAGGCCCGAGGGCAGCGTAAACTGGCGGCTGGGACAGTTGGCGATTGGACTAGAACTGGACTGTATGGAGTCGCAAGTGGAGGAGCGTGAGCGCAGCACTGGCGAATCCCCGCCAGCAAAACTGGGGGGACGTGAACGAGATTTCTGTAAATCAATGAAATGGAAACGCATAAGAAGGAATTCCCCAATTCGCAAAGTAGAATCGCAAAACATACGCGTTCATCGATGACTGTTTCGTCGTCACTGAAATCTGTGGAGCCATCCTCGTTGGGCAGATTCCAATCGGTGTTTATGTGATCAAAGGCGCTCTTCTCCCGCTTTATGGCACATTCAATCTAAAGGATACAAATACAATATGATTATAGGCCCGATCAATATCAAGCGAGTATTTTTGCATCTTCCTCACCAGTTCTCTGCAGCCATTGTGTCCCATCTCTTTGGCTATATCCAGCGCTGTTTTGTTTTGCGAGTTCTTCAGCTCGTAGTCTGCTCCCGAGCGAAGCAGCAGCTTCATACACTCCCTGCGATCGTGGAGAGCGCACAGGTGCAGAGCCGTATTCTTTCCGGTCAGATCCAGCAGTCCGGCTGGATTGGTGGCCTTGTTTAGGCCCTTCGGCGGCATGTTCTGTATGAGAAAGTCGACAATGTGCAGCGTGGAGCCCATCTCCCGCAGAACGGCCAGATGCAGAGCTGTCTCCCCCGCATCCGAGCTGGGCAGGCAGCAGGTGAGATCCGCGCCCTCTGCCCACACCTGCAGCAGTTGGCTCATGTCCGCATTCACGATGGCCTGCTCTAGATCGCACCGCAAATCGTTGTCGTCCGAGCAGGTGCGCATCACATAGCGCTTGGCCACGTACTTGGCCCGAATGAAGTCGTAGCGTTCCTCCCTGAGGATAGAAAATAGAAAGATGGTTACAGCTTGATGAAGATCTCCCTGGAATGGCGGGATACGTACATGCTGCTCTCGTGCTGTAGCTTCCCGCGGCCCAACTTTGCCTCCATGATGTCGTTCAGCGTACTGTTGCCCATGGCCCGTGCGATCAGCAGATTGGCCGTGGTCAGATTGTCGAGCGTTAGACTCTGGATGCGCGAGTGATGGACGCCCAGATCACGATGCACTCCCGAGCACTGGATGCACACCAGGATGCCAAAATTCAGGCTGATCCAGGTGACATCGTTGCGGGAGCCGCAGTCGCAGCAGCGGTCGTTGCCGGGTAGCAGCTGCACGTAGCGGATCACAGTCTTCTGCAGCTCCACCAGGCTGGGGCTCATCTGGGGATTCGCGTGCTGGAAGGCCTTGGTGAGGGCCTTCTCCTTGCAGTTGACCAGCACGGCCATCCAGGCCTTCTGATCGGCCTCGTCCTCGGCCTGAAAGTGGTACGGGCGATTGTCTGCGAATGGAATATAATTATAGGTATGCTGGATTCATTGATATCTTCCACTTACAGCTTATCAAATCGAAGCCACGCTTATCGTCCGGAACCGGCTTGATCTGGCAGGTGAGCAGATTGACTTGGGTCGGCGGCTTGGACTCGTCCGCATGGAAGATGTCCAGGAAACCATCGCTGGTCACCCGGCAGCGCCTCTTCTGCCACACGCGACGCACCTTGCCCTCGCTCTTCTTGAGCAGATGCCCTTGTCGCGTGACCCCGTGATGCTTGTCGCCCTGCAGCTGGTGCAGAGAGTAGCCCGCCCCCCCGCTCCGGCTCTGGCTATCCGACGACGGCACATTGTCCACCCGCTCAAAGTCTGGGGTGCTGCGCAGCATCGTTCGCAGATCGAGCAAACTGCGCCGATCCTCGTCCTGCTTCTGCTTGATCACGTGCAGCTTCTCGCTCAGATCGCCGATGTATGTGCCAAAGTGCTCGATGGTCTGGAGCCCATCTTTAAAGTAGCTGCAATGAAGAAGGAGTTGGTTAGCCTTAGGTTTCAGTTCAGGCTCTAGATGGCTCTGCCACTCACTTGTTCAGGGCGTGATAGTACTCGACTAGGTGCTGCAGCAGCTCGATTCCTGTTTTTGTTTTAATATCCTTGTACTTGAGCAGATACTCGCACGTCTGCAGCTGGTAGAGCCTCCGCTCCTTCTCCATTTCCTCGGACACCACAGCGGCATCGATCTCCGTGCGCACCATGCCCGCCTCCTTGGCCTGGGCCTTCTTCTCCTTCTCGATCTTGATGAATTTCGCCTCGTAGTCTTTGGCCGCCTTATCGAACGGCCGCTTCATGTCCCCCTTGACGCCCCTCAGTTCGCTCTTCAGCATCGAGTCCACCGGAAACATCACAATGTTGTTGATGTTCTGCATCTGCAAAGGCATGAGGAAGGGCATGGATAAAGACTCGGATAAGGCTGGACTGCACTTGGGATATGCAGGCGACATATATGTATATGTACCAGGGTCTTCAACAGTGCACTCAGCTCCTTGGTGACGACGCTGAACTTGAGGAACGCCGCCCCAATGTCGGGCTCGTCCTGATCGATCACCTTGCCGCCCAGTCGCTCCAGAGCTCGCACCATGAACATCTCATTGTCCACATGGGCTGCAATAAGACAGAAAGATATCAGTATCTGGGGCAGCACTCCATATCGTGTACTTACTGTTCCCCGAGTTGTGTATGGCCTTGACCGCCTTCTTCAGCTTCGTGAGGCCTTCCCGGTCGAACTCCAGGCGCTGCAAAGAGTGGGTAAATATCGTTTCAGTTTTTATAGTTATGGGGAGGGGTAGCGGTAGGCGTAGGGGCAGTGGCAGGGGCAGGGGCGATTTCCTCAGCAGCATGCCAGCTGAAAACGGAAGACAATCAGATGTGCCCCTTCCATGCATGGAAACGGATTCCATAGGCACAATTCTATGGCACACCAAATGCATTTAATAGCAGAATTTGGTATTCCATCCACTGCCGCCCCACGTTGTATGGAAAATGTGTCCACAAGGTCATTTCGTTTAATAAAATTAATAATCACCAGAACCCCAGTCCCAAGCCCAGTTCCCATTTCAAATGCAGCACCCCACCATCTGATGCATCGCGGCATAAATCAATTAAAACCATTCCAACGGCGGTGCACTCTCCCTTCAGGGCTCCTTCTCTTTAGGGCTCCTTTTCGGAGTTACAATCTCTACAATTACTCGAATTATCCTCTCTCTCCTCTCCCCCTTGACCCATTGACTTTTCCCCAATTGGCATCAATTCAATTGTTTTTGAAGAATATTGAATTAAATATCAGAAGAGAGCCACCCCGCTGCCGATGGATCCACATGAATGCCTTTTCTGATTGCTGATGGCTGGATGGGGGCTCTCTCATGAATTATGAACTCGAACAACCATTTGATGCCAATAAATTCCGACGGCCATTACCAGCGGAGATTAGATTAAATGTTTTTTTTTGTAGTTATAAGCTGGTAATATCAACAAAAAAAAAAGAGCCAATGCCATCCACCTTCGCTTCCTCCTGTGGCTGGGGTTTTGCAAATCCTTATCAGCGCCCTGCACACGGCATGTACATTGTTTTTGAGATTTTCTCGAGCATTATGCAGAATTCTATTGTGCCGGGAGAAGTTCAAAGTAGAATGGTTCATAGAATTTCCTGGGACGCTCACAGAAACCATTCGAATGCATAAACACACGTTCCACCGCATACGGATAGGCGAAGAACAATACCAATAACTAGCTCAAATCAAAATCAAAGCCAAGTCTCGAGTTGGAACTCGTTTCTCTGGGATCTGCTGGTCGGTCGGGACGGGTCGGTTGACGGGTTTGCTGTTTTGATAACAAAAGGCGCTAATTTATACTGTATCAAACGCTGAAGCCCGAGAAGATGGCTGCTGAAACCGCAACATGGTTTATAGAACACCACAAATATGTAAATTTGTATGGGATATATATATGGGTCCTACCGTCTCCCAGGCGACGCCTGAGGATGACTAACACTTGGCCAATGATTCAGTGGGTGGAGTGGCCAAAAGTTGGAGTTGAAATTCATCTTGGACCAGAGGGAAACTAAGAGTTTTCTCTCTAAATATTTTCTAAGGCTAATATTTCATTTAATTTTAGACAGATTAACAGACACGGGAATCGGTAACGGGGAACGGTACAGAGCACGCAATAAAAAGAGACAAAAACTGAAAAAACTCAAATGAGATGGAAATAAAGCAAACCGCCCGACCGTCTGCCGGAATGGGGGTCACTGGGCTGGGCGCCTGCGACTGGGCCTGGGCCTGGGACCACTAAAAATCCATCAGCGAAATTAAATATTAAATGTTTGATGTGGAGGCCGGCCCCGAGAAGGCGTGACGTGACGTGACGTGACCAGCAGCTCTCTTGGCACCAATTATCAAATGTGTGGAGCGAAGCGGCTGCTGCACGGGACCTGTACGGGAATATGGGATGTGGATAGAGCATAGGCATAGGCACACTCTCTCAGAGTGTGTGTCGGGGGAGCTGTGGCACATTTAACAGCAGATATTGCATAATTTCCATGGCCAGTCGCTGTTTAAATGACAAATGGGATGAATTTTCCACTTGAGCAACAGCCACTTGGCCACTTTCTGTGGGTGATGATAAGTGAGCGCTTTTCCACCCGCCCAGGGCAGCCATTCCCATTCCCATTCCCCCGGACTAAGCCTTGACTAATCAATGCGGTTGCTTCTCTGGTATTTTGTTCTTATCACACGCCTTTTCCGGCCCCGCAACACCACTTTGCCTTGTATTTGTTGTACTTGGGCTTATCAATGCGGTGGGGTGGGAGAGCGGGAGAGGGCGCATCAGCAGCTGCTGCGGGGTGACTAAAAATAGAAATTGCAGCACACTCGTGTGGCAGAGACACCTCCCCTTCCCGCACTCTCCAGTCCTCAGCAGCCAGCTGTGCTGCTTTAATTAAGAATGCATTTAGTGGGTCCCGCGACCCGCGTTAAAGGAAAAAACCACCTTGCTGCAGAGAGAGAGAGAGGGAGAGAGAGAGCACGCGCGTGTGATAGAGAGAACGAGAGAGAGCAAAATTGGCTCCAAGCCAATTTATAGAAATCTCTTTTGTTGCTTCTAATCGTATTGTGGGGGGAGAGAGACGCCGACGCCCCTTCTTTGGGTACTGCACCGCATCACACAATCACTTTTCCAGGGAAAACGTCGATTTATTTATAATAATTTCTGTCATCATTGCTTACCTCTTCCAGAATGCCAATCGTCTGGCGGCAGTCCGGCATTCGCGAGGCGAAGGTAGAGGTGGTGGGAGAGCTATAGTCAGAGCGCGTCTCCTCCACAAACTCGGAGATGGCTATCAGGGCTGGCGGCATCTTGTTCGACTGGACTGGCTTCCTGCTGCAGGGGCACTCACTCTCGGCGACGAACGGACAATCAACAACAACAACAGTTTACTACGTCCAAGGACATGCACACGGAGCGAGTACGAGTGCGATACGAGTGCGAGTACGAGCGCGATGGCGATGTCGATGGAGGGAGGGAAGCAACGAATAGAAACTTCGGGGCACGGCACGGCGCGAACACACGGCACAGGAACAGGCACAGCTGCCGTGCTGCTGCTGGCCTTGTGGCGAGAAGCGACAAAGAAAGGATCAAAACGAATGGCACAAGGGGCAGGCAGCAGCAGCAGCAAGCAACAAGAATCAGGATAACGCCTTCTTCGATGAGCGACGACTGCGTTTGTATGCGAGTGTGCGGTGTGTGGTGTACGTGAGTTTGAGAGTGTGTGTGTGTAGGTGCGCGAATGTGGTGTTCTATTTTCGTGGAGTTATTTGTATTTGGTCACCGCTCTGCCTTTGGATTACTAGTATTATTATTGGAGTTATACTTTCCCTTGCCTTGCACTGCTAGTCACGCACACACACACATATCACATATTTACGCACTGGTCTTCTCATCATCCTAGCACTCTCTTCCCCGCGATTCGATTTTTTTGGTACTATGGGCAGCGGCAGCGCAATTAGCGTTGGAATAGAGAAATGCGCAGTGCATTTTCACAGCAGTTTAGTGTGTGCCACATTTTGGATCTAGCATCTAGCACTTCCACACAAACGATGACACTGGACACTGGCACTGGGGCATAATTAATGGTTCGCCAGTGCTTAATAAATTAATTGTTGTTTTATTGTGCTGCTGGCGTCTGCATTTTCACTGGTTATTGGTTGCTACACTTTGGGGATTATGGATTATCTTAGGCTTTCGGTTTGGGTTGTACTTTTCAGATTAATTCTCTTGTTTTCTTCCGTTTCTTAGATTTGTGTTTGTTTTTTGTGTTTGCTCAATTTTTTACGCGTTCTGGTTATTTGCTACTAATGGGAGGATAAAGAGGGTATGGACAACAGCAAAACGACCCAGAAAATGCAACGAATGCACGGTAAAATCCACACCTTTTGCTTAACACACCTTGAAGTCAAAAGGCAGTTTTTCTCGACACCCGCGAGGTGAGGTTTGTACGAAGCTTGCAATTTGTCTCGTCTGTTTTTGCCTGTAGTCCATACCCTTTTTTATAGCCCATTCAAAATTTCGACTCATTCTATCGTTTCGGAGAGAGCAGTAGTGTGACCGTCGCGAGGTCGTACAATTAGTGTCAGTTAACAAAGTCTAATGTCATAAGGCTATTATACATTATGCAAGTGTGTACACATTGGTCACCATAGCATAAATAATTAATATTAATTATTAAAAGGATTAATGCTTCGCGTTTCGTGTTTGGTTTCCTCACACATTTTTTTTATTCATTTCCCGGACAAGTTCACACTTTTTCTCTCGCATGATATATCGTTCACACTGCTTCCACAAACCCGAATTAGAGAGAAGTAATCATATAGCTATCGTAAAAAACTATCGACTCAAGCCATAATATGTCTAATATTTTATTTCCTAATTTTTTATCCCTGTTTCGCCCATTTTATCAACCATCACCACTTATTAATAGTGGCGTAATAATTATTTGTGAGGGAAAAGGAAAAAAATAAATACTTTACACTAATTTGATCATTAGATCAAACATATTAATAATATATTATCATTATAATATTAATAATAGCACTAACCATACAGCATGGTTAGTGATAATAGCCGATAAACTGTTTCTGGTGTAATTCTAGTGTAATCTAAAAACATCGATGTTTTTTCTGCAGTCTACACGCAGACATCGATGTTGACATCGATGTTTCTCCAGCTCTAATCGTGCGGCCAGAACTAGGAAAAAAAAATTTCAATCAAATGGCTGGGAAACGGCAAGCGACGTCAAATCTTAACCATGATAACTGGGACCAGGAGGAAGAGCCCGAGGACCGTGGCACCTTCAAGACGGCAACACAGGAGGAGTTGAAGACACGCGTCATCAAGAAGGCGCGCCGCTCTGTTGCCGGTGCATCCACAGATGGCGGGGACACTGCAGCCGCATCGAAAAGCATTTTCAGTGGATTTTCAGGCAAGTGCAACAGCAAAGAAGCATTATTTGATTAACTCTAATGTTGTATTTAATGGTGTTCAGGTTTTGGTAGGCCGGCCAACGCATCGGCTACAGGCTCGCCGTTTGCATACCTATCAAACCCGACGCCGGCTTCTACTAGTGGCGATGCGCCAAAGACCACATTTTCGTTTTTAACTAGTTCCAGCAACACCAATAAAAAGCAAGATGGCGAGACAGCGACCCTTGGCAGCAGCATCAGCTCAACGGCCAGCACCAGCGATGGTACAGCTCGATCCTCTTCAATATTCGGCAACGTGTATGCGGCTAAAAAGGATCCCGAACCGTCGGCGGCCAGCAGCACTACTACGCCAGTTTTTGGCAACGTACCAGCGGTTAAAAAAGATGCCGCCGTTCCTTCGTTCTCCTTCGGGAGTGCAACAATGCCAGTAAAGCAATCAACAACTGCACCAACTTCTATTTTCGGCAATGCGTCAGCTGCTAAAAAAGATAACGCCATACCTTCGTCGTCCCTTGGAGAAACCATAGCAGCAACAGCAAGCACCACTCCTTCCGCTTCAATTTTCGGCAACGTGTCTCCTGCTAAAAAAGACGTCAACATACCTTCTATCACCTTTGGAGCTAGAAAATCGGCAGAAAAGGTTTGCACAAGTACCACAGATGGTACTACTCTAAACACCTCAATTTTCGGAAAGAGTTTGGCGGCCAAAAAAGAGAGCAATGCAGAAACTTCCAAGCCAAGTAGTAAACCATCGCCCAGCAAGACAGCCGGCAACACAGTACGGAGCTCCGAATACCGAGATAATGTGGCCGATTTGAACCGTGATCTGCTGAAGTTTCTAAACGAAAGCCTGGACAAGAGTCTCTACTGCATACTGACTCCCGTATTCCAAACATATGACAAGCACCTAAAGGAACTGCTGGACGAGGAGAATGCCAAAACGAAGGCAAACTCTCAAGTGAAGGCCCCAGTTCCAGCAGGATCGACTCTGCCGGAAATGGCGACTATCCCAACAACGCCAGTCACCGATACTTTGGGAAAAGTTCCGTTTTCCTTTGGCAAACCTGCCACTCCCGTCACTGGCTCGTCGGTGCCCTTCTCCGCCAAGAAGCCAACTTGCACCATTACCAGCGGCAGCACAGCCACCACGACAACCACACCGCTGTTCTCCTTTGGCAGCACTCCAGCTGCAGCTTCTCCGAAAATACCTACCTCCACATCCACCCCTGGCATGATGAGCTTCTCGCCAAAGCCTTTGGGGGAGAGTAAAACTGAAGATGTGGCCAAGCCAGGCTTCTTTAGCTTTGGAGCTAAGGATAATTCCAGCAACAAGGCCGAAACAGCCGCCGTGCCACTGAAAACAAATGGCTTTAGCTTTGGATTTAAGAGTGCCGTCGCCGATGACAAACCTGGCGGTAGCTCCTCGCTATTTATGGGATTCGGAGGTGCACCTTCAGCGGCTGGAGGTGATGCCAAGCCTTCTGCCGGTTTCTCATTCACCCCAGGTGCCACACCCTTCTCCTTTGGCAATATAAAGCCGCCTGCAGCAGCTACAGAGTCCGCTGGAAACACAGAAGACCAGGATGAAGAGGACCAGCCACCGAAGGTTGAGTTCAAACAGGTAAATACATACATCACTTGAAATAATCCCCATCGACAGCATGTAAAACACTGATACACTTTCCAGGTCATCGAAACAGATGCCGTCTACTCAAAGCGCTGCAAGGTGTTTGTAATGAAGGGTAAGGATTATGCCGATCGCGGAGTGGGCACGTTGCATTTGAAACCAGTGAAGGACTCGGCGAAGGCCCAGTTAATTGTTCGTGCCGACAACAATATTGGTCAGGTACTGATCAATCTTATGGTCGGCAATGGCCTGCCCTGCCAACGCATGGGCAAGAACAATGTAATGATTATGAGCCTGCCCATGCCGGAGGATACCAAAGCGGTGTCTATTTTACTGCGCGTTAAGACCGGCGAAGAGGCCGACGAGCTATTGGCGAAAATCAAGGAGTACACCAAGTGAAGGGCCGCATTTTTAATAAATCGTACATTTGCATGTTATTTGATTGTTTATATAATTTACAAAGCTATGAAAATAGAATATCAGAATGTATGTAAACGCTCGTTGCATTATCTAGGATCTGGGTACGACACGTTTTGCTTCAATCAGATCGATCATATTGACCATTAAACAGGGTATATCTTCGCATGAGTCGTCTAAGCTGTTGCAGTACTGTTTCAGTACAGGACTGATGCCGGGAGGAGATGCTGGAAGATAGAGAGAGCACATACAGACATCGGATCGGTAATTGAATTGATAATAGTTTTTCTTACATATAACTTGCAGTGAAACGGCTTTGGTGCGACGATTGATGTAGGTACAGCTAGCAGCTATAACTCCGGTTAGCCCCGATCCCATTGATTTCTTGATCTTCCTTAGCTTGAAGAGTATTGTGTCGCCCCTTTTTGGCAAATCCTTTAGCGGAGATGCGTTTTTAAACATGACCATCGAAGAATCATTTGCCTGAGAATCTAAAAACATATTTGTTCCTTAATTTGGATGAGTCTGAATTGAATATCATAGTTTACTTCTCACCATTACTTGGGACATCTTGGGGGGACACTTCCACGTCAGAGTCCACATCTACACTGGTGTCATCTAGCACCATGACATCGTCCTCGGAATCACAGTCTATAGCGTCGGCACAAACACGTCTGGGAACCGTTTTCACATCTACTAAGGGTGCCACAGCTTCTGTTGTAGCTCCAGCTCCAGCTATAGTTGTAGATTCATGTTTGGCGGTCTTGGGAGTGGCCAATTTAATGTGTTCACTGGAATCTGTTTGCTTTTTCTGGTATTTTCTAGGGATATCTTGGGCGGGTTTCGATTTGATTGAAATGTTGTAAGTGCGCACTTTGTTTGAGTCCAGCTCCATTAGCGGGCAACGAAACGAAATGGGCCGCGGTTCAGGGACTAACAATGTTGAATTTTCCTTTGCTGTTAGGTCTGGCTCCTGTAACTCTGATGGGCGGGGAAGTGTAGAGGTAATTTGAAGACTCGAACTGCTTATTTGATATTCGGCCATAAAGGAATTGTGAACTGGGGGGTCCTGTCGTATGACTTCAGCTTTTCTGTTATCATCGTCATCCGAACTTGACTGATCGCATTCGGAGTTATATTGGGGCATTGGCATCGTGGTTTCATTTGTTTCAGCCTTATCATCAGCAGCGGCATTCAGGGAAATTGGTTGCAAAGTCGATTTATTAAAGCGTTTTCGCTGATTCAACGAGGCGTTGGAGAGTGGCTCCACGTCTTCACTGGTGTTACATGAAGGATTCACCTTATCATCAGCTGCGGCATTCAGAGGAATTGGTTGCAAAGTCGATTGTTTTTTCTGTTTGAAACGCTTTGGCTGGTTCAAAGTGGAGTTAGATAGTGGCTCCTCGGCTTCACTGGTGTTACATGAAGGATTCACCTTATCATCAGCTGCGGCATTCAGAGTAATTGGTTGCAAAGTCGATTGTTTTTTCTGTTTGAAACGCTTTGGCTGGTTCAAAGTGTTGTTGGAGGATAGTGGCTCCTCGGCTTCACTGGTGTTACATGAAGGCTTCACCTTATCATCAGCTGCAGCACTCAGATTTATTGATTGCGAAGTCGATTTGTTTTTCTGCTTGAAACGCTTTGGCTGGTTCAAAGTGGAGTTGGAGAGTGGCCCGTCGGATTCACTGGTGTTACATGAAGGATTCACCTTATCATCAGCTGCGGCACTCAGAGATATTGGTTGCAAAGTCGATTTGTTCTTCTGCTTAGAGCGTTTTGGCTGATCCCACGGGGGGCTGCAGCATAAGCTCTCGGTTTCATCGAATGATTTCTTGCGCTTCTTGCTTGTCTTTTTGCTTCCTTCCTCTAAACTGGTGGCTGGTGGTTCATGGAAAGAGAAGGCCCTGCAACGCATCGGATCGCCTTTAGAAGAGATTTACCGAGATTAGTTCACTTACTTCAATCCAGAAGCATCTTTGAGCACCCTCAGAGACTCCTTGGGCGGTAGAAAGTATCCTGAATTGGTTAGCAAACGAATATCCTTCTGCAAGAGACATCTGTAATGTGAGTATAGCAAACTTTTTGAATGGAATGTTTGTTTCCGCATACCAAATTGAAGAGGACCTGAATGTGCTTCTGCACATCCTCAATAGTTTGCCACGTGCTGTCGATCAATATCAATGCGTTCTGACGCTCGTCGCTAAAAAAGAATGTAAGGTTCACCTTCATGGTAAACGCTTCCATTGTTTCATTTATTTTTTATTTTGAAATGGTAAATGCTCCCTTCAATCTGCTTCTTATCGTTTCCGTACGAAAGGCATCCCTGGTTTCGCCAGCAAAATATTTATTTTCACAGCACTCTACTTGGTTTTAAAAATAAATCCAACAATGGAATTCAACAACTTATTTAGTCAACAGGGACTAGCTTTAATTTACTGTGCGAATTTTGCATAGAAAACTCGGGACGGGATAAAACACGAAACGAAATCACGATATCGATAGACCTGCATACCGATAGAGATAGGCAATTCTGTACTGTATTTGCAACGAAAACAAATCTTATCAATAAATTGAATGGAGTAGCATTAATCATAGCTCCGATTAGGTATAATGATGTGATACAGACACGAGGATACTGTTCCAACTCAAAAATGAGCAACGGTGACGACACTCAAAATAACCAGAACCAGGGCACCGATGGGGGGGAGCGCTCTGCTGTGGATTCAACAAAGGAAAAACGAAGTTGGTTTCATTCCTTGACCAGACGGAAGAAGTCCGACTCTGCCCTGGTCGCCCCGCCCTCTTCCAGCGACGCTGTTGCCCAGCCATCTTCCCAGATGCAGAATAATAACAACGAGCTCTGTGTCCCAAATGCATCTGGCTGCTCCGGTGGGGATGCATCCATGGTCATCGGCAGCGCCAGCAGCAGCAGCCATAGCAATGGGGGAACTCTGCGTAAACGGAAGGACAAACGGAATGTGTTCTCGCGTCTACGAAAGAAGGTGGGGCAGGGCTTAAGCTCCCTGCGAAACTGGAACTCCATGGGCGACTCCGACTGTGACGGAGGCACCACCGACGCTACTTATGAGTTCCTTACACCGTCCATTTGCGTTGAGCCCACATTGCCATTCACCCACGATTACTTGCGTTTCATCCAGAAGAAGTGGCTGAAGCGACAGGACACGCCAAACGAGGTCATGTACAAGGCCTGTTCGGAGATGCTCAAGTAAGCGCAACATCATCATATTTCGATCATCGATGATGACTCATCTCTCGCACTCTTTTTTTGGCCTCATTTGTATTTCAGTCAAGTTTGGTACTGGGGCGAGATTTCCAGGCGAGATGCACAGCGCCAACTCAGCGACAAGCCGACCGGATCGTTTCTCGTTCGCGACTCGGAGACAAGCGGGTCCCAGTTCACACTCAGCTTCCGTATTGTCAATGTAACGCTGCATTACCGTCTTGAGTATAAGGATGAGTTCTGGAACTTTGAGGAGCTCAAGTACGCGTCTATTGTGGAGATGATCGAGGACATCTTGTATCGTTGCACCAACGATAACTTTGTGTGCTTCGTCAAGGTGCCCAATGAAATGCAGCCGCCCTTGCCGGTGATTCTTAAGTACCCCCTAAGTCGGTACCAAAACATGCCAAAGCTGCAGGACCTGTGTCGGCGTGTCCTCCAGCGGCAAATGAGTTCCGAACAGCTGGCCAACCTGCCAGTGCCAGTGAAAATGCGGGAATACTTGTCCGTAGAGCGCGAGTTGGTCTTTCAAAGCTAAGTACAGGTTGCTGCAGAGCATCTGCTGGTTATAGCTTTAAAAACGGAAGGGAAACGAAGGCAAACATGTAAACCAAAGAGGGTGACAGACAGTTAATGATATTTATTGGGATTGTGTTGCTTGAAATGAATTCAAAGCAACACATAAGCAAAAGCAAATGCAGATTCAATGTTGGCCATATGTATGTTTTTTGATGCATTTCTCTTCGCTCCAAAGTTACTAAGCGCACCGAATTCTTTACGGATATGTACTGTACTGTACGTGCACAAGCCGAGTGTGGTGTGTATGCTTTTACTGTATTTGATATAATGATAAGTAACACGCCCAACCGTATCTAGGATACGAGCATACCTATGCCTATGCTATATACTATATACTGCATATATGTGTATATGTTATTGGCCAAATCACTCAATTGATTAGTTCTTCATGGGTCTTGGTCAAATCTGTACTATTCTGTACACAAACAGATACCTAATATTTGTAAATTCAAGACACTACACATGAATGTATTAACCTTAGCCTTACGTCAGACTCTGATATTGTATTGTACGTACAAGTATTCGCATTTTTTTGATTCCTAGCGTCGACACAAACAAATCTTTTCACTAATCTAGATATTGTTGCACATAACAGAATTTAGGAAGCTTGACATCTATTTAAATCCAATTACTCTTGTTACAATGTGTGTGTATTTTATTAAAAACTATAAGAATATATCGAATAACTCATTGAATGTATTGCTGTCTACCGAGTTCGCAAATAAAAACGAAACCAAATATACAAGAAAATCACATTCGCTTGTAGTTATTTGATGGTATATTTATGTTGATTCTAGGTCCACGCTATCCCCGCCATCCTCTGGGTTCTTTCCATCCTCGTTCAAGGCCTCGGGGCGATCATATATGCGATAGGCCTTGAATTGGCCCACCTTCTCGCCGTTCACATAGTGGAAGCTGAGGAAACATCTACGGCACAGGTATGAGGGATCGTGCAGCTGACGCAGTGACTTCTCGACAATGAACTCGTAGCCACGAAGGCCGCACATATAGCAGCTGCGTCGATTATAGTTGTTAGTGGCGCGCACATACGGATAGAGGCTGTGGTCCAGGAGGTGGCCGCCGTTGGCTGTTGGCAAGACCTCAATTTGTGAAAAAACAAACAGATGCTCGCAATTTCCATGGTGCAGGTAGTGCAGAGGTGCGCCCGGTCTCACAGTGAGGTCGATGATTCGTGTGCTTTCCATATTTTCCACCTTGAACTGTTCGCCCTGCAAGCCCTGCGCCTTCGCGGCCCATTGGAGCACAGTCTCCGAGTAATCGCAATTATCCGGATTCCGTTTGTCGTTATAAAAGGTATCATAGATGAAGAAGTAGCCCGGATTTGTTTCAAGAGTTGGCAAAGGCGCATCTGGATCCTTACTTATGTCCACGAAACGCTTGCCATTGCAGATGCAAAAGATCTTGTCACGCAGCTCCGTGAGATATGTGCTGCCAAGGCAGACAAATTCCTCGGCAAACACAGGACTTTCCAGCTTCAGTCCTCGGTGTGTGGCACGTGCCGGCCGATAGAAGCGGACTGTAATCAGTAGTTCGGGTGATTCGAGTAGCCTGGCCCCGGGAACACTATTATTCCCGGATGGCGGTGGGACTAGTCTGTAACTGAATTGGGTGCGTCCAAAGGAATTCTTGCGAGAGTTTTCCTTGTGCACGCTAAGGGCTGTGTAGAGCTTGGGCACATCCCGGTCGGTCATTGGTTTTACTAAATTTGAGCGAACGATTTCAGCGCCGGGCTGAAAGGGATGGATGCAGTTTTCGTCTGGCGAGGAAATCAGATCTAATGAGCAACTTTTCTCCACATCCACGGACACCGGCGAGGTAGGTGAAAAGAAAAACGGCACTTCCTCTGTCTCGCCAGTTGCCTTGGGCAGTTTTTCTTGGTAATCGGATAGAAAAGAGCGTAAATGTATAGGTCGTTCCAGCGTCTCGAGATAAATTTCCATGATGCTAAAATGAGAAAATCAAAAGGTTATAGTTGATCCGTGTGTCGGAAGGGGGACTCCATCTGACATACCACTGTTAATGCTCCTCTCCGAACTTGTTAATAGCTTCCTTGTAGTTGATATTCAGCTTCGTTTTCGGCGGTGTTTCTGTTTCTTCGGTAGTGGTATCTGGCACCTCTGTTGATTTTTCAGGATCTGGCGGCAAATTCTCTATGTAAACCCGCTCAAAGGAAATGACTTTGTCAGACTTGTCCAGATACTGGTACTTTTGTCGACAGGATGACTCGAAAAGCGGGTCAGCCGGCGAACGATCCGTGGCTTTTTCGAAAAACACATTTGTTCCCAAGGAGTGCTCGTAGGTGCCTTTGTAAATGCAGCCATTTACCTCCGCCAAGGGGCTGTCGCTTTCAACTCCTATAATTTTAATGGCAGAATTCTCGTGCTTCAGCAGGTGAGGTGGTAATTGGTTTTTAAAATCCGCAAAAACCAAGTACTCGCTTTCCTCGTACTCAGAATCAGAATCATTCATAATTTTATTCTGAATTTTGCGCATATTATTCCAACAACATTACACATGACATGATTGGAAGGTTGATATTCACCGATTTGGATATTCGGTTCGCTATTTCTAGCGAGCTAGGACCCTCAGCCGTGAAAATATAATTTTATTCGATAAAATTTCTACTATAATATTGGCCAATTGTGCTCTTTTTTATTGGATTGTATCTATAATACGCGAATATAATATTACTCAGATCGACGAAATTGTACACAATATAAGTTTTTTTGTGTTAATTACACGATTTGCTACGTGGCAACTACACAGGGATGAAACTCGAACAGGGACACCTGTAAGTGTATCGGAATATATTCGATATACTCGATATATCAACAACGAGCAACCCTAGCAACGAGGCCGAACGAATATAATTTCGGTGGCAAAATTTTCGTGTGTTCTTTTTGAAAATAATAACAAATTGCGCATTTTAAAACTGAGGGAAATAGTAGTTTAGCCTGTTAACAAACATAGCAGCACATCCAACAAGAATCGTTTCTCGGAAATCTACAAATAATATTTTGTACAGTGCGTGCGTCGAATAGACTGGGCAGCGGCCATTTTGAGCAAAGGCAAAACGTCAGCACCCTTTGTACACTTTTCCTACGTGAGTTATGAATTGCTAAATCGACACGCCGTGTAAAGTTTTTCTGGCATTGTGCAATACTTTCGAGCAATGAACTAACTAACAAGTGAATATTTGTGTCCGAAGATTGCTAATTTAATTTTCTCTCACTCTCTCGTTTGCGGCCGCGCCGCCCTCTCTCAATATCAGTGAGCTACGATAAATACCGCACTTTAGAAGCCGCCGAGAGCTTTTACGCTTAGAGTGAAAAGCTTGCTGAACGTAAACAAAACCAAAAACCACTCACAAAAATTAGCAAAATGGCTGATGAAGATATCTCATTGAACGAGGACCAGCTCTTGGAGTCGATGGAAGAGACCAATGGCGAGCAGGAGACTGAAATTGTGACAGAGACTGAGGTAAGTGGGGTTCGGAGGAGCCAAACGAGTTTTGTATTCGTTTTGCAAAAGCACAGAGTTTCTCGGGAAAAGCTTTTGGCGGCACAAAGCTCAAAGCCAAAACGGCAGCCATTTTCGAAGCGTCGTTGCGCGTCTCCCCATTCATTGTCTGCAAAGTTTTGGGCGTTCCAGAAGTATACTCTTAATACAGCTAACCAATTTGCATTCTTCCCATATTAAACAATTGTGCAACAAAGGAGGAAGGCAGTATGCAAATCGACCCCGAGCTAGAGGCTATCAAGGCCCGTGTGAAAGAGATGGAGGAGGAGGCAGAAAAAATCAAGCAAATGCAGTCCGAAGTAGACAAACAAATGGCCGGTGGATCCACAACCGGTCTTGCTGCAGTGCCGCTTTCCCTCGAGGAGAAGCAGGAGATCGACACGAGGTCCGTCTATGTGGGGAATGTGGACTATGGAGCATCTGCGGAGGAGCTCGAAGCACATTTCCATGGATGCGGTACCATCAACCGGGTCACTATTCTGTGTAACAAAGCTGACGGCCATCCCAAGGGCTTTGCCTACATTGAGTTTGGCTCAAAGGAGTTCGTTGAGACGGCCCTGGCCATGAACGAAACCCTGTTCAGAGGTCGACAGATCAAGGTGAGAGAAAGCTTTCTCATGACTCATTTCGAGTATTGGGAATTATTTTGACATTTCTCTAATTTTATGTCTGCTTCCAGGTCATGTCAAAGCGCACAAACCGCCCAGGCCTTTCCACCACAAACCGCTTTGCGCGCGGCAGCTTCCGAGGACGAGGAGCTCGTGCCTCAAGGGCCTGCTGCCATTCCACCTTCCGAGGCGCACGTCGAGCAATGTAAGTGTGGCATTGCCAACCATACAGCCGTTCCCCCGAGTGGAGTGCGCTAATTCCGGTCTGTGTTTCGTTTCAGAAGGGGTTACCGCGGCCGTGCCAACTACTATGCACCCTACTGATAATTGTTAAATAGAACCCACTAGTAAGGTAAGTCCACCATTTCAATCCGGACTCGTGCGAACCGAACACCGAACTGAAACTCTTAACAGAAACTGTGCTAATTTTTGAGGGGGAGTACTTTCCACTTTCCCCTTGGCAGTGGCCGTGACTATTGTGACTATTCGTATAGTATAATCGTATGTTACGTGTATATGGACCGACTGATAGATTTTACCTAATCAATGCCTGCAGCCTGCATGGGCCGACTGATAATGCGTGCATTTTCTCTGACCACACTGAACATTTCTTTAATACAATCAATGTTTGATTTCAGATTTTTTTACCAATTTATTTCAAAAAACATTATTTTACTGCCAAACTTCTTTGCTAAATAGAAAACAAATAAAATAGAAAAGAAAAGAAAAGAGAAAACAACCCAAACAAGAGAAAATGCCAGAAAAAAATTAATAAGAATTGTTTTAATAATAATTTAAAAAAAGAACAGCGGCAAACAAATATATTTACAAAACAGGCGAAAAAGAAGAAAACAAAATCTACAAAAAAAATCAACATGGACTTGGCTATAATGTTTTTTGAAGCACCCAACACCAAACACCCCTCTTTTCATATATTTTTATTTTCAAATAAAAAATCAAAAACCGAACGAAAATAAAAATCCAGATAATCCAAACAAAAAAAGCATACAACTCGAGAGAAGTGGAGAAAATATATATAAAAGAGAACCACAAGCGAAAAGAAAAGAAGTTAAAAGATGGCAAAAACTCGAGTAAAAGAAGGATGAAAAAATTAAAATGCAATAGACTAAAAGACGACAAAATACTTGGAAAATAAATAAAATGAAAACCACAAAATAGATAAAAGAGAAAAATAATGAAATTACCGGTCTTACGTTTATATATTCGAAAAAAAATATATAGAGTAAAGAAAAGAAAATATTGCATTTTTCTGTCAAGAAGAAGAAACAAGATGACAAATATAAACGAATTAAACAAGCAAGCGTTCACGCCTTTCCTTTGGGCGGGACAAATTTGGGAAATAAAACCCTGCTCCTCCATCAGCCAGCCAGACAGCCATCCAGCTAGAAGAAGGAGCAGCAGCAGCAGTAGCTGTGCCGCGGCCAGACCAGTCAGCAGCAATATCAAACAAATAAATTATTCAAAACATGTTAAAGAAAAGAATAAAGGATACTTCATTTTCATTTAAGCACTTTATTATATGGCTTTTCTTTCAATTGTAGAAACTGCAGAGCCCGAGAAGTCCGTTCGGGATTGCTAGATTCTAAGATTGGACGGCGTGTCCAAGGTCCTAGTTCTTCTGGACGGCAGCCTGAACCAGCGGCAAGTTCTTGCCCAAGAAGCACTTGAAGCCACGGAAGGCCCAGGCGTTGGCGCTAGACTTCTGCTCGTTCTTGTCGGCGCACTTCTCGATGTCGGCCTTCAGCGCTGCCTTATCCTCCTTTCCCTGGCCCAGCTGGGCCACCAGATTGTCGATCTTGAATCCCTTGGTGTCGTCGAACAGATCGAACTTGTGGAAGATGCACTGGATGTAGCTGCGGGTGATCTCATCGTCGGGATACTCGAACGTCTTGTACTTGGCCACCAGCGCCTCAGTCACCTTGTTGGCCTCGCCGCACTCCTTGCGGACAGTCTGCAGATCCTCTGCGGTGCGCAGTTTGTACTCGTCGGCGGCAGAAGCCTGTGTTATATGGGGGTTTGGGGATTAGCGGATAAGAGCTCCCTCTCTCCGTCACCATTAGATGCTACTCACCAGACCGATCACGGCGCACAGCAAAATGGCAACGGCGTTCTTCATGTTTGCAAAGTTTTTTTTTGTTCTTTAAGATTGGACTCGGCTTAGAATTGGCTGCTTGCTGTATGCTCTCCAAGTGGAAACTGTTGTCTGTGGACTGCCGGGCTCCATCTTTTATACCTTCGCCGCGTGTGGACGCTGACGCCGACGCCTCTGCCGCACTCAATTGTGGGGGCGGCGATTTTCGAGTGGCGCTCAATTGAGTTGCACTCGCTATGAATAATTTAAGCCTCATTATGGAATTTTTCTCCGTTGAATTAGAGCTCAACTAAGGAGGCTATAACCTGGACATATCGCATATGTAGATAGAGATTAATTAGTTAGGGACTCCTAGGGCTATTCCTAGCTGTCTCTGAGCAGCACTGAAGCCCAATTATTGGTTGACCCTGTCGCCGAGATCATACATAAAGACCAGGCTTCTGAATGAGTGGGCTTACATGTAACCTATAACATATTTGAGCACTGGGTACACGCAGCCGCTATGCAGCATGTGCATAAATGTATATTTCGTTTTTAGAAATTAAATCAATTGCAGGCTTCTACCGAGTAAAAACTAATTGCAATTAATTCTCCGTATGCCTCATCCAGAGTATCGTAGTGCCGTAGAAGGATGGCCGATCAGCTGTTTTTTGCCCCCCTGTCCCTGTTGGAGCATTATTATCATAAACAGCGAAATCTGTGGTCTGCAGTGGGGCTACACAGCTAAATCTTCCTACTTACGAGTACTTAGCAGAGGCGTCGGCTGTGATATAGGGGGGACTAGTAGAAAGTTCCAGAATATAAATACTCAATGACCCCAGTAAAACCAAAGTAAGGCAGAAACGCCGCCCAGCGGACCGAGGGGCCCTGCCGCATGACGCGCGATTCCTAACAACAACATCTGTAGGGTAGGAAAATTAAAACTAAACTGAACCAAAAGAGCATTCTGTTTACGAATTTGGGACCCTCCTCACGAATTCTATGGCTAAGCCACTGAATTTGTGGTCAGACGACCATTTGTGTCACTTAAAGTGTCCACTTTGTGGTTTATGTATGCCTTTGTATGCCAATATGATGCTGGGATGCTGGATGATGGGTACCGTCTACCGTGCATTAAATGAGCATTAATTGAATTGGCAAAATTACGCTACCAAATGAAATCTGCCCCCCTTTGAGGCCCCTGCAAAACGCACACAGAGCATTCCCTCACCCCATCATAGACGAGTTGTGGTGGTCTGGCCGTCGATTTCTGCACCCACATTTCAAAATTTTCCACTGCAATTTGAGTTTTTCATGGGAACTGGCGACAGAGAGACGACACTGTGGTGCCTGCCGGCCAGGGCATAATCAGCTGTAGATCAGGTGTCTGTCTTTTCTCTGGAAACGTACCAGACCCAGACCCAGACCTAGAAACAGGAATAGGAATAGGACACGTTTGTTTAAATTTGAAGCATTTATTTGTATTGAATCACACTATCAATTAGATTAGGCATATTTTAATATACTCGAATATAAAAGGTAAGGTATAAAGCATAGTTTTCAGAAAAACTCCAAATAAAAACCGTCATCACAATGAACTAATTTTAAATGATCACATACGGAACATAATGAAATCATAAATCACAACTCCAGACCGGCATTTGGAATACACATTCTTTTTATATTCCATCTTATTAAACTCTAAGAACTTGCACGAGTCTGAAAGGAACTTACAGTAAGGGTACAGTATATCGAATTCTTTATCAAATAAGGAAACTCAAACAAGGCGAAATGGCGGGTTGCGTATGGGGATCTTGAATCCTTGCTAAGCTTATACAAACGACATATCGATACTCGTATTTCACGTATTTTTGGTAAGCACATCTAGAATTTGAAGCTAGGTAAATCAATTTCAAATGGATCCACGTGCTATATAGTTTTATAGTTGTACATATAAATATATATATATAGTATGTATTGGGGGTAGGAATCTATTTATGTTATGTTAGTGGTGTATGATCTACTTCTCGGGAATGGGTCGCAGTGTGGCTTTATCAACGTTAGGGCTCGGTGGTACCAGCGCCGTCTCCAGCTCGGGTATAACCAAGTCGGGTATGGGGTCGCGCCAGTAGTTGAAGTTGGAGAATTCAGTGGCGGCCTCGTCGAGCTTCACCGGGGGAAATAGCTGATCCACAATGTACGTCATGCTGCAGTATCTGGAAGAACACGTGTCAGAGAGACGGATCGGATGAGTGGGGTAACTATGATAGAGCTACTGCTGCAGGAGCCCCCAAGCAGTTGGTAAAGGGTGATCGAGAGGGTGACTTTGTGCGCCTCCCAAGAGTATGCAACACGCATGGGAGCATGGGAGCGTGATCGGGCGCCTCAGCCTGTGCTACGATTTATAGATATTGCAATTACGTGCCCGCCTGGGCTAGGCGTGTGTACAAATGAACAATATATGTACATATTCCTGATCTCCATCGAAATACGGAGCCTTGGTGCACCTAAAACTCATGCCACATTTCGCGCAATCGATTCGAAGCCACCAAAAACAAATGTTTCCATCACAGCGAACATATTGATATCGTTTATTGGGTATATGGCTATAGATATAGTAGGATAGGACTATATCCAAAAGGTACTTTTCGTTCCGCTCTTCTTCCTTAAAGCTAAACATTTAGGCCTGCTGCTGCTGAGCAAAATACTTTCAAAACTTACGACTGGCCCGAGAGCTTCGCCCCCCGGCACTACTACACAACAAACATGGGACACGGACACTCCTAATAGCTCTCTCAGAAAACTCTTATCACAATTCATTCATCATCATTTCATTCCAGCTGCCCACAACCTTCTAAGAAGGACTAGGGCAGGGTTCTGGTTATGGTTACATGGTCTAGGAATCCAGCCACGTTAGGTTGCCGTGTGAGGGCAGCAAGGCCACTTCGTTCTTGGTCGACACACGGCGGCTTCGCATAATGATGATGTCATCTGCCAACTGCTCGGCAAAATCATCATCGTAATCATCATCGTCGTCATCGTCACTCAGATCGGGCTCTGCATCCACATCGTAGTCATCGCTAAACTGTAGTTCGTCCTCCAACTCGTCGTCGTCGAACACATCCGTGCGGTACTCGTACTCATCATTGTGGGTGAGCAGGGGAAAGTACTCGTCGACTTCTAGCGACTGATTGATGTAGCCACTGTATAAATTTGACAACCGAAAAATGCTTGAATCGATCGATTGATTGATTGATTGATTGATTGAGTAAAGTGCGGCTGAGAAGGAGGAGGAGGAGGGCAGTATAATGAATACAACACTACACAGTCAGGAGAGGAGGAGAGGAGGATACATTCAAACGCGTGTGGAGATCTTGAGGCGACACCTGGCGGTACATGATGGAGTTAATACGATCGATTGGCTTTTGGTTATCGTTATCGTGATTATCGCTTGCATTATCGAATGTGTGGCATGAGTTTTTCAGTTATCAGTTATGGGGAAAACACCGGAACCATATATGTGTATGTACATATGCAGATACATGGGAGATACAAGCTAACAGATACAGATCTGGAGTCCGCCCGCTACTTACGAGGATTGGAATGTTTGGGTCAGTTCGTGCTTCAGCTCGCCCTTGGTGTTGATGGTGAAGATGCGCATTATAGGAATGCCCACAGCCCGATAGGCCCAGACATCCTGCAAATAGATCAAATGGTGGGGTCAGCTGCCACTGACACTGATGGGGCTCCATGCACTTACATTGATCCGGTTGCCGTAGCCGGCGTAGAAGGGCTCTTTTTCGGGGAAGAGATCCCGAATGTCCGACAGGCAAGCGATCTTGAACTGCTCCGGCTTCTTCTCGATAACCTCGCGATGGAATGCCGATATCAGGGAGGTGGGATTCAGCAACAGCGGCCCATCGGGCAGCTTCACATTACCCTGCCTGATCGAGCGCAGATACTCGCGTGTCAGTCGGGACTGGCCGATGGCACGGGCCGACAGGTAAAGCAGCTTATAGCCGTTCTGCTCGATCTTCGAGAACAACTGTGCCACTCCCAGTTGTGCCCAGTCCTTGCCGACCATCGGTAATATATGGCCCAGCACATCGGACCTGGTAATGGTCCCATCAATGTCCGAGATCACCACCTTGTCGTTGTGCTTCCAGCGGTACAAGTAGCACTTGCAGCGCGACGTTCCCTGGTATGCAGTCGTCACGCTGAACTCGATCTCGTTTGTGCCCTCTTTAAGGTTTAGTTTTTTCTGCGAATGGAGGAAGACGGTTAAGAGTCTGCTATGACGCTCGGGCGTAACTCGGGTTCTTACAATGGCTGCCGAGCTAAGGCGCAGGGATTTCTTGTAGCGCTCCTTGGGTTCATCGCTCTTGTTTGTGGCGCTAGTGAGCTCCTCGAGGTTGTCGACCAGCGCCGAGGTGTTCTCGGCATTCTCTGCTAGAGAGTCGCTCTTGCTTGGCGTCGGCTCGCTATTGTCCGTGGGGGAGAGTGGTCGTGATGTCTGCGTGGCTACAGCTGCAGCATTATCACCATCTGAGGGAAAGGAGAATACAAATTCCAATTCCACGGTCAGTAGGGGGGCTTCAGGCTCTTACCTTTCTCGTCTTTGCTGGGGGCTAAGTCGTGGCTGACACGGTTAGGCGCCACATCCTGTGGGCGCCTCCAGCTCCACCAGTAGCGCTTTGTTTGACCCGCAGGCCCGGCCTGGGCAGCTTCGGGCATTTCAGGCATTTCCGGCTTACCGCCCTCGTCAGTTTGCGTCATGAGCTGTTCAATGGCATCCTGAGGAGCAGAGCAGAACAGAGTGGAGTGGGAGAAACATTAGCAGAGCAAGGAGCAAGAGCAGGAGACTCACACAAAAGAGGCTGGACAGTGAGACTTACTTCGGTTAGTGGCTTCTGGAAGGCAATCATTGTCATTACAATGGGGCATGCTGCCGTCCAGGGGTAGTATTTGCCATTTAAACGTACGACTAGGTTTGGCGATGAGAACAGACTGGGGTTTGCGCATACCTGCTCGGGCATGGCACGGCACGGCATAGGCACAGGCACAGGCATTGGCATTGGCAATTCGTATGAGGGCATGGCATGGGTAAAGATGTAAAGACTTGTTAAACGATGCAACAGGCAATGAGGCGGTGCAGGTGCAGGTGCAGCAGTGATGTGCAGCGTAGTCGAACACAGAGCACAACGGAGATACTTACGTCCGGGTAGCTGACCAGATGACGGTCAAAGTCCTCCTCCGAGGGGGGTCCTCCGTGCTCTGGCATGCCAGTCATGGACATGGCCACAAAGTCCAAATATCTGCAACACAAAAAGAAGGCATCCAATTAGTCTCTGAACGAGTTTCCTTAGCGGAAAACTCCTACTTTTTGTCACGCTGCTGTTTGTTTTCATCAAAGTCCGAGTCCATACTCTTCTGACCCTCCTCCAGGGAGCTGGGCGAGTGTGGCAGGCTGGTGCCGTTGCCGCTCTCCCGATCTTCCTCCAGGATCGTGGCTGTCGAGCCCTCCTTCAACTTGGAACTGGGAAAATAGAGGGCCGCCATCTCCGGATCCATGGATTCATTCAAGTCGGATAGATATATGTCTCCCGCCTCGTTGCCGACCTCTTTGCGCAGCCGATTGGCCTTCTTCATGAAGCTAAACACGTTGCTGAGCATCGATTGTCGATCAACCTGCTGTGCATCGGCTTCATTGATCGACTCCGTTTTGGCCTGGTCGGGCAGTTCGCCCCAATTCCAATTGGCAGCGGTCTGGTCGAATTGGCGCTGATCCCGTGCCCGTATCGTTGTCTCCAGCTCGCTATCGCTCTGAAAGGGGCTGGGGGGACGGTTGGTAGCGCCGCCCGATGGCCCAGTGATCTCTGTATCGCTGAAGAAGTACATATCCAGGTCTAGACGCTGCTTCGCCGTTGGGTTTGCGATTGCCTTGGGCTCGTCGCCCTTCGCGCTGTCGATCCCGGTGTGGGCCGTGAGCAGTGAGGCTGAGGGAAGCTCGTCGTTGGATGAGGAGTTGGCCGAGTTGTTGGCGGCGATGATCGCCACGGCGGTGGCGGGGGCGGTGGCATCGCCCTCATCAATGTTGTCCACTGTCGCCACGCCCTCCTTGGTGGTGGTGACGTCGCCGCCGGCAGCGCTACCCACAGAACTGCTCGAGGAGTTTTTCCGCTGTGCATTCTTCTTCATCTGCGTCTTCTTGCGCCGCTTCTTGGTCTTGCTCTTGGACACATCTTTGGCGACCTCGCTGGCCGCCACCGAAGACACGGTAATATCGGCTTTGGGCTGCTCCTTTTCCTTTTCCTTCTCCTTTTCCACTTCCTCCCCCGCCTCGGGCTGCCTATCTTTTTCCAGCTCTGCTTCTGCTGGCTTCTTCTCGCTCTTCTCCTGGAAGAGCTCCTCGTGCTCCGCCCACTCCTGACGTATCTTCTGTGTGGTGAACTCCTTGAGCTTCTCACTCAGATTGCGCCGCTCCAGTGTATTGTCCGTGTGCCTTTTCGGGATTACAAGAGATCAAATGGTTATTTTGGTCTGCTCAACGGGATGCCAAGGATGCGGAAAGCACTTGTCTACCTGCGCTTCGTGTAGTCAGAGGCCTGATTCTCGAAATGATTGCCATCTGCGGCCGCTTCCTTGGGCTCCTCCTTGGAGAAGTCAATGGAGTTGCGTCGCGGCAGCGGCAAGGGAATCTGCAGCTCCTCGCTAGCGTTTCTAAAATGGGTTGGCAAATGAATCTAGCGCTGGTGGGAATCTGCCGTGGGCTTTGGGCTTCACTTACTTGTCGGCTGTCACACCGCTGATGTCCTCCATGGTGTCGTTGCCGTGCTCCCGCAGATTCATGAAGCTCAAGGGTATGGGCGATGTGGCCAGATTCGCTGGCAGCTCATCGTCGTCATCCTCGAGGCATTCCTCCACAAAGAAGGCTTCGCCGGCGTCGCCCAACTTCATCTGAATGTCCACGGGGGCGCCATTGATTTCGATATCCACCTGTGGAGAGGCCATGCCATCGATTGTCTTATTTCCAGTTCCAGAGTTCAAATATTTGCGATCTACTTACCACCTTCTCGCGACTGCGCAGCACACCCATCTTGCCGAAGCGCACATGGAAGGGCGAGCACTGGAACTCCCCGTCCTTCTGCTCCACCACGATCACATCGATGGCCCCCGTCAAGGTTGCCGCATTGATCTCGCTGTAGAAGTCCCGAAAGTTGCTAAAGACGCGCGCCAGGCTGTTCATCTTTGATCTGATTTGGTTTCCTTTCCGTTCCTTTTGGGTGATTAGACTGATTTGGCAATTCCTCGTTCTCCTCCCCTTTCTTTGTGGTTGGCCTTGTTCTAATCTTTTTGTCTAATCGCAATCGCACCTAAGAATGTGTTGCTGCTGCTGTTTTAGTGTGTTCCCTGTAGAGTTTTATATGGGGGCCATTTTTATTGGAAGGCGGTCAAATACGCCGCTTCTTGGCGGTAGACTTTGCACACTAAACTCTCGCTGAATTGCGGCAACTGTAAATGGCATTGCAAGATTGAAAATATGAGTAATCTGCACCGCATATTTCTGACATTTGTTCCCCCGTTGGCAACGCGTTCACAGTGCCTTTTGAAAATAGACAAATTGCATCAGAGTGCAAGTGCATCCCGTCCTTTGGCTGTTGAAACCGCAACAATGCCCACAGAAACAGAAGAACTTTTGCATTCAATTATTTTTAGCTTTTTTTTTGTCTTTGTTTCTGCTTAAAGTGCTCAAAGTCAAGGCGTGTTTGAATGGATAGGGGGTGGATGGGTGGTAATGGGAAGGCAAACATACAAAAGCCACATCCCGCCATCCACAGGGGTGCTGCATGCGCGAGGTGGAGGGGACAGCACAGCCTTTGTTTAATCATGTATTGCGAGGCAAGTTCAAGGTAGGACCCCGACGACCGACCGCTATTATTGCGCCATCTGTGGCAAAACTATTTATGATTACCGATTTATGAGTGTTCGTTCGTTCCCATCGAATTGGTGTTGTAAAAGCCCCTCTTATCAGCTGTGGTCACCTAACATATTCCAGTATTCCAGTGAGTGGCGTGATAAAACATGGAGTAAGTAGCGTCAGAGCAGGGTAGGGTCCCCACCTCTGCTCCATGTGTTCCTGCGTGTGTATTAATCATAGCACAGCACGGAAAACATCATGCGACGTACACATCACATCGAATAAATGAATCTACGTTCACACAAGAAGCAATGAGCGAAAATAGCGAGACACTCAAGCACGGGAATGGAGTTCAATGTCCATCAAGCCAACCGAACAGAACATTTGAACAATGGTTGTACTTTCCAGCTAACAATCTGGCAAAGATTAATGCCAAATCAGAATGATAAGCGAAATTCCATTTTCAAAAATGCTACTTCTTATGCATATACTCGATTTTGAGCTGTGCTCCCGAATCACTGGATGCGAGAGCAGAGATCACAGCCGATCACGCCATCTGGCACGCGTTGTGGGCCCTGCCTCACTTTCACCTGCGAAACTGCAGAGCAAAGCCAAACAACATTCGATGGAAATGGAAAGAAGCCCAAGGAAAACGCATCCCGAAGCACCTTAATTACACAATTTTTAGAGAGAATCGGGCGGGGGGGCTATAACAAAACTTTAACAGAAATGTAGCAGACAAAGGCCAAGGCACTCATTCGTTATCCATTCAGAGAACGGACGACAAAGGAGTCGCGTTTCGACTCTGACACAGCTCTGACTCAATTCCAGAAGATAAAGAAGTTTCAAATGCAGTACGAGATATTGCAACTTTTGAAAGCTCGCGTGGTTTTTTTTTCTGTTTGAAACTGATCAAATCGCACTGCCAGCGGTAATCACATGCCCAGAGTTCAGTGTTTATTTGAGTTATATTATTTGTAGGGGTCTGGTCTGGGGTTCTGTTGAGTCACGATCAAAGTCCAGAAAACACTCGGAGGAAATCAGAAGGCAAGCGAAAGAGACGCGCGCGAGCAAACAAAAACAAACGCGGGGCCCAAAGTCTTATAGAATAGAGGTGCTTGCTTGCCAAGAATTCTGTGGCCGACCCGAATGCAGACGTATGTTCAACGTTCTCGAAGCCATCTCTAGTATAATGGAAATTTTATTTCACTTATTCGCTACACATGTCATATGCAGTGCGCCACTACACTACACTACCTTGCTTTCGATGTGTATGAAATATTTTATTATGGTTTCAGTTCAGTTTTCAGCAGCAGCAGCAGTGTGTTTGTTGAGGTGCCCTTGAAAACACTAGCGAGAAACTATCACAAGTCTCACTCTGTTTCCTCCAGCACTCGACTCTTTGGCGTTCACTTGACAGACAATACAATAATCGTGTGTTTCTTGTATTTTCACAATGTTTTTGGTGGTGTTCTCTGCTGCTGTACTGTTGTTCCGTGTAGTTGCTTTTGGGTTTAGTTGTTTTTAGTTGTTGCTCCGACGACTGCTGGGGCAGAACTGAGCGACGAAAAAGTTAAACTAATCGAATTAAGTACCTGTTTGTGGAGGGGCCATCGAGAGCGAGAGAGAGAGAGCAGTGTTATTTAAGAGCAAAAGCTCGCCGTGGGGGCAAAAACAAAACAGGTAAAACCGGAAAGTCATGTAACTTGTAGTTGTTGCTATGGCTATGCACAAGCACATATATGTATGTATATATAAGTATATAAAGCAGCTGCTTTATTCACTCTCCCTCATCTCTCTCTCATGTCTGACTTGCTGCTCTTTCTCTCTCTCTCTTCGTCTCGTTTCCCTCGACTTAATAACTGTGCTTATCAGCTGCTCGGTCGCAGCTGTTCATGTTTTGGCATTTTGTTGTTGCTATTGTTGCAATCGAAAGAGCTTTTTCTGCATGTGTTCTCGTAATTCACTCGTAAACAAATTAAAGCGTGTCGTTTTTCGGGTGATCTGGTGATGTACGTCCCTTCCAGTTGTTTACAGGGTACCACACCACCACACTATTACCTTGATCTCCGATTATACAGGAAATGTTCCACTTATACGATTTATACAATCGTTGAGCAATAGAATTCGACTACTAATGAGTCCACGAAACAGCGCGGCCGGCCCATGGTCAAAGCATGTTTAAAAAGAAAAGAAGAACCATCCATTCGTCACCGTTTCGGACCGTGGAATATTTTCACAGAGTGTCCGTCTGTCCGTCCTGGCCGTCTAAAAAATTGCTGATGTGTGCCAACAAATGATGGACCACGCCTACGAGGCGCAAAGGCTCATGCTTGTATTTATGAATAAAAGAATATATGTAATTTTAAAATGTTTAAACGAATCCAAAAATCAATACTACAAAAACTGATAAATAAAGCCAAGAGGAAGGTGATTTTTCATAATTTAAATAATTTAAATTTATTCATAAAACGAAACGATTAAATGATAAAACTACTGAATATATAGTAATTAAACGTAAGGTATGCAAAAAATATGTACATTGAAGAAACTTGTACAAAAAATTTACTATAGATAGCTCCGACCTTCCCTTCCTTCGTCTAAAGGAATATAAATAATAAATACTTTATCGTGATACAAATACAAAATAATTGGCAAAGGCAGACAACACATGCAGGCTATATGGATATGATATAGTAACTCAGTTTTAATCAAAACATATTTTAATGATAATAGCAATAGTTAAGAACAACAGAAAAGGCTCTTCTGCATGGGCTTGGCTTGGGCTCTTAGTTTCTCTAATGGTTTCTGTGTGTTTTCTTTTTATTGGTTCCTAAACAAGTCAATAGTCAATATAAAATGCATGCGCACAGTTCCCGATTCCCAACCTTCGGGTCGGGCCGGCCCCTACTTGGGGCTGGTCGTGGACTTGCGGCGGGCATCCGTTATAGCACCCCAGAGCTCGATGATGAAGTCGTCGGTGAAGCCAAAGGACTCGAGGTCTGAGTTGTCAATGGACTCGGCAAAGTCCATTGAGTTGGACTTTTTGTCGCCCAAATCCCAGATCTGCGACGCCAGCTCCGTGTCGTTGATGCCCATGAAGGACTCGAGCAGATTATTGATGGCATCGATCCCGGCCACCGTGGCCTCGTCGAACTTTGGCTCGATCTGTGCATTTCCGTTGGCCTTGAAACGGAGCGTCTCCTTGCCACTGCCGTAGTTTCGTCCACCGCCGGCGCTGCCCGTGGCCCGGGACTGGCTGCGCGGCCCAATGCCCTGGAAACCGCTCCGCACGGGCTCCACCAGCCGCAGCGTGAAGGTATCGCCCGTGGGAATGTCCTTGAGCATGCGAGCCACCTCGTAGTGCCGCTTGCCCACCATATTCTGGCCATCAAGCTTCTCGATGTGATCGCCCACACAGATGTGCTCGATGCGGTCGATGATCGAGTCCTCCTTGATGCGCTTGATGAAGGCGTAGCCGGCCCCATTGTCGGTGATGGTCAGCCCGAGGGCCTCCTGCGACTTGACAATCTCGATCTCCTTCGGCCGGCCCTTGCGGTGGGCGAATATGAAATCATCCAGCCCTATCTGGCCCCCCAACAGCCGGGCCATGTCCACCTTGTGCGAGTTGAGCGTACAGAAAAGAATGTCCTTCTCCGAGATGTCGAAACACTCGGCGATCTTCTGGTACAGCTCCCGCACGCTCGAGAAGTCGTGGATGAGCCCCGTGGGGCTGCCGTGGGCCAGCTGGCAGTGGAACACCAGTGGGGGCTTCGAGTAGTCGGGACTGCTGTTATTGTTGTTGTTGTTATTGTTGTTCTGAATGGTGGCGGGTCCGCCAGAGGCACGCCCCTTCCCCCCATCACTGTTGTTGCTGTTCTGTGAGGCATTATCTGCGGCAGATCCCGGCTTGGTGGTTTTCCTCGTGAAGAGTGGCATGACTGGTGGTGGTCCCGGTCCTGGTTGTTCCGAAATGTCTGCGATTTTATTGTTTTGTATGATCCTCTGGCATGTACAGAATCGAGTCCTTGTATCCTTGTATCCTGTTACCTTGCTCTTGGATCTGTGTGCGTAGAAAAAGGTGTGGAATCTCTTGGGATTAGGCGGATTAGGATTCAATGCTTGTTTGTAGTATGTAGTTGATGCTATATTCTGATGTGAGTAGTAGTAGTAGTTGTTGTTGTTTTTGTTGCAGGTTGTTTACAGGTGGTTAGTCAAAGTGATTGGGCGACGTTTATACAAAGTGCACACTGTACAGTAAAGTACCTATAACCATAGCCAAATATATTTATGTATGTACATTGTAGGTGTTTATCTAATCGGTGTACTCAAAAGTCGTAAATTTCAAACAGGAAACGTGCCTTGGAGCGATGAATCAGAGGTCGTCCCACAAGGGTTAACATCTGCACTGTTTCGCTGATTGATCTATTAGCAATCATTAGAAGACAGCTTATCGCTCGTTTAAAATATTAAATTAGTCACACGAAAAGTGATTACACTTTGAGGTTATGTTATGCACGAGAGGCAAAGCAACGAAAAAGCTTAACAGCTGCTGCTGCTGCTCTCTCTTTCTCTCTCTCTCTCTCTATTAAATTAGGCACAAACGGCAACGGTAATTAATCACTGGAATTAAGAGTCAAATTTGGAATATTACCCAGCCTGTAACACGCAGCAGCAGCAGAAACGGCGGACAATCACATTGGAATTGAACACATTTATATCACACAAACTATTTCAGTATTTGAGTATTTTTTGTTTGGTTCTTTCCAGCGATAAGATTGACAAATGCCTGATAAGACAACGGCAAAGATAAGGGATATATTGTATGTTTGTGACGACTCTTTATCGGTCTGCAAAACGTCCGCCCGTAGTAGTCCGTCAAAGTGTACTGAACCTGCAGTGAAATGCCATGCCATCAGCTGGAAGCGACCATCATCACTCACGCCAATCGTTGGCCTGCAGCACACTCCACTCTCTCACTCTCTCTCTCTCTCTCTCTGTCTATCCCCCTTACCACTTCCGCTCAATAGGCGCAATGTCTGTCTGTCGCCCTCATGAAGATGAGGAGTGGAGTTCATGAACCTTCCGCCCTCTGGATGCCTCTGGACTCCAGTGCGTATGGTGTGCCCCACTTGTACGTACGTACACGCTTCTGTCGCGTCCAAATCCAAATCCAGATGCAGCTCCAGCTCCAGGATATATACAGATACACTGATAATTTTGATAAACCAATGAAAAATCCCAAAAATATATAGGCTCAGGTTAATCTAAATGATAGTGAAAGGCATTCTTTGATTTGCTTTTTGTACAGGGAGATTGCTTGCTGTAGTGTATGGTTTATGAACCCAACAGAGCACATCTGTCCAATCTAAGGAAAAACAACTTGAGACGAGCCCCTTAATTGATATGTATCTCCATTGCCACATACATACATATAAGCGCACACATACAAATGTATACTCGGAGACGAGAGCGGTGATCATTCTGTAATATATGTATGTTATTCATGAGCAAAACAACTATTTCTAGCTGCGAGCCGAGTGGATAGATAGAAAGATAACCCACCGCCGGCACCAAGGTCGAAATAGTTGAGAGCGCGTGAGTCGCTCGCGCCTTAGCCAATCCGATCTGATTCTGAATGGTTCGGAGCAAGAATAAATAGAAATACTCATAGTTTCAGATACATATTGATGTATACCGTATACCGGTGAAACGATTTACGCAGTACCCTCGCATAAAGCCATTCAGCATATAAACTTGTGCGGAAGTGACCAGGGGAGGGCCGGCAGGCAGGCAGGCAGGCCCCCTTCGATGAGCAAAAACCGGTGCGGAGCTGTGCGATCAATGCTCTCTTCTCTCAAGTTGCGATTAGCGGAAAAAAGTTTATGCGAAATTCAACAAATTGTTTAACAAAAAGCCAACGCATCGATAACGAGCTACAAAAAATATTTATATGGCCAGAGGTATCATAAATTAAGCGACCAGGGCCATTAGTCGGAAGGGAAATTCCACATTAAGGGTATCGATCTCTCCTCATAAGCTGTTGGACCGCCCAATCCGCCCGTTGGATAGTTTTCTCTCTGGCGATTTCATAATTGTGGGTTAATTGTTTTGCTTTGAATAAAGCGTAAACAACTAAATACGCTTCCGCGTCGCCGGCTGTTTGTGCCCCCCCCTCCCCACCGAGTAACAGTAGCTGTTGTTCTATTCCAACTTGTTTACCCGCCTCTGATTGGTGGCCGGCGTGGGGCTCGACGCTGCTCCCCCGCCCCGAGTGTTGTGGTAGCATATTCATATATGTATGTACATGCTATACATAGAAGATCTGTAATTTGCAGTAAACAAAGAATAAATGCATTTTTTTCAGGCTACAGAAGAACGTGCGCTTCAAAATAACAACAGCCAACGATAATTTCGATTCTGTTTTGTATTTTTCTTCCAAGGCTTAAGTAATTTTTAGTTTTTTCTTTCTTAATGAACTTTTACGAAAACAAAGCCATTAAAACATTTACACAATCGAGTAGGCGACGAGTGTGGTGGAATTGGATAGCGATAGAGGGTTGTTATTGTGTTTTTATTATATTCTACTGCTGTCGTATGGAGGGGGGGATGCTCTGATATCAGCGGAAATCCAGAGCCAGCAATCAATATAATGCAACTTTGTCAACTGGCTAATTAGTTATGGAAATAAACAACTTTAAGTCGCTTTATAGCACCTACTCTAAAGATATTTGGGTAAAACGGGTAAGGTAAGCTTTGGTTGGGATATCTTGAAAAATAAATGAAGGAATGCCTAGTTATCTAATCTTGGTGGTGTCGAAAACAACAAGGAATGGTCTATCCTGCACCTCTGGAAATATAAGGGGAGACTGGTGTGTGCTGGAAATAATAATATTCCATATTGACAGATTTCAAATTTCATTTAAACTGAAATTTGACTACCAACATATTTATTTATTAATTTCATTCCGTGGCTAAATGCATTTTGCTATGGTATTTACGGCTGTACCTTCTAAAATTAGAACATTGAAATGTACCTACAATCTATTATATTCATTCCCAAAAGATGTGATGTCGATATTTGGGGAACCTTGGAAACACAAAGGTTGGGCACTTCTTTTCCAATGTTTATGGAATCAACAAACTTTGAGATTTCAAACCCAAAACATAAGTCCATGAACCCATCAAGAGAGCACAAACTAAAGAGAAACGAGCTTTACAGTTTAAGAGAGCCTCTCTTCACAAAGAGCAGAGTTTATAAAAGCTCTATTTAAAGCTCCCAAAAGCTTAGGAGAGGGGGAGAGGGAATGTGTCACTGGGGATCGCGCATTTCGTTGACTAGGTCAATTTTTGCGGCTCCACAAAATTCGCCGGCAACGCTGCTGAAGGGGTGGGGGAGGGGAAGAGGGAGGGAGAGATCCAGCGGACTTATGATCTTTGGAAACGGTGAAATTTAATTCCAAAAGTCAACATTTTGTGGGCAAAGCAGAAAATTGAGCTGATGCAAAATGAGGGGGAATATTGGGGGGAGACAAAGCAAATGTTGGAGATACATACATACATACCTATCCATCTGTATGTATATGAGTGCTAGTTTTCGTGGAAGATATATGTATGTACATATGTAAAGTGAAAGTTCTCTTGGGTGGACACTCATTGGCAGATCACTTACATAAGTAAGATAGCCTTTATTGTACTCGTGTACAAAAATCACAATATCCACTGATGACCCAGATTATACGACACTGATAATAGTACAAGTAAATACGGTCAAAAGACCGTATTAGTGCTACTGTACAATATATAAATATGTGCACCGAAAACTATAATTTATGCATCGTTTTTTAGTTTATCATTAACAGACACGATTTACACGATTTTTTGTAGTTTGTAGTTTTAGTTTTTAGGTACTCGTAAACTCCACTGCATTATTCATACTTTTCTGATATTTGTAAGGTTTTTCTGTACCGAAAAAAAAGCAAACCCAATGTCGAATCATTCGGTCGATGGTGGTGTTGCTCGTGATCCAGTGCACTGAACTCGGCTCAGGTTCATTTGCATTGCAGCCCTATAGCACTGTGCCTGCGCGGTCGTATCGAATCACCCTTTATGTGGAGCACCAGCGCTAGCGCCTAGAGAGCATATCAAAACGCCAGTGGGGGGGGACACGGGCAGCACACCGAAATAACAATGGACACATGCAGAGACCACACAAGACACACATACACTCAAAATACTGGAGAAGTTTTGAAAACATTTAACCGTTTCACCTCGCTGAACCCCGGGCACGAATGAGCAAATTAAGCAAACGAATTATAGCCACTCCAAAAAAAGAGAAAAAAAAAGATCCGTAGCCAAGTCTGTTTTGGGCTAAAATTACCAAACACGGCAGCACCTTTCAACTTAATCTCTTGGCAAAATTCCTTTAAAAGATATGAGATGAAATGAGCAGATTAATATATTTAATAATTGAATTCAACGGAGATTTTTTCCAAGTACGAGTAGTACATATGTATGATCCCCTACTTATAGGAAAAGCGTAATTGCAGTGATATTGCACATATGATTGCGCATAAGAAACGTAAAGAGCGGGCCATAAAAAGCACAGTTAAACTGATTACGAACATGACACGACAATGGCAGTCGGCAGTCGGCAGTCGGCATGGCAACCCCTGGCTGGCTCCGCTCTGGCTCTGACTGCAACAATGAAGCCGATTCTTGGCGTTGTGCTGCCGCTTTTCATAAAATACCCGGCGTATTGAAATGTCACGCAAGCAATTTACATAAATGGAGTAGCTTCCGCTTGAAGAGCGGAGAGAAGCAGCAACAACAATGAGACACCGATGCATCAGGGGAGAATAGTAGGAGAGAGCCTATGCGATTTGCACGTACGAAAACAACTGTTACGAGGCGAGGAATGGAACGGCAAAAGGTAACCCAGCAATGGGCCAATGGACGGCAATGGAAAAGAGAGAGAGAGAGAGAGGGGGGAGAGGTACAGATGGAACTAGAAGGAGAGGACTTCGCTAGATCCAAACAATTTCCGAGCTGCTCTCACGAACTTAACGACTCCAAAATCTTCTTCTGCCAAAACTGTTAAGCCACAAAACCTTGCTTTGCATTTGCATTTCTTTTCGTTCGGAGCCCACTGACCAACTTCACGGTTTGTTAACAATTTAATGTGCCTACAAATTGCCCAAGTCTTGAGTTTCTTTGGTCATGCTTGGCTCTTTCGTCGCCCCCACTGCCAAAGAACCTGAGAATTTGTCTGGGAGGAAAACTCAATGCGTAGAGGCACGTGCTCCGTGCTCTTGGCCAGCGTTCGCTAGGAGTTGAGCAGCATAGCAAACAATCAAAAGTTGTAATAAATACTACTTTGCTTTGCGTGTTGGCTGCGAAAATGAAATGCCCAGCAACTGTGTGAAATTTTTCTCTTTATAATCGTTATTATTTTATGGCATCCCATCACGGTCTCGCTGCGCAAGCAGTATTTTGTAATTTTACCTTTCCTTCATTTCGATGTTGGAAAATCAATTTGGCCGTGAAATTGGGAAGGCACCAAAACGTGCTTTTTGCACCCCAACAAAAGGGAATTTTTTTTTGCGGCGACGCAGTTGTTGAAGACAGCCGGCACCCTGAAAGGACCAAGACCCAACCTCAATCTGCAGTAGGTACTCGTACAAACATACATATGTATGTTGCCCAGCATAAACAAGAATCTGAATGAACTTGAGGCAGGGAATGGCCAAAACATTGTTTTGGGAGCATGTCTGTTACATAGGAATAAATTATGTGTGTATATGGTATATTTTCGGGTTGGTCTGATGTATGAAATCATTTCCGCTTTCCATGAGGTTCTCCTAATGTAGAGCATGACATGACATAAGTGGGGTGTGGTTGTGGTGCCCATAGGCTGTGGAAAACACTTGTCCGTCAACGACTAAAGTTAATAATTAACTGCCAAACGTGACACGCCCTGACGGGGGGAGAGCTGTTGTACAGCAGCTGCTAAAAATCGATAAGCTACCGAAACTGCAACGATTTCTGGACTGCCCTTTCCCAGAGGTTTATAAATAAAAGGAAATTGCAGAACCTAATTACATGTTAAATGAGCTGTGTGTGTGTGGGGGAGAGGGGGAAATCACATGACTACTTCTTACACAAAAGATGGGAAAATATAAGCCCAGACACCAAGCACCTTTCACTTTATTTGTTTACTGCTAAAAAATATGTTAGGCAAATGAATGAATGCCAAAGATGCTGATGCTGCTGTTGCCACAATGGAAAATAGTAAAGAAACGAAACCAATTTGTATGTATAAGCCACCACGCACCACCACCAAGCAGAGATGGAGACAAGAGACAGCCCAGACCAGATCAGACGTCAATATCGAAAGTTGGTTGCAATACGCACCTGCTGCCGCTACTGATGCTGATGCTCCTCCTCTCAGGCTGCACTTTACTGCGTATATCAATTCGCCAATAATCGTTTTGGCTGGTGCCTGGTGCCGTAGTTGTAGGTTTTCCGAATTCCACTTGACTTTGACTCTCCTGGGCGCGCGAGAAAGCACCGCTAATGAGCGAGGAAAGCGGACGTACCCGTATCAGACACTCAGAGCCCAGACCAGGTTGTTGTTGCTGCTGCTGCTGCTGCTCGCACACACACACACACACACAAAACAATTTGTTCTTTTTTTAACACGTTATTGAATCTCTTTCACCGAACCAACTGGTTTTTAGTGCTCGCTAAATACATACACATTACCAACCACTTTCCAGGGTTCTTCTCTTTTATTTCGCAAGTCAAACGACTATTTCCGCTCTACCAAAACACTCCAGATTTTTGTGATTTTCCACTACACAATGTTGCTAATCACGCGTTATTTATTTAAAACTTCCAGGCGTTTTAAATGACAGAGCGGCTTAGGCGGAAATTTGAGCGCGGTGTCAGCTGATTTGCGATGACAACAAGCTTGCGTATTAGAGAAATTTGAGCGCGGTGCAGGTCCCTCAGAAATATACCGAGCTACGTCACAAATTTCAAAATATACCGTAAATATACTGACGAATTATTTGTCCAAGTCCATCATATTCCTAGTTTTTGATGTTCGGTTGAATAATACTAGCTAGCCAAGACCCGCAGTTCAGAACTCATAATTTGATTCGATTTATAAATCAATTTCCTACAAGACTGGTTAAGTTTAAGTTTTCATCTTTGTTGCATTGCTGATAAAATAGGGTTTAAACAAAATCGGTGCACAACGATTTCCACAAAATTCATTTTCTTACATGGTAACTACACGTTAGCTACACAATCTCTGCAAATGAACTACATTTTAATGTAATTAACAATGTTTTTTCAAATAAGAGCAAGTGAAAAAAATTTCCGTTATCCACGTTTTGACATGCCTTTTTCCGAAATTTTTGAATAAATTAATATTTTGATGGCAAACGATCAGGAATTCGATGCTGATCGCGAATTAGTATTCGATTTGGAGTGGGACATGGCTCTAAATGGCATTTCTACACGGTTTCTACATTGGTGCATTGGGCAAGAGGGTGAATCCATAAAGCGTCTTAAAATGTGCTGGAAAATACTATTAAAAGTATGAAATTTGCAAGTTGTGTGAGCTAGACGTGGTGGTAAGAAAATCAGTGTGACGACTCTCAGAAATATACCAAAATATATACCGCTGACACAAACGAACTTAGCCCACTTAAACCCCCCCCTATTTAAACAGTTCAACGATTTGTGGTAAATGGGGGAAAATATTGTAAATGTTTCTTTCCTCTGATCTTAAAAAGACTTCGCTAAAATTATTCCATGACTACAATGGATTAAAATTTCTCCGTCAAAGATTGCGCTCCATGTGCCCACATCCAAACATAGTCCTCAGAGAAACACTGGCAATTCCCAGTGCCCGCCATAAGTCCTTTTTGGAATAGTTTCAAGCATTTAAAAAGTCGTGTCTAAAGAAAAGGGGATCTCTCGATATACCCTATACAACGAGAATTTAGTTCGAGGTCTCATGTTGTTTTGTGGGTTTCGGTTTCAGGTGTAGTTGGTTAGAGTATTAATTAGTCAAGATCAGGTGGAAATCGAAGCGAAGTGGCCAAAGATTATATAGAGAAAGATGAAGTGAAGTAAAGCAAGAGTTACACACAGGTGAGACGCACACGCAGATCAGTGCAGAATGAAATACAATAGTGCGACAGTGGACATTCCCTAATTTATTGTAACAATTCTCCTTTTAAAAGGTTGGGTAAGGAACGGTAGCACATGTACATTTAATAAAAGTAAAGTTTCGTTTCCATTCTATTTCCGAACGGTGTAGGCATTGAAAATCTCAATCCAGTAGCCGTCGGGATCCTTGATGAAGGCCAATCCCTTCATGCGGCCATCGTCTGGTTTCTTCACGAACTCTACTCCCTGTTCCTCGAATCTGTAGGGCTTGCATGGTTAGACAAAGTTTTGAAATCTAATGAAATGATTGTTTACCGCTTGCAGGCAGCATAGACATCAGGAACCATCAGTCCAATGTGTCCAAAGCCACGGGGTTCGCTGTTGCCGTTGTGATAGATCTGCTTCAAGTCATTTTCAGTGCCCCAGTTGCTATAATTATAGAAAGACATGTACACTCCCTCATCTACAGCACATACGGAACACTTACTGGGTCAACTCAATGGTTGCCTTGCGGCTCAACGCCCAGCTCCTGCGCTCCTTGGGATCCTTGGGTATGTCGTCGGCACTCTCATAGCTGCAGTTGAGTAATATGAAAAGTAATTGTCATTGTAGATGTCCGATAGGGGAGCTAGACACTTAGATAAGCGAGTGACGTCTGGTCTGCCAGACGTATTTCCACTTAACCTACCCCATGAAATACAAAGAAAACATGGACTCGGGGAAGTCCAATTTCGCCAGCAATGTCATGCCTAGGACGCCCGTATAGAAGGGAAGCGACTTCCGGGGGTCCTTAATGCGATACATGGTTTGTTGGAACAGGAATTCCTATATAGAATATCGCAATGACGCATGTTAATGGATTTCACTCGATCGGCCTTTTTCTGCAATGTCTTGGTTTACCTCTGTTGCCTTATCCGGCTTTTTGCACAAGGCTTCCGCCTCGGCATTGCTTATGCCTGTGACATCACCCATTTCGTAGTTTTTCAATTAAAATCGCACCTGTTGACAACAAAAATTTTTATCTTTTTGCACAAGGCTTCCGCCGAAGAAGTATACCGAAATATACTGTCTCATTTTTAAGAATATACCGTAAATATACCGATGAAGAAACAAACTTAAACTCCCTTTATTTAAACAGGATAACAACTTCAGCTATGCTGCGGAAATAATATTGATAATAATTCCTTTAATTCCTCTTTACATACAAAACATACAAGCCATAATTTCCGTGGATAGTATTTTAATACCCACTGGCCGACAATAGGTTAATCGTTTTATATCCATGATCGGAAATCCTTGATTTTGATATTCGATTTAATATCACTAGCTGGCTAGGACTTCCATACCTGAACACATAATTTTATCCGATTTATACATCAATTTCCTTCAAGATTGAAAAGGTCAAACAAATAAAACGTAAGTGGATAATTTATTTTCTATTGCTAAATAAGAGTCTCAGCTCTGCCTACATAATTTGATGCCATTGATGAATAAATTTTCTACAAGATTAACTACTCTTAAGTACTCCTTTTTATTTTATTGTATTGTAAAACAAGGTTTAATAGACTTGAAACAATACAAAATGAAGAGAGCAGAAACTGGTGGTGGTAGCGATAGTTTCCAGTTTCCAGATAGTCCAGTTCTGAGGGCGAAGCGCCATCTATCGGAATTCTATGGCGGTTTCAAAGTGTAGCATGATATAGGCGGAGCAGGGATACGTTACTGGGGATATAAGGAATATAATAGAAAAAGATAGACTTATTAGTGATGTTGCGAAGGGATGAATAGAAGTGAAGAAAATAAGAAAGCGTGGATTAAGGTAAAGAAGTCATAGTGTGTGGCGTATGTGTAAAAGCGGTCCACTCGAATAGGGTTTTATTCATAGCCTGGTCCGGAATACAGGTACCGGAACCGGGATAGAGAATTTCCTGTTTTTGTGCTTTGTGTTTAAGTTGTTTCGGGAGAGTGTGAGGTAATGTAGTAAAACAATCACATGGAAAAATCGTACGTTCGCGACCAGTACTTAATTAAATTTAAAAACACCAATAGAGATAATTTATTTTACGTTTTACTAGATTAACCCAACATTGATGCACCCCATCTCTTGTACTAAACATAATGCTTACAAAATTCTATCGAATCGAAAAAAATTTGGTGAAAATTACCTATCTTGTTGTATATAAAAAGCGTACGTTCGCGCCCCGCGGATTTGCCCAAATATAAATAATCTAAGAGAAATCAGATATTAGTACGATTTGAATTTGATTTCGTTTCACAGTTTCTTCGTTTTCACCTTTAATCATCATCAGTTTCAGGAATCCCCCAGATTGAGGTATGCAATGTAAATTCAGTTTTCTTTTAAAAATATACATATTTATTAGTAATATTATCAATTTCAATTGCTGGGCTTACGCTGATTTGAAGTTTTATAAAAGACTAAACATATGTATCAATAAACAAGGTAAACACTAGATATAACGGTAAAGAAACATAAAAAATTGGAATCAACGTGTCCACTGAATATTAATGTTAAGAAATTGGTTCTGCGTTCATCGTGGGAGCAAGCGTAAATTAAGGGATCTCATCCAATCAGCCAATTGACTTCATTCAGGTCACCACATCTCCATCGTTCCCATGGCGAATTAGTGTGTGATCGTCGGCGAGATCCTCGTCCTCATTGTTCTCCAGTTGCTTTTGCCGCTTCAGACGCAGCTCGAATACCTCGCTGATGGCGTCGCGAAAGCAGATGAAGTTGTAATCAATGACGCCCTGCCGATTGAAGTTCTCCTCGCGCAGTATGCAGACCAAGGCCAGGAACTTGTTCACCTCTCGCAGATAGAGTATCGTGTTGTTATTCAGCTTTATGAGACTAGAGCTGCCGCTGTCAAAGGCGGTTTCCTCCGAGCTGTAATGGTCAGAGGCATATATCACCGACAAATGGAAATTTATCGAGGGCTTACCTGTATATACTGGACAGGTCAATCACCACATCGATCATGTCGCAGCACAGCTCATAGGCTTGCATATCCACAGGTGAAGAGTCCGTTGCAATATAGATTTTAGAAACCACATCAAAGAGAAAGGCTTTCTCAATTCCAGAGTTCTGCAAATTGTTGTTGGATAAATAGTAGGTAAGTGGCTCGACAAAGTACAGAAATGACAAACCGGTATGAAGATGTTGAGAAGGTTCTCTAGCGTCGGCAGCTGGGGAATTAGTTTCTGCACCACCTTGGAAAAGGCCTCGAAGATCGAGTGATCGTATATGGAGGTTAGATGGAAGCTCAGATGTATCTGGTTGAGACCCGCCTCGCTTAGGTCGTCTGATGACCGCTGATGTATATCTCGTTGCGATTCCATTTTTGAATCATCGCTTATTCCGTCAACCTGCGGGTGGAGTGGCAGTGGGAATTAAGCAGCTGTCTTGATAAGCAGCAGCCGTATCTGAACTCACTTTGTGTATGAAAACCTCGAACTTGATTCGCTGGTTCACTTTGTAAGCCTTTATCACTGTGTTTTTGAACTTGGTTAGGGCCTCGTTGTAGTCATCCTTGGCATCAATGACAAACACTAGGGCGCCGCAACCACCAAAGATCATGTCCGAGTCGAAGGTGGGCTCAATGAAATCGATTTGGCCAGGAAAGTCCCAAATTTGAAACTGCACAAAGCTGGAATTGTTGATGTCGTCCTTGACGATCTTGCTTGTCGATTCGAGGAAGAGCGTCTCATTGGGCGACATTTTGTGGAACACAACCTTTTGAATTGAACTCTTGCCGGATCTGCGCAGTCCCATGAGTAAAATACGCGGCTTCGTTTCGCTGCTGCCCGTCGAATTGGGCTCCATTTCTAGACCATCCTGGTTGTAGGTCCCATATCCGAAATCCTTCGGGAATGTATCTGCTGGGTAGTCGTCGTCGTCGTAACTCTGTTGATATGCAAATCAGTCATGCTTTGCTTGATTGGAATGGAATGGGGAAAAGAAAAGCGTGTGATGGGCGGAGGCTGCTGCGGCACCAACACTAATATGGGTTCTTTGTTTACTTGCCATTGTGATAGCTAGGCTCGTATCCCGTCGTCTCGTCTTTAGTTACTTGGGCGCCAACTTGATTGGAGACTGCGCTTGTATCCAACGTTATTCCGACTAACTAGTTTAGTTTACTTAATTTTTCGTATTACAAGTTTCTTATCGGAATAAAAGTGTGTTCACATCGGCAATCAGCTGATTCGGAAAATTATTGTATCGATGAGTCGATAGAAATCAGCTGCTAGTTGCTAGCAATTCCGCTTTGCCACCATGTCTACCTCACACACCTTGCATAATTTTGAGTATTTTCTAGAGTATTCCAGTATTTCTTAAGACTCGTTGTTGACTCACCTCGTTGTGCCAATCGAAACATGTAGAAATCGTGGAATCACACTTTCACCTGCAGGTGTCGCCTTTGGTAATTACATAAATATGTAGTTGATATGTAGAGAATGCGTAACTATCGTGTAGTTGACATGTAGAAACATCAGAACATTCTTATTGACCTTCTATGTTTAAATATTATTTTATAAACAAGCGAATAAAGATGAGAACTTAGAGTTAGCCAGCTTGTAGGAAAGTAAATCGTAAATCGGGTAAAATTATGTGTTGAGGGCTGAGGATTCTAGTTAGTTAGTAATATTCCACGGAATATCAAAAACGTGGAATAAGTATAAGTATAAGAATACAACTTCAATTCGTCAGTATATTTACGGTATATTTTTTAAATGAGACGATAAATTTTGGTATATTTCTGAGGGTCGGACGGTATACCTTATCGATAAAATCCGCGGTCACACTGCTGATAAGGGAACTCCGTTTTCGAACTTGCATATAAACAAATTGATATTAATTAAAGTTTCTAGAGGATGTCGAGGCGTGGACTGTTGTTGATGGGCCAATGCATGCCCTGCATCAAGCAAAATGCCTCCAAGATACGCATACGCCGCATGGAACTGGACAAGAATCTGAATATGGTTTGTTGCCGCTTTCAGCACAGTCGCATGGGATTCACTCAGTTTCCATTTCTCTTCCGTTTAGTACTTTAAAAAGGACGACTTTTACTTTGCCCACGATCCGCAAAAGGTGTGCAAGACCGGCGACGTGGTCCTGATACGAGAGCTGCCCGAGCGCATGACCCGCCTCATCACGCATGCTGTAGAAAAAGTGGTCTATCCGCTTGGTGACATAACCGATCCCATCACTGGCAAAAAAGTGGTGGTCGGCAAGTACCGCGAGGATATCGAGATGGCCAACGAGCTGTTCGGTAAGTCGAAGAAGTCCTTCGACTATGACAAGGCCCCACCACGTGGTCGCCTCGAGGGCACCAAAGACTTTACCCACGGCGAGACGTACATCAAATACCATGAAGATGGCAAAGATCAGCCCTTTGCGGTCTGATAAGTTTGGTATATCTACATATATAAGCTTAGTATTCGTTAAGTTTGCAATATAACAAACAGATGTGTGCTATCTGTGATCTAATAGATCGTGCCCCAGAAAAGCCGGCCCAATCAAAGAGCCTGAATAAAAGATTTCTCTAAATATTTTATTTAAATTGTCGATAATGGATTTGCATGTCTTATTTGATTGCTTTCTTTACGTATAAATGTATTCATTTCCACTTTCGGCTATCAATCTGATCAACAGTTTTTTGTTTTTCGTTGACTCGTATTTTCCTAATTTAAAAAGTGTTCCATTTTGGTGCCTTGACAATGCAGCATGTCGCATGCCGCTTGAACATATTTTACTCGTATATGGTATATATATGCATTTCTGGAGATTCAGATTCAGATTCAATCCGTGCCATAAATTAAATTGTAAACTAATCACAATCTCTTACGATTCTAAAGTTGTACTGGAGTATAGGGTTCGCCAGGTGAGCGCTATCGTCGCATAGTTTTTGCTGCAGACAAAAAATGATTGGTTTGAATAAGTGTTTGGTCCTGGAGTGGTTCTTGAATATCTGCCCAGCACTCACCTGCTCCAGATCGTGGCTAGCGCGCAGCATAAAGTCGCGCAAGAAGTAGCCGTGCTCGGGCATGTCGAGGGCCAGGATCAGCTTGTTGTTGCCCAGCTGTTTGAGGATTTTCACTCCACTGCTGGGCGGAACCTCATCGTCCTCGTTGAGTTGGGCATTCGCGTTCGCATTGGCCTTGGCCTGGTCCTCATCAATGCAGATGGACCACTGCAGTGGCTTGTTCGAGCTGTTGAGGAGAATAAAACTATGTACTTTGGCTCTTCGTCTGGCTGTGACTCTGTAGCGACTCACGTGAAATGTAGCTCCAGATTGCTGGCCTGGAGATAACGCGACACTGGGACTATGTAGCTAACGTTCAGGGAGCTGCCCGCACTGGGACAGAACTTCTCTATGTCGATGGTGCTGTTGTATTGGGCGGCCAGGACACAGCTGGTGACGCTCCAGCAATCCAACTGAATGGGAGGATGGTCAACCTCTGGCCTTGGCAGCTGCTCCAATGGTGTCCCCTGGCCCAGACTCTGGTTTTGGATCGATGCTGCCTGTGTCTCTGCGTTCTTGGCATCCGTGTTGTGGGAGCTTTTTCCGTGGACAAAGGTAGTCTCGTTGTTGGCCGACAACGCTGGTTGTGAGGCTAGTACGTCGGGATCCTGCTCCTGCTCGGCGGACTGAAGATCATCCTCCACATGCTGCTCCCTGACATTGGCATCTACGTTATCCGGCTGTGTCTTCGACGACGGCAGTTCCTCAAAGCAAACGGACTGTGGATGGACGAATGGAAGGTGTTACCGTTTAAGAAAAGGCTTCTTGCGTTACCTGGCAATTATCGCTGACTGACTCATCGCCAGTGCATTCCGCCGGCTGGCCAAAGAGCCCTGTCTTCAGGGTCTTATGCACGATCCAGTCCAGACTGCGCTGATTGGCCGACCGCCTGCCCACGCTGGAGTCCCTCAGGCCCGTTTCCGGGAACACAAATCCAAAGAGCGCTGAGATGGGGTTGTCTACGGACTCGTTGGTGTTGCTTAGATTCTGCAGGTCGAGGGCATCGGGATTTTCATGCCCACCGCTGCTGTTATGGACAGGAAGCGCCGCCGGGGGTGGCGCGTCCAGGGCCTGCGAGAGAGTGCTCTGGGCCGGTTCGGTGCTGACCTTGTTGGTGGTCAGCGCCAGGTTCGCCGTGGGCGGTGACACCGTCTTGTACACGTTGTAGATGACCGCGTCCCCAGTGAGCTTGCGGATGGCCTGACCGACGGTACCGCCGACATCCGACGAGTGGGATGCCCCCTCTGCTCCCTCCGAAGTGGGACTGGCAATGGTTCCCACCACCACAATGTGCTCGTCCAGCTTTAGAGCCGACAAAGGCTGCTTCCCACCCACCAACTGCTGCTGCTGCGCATCAATGTCTATGGAGTTATTCTCAAAGTCTTGGGGCAGGGAAATGGCCTGCGACTGGCTCTGGGACGACTGTGTGGGCTTTTCGGATGAGGATGAGGGGGCGCTCGTTTCATTGACGCTGGCTGGAGGCGGTGCCCCTCCCCGTACACCGTGCACAGCCTGGAGCGCCTTCTGACTGGCCGCCTGTCGCAGAACCTCTTGGGACAGCGGCCACTTGGTCTTCTTGCTGCTGATGGTCTTGTTGCTGAACCTCGGCGCTGAAGTCGTGATGCGACTGTGTTTCAGCGACTGCTGCTGCTGCTGCTGGAGGTTCACCTGCGGCTTGGTCATAACGGCGGCCAGCTCCTCGGCCTCATCTTCCCCGGGGCGCGGGCCCAAGGCAGAGGCTGGTGGTCGGGATGTACTCGTGGCGTACATCAGACTGGGCCAGGCCACGTGCGTCTTGTTCTTGAAGAGTGTGTGCAGGCTGTGCTGAAAGTAGTGCCTATCCTCCTCGCTCAGGTGCGTGGGCGTGTCCGTGCGGAAAATGTGACTGTTGCCAAAGAGCTGGTACCCGTCCAGCTGCTGCTGCTTGTTGTGCTCCACAAAGTACAGCGTGGACACAGCCGCCAGGCTGCAATGGTAATCGGAACAGGGAATATCGGGATTAGGTGGGGTGCAAATTGTGCGGAGGCTTCCCTCCTACCAGGCTGCCATCACGATGATCAGCACAAAGATGACAATCTGCAGGGAGCGGCTGGAGCAGATCTCGTAGCCATCCCGCCGACTGATGTAGGACTTGAGGGCCCCTCTGTCCGGCAGCAGGCAGCGCGGCTCCAGCAGGTCCTTGGCACGCAGTTGGTGGCTGTTGTGGCTGTTGTTGGCCCGCTCCAGATGCTCGATGCGCGTCTCCAGGGAGCCGGTGACCTTGCACAGCTCCTTGACGGCCCCAATGTTCTCCATGAGGATGCGGTCCTATCAAAGGAGTCAAGAGAATGGAGTCTCGTTCTGCATCGAGAGCTTAGATGGATCTCACCTTGTTGACCAGCAGAAAGTTCTCGATGACATCGCCATTGGGCAGGACAACGCTGCCAGCCTCTTGCACCGCATCCGGGATCACCTCGCGCACCTCCTGGGCAATGACGCCAGTGTCGACAATCTCCCGCGTGTCGCTCTGTCGCCTCAGGCCCGAGTGAAGGGCGAACTCGGGCTCGTAGCGGTAGCGGACGATGCGTATCTTCTGGAGGTTGCGCAGCTGCACCGAGGTGTCGAGCTCCCCGATCTCCTGCTTGGCTCGACTGTCGCTGGGCTGGACAATGTGGCCGGAGACCTTCAGGTTGCCATGCACCACAAGACTCTCGTCCGGACGGTCCGTGTTGATGCCCACGCGGCCCACATGGAAGATGGACTCCTGGGTGAGGCCGCGCTGCCAGCACAGGTCCACGTCGGACTCGAATTGGCCGGGGTTGGAGGCGCGCACTATGATCCGCTCGCTGCCATGGCTCATCACAGGGAAGTTCCCGGAAATTGTGTGCACATGGAGGCCCACCACCAGCTGGAAGAAGCGCTGCTCCGGATTAGGGCGCCCCTTCTTGCGCATGTTGTTGTTGGTCGTCTCGGAGAAGTGCAGGCGGCCAACGGTGATCTTGCTGACGATATGCTTCTGGAGATCGATCCTGGAGATGGAGAAGTGGGTAACAGACGTACTCGTGTATCTGTATGTGTTGTGCTACTCACGGAACTGGATAGAATGGCTTCTTGGATCGGTCCGACTGGCTCTGCTCCACGCGGATGGTCTGGTTGGGCGCCTCGAACTTGACGCCGTAGAAATGCAAGTGAAAGGATTTGATTTTCTCAAAGCCGGACGGGGTCTTCACAAATTTGGCATCGCCCTGGAGTCGGGCATGGCAAGTAACCTGAAAGTGGTTCTTCTTCTGGCACACGTACGCGTCGTCCGAGACGCTGAAGTTGAATCCCTTGTCCGCATCGACGCGGTAGTAGATCACGGACAGCTCCTGCAGGCTCTGGTCGAACAGCTTGTGCCAGTTCTCCGGCTGGAAGGCATTGAAGCGGATGCACTGCGTCTGGGCGGTGTCCCCGGCCTCGCTGCCCGACCCAGAGCCGGAGCCGGCCGCCGCGTGGCTCGACTGTCCGTCCAGGCTGTTGTCCGCCTGCGAGTGGATGCCGGACAGGGCCGGCGACACCGAGGCGGAGCAGTGTGAGTGGGCAGGTGTCTTGGCCAGGTCACTGACGCTCCCGTTGCCGGCCTCGTGGCCGTTGCTGTTGCTCTGGCTGTGGGGCGCGGTCAAGGAGTGGTGCGAGGCGCGCAGGGGACTCATCACCAGGCCCGCGTCCACCTTGGCCGTGGGCGAGAACTCCGAGCAATCCAGCGTCGTGGACATTTTCCGCTTACGGGACAGCGAGTGCACCGGCGTGGAGGGGGCCGAGGTGCGGTTCAGCGATAGCTGGCTGGTCCCAATCACCTGCACCCGATCGCCGAGTCCCAGCGAGGAGGTCAACGTGCAGGTGGAGAGATTCTGGTAGCTGCCAGCACCGTAAATGCCCGGACCTGGTCCCGGCTCAGGTCCTGGCCCTGGCCCGTTGTCGTAGTGCTGGTAGATCATTTGCTCCTGGACCATTTCCGGATGTGGCTGCACTTGCACCTGATGCTGCTGATGCTGCTGCAATTGATTGTGCGGATGCTGCAGTATCTGCTGCTCGTTGAGTGGCTGGCACAGCAGGCTGCTGGGATTCATGATCAGCCCTGCCTCGTGCTTGATCCTCACATCCACCTGCGGCGGTGCAAAGTTGTGTCCCACGACGTTCATCTGTTGCTGCTGTTGCTGTTGCTGCTGCTGATGCGACACGTACTGCATGTCTGTCTGCAGCATGCTGCCCGCCTGCGAATGCCCCATTGGTCCCAGATTCGAGTAGATGAGGTCCCCGCGCCCCGGCAGCAGCCCCAAGCCATGCGTCTCGTTCAGCGGACTGTAGGCGGGCTCAGAGCCCGAGTCTGGCGGACTCTCCGGCAGATGGCCATGGACATGGGGCGTGCTGCTCAGGCTGATGGGCGGTGTGTGGGGCGAGTCCATTTTGCTGGCGGCAGCTGCCCCGAGAGCGTCATTGCCTCCATGCTGGGCGCTGCTGTCCTCGAGGCCACCCACTCCGGCCGTGACCTGCATGAAAAGGTCCAGGGCATAGTTGTCGATCCCATCCAGTAGGTCTTGCCGAGCTGCAGGAACAAGGGGATACAGATTAGAATTTTTCATTTCAGTAGGCATTCAAATATCGCACTATTTGCTCGTGTGGGAGGGGCGTAAACCACAGCACAGATAGTAATTCCAATTAAATGAATACAAAATTCGTGGCTTTACGATAAGAAGACCGCCCGACAGACAGACAGACAGGCAGACAAACAGACAGGGCCTGGTAATTCCCGGTCTGTTTGATCGATATGAAAACCCAAAGAGTAATGGGACTCCGTTGACGTGCCAAATAAATTCGTTGTGTAATTTATGCAGAAATATGCAGATGGCTAGGAACCAGCATATTATATTACCATTGCCATTCAGCGCCTTGGGATAGTCCATAGCTAGTTTTGGCCTGGCTGCTTTCTTTGGGCTACACTCGTATGTTATATATGTATATTGTTTTATCTGAGCGCTCTCAGCTCTCGTTGCTTGGCCCTAACGATCTGCACTGATGGCCAAGTTGGGAGCAGCAGGCAGGCAGCAGCCGCTACGACGGCGGCGGCGGCGGCGGGAGCAGCATCCATGGAAACAAATTAATTTTTTTTGTTGAGTTTTTTTTTTATTTTTGTGTTAGTTATTTAGCCGATGCTGCCGCTGCATCTCCGAAAACAATTATCTAACGCACGTTTGAGCGAGCAGGCGGTTGATGCACTCTTCACTCTTCGCTGAGCAGTGAAAATGCATCGGAAAACGGAGGAGGGGCAGGGGCAGGTGCAGGTGCAGGGGCAGGGGCAGGGGCCCCTCTACCTCCATGCCATGCCTCTAAGTACATTTAGAAATAATAAATAAATAAAGCCCGGCCTACCAATCGGTATAATAATAATAATAAAAGCAGCAAACGAAAGCAAAAATTAAAATAATCAAATCGAAATTACGAAAAACAAAATGAATTAAGGAATACCCTAGCAGATTGATGCTTCCCATAGTTCCAGCTAGTATTCTTTGATCTATTAATGAACAAATTAATGAAACTATAGCTTTTGGTTCTTGGACATGGGTTTTCCAACAACTAATGACATTTGTACAAACAGAGAAAAACACCCTGATATTAATATGAAAAGAATTGATTTAGGATTTAATCTTTCAATAATAATATGGATGGATGTGCTTCCAGTTACAATGCCATTTTTCTCCGAGTGTACTCGTGTATCCATGAAAATACCAGACTACTCGCACGACTAGAGGTAGCATCAAAACAGACAAACATTTGCTGCAAAGCAAAAGAAAAATGAAAGAAACAGCCGCAGTCGAGCATCAAGTATAATTAAATCGTTTTGTTTATGCAATTGTATTCTTTGATGGCAAACAAATAATATTTTATTTGCACAAATGCATTGGCAGTGCCATCCACAATCGCACTGAAAGGCACTGAAATACTCCGTTTTCACTCCACTCTTATGTTCGGTTTTATAATTACGAGTTTTATTTGATTTGTACGAGTATTATTATGGGTTTTTTCTTCTATCTCTTTGGTTTTTGTTTGGTCACGTCGAGCGTGGACAGAACATATCTGAGGACTGACGGCAACATCAAATGTAATGTGCAAATATTTGAGTCCTGCGAGGCGGCGGATTGTTATTGATCAAACAAGTTTGCTCGTTTCGTGCCGCACAGAAGTGGCATGCAAATTCCCTGCCCCGCCCGTTCCCTTGCGCAGGGAAATCGTATGGAAATACTAATATTCAACGAATCCGGGTATCATATTTCCCCAGACTGTCTTCCCCTGGGTGTCTATTTTCGGCAGCCACTTTTGTTGTCAATGACAAGGGGCGGGGCCAGCCTTCAATGGGGCCACCAGCAAGGACCCCGTTTGATTTTCGTTATCCTTGGTAATCGAATTTGTATACTTACAAAAATCCGAGAAATCAAAGTCCATGTTCAAGTAACTTCAGAAGCATCGCATCCTCATATGTCCATGTGGCTACAGCATGATCTGCGAATGGAAATGGGAACAATGGGAACACTGTAGACTAGGGCCACCTTAAATTACAAGCTCCGCTTTGCTGGAAGTATCGTATCGTATGAATTAAGCAGAAGAGACAAGCCCCAAGCCAACCCCGAAGGCAACTCAAGCCAAGAGAAGCGGTGACTAGTATTTCTCAGTCAGTTCCCAGGAAAAGCCACCGCCGGGGGCTGGAATGGGTTTTTCTTGGCAAATATTAATAGGAGTAGGCTATTTTTATGCTGTGTACGTTTCGAATATGTTGTTTTAGCTTATTGCTGTCTGGCGATAAGCTCTGCTAAATGACGTCCCAAATTCCGCCACATATGCACATGCATATATACATACACACGCATACATGTATATTCTGATATCTCTTTCCAAGCCTGGGTTGAGTACAACGCAAAAAAGAAACAAACACACACACACACACAGACACAGGAATGCTCTCAGATAAAGATAAATGAATCGCGCTTCCAACTGGAACTTGCGCGATGTCTGGGGCGGCAGCAGATTTATCAGCTCTAAGTGGGGGTCGGGTCACAAAATAATAATATAATTCCGCGACTATGGCTATATGCTGTGCAGCCCCAACTAATTTGCATCCCATACCCGCCGACACGTGGCTTCACTCCACTTCTAACGACATTTAATAAACAAATGAATAATGGCATCGGCATCAAATATGAAAGAAAGGTATTTGCTCAACGCTTGGCATTTGCCTTGGCATTTGGCTCTGCGACGCTCTTAAGTATGCAATAAAAATAGTATTCCATTAATTTGTGCCGCACACATACACGGCGTATGCTTAATGCCAATAAAACCCGAAATTCAAACTCAAATTCAAATTAATATTTTTCAAGCAATGAGGGATGCCTATTGAAGAGTTTCTTTTACTTTCTTGCCTCTGCTCTGCCTGAATTGAATCAAAATAAATGTTTAACGAGAGATCGGAAGACTTGTTTCGTTTGCACTTCCAACGAGACTAGGGTAGGGTATCTGTTCATTCTCCAAACATTCCCGATTAAGTAACTATTCGAGCCATAATTGAGTCTTTGATAGTCTCTGAGACACTCGGGAATCTCGTAGTCCGAAGAGGAATACCCGAACTGACTGGCTTCTTGCTCGTCTCTTACGTGTATTCATTGTTGTTTTGTCGCAATGATTTTGATTGAATTAACGCTTTGTATCTCCTAGGGGCTCACACAGAATAAGAACGAAACGAAACGAAGCGGAACGGAACGGAACGAAACCTCTTACAATAATATAATGAAAACTCAAGTGATTTGATTTAGTTGGATGGCAGCTCTACAACAGCAGCAGCAGCAGCAGCAGCAGCAAACCAACTAAAAATAAACCAACCGAAAGCAGAGTCGAGTCTTGTCATGACAAGAGTTTCACTTGATGAAACCTGTCGGTCTGTCACTGGTCGGTCTGTCGGTCGGTGGCTATTGATTGTGATTTCTGTCATTAAGTCGGAAGTCAGAGGCGCCATCGTATGGTGCGGCCAGGCCTTAGAGGCAAACATATCTCGCACCATATCAATGGCAGCGGCGTTGTCTCATCCTTGAGCCAGCGCTAAGACATTGGCTTTCGCATTTGAATCGCTATTTGGCCGAGGCATTTAGCGTTTTATTAGCATTTCAATAAATTCACAGCAGCCGCTGGAGCAACAACTGCGATATGACATCCCCTGCGTCGCTCTCAAATGGCGTGCAAAAAATAAAACACGAAATAAAAATGCCAAAGCCAAAGCCAATTGCACTTACGCGCAGGGCAGGCCAGGCAGGCAGCAATCAAATTGAGTTATAAATATATATTTTTTTAGTTTGGTGCTAGTTTGGGATGGGGATTGCTTTTGCCAACAAGTCAATTACAAGTCGAAGAGCTCGCCCAACCAGAAGTGCTGGCAGCAGTCCCATGACTTTGATTCCAGCCCCCAGATGAAGTTAAGACATCAAACGTGTCTGCCAAAGGCGTCAGCAGCAGCAGCCACAGACAATTATCAATCGAATTAGCGGGTGGTGGCTAAACAATTTGCCAAATAGCGAGTCAGGGGGTAATGGATCCCAGAAAGATATTTCACAAGACTCGATTCGAAACTTATGGCTCTCGGAGAGTTCATTATGTTTAAAAAAAAACTCAATAGATTGCCATAATCGAATTAAATATTAATTGAATCGATAGATTGTAATATTAATGTAATCTCCCATTAACGTTCTCCAGCTAAATTGTGGTTTCGATGATTCATAAAGATTGTTCATTCGACGTGTGGCCGAAAAGAAAGTCTGCGTTTCGTGTAGGGAACGGAATATTCCATTTGTTATTTGTTTGATCACATATTCGTATTTAGCATCTTTCGAGACGTAGCTAAACGGATCTAAACTCTAAGGCCAGCCCCCGTCCCCGCCCCCACATTCATGTGGACCACACCACTCTCCGTCGATTAGCAAAAAAATAAACTATGCTAAACAGATTTTTGAGCTTCAGAGGAGGTCCACTCCACCCCGAGCATCATCTTCTGTATCTGTATCTGTATCTACGTCTAGATTGTTATTTATAAGTATCTTGATTTATCTACGCGTGAGTGTGTGTGTGTATGTGTATACCCTTACAGAAAGTATAACGATTGTGACCAGAAGCTAAGAAGGTCCGACATCTGTATCTGATCAACACTCTGTACAAATCATTCGATTTTCTATATCATATAGAAATAATCCAGAAATTATCTGTGACAACAGCTTTGCTGTTTCGTAATCGTATCTTTCTTTGTAGTTGTGTAAAACTCAATCAAAATCGATATATCACAGAAGAACGATGGATCTGCAAGCGTATCAAAAGCTTTGGCCCCTGAAGCTGGCCTTATTTTCTTAGCTTTTACGCGTACGTCGGCTGAAGGGTGGTGCGGGGAGGTGGGTGTGGGGTTAGAGCGGGAGCGGGAGCCGGAGCCGCTGCTGTTGCTGTTGCTGTTGCGGTGCTTGAAACTCAACCAACCGGTTGACTTTTATGTCTTTGCTGATTTTAGCCGAAGCTTTGTTGTTGTTGTTGTTGCTGCTGCTGATGCTGCTTTTGAGCGTCTTTTTGGGCTATGGGACAGACACGTTTTACTTTTATTTTATTTTTTGTTTTAGCGCTTGGCACAGGCTGTGACGACGGGCCGCCGTCCAATCCATCCAATCCAAGCGATGAAGCTCGGCGCGCACAGACAAGAGGGCACACAACACAACAAAACAAAACAAAACACAACAACACAACACAACAAAAGAGCGCAGCCGCTAACCAAGTTAGCAAACTGAAACTGGCCAAGATCATAGGAATCCGGACTCAATGTCTTGTCTATGCCGGACAGCACACACTCGTAATTGAGATGAGCGCCAAAAACAAACATCAATCGCATCGAAGATGAAGATGAAGATGTGCAGGCCCCCCGAGGGGCAATCGCAATTCGAGACAGCCCACTAACAATATATGGGAAAAACAACACCGCTATTTCTGCCGCATTCTTTGGATACGCCGACGACACAGCTATTGATCACTGACCGAATGGAAGGGAAGGGCTTATATCAGGCGGCACTATTGCATATTTTTCCAGCGGGGCAGTGGGAGCGAGGTCTATTGTTTTCCTGATTCTTTGCTCATCTCACAAGATTTTTCGGCCACAAAAAACAAACATGGAGAGCAAGCTCTCCCATGCATGTCTGTTTTGTGTGTGTGTGCGTGTGTGTGTTTTTACTGCTATTCGATTACTCGTACACCTGCTCGAGAGGCAGTGAAATCGGTTTTGCTTTGAGTCGTTTTTCCACATGTTTTGTTTCTCTGAGATTATTCGATAGATTATTTGCGTAATTTCCAGTTTTTTCACATACACAATGGATGGAATATTGCCATGCACTTATTTTTTTCAAATTTTATCAAACATAACGGTATCTTTCTATACTCGAACGAGTATATGTACGTATGTATATGCATATGTATATACTTCTATTTATGTGTTATCATTGCGCGGGGGCGTATATTTTGTATTTCTCTGGTATTTCGCCTAATACGTTAGTTTTAGCGAGATTTAGCTCTCAAGCTGCCTTTAAATTAGTTATACACACAGACACACACTTAGCCTACACAGGCACTTACACTTGCACGAATTGCCGTTACTTTGATTCTTGACGAATTTGTTGTTGCACTTTTTTAGTTCTATTTATTTTTTGTCGTCACTGCTGTTGTTTCACGCTTCGTATACTCGATGCGAATGTTAACTAAGATCGCGTTTTATTTTGTTCTCTTTTTGTTTCTCTATTTCGGTTTCTGTATTCCCCGATCCGCTAGAGCTATCTAAATAATACGTTGCCGTTGGAGTGCCCACACCAACTGGTGGTTGATCGGATCGTATGTATCGTGTGCGCTCCGAAGCTGTTCCGAAGCTCTCTTCCACTTCCACAACCGAATCTCTGCTCAATGAAGCTTGGCTTTGGAGTTGCCACTGTTCACATATATAAAATTGAAACAAAAAAATTGGCCAATCATCCCCATGAATGCAGACTCCATCGATTTAAGATTTTGCTTAGATGTACATTTACATTTTCATTAATTACTGAACCTATAAGAAATTGTTGGCTTGATTTGTAACGTCTTTTAAGGCTTCGAGTGGGGTGACAACTCTGCTCGACTGCTGCCGCTCTCTGGCCGCAGAGACAGTCTTTCTCTCTCTCTCAATCTTTGGATCTCTCGTTTCGAGGAACTGATAAATCACAGCCAGGCCAGGCCAGCGTTTGTTAAGAAAAAATGTAAATTAAATTATAACTAGTGGAGGCAACAATGGACTTAAGTAAAACCCGGCCCCTGTGCTTACTGCAACGTCGGCTCTCACGCAATTAGCCCTCCCCCTGTTCCCGCAGCCGGCTTAAATTACACACACCCCTCCCACCCCCTACACCCAGCATACACTCTCCCTCTCCATAGCTTCGTGTTTTGTTTTTTCCTTGGCGCGGGTGTCGCTGTAATAATACGATACGGTACAAGTGTGTGTGTGTGTGAGCGGCAGATGAACAGAACAGAACCGAACCATCAACGCCGCCTGTTTTCAACTTAACATCATTTAATGGAGTTGTTGTTCCTTCGCGAGTCCGCCTCGCAGATTGAATTAATACGCTGATTTATGTAAATTACACTAATTCGTATTACTCAATTTGTTATTCAATATTCAGGGCCTGGCAGACCTCAGAGATCTGTTCCAAGAATGGTTTTATATTTTTCCAAATGGTCTTTTATCCATCACCTTACATATATACATCTAAAGGTACATACGTTGCTCGTTTACAGACCATTTACAATATCACGTGATTTACTTTTACTGGGTGAGGAAACCCCCATTTATTTCTGGCGTATCTAATTTCCATAACAACGAATAGTACATTAATCGGTGTTGTCTTTTTTACATTTTGAAACTTCTATTTGTACATTTTTTTATATTCCTTTGAACAAACAATTTGAATCAAAATATATGAATAAGTACGTTGTAAACTAGAACTCTTACAGATTTTAATCCACACCGTAGGCCCTTGACAGCTTCTCTAACACTTGTGGATTCTTTTTGGGCCAATTCTTGAGCTGTTTTAGTATAGACGACACCACTGTGAAGAAAGAAAAAACATATATTACTTGAGAAATTAAGCATAAGTAAGCAAGCTACTTTTTTTCTCCTCAGCTGACATGAGCATGGCCAAAATGGAAAACTCGTCATTTTTGCTAATCTCCAGTAGGACAGATGCCGTTGTGGGCTCTTTTTCAGGCACGTAAAAGTCCTGAATGGTGCACAACAAATCGTTGAATGTGTCCGAATCAAAACCGGCTCCCAGAATTTTACACAGATTTTGTATGTCTATAGATTTTAAGTACTGATATTTCTGATTTGGAGATAGCTCTTTCCAGGTTATGTAGAACTGGGCCGTACCGGCTGGGGCTGGCGGCAATGCTCGCTGTAATAATACTGCAAGTTAAACCCACTTCCAAAGAAAAAAAACACACATAATCGTCTTACCTCCATTGGAGTGGCACCCCCAACCGTCTTGATCTTTGCAGCAGATTCGATTTCTGGCTCATTTTCTGTGTCTTTGTTTGAAGTTTTTGATGACTTTAGAGGAGCTGCTGATGGTTTATTATCAATCAGTGCCTCTTTTTTCGTATCTTTAGAATCTTTAGCATCTTTGCTTGGGTTTTGTGATAATTGTTTCACTTCGTTCACTGGATCTTTGTTCAGATTTGTTGATGTTTTTGGATCAGCCGACGGTTTAGCTTCTTTCACCGCATCTGGCAGGGTCTGTTTGGTATCACTGTTTGAATTTTGAGATGTCTTTAGCGAAGAAGCGGACGGTTTTGCATCAGTTGCCGTATCTTTTATAAGGTTTGGCGATTTCTTTGCAGACGAAGCGGACGGTTCAGAATCAACAGATTTCACTATCGGCGTTGCTGTTGGGGGATCTGGGTTTGTCTCATTTTCCTGCAAGTCTTCCTTTTTAATCTCTTCGTATGGACCGCAATAGCTGTTGAAGATTTTGTCAATGTCTTCGTCTGAGATGCGTAAAGGCTGGGCCTCATCAGTGGAGGGTCTGGGGGAAACAATATCTGTTATGGTCACTCGACGCATCGAATTCTTGGAGCGTTTGTAAACCGGCTTCTCGATCGGCAATATGTCAATTAGGTCAGGACGGTCCGCACTATAATTGGGACCGTTTTTAGTGGCTAAAATTAAATACGAAGAATAATATTAAACAACAATAAATGAAAATAATATTAATATCGTACTTGATGTCATTTCATTTCCCTCTTACCATTTTTACGTAAGCGCTCGTTTATGCGTACCAAACTCTGTTTGCCCTCTATGTTTTTGGGATCAAGGGCCAGCACTGTTGTGCAGTCCTTAAGCGCTTCCATATTGTTACCACGCGATTCATTCGCCTGCATCCGTCTGTAGTAGGCCTTCACGCAGAGCTTGTCTAGGCTAATGGCAGCCTCACAATCATCCACGCAACTGTCAAAGCTGTCGCAATGAAATTGGTTATTGCTGGAACATTCTACACCCCATGACCCCATCTTACCGCTCCTGCTTAATGTAGCACAGGGCTCTATTAATGTAATAGACGGGATCGTACGGATAAACCTCCACGGCTTCTGTGTACGCCTCGATGGCTCTGTCGTATTCTCCCTGCTTCACATAGTTATTGCCGCGGTCCTTTATGTCGTTGGCCTTCTTGTGCTGCCGAGCCACCGGATCCCCGGGCGGATCTTTCTTCTCAGTAGGAGTACCGGCCGCTGAACTACTGGGGCTCTGGTGCTCGGCTTTTCCTGTTTTCTGCACATGACTGCGCACCGGCATACTCTGAAACAAATGAGAATACGAAAACAATATAAAAACACATGCATGTGAATCTGCACTTTTGAGCTTACAGTATTGGCGGCAGCGCCGGGCGCCTTCTTCAGTTCCATTTCTTTCTTCTTGATGTCCTTCTCCCACGAGTACAGATCTTTCAACGAACTTTGTACCTCTTTGGCATTGCGACGCACCTGGCGTTGCATTTCAAAGGCCTTTTCTGCGCTCATTTTTCAATTTATTTTTTTTTTGGGAATTTTTTTCTTAAAGGTGCTAGGGACTTATCGATAATATACTAGTGATGTAAAAAACATCGATTCATCGAGCATCGATGTTTTTCTGCCGATGTTTACTGATGTTGTCCGATGTTTTTACTTCTTCTGATGTATCGATGTTTTGCAAAACATCGATCAATTAATTTCAAATCTGTAAGCAGCAAACACAGCAATGCCTGCCTCATTTGAAAGCAATCCTTCGTGTTTTTGGGACGGTATGAAAAGTACCTATCCTAATTTATACAAAATTGCAATGCAATTTTTACGTTAATGGCATCTTCTGGGTGTATTTTGAACGGGTGTACTCAGCGGCTGCTAACTATTAAGTCGAAAACGTAATAGACTTTCACCTTTGCGACTAAGCCGCATTTTGGTTTTTGCAAAGCATTGACAAATAGTACTTATTTGAAATATTAGTTATCTCTGATGATATCTACAGTGATATTTAAATGACTGCTATGAAAGCATAATCATTTCTTTTATGTTAAATATTGTTTCGTTTAGTCCTATGATATGAAAGCTCAAGTTTAATTTTTCCTTTGTTGAATATTCGGTTTTATAATCAAATGGGAAAGTTTTGAAACATCGGTCATCATCGATGCATCGAAGAATCAATCCGATGTATCAATCCAACATCGATGTTGATTTTGAGAACATCGATGGACATCGACATCGATGTTTTCATTCAAATTTACTTCACTTATTTGGTGTAGAGGGACATTATCGATGGTAAGACACTATCGCGCTACTAAATATCGATGGTTCAATGGTTCGATAGTGGGCGATAGTGGGAGCACAGAATAACCGTGCAAGCGTCTTAGCCCACTAAAGCCCCCTGTATTTAAATAGTTAAACTACTTGAGGTAAATGGCGGAAAATATTTCTGATTGTAAATTCTTCTTGAGGATTCATGCCATCTCTACTATAAACTTAAAAAAAAAAACGATATTTTTCAGCTTAACTGCGCTAAAATGATTAAATTTTCATTATTTTCAGTGGAAAATTGAAATACCCCCTTGGCTTGTAATAGGTTAATCGTTCTCCGTCAGGATTGGAAACCATATTCCTCATATTCTTTGTTCCGTTGAATATTACCAGCTATATAGAACATTTAGCCATGCCCACATAACTATATCCGATTAATTAAACTATTCTGAACTTGACTGGCTTATTTTAAATACTTGCTTTTATTGCATTTTGCGTAAAAAGAGGTTTTAGCGAAATCAGTCAAACAAAAAACAAGTAGCGAAATAGGTCAATCAAAACAAACGAAAAAGGAAATTCGTTCATATTGCTCAATTTTGATATTCCATTGAATAATGCTGACTAACTAAATCTCTCAGCAATGCCCACATAATTTTATACGATTAATGAATCAATTTTCTACAAGATTGGATAGTTTTTAATCCTTGCTTTTATTGTATTTATTGTAAAAAAAGGTTTGATCGAAAAAGTCCAACAAACAAAGGGTCACTATGTTGCGTGTAGGCCTTTGTATACCCTATTTTGTTAATTTTATATGAAGATGAAACGTGATTTTTAAAGACCTTTTCTCAAATTGATATTCCTTAGACATATTCAAGTACATTATTAGTATCTTGTGGATATTTATCTCGATCCTGATACCTACTGAGCCTTGGAAGACAAACGTATTCACAGTTCTATAACATCCATTTCCCCCAGGGTATGTTAGCAACATGTTTGTGTATGGAATGAGACTCATTGTTGCTAAAGCGAATTGGGGTGAAATGCGGCGAACTGCGGCGAATTGCGGCGAATTCAAATTTCCTCATATTCTTTGTTCCGTTGAATAATACTATCTATATGGAACATTTAGCCATGCCCACTCAGTTTTATACGATTGATGAATCAATTCTATACATGATTGGCCTATTCGAAATACTTGCATTTATTGGATTTCTATATAACATTGAAAATTAAACTAATATTAAATGTCAGAGATGTTTTTTGAACTACAGGTGGAGAACTATCGATTGCACTGTCGATGTTTTTCGAAAACCTATCGTATACTATCGTTGGTGCCCACTATCGATAGCAGTGTGACCGCGGACTTATCGTTAAAATATATCGTCCCACAGAAATATTTTAAAATACACGGTCTCATTTTCAAAATATACCGAGTGGTGCGCGCCAAATCGAACTTTTTTGAATGTGAGCGACAAGGATTTAAATGTTGTCAACCGGGCCATTACCGATTCAACAAATACGACGATTCCCTCAATTTTGATCTTCCGTCGAATATGAGATATATGGAAGATTTAGCCATGCCCACATAATTTTATACGATTGATGAATCTATTTTCTACTTGATTGGCTTAATTTAAACACTTGCTTTTATTGGATTTCCATATATCGTTAAAAATGAAATTTAATAGTTTGTCAGAGTTTTTAACAGTCCAAAGATTTTTTAACAGGGCTATGTTAGCGAATTTCTAGCACTGATATTATCGCATTTTGCAACACCTTTCAACTGTCAGCGGTTTTTCAAAAATAGTTTAATTTCATTTGATATATCGATATTGTATCAAAATATATTTAAAATCGCCAGATAAGGACAGCTTTTAATTCATGCTGGAACGACATTTCAACGGATGAACAGATCCTTTAAAAATGGACAAGATGGACAGTAACAGATTGGAGTACCTGGGCAAAGCCCTTGCACCAAAAGTGTCAGAGATTATGATATATGTATGTAGGCTGGAAACCTTCAACCACAAGAGGATCTTCGGCGGTACCCTGTATATTTTTTGGCCCGTGAAGTTGGAGCAATGATTTAATTAACCACTCCCAACCCCCTGCACACATTGATGTAATGGCTTCAACGAACATTTACAAACATTATTATTTTCCGCGGTTTAACTCAAAAAAGAATATAATTAATTTAAATTACAAAGCTCGGTCCTTGAACTCTTACAATGCTAAGCTTACCTACCTCACACTCAGGTAAATTCCGCCTGTGGCTTTCCTTCTGATCGTTGGTGCTTTCCTGGTTTTCACTTACGTGTAGTAAGCTCTCCGAGCATTTTGGTTAATATATTTGTATAATTCTTATGAAGGCACTCATTGGATCGCCTGGCCCGATATCCCTACAATGAATCAGGTCTGCAAAGGTGCAGAAATCAGCTGTCCTTTGTATATGTAGTTTAGCTAAATTACTTGACAGAGTAGGTAGACACACTATTTGTTTGATTTTAGTTCAAGGCAATGGCGGTTCTACTCTTGTTTAATTATGTTGGCGAATATCAAACAACTTCAGCCTTCGTTTGGATTTGCAAACTGTGCAAACAATCTAGGCGCCTACTTAAGCGCTATCGCTGGGCTTTTGGAGACATATCCAAGTCAAGCATCGACAAGATTTGTGTCTCTTTCCAAACTCAACATGAAGCTAATCTCGCTGAACTGCATTATGATCCTGGTGGTTCTTTGCTGCCTGGATGAGTCAAATTCCCAGAACAGCACCTCGTCTAGTTCGCCAAGCTCGAGCACCAGCAACAGTGGAAACGCCAAGAATGTGGTAGTCTCCAATTTGAAGTACACGGCTGTCAGGAGGATCCGGGTCGGCAGCAGCACCTCCAGCACTGCGACCACCCGGAGTGCCTCAGTGCGCAACAAGAACCTGAGGGCCAAGCGGGCCCAGGCCAAGCGTACCCAGGCCAAGCGTAGTAAGGCTAGGCGCTCCAAGGCTCTGAACGGCCGCAGGACCAGAGGCTAAGCTAAGCTAAGAGAGTGGATCCGATCCCATTCCTCTCTATGGCCATGTTATCTATTCAGCTAAAAGTCAATCTTTTATTTTGAGTTCATTCTAAACACAAAAAACACTTAAGTTTATCGACAGACGAATTAAATTAGATAAATACGTAACTTGTACTTTTTGTTTATGCTATTTTGAATTGAAAGTAGAGACATTTGAGATGGAACTACCTGGAACCCGCCACCGAACTACAAACTAAAGAATCACATAGTACAAAATCGAACGCCATCGACGAGGGAGGACCAGTAACAGCACCAGAACCAGAACCAGTCCGGACCAGCTGCTGGTTTCATCTACAGCTTGGTCTTTGTCGCCTGCTTGTCATCCAGATCCAGCTCCTTGGCCATAATACGCATTCCGACATGCGGATGGGCTGGCTTGAAGACAACCTTCCCATTCGGTTGGTACTCGGAGAACTGCATGCTGAACACCTCGTGGAAGCCCAACTTCTCCATTACCCGGGCCGAGTAGTGACTCGAGCAGAGCACATGGTAAACATTAATCCCATTCTCCCGCATATACTCGTACGCCCGCTCCGTGAGACGGCCGGCAATGCCCAGGCCGCGGTAATTGGTGTCCACGGAGAGAATTTTTCCATCCAGGATCAGCTCCTCGTTGGGATAGTAGTCGAATATGTTGAATTTCTCCTCAACATAATCCATGAGGGAGAGGATCTTCTTGAATTTGGGATGATCGCAAGAATCGGCTGCCTTTTCAGGAACTTCGTCGGGAGACTGCATGGAAAATATGAAATATCTCATTAGCATAGACTCTCCCTAGACATAGACTTCTACATACCGGGCGTCGCATCAAGCCGTTCAGGAATATCCCAATAATATCGCCACTTTTGTTAACTGCCTTGTAGGAGCAGTTATCGGTCAAGGGCTTCAGGGAGTACTTCTCCAGCTCCTTACACTCCCCGAGATCAAGAAAAGTATTCAGCGGTTCGTCCTGAGATGAGAAGGTATAGAGATATGTAAGTTGGGAACAAAGGCAAGTAAACACAAACTAATGTGTGTCCTATTTAGGGACACCAACTATCATACATTTAGCGATGTTTAAGGAGACATTAAACGGCTGAACAAATTACCGCCATAATTGTGTGACACGATAATGGAATTGTTCAGCAATTTAAGTGATTCGTGCACGCCTTCGATGTCTTATAATTTATAGAGACAGTACGTTGATAGGGAACGGAACGGAACTGGATTTGCATAAAATCATTTTAAGCGGGGTCGGGTCAGGTCGGGTGGCAAGTGGCGCGTGTAATGAATAATTTGCATAACTATTCATATAAATATGGGCTGTGGTCATCCAATAAGCCTTTAGCCATTCATTGGGGAGGAGTGGAGTGTATTGGTGTGGAGCCGGCGTTGAAAGTTTTGATTAAAATTGAGGCGGTAGGCGGTAGGCGGTAGCATTCTCATTGGCCGGCGCTGGCCTTTTCGAACGAACTGAAGTGGAATGGAACCTGAATAAGTCAAGATCAACTCTGGCATATTGATTTCAGCGACGACAAAGTCGTGATGCAAAACCAGCTGAAAGTTAGCCCTGACATGGATCATGTCCGCACCGCGACAGCCGAATAATCCGTTCCCAAAGGATAGGACAGATGCTGGAGGTACTCGTATCTTAATGAATGCAATGATTTTTTAGTGTGTGACTTTCGAGTTGAATTAAATCGAATCGGTCGGACGGACAGGCACGTGGTAGTGCTAATTGAAATTCTTTGGAAACGCTATTCAAATTGGGTTTTGTTTTACTTATATTCTGTTCGTTCTCTCAACTCAATCGAGTACTTGGCTGAGTTCGGAGTCGGACATAATGGGTGAAATAAATTCACAAATCCCAAATCAGTGAACCAGGTGTTCAGCTTGATTGGCTTCGATGATATGCAAACCGAATTCCCCAACGAGTACGAGTACATGTAGCACCCTAATTGTGGGAACCAGCGAAAATACAACAGTCTTACCTTGAAGAAAAACGTCTTGAGCATGGCGATCACAGCCTCGGCGTCTTCGGGCTGCACCAACTCGATGGTATAGGGGCAGTCGTCCTTGTCGACGGCCGCTGATGGGGTGGGTGTGGGAGTGGGGGTGGTCGACGACGCCTTCCCAGACACATTAAGCACGTCCTCCATTTTCTGTGTCAGACGAGCGATGGGATACAAGTCGTTCAGCTGCAAGTGTGTGAGAAGCAGACAAAACAAATCGTTTAGATCCGTTGTGGGTTCGGTTCGTATGGGGACGTGGACGTGGAAAAATAGAAAACAAACGACCGTACGGACTGTACGTATAGCTAACATGATAATTTATGGCTCTTAGATGAAAGGCATTTTAATTTGTTGTGTATATTTTGTAGCACATGTGTGGCGGCGACTGCCGCATCGCTGGGGTTAGCTTTTCGCTTTTCACTTGCATTTCCATTTTCAATATTCCATGGCCGAAATATTTCAAAGTCTGCTTTCATGTACGCCTCTGACAGACCCCATAAATTATAGACCAAAACTAAGGGTTTTCTTCTGCCAAATGCCGACTGCACACGAAATCTCATAATTTTAATAGAGTGCTAAAACAGCAAACAACTTTGTCCCCATCACATCATATCATGCGAGTTTACATGAGATAAGATGTGCATAGAGAGGTATTGGGTTCTAAAAAGCCTCTTTTGATATAAGATCAAAGAATAATATAAATTGATTTTCACCCCTAAGACACGATATACACTTCAAGAAAGAACTATAAATCGCTCCTCATCAACCAATGGGGGGTTAAACACAATAATTTCCCCGCACAAAAAATCCAGCAAATATTTCGAAAATGTTCTGTTGCCGAATCACAGAGTATTGGCCCCCAGGAAGGAATGCCATCGTACGTATTGTTTACACTCACTTAACCATTTGCGTTGGCCCGGCAGAATCCGCATATCTATTGTTGGGTGCAGCACTTAGTATTAATAGACCTTTTGCCACTAGATTGTGGGAACGGGAACACCCACCCACGCGGAGAGGTATCGGGATCGATACCGGGATGCTCGGGATCTCTGGTTTCCACACTTACCCCACATCTGGAATCGAGCATGATGCGCTGGTTGGGCATAAGCGACTGATCTGGCATGTTTTGGACCTCCATGTTGAGCAGGCAGGTTCGGGGTCTGGTGCAAGGTCTGGGTCTGGGTCTGGGTTTGTTTTGCTTTTATGATTTTGTTTATTGCAAAAAAGCGATAATTTTGTCTGGTTTTTTTTTTCGTTTCTTCTTTGGAAATGGGAAAATATATAGCGAAATTTTCCCTTGTTCTGCTTTTTGCTCTGTTCTTGAAACTTTTTGCTGGCGCGCGCTTTTTGCGACGGTTTTGTTTATTTATTCCGCAGCTGAAGCTTTATTTATATTGGTTTCGTTTCTGTTTGATTTTTAATTTTACTTTGCTTTGTTAAACAGTAAAGTAAGCAGTAAGCAGACACCGATATGCACAGACACACGCGCTGGATAAACGATGAATGAAATTTAATATACTCGCATTAAACAAAGTAATTTAAGGCAGGATAAACCGGGAGCTGGCTGGGAGCACGAGCACTATATCTGCGTTCCCAAATGGGCTTTCGGTATCTTCGAACTGGTGGTGTATCCTTGCTTGCAGCTAAGTTGCCTGAGAGCCAGCAGTGACTGCCAAACAGTGGGGTTGCCCTGCACTTTATATAGTCCCCTATCCGATCCGATCCGATCCGATGCGATGCGATCCGATCCGACACGCAGCGTGAACCGAGCCGAGCGGTACGTGAACTCGGGCAACAACAACTCGAACTCAAATCGTGGCGCGGCGAGAGGAAATATCAATCTTACAGAGCTCGACATCGAAATCGACAACGACGTCTGGTCTGGTGTGGTCTGGCCGGGCCTGGTCTGTACCGTTCCGTTCCGTTCCGTTGTTGCTGCCGTTCGCAACTGAGAGACCTGGCCAGAACGCTCGAGCATACGAATTGCTGGGCTTCATATGGGATATGCCAGTGCGCAGTGGGTCCGATCGTGGATCGATAGATGTGCCTCAGCTCTCTTTCGTACGTACATACTACATTCGGAGAGAGTCACGGCACGGCCCTGGGGTTCGGTTCGGTTTGGATCTCTCTCTCTCCCACTCTTTGAGCAAAGAAAGCAGAAAGCAGGCCAAGCCTGAAACCATAGAGGGGGAGGGAGAGCGAGCAGCCAGAGAGCGAAGGAAACGTGATTCGTGACCGGCTTTCTTGGCGAAAAATCGAGTTTTCATCTGTTTCCTGTACTATCCAAGATGGGTCATTCCCCAAGCCCCCATGCCACTTCCGTTGCTCCGCTGCTTGGTAAGCTTGCGGTTTGTTAGTTGATTTGGGAACTCGTTTATCGAACTTTTTTCTTGATTTATTGCGGTTTTTTTCGGATAAGAGCACTCTAAATTCAATAGTAAGATATGTGAACCGACTGGTCCAGTGAATACATATGTTGATTTCAATGGAACACATGTACGTATGTCTGATCTCAAAAAGATCCAAATTATCTTTACAGCAGATGATATTGATGATGATACTAAGCAAGGTCCAGATAATGAATGGAGGTTCCATAAATCGTTGGCTTTCATCAGACAACAATACGCCAATCCATATCTGTTACGTCTGACCGGGGTGTGAATGATTGGCGGTCGGCTGTCCGGCCGGAGCGTGGCTCTCCTCCTCCACCGTTTGTTTACCTTCCGCTCTCGGCAGTCGCAAACAGAGCGAGCGCACGCCGCTGTCTCAATTAATATGCGACAAAGAAAGAAACACAAAGCGATTGTAGAGGGGTCTGGGTGTCCGCTCTCTCCTCTTTGCCCCTCTAGAGTGCGGCAGTGTGGGTGGATGGAATGAATGCTGAGTATTCCACACTCTTCACATTCCCGTGGGCGGGGGGGGGCTCTGTGGCCTGCTCTCGGTTTAGTTTTTTGTTTAATTTGGCGCGCGCTCTACGGCCAATTATCGCCCGAACTCTGCCACGCAAATACCATCCCATTGAAATATTCATATTATTCACTTAATTCATTCCGCGGCGCACTCCCGCCTTTTAATTATTCATAATTCAAGCGAAACCCCGAACTTTTTTCCAGTCTCCCTCCCATTTGCGGAATGAAATTAAGGAATATTAATATTGTGTTTTGTTTACGGATTTTGCAGGTTGTTCAAGTGCGCACAAACCTTAAAAATTAGCAAAATGTCGGTAGCAAAATGCAAATTGTCTCCAAATCTGTTTATCATGCAAAATCAATGGAAATTTTCGTAGGTACATACATATATACTCGTATTATTTGAGAGTTCCATTTCATTCCGTTAGTCAGAGCCGAGCAGAGGCCCGACCGCACATACTATGTATCCCGTGGAACTCGTTTGCGGTTGTTTGTGGTCCGATCGAATGGCAGTCCGATGTGGAGCACTAAATTTAGCTCGGCTCCGGGTCGTGCCTCTTTTTATTGTTCCTTCGCCAACTCTCCTTCCTCTCCTTTCACCGCCGGATGACTGTCCCCAGTTGGGTCATTGTCATCGGCTTCGGATCAGATGATTCTGGCTGCAGGTGCAGCTTTTGAACGTATATTTATAAACCGATGTTCACATTGTATTGTTCCACAGAATATGGCTTGATAACGATCCGGAACATCAATAAGTTGCATCCAAAATCTTCCAATCGCGTTTATTTAAAGATATATTTTGACATTTCCAAGACATTTCCCTTTGCACTTCACGTTTCTGCGTGGTCATGCAGTTAATGGTCTTTGCCACCGCTTAAGGAGGGGGAAATAGTGCTGATTGAGCGTTTAATTTGGCTGCCAAAATTGTGCGACTGTGCCAAACGGGTTTCTTAGGGGGGAGGAGGAGTGGGGTGGGGCCTGAGACTTTATGATTATGCATACCTCCAGCCGATAACAGACTAATTGACAGTTACAAATGTTTTTGCGGCACCTTAACTTATTCAAACACACATGTTTCATGCCAATTATTCGCACACAGCTAGAACAGTTTGTTTTTCCTATGCAAAAAACATTGTAGCCCACACATTCGTGGGGGGCACCCCTTTAGGAATGATTGCTATTCGAAGGAAAAACACCATTTAAATGTGTGAAAAGACATTCAGCAGACAGTGTGTCTAGCCTGCCGTATGCACGAGTGATACTCTAGAGTGCGTTTAATGACTTCTGATTGCACTGCTGACTGTCCCTGTCCCTGTCCCTGTCCCGCGTCGTCGCCTCGATGCGGTTCTGTTTGCATACGGATAATTAAAATCGCATTAACGCCGTTTAAGTGGGCACGGCGCCGATCAAGCCCCGCGATTGCTGGCAATTTGTAAATGAATGTACAATAAAAATGATTAAATCACTTTGCTAAACGCGCCACTCTCCACTGACTTGTCGAAAGCAATCAAAATCTTTTGATTTCTTCCGTTTAGCTGCAACTTCTTGAATACAGTACTGCGGAATGACAATTTTTTTTATGCTGAAAATAATGCATTTCCGTTCCCTAATGGTACACCAAAAAAATATTAATAAGATGAGTAATAGTACGAGTATTTTGAAAGTGTCCCCAGGCTCTTTTAAATTTTTGTGGAAAAGCCACAAGAGAGCGCTCTCTCGTATGTGCCTTGTGGCGGCCTGTTGGTCCTTCTTTTCCAACTTATATTCTCTTTGATATATCCCTATATACACTATATACGTACACTATCCTACAGAATATATGCGCGATATGCAAGGATATAAAAAGGCTTGACCTTCTAAAAGTCAGTCTTCGCTTGCTTTTACAATAAAAACAGATGTTTCGAGAATAAGCTTAACAAAAGTCCATTTAAACGAAAACTTTTCTTTAGAATGGGTGCATTGCTGGTTTGTATTTTATACAAAAATTATTTCTACATTTTGTAAATTTAATGTTAGGAATATTAGAACAGAAATAGAATTTCTGGCATTATAAAATATGGGCTTTTCGCCAAAATGTCCACAATGCCAAAAACCATTATTTCCATATACTTTTCTCCCGATATTCCTTTCTAGTTTATTGAAATGTAACTTCTCTAAAGAATTGACAAATAATTTAACTAGCTTTATCACTTGAAAACTTTTCAAATCAGACATACTTAATTGATTTTCTTTGCTATTATATCCTATTAGAAAGATGACTCCTGACTCCTGGCCTACGGCCAAGCCGCGTTCGTTCGCCTCGAAATCACCCCAAAGAAAATTGGCCCAATCATGATTAACGGTATATTTTTCTGACTTTTATTACACCAGAATTTGGTAGCTTAACGACAGTAAACGCCGATTTACAACAAAAGAAACCAGGGAAGGCGTTTTATAAATGGAAAAAAACTCGCAAAATGATCACTGAATATTTCATATATGTACATATGTATATGTAAGGAAATTTTATGCAGGGTCCTAATCAATTTCCAGAGTTGTGCAATTTCATACACCAACGTCGAATATCAACTCTGTTTTTGGTAACGTTAGTTTAGGTCATAATTAGATTTATATATTCCAAGCCGTACCGTTTATCTAATTACTTTTCAAAGAGAATACATTTTGTTTTTTTAATTGCACTTTTTTCCGTTATATTTTTAACAATTTTTCGTACGAATGAAAAGTAAAGCCAGATTGCAAATGGAATGTAAATTTTTGTTTAGAAATTTATGGAACAACTGAATTCTTTTTTGGAAAGCATAATTATAAGAAATGATATGAAAGAAAATAATCTGGGAACATATTTATATGGAAATGTGTGTGTTATTGACTTTGAATTTGTTGGCCTTGGTGGGAAATGGCCTCTCCATGGAAATGACCATATACTATGTGATTTAACCTTTGCGTTTAAATGGAATATTGATCAAGGCCCCGTGCAGTCGAATCGGCTAACAATATTGATTGCTTAATTACCTATCAATATGACAATTATTTAAGGAAAATTCCAACCGGATTAAGGACTGCTGTGGCTAGTAGGCGTAGCCTCAATCAATTTGAATGCTAACTAAGCGCCGAACATTTGTTTTTTTTACATTGTAAGAGGTTGCATGGCAAACATTCAAGTGTACCGACTGCAGTATACCCTCCTCTCAAGCTGTTGTATCCGTAAGCCACTCCTTACATAACGGAACCCACCTCCTTAGCATTGATGGGTTCAAAAATGCACCAAAATATTGGGAATATACTCGTAATTAAACGTGCAATCTGCTTGCACTTTGCCATAGGCCCAGGCGCAGCGAATGTCTGTGCTCTGTGACTGGCAATTAGCCCTGGCTGTCATATAAATCACAAACTGTTTGCATTTGCATGTGCCATAAATCTTTGCAAGTGCTCCACGCTTCATGCGCTCAGATCACAATCGAACGAAATGTTCAGGGGGCTCGGGGGCGGGACCATTGCAAGTTTTCGTCATAAATTTTGAAAGTTTGTCGCCAGCTTTTCCGACAATTCCACAAAAGCGGAATTGATTTCCGTCGGCCCCTTGGAGAAGTGGTGGCCCTCGGCCAGAGCCAGAGCCAGAGCCGAGCCAGAGCTGAGCCAAAGCCTGGCTAGATCTAGACAAGTGGCCCGAACCGAACGTGACTTGAAACTGAAAGCCCATGTCGGATATGCAAGTGCGATGGGTGTGACCCCCGAGGGAGAGACGCGGGGGTGACATTGAAAGTTTTTCCAGCTTAATAAAGTTCCAAAGCCGCTGCTTCCAATTGAATTAGCCGCTCCACCCAGCCACCTCCATGGCTGCCAAAGTCTGAGGCAGCTCCGGCTTTATACTATGTGCGAATTTACAATACGTCCGCTTTTGTGGGTGTTTCGCTGGCTATGATTATCGCAGCACAAGCTCCAGGTGGCACCGGTTTCGGGATTAACCAAGGGGTGGTAGCTAAGGACCGAGCGTCAAGATATAATAAAGGATGTTAAAGATGCTAAATGGATTAAATGGAAGCTCAAGCTGCTAGCATCTCGAAATGTTGCATATATCAAGTACGGTACCCAGTAGTCCAGCACTTGATATTCGTTCTTTTTGTTAGCTAACGTTCCTTTCTAAAGACATTAAAATGCTTTTATCGCATCGAGATGCACGTGTGGCAAACGGCAAGCAAAAAACAATGGGTTCTAAAGAATAAAACAGAACAGAACAGCACTGAACAGTGAATAAACCCCGAAACCAATTATTTACAAGTATCTGCCTGTCACACAGGTATGTCTCCCTCTCCTCTCTCTCTCTATCTCTCTCTCCCCCTCTGTGGTCATGTTTGAGCCTCGGGTGTCTGAGCAGCAGCAGTTCCAATTCAATGCAAATTGCCCATTTATCATATATCATTTATATCATTTGTAATATAATATTCATATGATATTCCAGATGATTTGCTGTGGGGGCCACATGTACACATTTGGCATGGATGTGCATTTCATCTCCGTTTCATTTCATCTCATTTCCATAAGGGGGAGAGGGAGGCGACTAGTGCATCAGTAATTTACCCATTTGGGGGGCCGCGGCCGTAAATTGCATTTTCCTCATTTCGCTCAACGTTGGGCAAACTTCATTTAAATTCATCGCTGGCACAGGCAATTTGCTTCATTTGGATTCCATTCCCCATTTGCATTTAGTGGCTGGCCCAAGTGAACGGAAGTACGCCCGAGGGCTGCCTTTCTGTTGCCCATTTGCCGTGCAACAGGACGAATTCAATCTGAGCGAGGGATGAATGGGGATTCAGAGGCAAAAACTGCTGCCAAGCAGAGATAATTCGCGCCATTCGTGTGGCAGGGACAGGGACAGAGAATCTGTTGTTGCAGCAGCATGGAACAATAAACTTCAGCATCAGCTAATCCGGATAGACGACAGTCGACAGCCGACACATTGCGCATTCGCCGTGTGGTACAGCCAGTGCAGATTGTTGGCAGGAAGCCAACAAAAGCGCACAGCCAGGCAAGCGTGCAATAGCGAGCATCATCATCATCATCATCATCATCATCACAGAGGAGCAGGATGAGGATGATGGGTGGGAGCATCATCAGCACCAGCATCCGCTTGGCTGCCTGCCGCCTGCAGCTACAGAAAAGCTTGCAACAATGACAGCAACAAGCTGAAACTCTGACAATGTTGGCGCCATTCTGCTGTTTGTCTTTCCTGTTGTAATAAAATGGGATCCGGCTGGCTGGCTGCTGCTGCTGCTGCTTGCTGTTGACAGTGTGCTAATGGCAATGGGATCTGCCCAGTCCACAGGGTCCACGCCTCCCCTCAAAATGTTTTAAATAGTAGATACTTCACAAATTTCAACGACTCTGTGCTTGTGCTTATGCTCTTGCTCCTCGTTCACAACATAATCATCGCCTTTCCGTGCCCTTAAGCATTGCAAAATGGCTTTACAAGTCACGTCGTAGTCAGGATGCTTTGTCAGTCGTCTGGGATTGCCCTCGAAGGCGTCCGCCTGCCGTCTGTTGTCAGCATTTTGTCGACTCCTGTTGACAGATTGATTTTGATGTGTTTTCGTTGCTGCGAGCACTCGTATTGTGGAGATTCCCAGCCCTGACGGCCCTCGAGGCGGTGGCTGAAGTTGTCCTTTTCTCGAGGCCCTTACTCTGATTTAAGAGGCAACAAACATTTTAGCCTAATTGGTTGAGTCTTTAAGCACTTGGTCCGAGCTGAATAATGGACAAAGGCATTGGATGTGAATGGAACAGGACAGGATAGGACAGGAAAGTACACTGGCCTTAATACGGCCTTCCTATGAGCAGAATCTGTGCAGAGTCCCACATGCCCCTGCGTGCACTTTCATTAATTTAATTGGATGAGAAATGGCTTTCCATAGCTCACACACACAGCTAGAACTCAATGCCACAATAGGGAAATGAAATGAAAAAAAAACTTTGCTGCAGAATTACAATCAGAGAGAAAGAGAAAATCCTTCCTTTGGGATGGGGATGGGACGCCAGCACGGCAGCCAGATTTGGTTGAATTCACTCTGGGCCACATTTCATTTACGAGTACCAGCAGCGGCCCCTGCTCCGTTGGGTCATTTACGTAAATCCAATTAACTGGGATGAGACAGGGTACTGGGATAAGGATGGGGCAGGGCAACGGGAACGGGAACGGCAACTGGCATCAGCCATCTGGCATCAGGCAGCTTTATTGAAGCGTACTGGTATTAAGAGGCAGCCAAACACAAACAAACCTGCGCGGCAGGGACATCAAATGGAATGAAATCCAATCAAATCGATACAAAAAATACTCGGCGTAGGAATGCCATGCGGTGAGAGGCGGGCTGGAAGGTAGATGCCCTCGGAATCCCTGATAGATGCCAGGAATTTCGTCTTTACTCTCGTGAAACATTGCCTGCGGCGTTGCTCATACGTAACGTTGCCCCCAAATCAATTGAAATAAACTGGATACATGTGTATATATGCACATACATATGTGTCTGTTCGTCCCCGCGAGGATGTGCGTGTGTGTGCCTAGGGGGTGGAGAGAAGAACTTGTTTTCCACATATTTGTTCTATTCCTTAACCTACTTGTGGGGGCTTGTGGAAAGGCTTTGATTTTGCTCTTGTGCAGTTTTCCTGACTTCCCTCCCCACCCCGCCCCCTGTTTGTGTGCCATTTATTGGTCTGTTTGGCAGTGCCAGCCAGCGAAAATTGGTCAATTGTCACGACCCGAAGCAGCCGGCTATGGGATGGTGGCCCATTAAAGTCTGTTTAAAGTTACACGCAACAGTGGCCCTAACAAGGGGTTAACACTATCCAAATCGATTCGGAATACACACAAAATTAAACAAATAGCTGTTACGAAACATATTCATTCGCAAGAGTAAGCTTCCACTCGATAAGATAAGATACAGTTCTTATCGTCTGAAGTGTACTCAAACTCTGTCACGTCAACAATTGATGAAATCATAGATCTTTTGAGTAGCATTTCAACCCATGAATTTGTTTACTGATTTAGCTAATTAAATATTTTAAAAATTTGATCTGCTGCATATATAGATCCATATGTGCTGTACATTTGTATATATGTACATATGTTATGTAGTTGGACAATTTGTAAGATTTAATTTGGTCGCTTGCCAAAAAGTCGCGTCATTTGGCGGCTTTATGCGCTTAAATATTTTTGTGTGTTGCTTTTAATTAAGACTCGTGCGCCCTGCTCTGTTCGGAAACACTACAGAACTACCATTTCCGTACTATACTATAAATATAGTTTTATTGTATTTTTTACCTATATTATTTTCTCAGAGAGGCGGAGGCAGAAGTTGAAATGAAAAACATTTGGCGGCAAAGTAAATGTCCGAGAGAAAACTCGGCCAGGCCACTACATCGATGTTCTATAATTAAAATATATTTAAACCTATAACTTACGCGTGAAATTGGCTAATAAATGAACCGTAGCGTAGTATGCCGCCTCCTTAGGCCAAGTTCTCCTTCGGTTTTCGGTTGTGTTGTGGCCTGCGGTGTTGGTGGATGTCTTTTTGTCTTTTGGGGTTCGTTCTGTTCCGTCCGTTGGCACGTATTTACCACGAGGCACAGTTTCCAACTGAGGCAGAATGGTTGTAAACAAACCAATTCAACCCCTCGAGTACTTTGGCGCTTAATTTTGATATTTGTAACACTCAAATGGCAACGGACAACACAACCCCAAAAACTGTGGGGCGGGCTCTGCGTCCAGTAGGAAATTCACTCTGCGGGGCTCACAATCGGAAGAGTGTGTGGTGTGTGGGGGAGGGGGTTTGAATGGGAAGTAAAAGCGTGAGCGAGCTTTTCTGCTTCCACTCGCACTCGAGTTGGAGCATTGCTCGATAACAGCAGCGGATGATAAGAAAGCTGAGCTCTTAAACACACCATGTTCCTCTAATAAAGTACATACTCGTTCTGTTTATTGCAAAGATAGGAAATTATGAACAAATATAGTTGGGACCAAACACCAAGGCTTCACTGGCTATAGGTTCTTATCAGCGCGAGGCATGGGCCATGTGGCCATGACGAACCATCGAGGCAACGGTTGCCAAGCTTTGAGCCAGACAGACGAAAGCACTCAATTTCCGAAAACAACTGCAACTGACTGCAATAAAAATGTGCTGGCTTGCAATTTCATTCATTTAATTTAGTTAATGAACTGGTCGTGAGTGCACTGAACTGTTGTCTTCTTTCGTTCTTTTCGTTCATTCTTTGTTTGTGCATTTCCACTTGAGTCAGCCAAAATGCATTTGCATTGAAAATGTAACGTATTTCAGATGTTAAGCCGGAATGTTAAGCTCAACAGGAGAATGTTAGGCGCATCAGTGCTGTAAAATGAGTCGCAGCTATTTTTGAGTGCTTTATAATTTCCGATTTTTATTATCGCATTTAAAAAAAAAACAACAAAATTGGTTAAAAATGCACCGCCTGATCACGCGAAATCTATCCTTGTTTGACCAAATTTTATGTAAATTTACCATAGATATACCCATACCATACATAGCTTAGTCTAGTATAATGTTTTATATGTCTGCATAAACAGCAGGATCGTCAGGACCCGCCAGTGGTGCTCCTTTTTTTCAAACGGTATATTTGCGGTATATCAGTATATAATGTTATATTTTCTCAATTTCATCAATCTATTACTTTAATTTTCAATGTTATATAGAAATCCAATAAATGCAAGTATTTCGATTAGGCCAATCATGTATAGAATTGATTCATCAATCGTACAAAATTAAGTGGGCATGGCTAAATGTTCCATATAAATAGTATTATTCATCGGAACAAAGAATATGAGGAATTGGTCGTTTTTTTAATCGAATTTGAATTCGCCGCAGTTCGCTTTAGCAACAATGAGTCCCATTCCATACACAATGTTGCGGCAACATTTACTTGAAACCCGTTTTTTGGTCAAAATAAAATATTTAAAAGCAATTTAAAGAAGCAATCTTGTAGAAAATACATTTATCTATGGGATAAAGCTAGGTGGGCATATCGATATAGCGTGAAATATAGGAAATACCCGATTCGCCGCAGTTTCGCTATTGCAACAATGAATCTCATTCCAAACACAAACATGTTGCTAGTTCCAAGCACACATACCCTGGGGTAAATGGATGTTATAGAATTGTGAATACGTTTGTCATCCCAGGCAAAATCAATTTATTTTCAATATATTTTAATATTATTCAATATTATTTTCATATTTCAACGATATTTTAAAGCTTATTGTCTTCTTGTAGGGACCAAGAATAGGTATCAGGTTCCAGATATATATCTTCATCATCATCATATACATGAATATGTCTAAAGAATATCAATTTGAGAAAATTTCTTTATAAATCACGTTTCATCTTCATATAAAATTAACAAAATAGGGTGCACAAAGACCTATACACGCATCATGTCTTTAAATACCAGCAACATTGCGACTGATTTTTTGTTTAACTATTTTGTTCAAACCTTGTTTCAGCCAAAATACAATAAAAGCAAGGATTAAAAACTATCCAATCTTGTAGAAAATTGATTCATTAATCGGATAAAATTATGTGGGCACGGCTAAAAGTTCTATATAGCTGGTAATATTCAACGGAACAAAGAATATGAGGAATATGTAAAATTGATCTGGTATATTTTGAAAATGAGGCGGTATGTTTCGGTATATTTCTGGGGGTCGGACGTTTCATTGATGGATTAATTTTTATTTAATTTATAATTCGAGAAATATTTAAGTAATTCCCAAATGTAGAAAATTGTATGGACTCTAATTCCTGTTAATAGCGAAAAGCATCAAGTTTGCTGTACAAGAAGGCTGAAGGCGGTGCAAAGTCTTATCAACGCATGATATACACATATTTTCGCTGATGTAAACAAGTGCTCCTCTTCAACTTGGCAATATCCAATATATCCAATTTACAATCAACATAAATACAAAGAACGACGATAAGATAGCTCTAAGAAGACACAGCAAGATTGACAAGATGAACGGAAGGTAAGCCAGCAGTGCGGACTGTTCTATAAATATCTACTTACGGACATACATATGTGCAATTATGTTCCTCCCAGTACTCTCTGTGGCGTTGCGGAGCCGGCCGACTTCCAGGCAGCCGCTGCAACTGCCGCTGCAGCTGCGGCCGCCGCCACTAGGGCCAACAGCTCCTCGGACCGGGATGAGTGGAGCGTGAGCGAATGCGGCTTTATGGATCCCGAAGTGCAGCGCACAATGCGGAGTGGCAGTACCGCAGAAGACATAACACTGTATCCACTGCATGGATGGCTTGATGTAAGCGACGAGTTTCTTGCTGCCTGTAAAGAACTGATACCCGGAGAACTGGCGCAGGACATGATGTTTGGTCTCTTCGAAGCCATGTCTGCGATTGAGATAATGGATCCAAAGATGGATGTGGGCATGGGCTTCGATAAGTTGGATTTGCCTCCGCCCTCCTTTGAGGTAGCCATCGCGGTAAGAATGGAGAAGACAGTCAGTCTCATGCCCAGCTCATCCCTTCATTTGCACCCATTCCAGACGGGCGTTATTAAGCTGGACAACCTTACGCCCACCGAACTGATCGGGATCTTTGATTCTCTATTCTCCTGCGTTGTGTCCTGGCTGGAGGGGAATTCCATGGATCAGGTGCTGTTCAACTGTCTCTATCTGCACGCTCCCTCTAAAATCAAGGACAAGGCGCTGCGCGTCTTCTGCACTGCAGTGCGTAATCTCATTGTGGTCATCAAGAGCATCATCATCATAGCAGGTGTGAACGAGGAGGAGGATTTCCAGCTGTACGGAAACTCTGCACTGTTGGCCGCGGAAAAGGCTCATCCCGGCAATATTTTTGGTTATCTGAAGGAGGTAGAGGACGAGCTGGTGCGCAAATGCAAGCAGCTGACATCGCCGGAAGATCTAATGTCCGTGGTGCATCGACTCCGCTTCATGCGGCACCTGTTCCAGGTCATCTACCAGGTGGAGCAGATGGCGGCCAATGACACCGCAGAAGATACAATAAGCGAGATTTACAAAAATCTAAACGTGGCTTCTGAACTGTTGCCGCTTCTGCGCAAAACCATTGATCGGGGCACCCAGCCCGTTGAGGGCTGTAAGTCAGATGGCAGTGATTGCTTTTTAAGTCGTGTCTAACCAATTGTATTCTCCAGCTGAGGCCCCAAATCCCATCGGCTTCTCGACCCGCATTCATGATCGCACTCAGCCGCCCTCATTTCCTCGCAGCATTAAGATCAGAGACCGTCCAGCCAGCTTTCAGTTTCTAGAGGAGATGATCTCGCGTTTCAAATACGCCTGCAAAGTGACCCGGAATAAGGATTACTTCTCAGCGCTGGTAAGGCTATCGTTAGGACTGTTTGGAAATTGCTACATTTAATTTCGTCCACTTGCAGAACTTCTTTATCGAGTACAGTAAAAAGTCGGGGCAGTGCATCCTTTCGAGGAGCGTTCTGCAGAGTTTGTTCACCGCAAACCTGCGTCTGGTGCATGGTAGAATGCCGATGAAACTGTTTCTGCGGCACTCGGTGCAGGCCTTCAACTCCCCGCCAGTGCTCAGTCCCAAGAATTCGGTGTCCGCTGATCCCAAGGTGCAGCAGCAGCTGGAGAATTTCTTTCGCTACTGCATCAGCCTGAACACCTTCACAATGTTTATACGCATCTGTGGCTTCAATCGCGCAAGGCAGCGGGACAAGCTGGGTCGATTGATTGAGAATTTCGACGCTATACAGGTGGATGCGGCCAGATTGGACTCATTTATGAACCAACTGGCCAACGAGCGGGCTTTGGAGGGAAACGAGCTGCACGCCACTGCACTCAAGCACAGCACCCACTTTTCCACGTGGGTCTTGTATAACTGCTTCCGTGCCATGCTGATCTACCTAATGTCCGGCTTCGAGCTGGAGCTGTATGCTGTGCACGAGTTCCTCTACATCTACTGGTATCCTTACGAGTTTCTGGTGGGCTTCCTCGTTTCGGCGCTGACACGCACGGAAAATATTCTTCTGGCCCAGGAGGAATACGCTGAGCACCTGAGCAAGATTCAAGCGAATGGTGGCACCGTCTCCAAGAACCGCAAGGCGGCCAAGCCCAGGAAGAACAAGAAACTACAGCGTCCGTACCGCTGCGAGATAGTCTTCTATCACGCCCTGCTTAGTCTCTGTGGCGGCATGTACAAGGCTATGGGCGCCCTTACCAAAGACGGACGCGTGCGTCTGCCAATGCCCACTTTTGACAACGAGGAGGTTCGATATAATCGACGATTCCGTCCCTTTGGCGCACTAACCAGTCCTCCGCCTGTCAGCTATCAGGAGTTTAAGAGCATCCGCGATCACATGATGCTTGCTAGCGTCGAAGACCTGTACGCTGTTGCAGCAAAGCATTTCGACCAGGCCCGAAATATTTTGGAAAACATACAGAACCCTGACCAGGAAGTGAGTTTACAATAACAGAATCTCTGACCCAAGCGTCTCGCTCACAGCTCAAATCTGTTACAGGTGCTGGACCTTCTTCAAATCGCTCGAACCAACTTTGTCGTGATGAATGTGCTGGCCCGTGGCCATCAGAAGGATGTGAAGCGCCAGCCAGAGTTTGATTTTTCAAAGCATAGCTATTTCCCCATTATAAAGTTGAAATAAGCGGCTGGCGATCAGATTTTAAATGTGTGCCACCTCTACTAACCATAACCAACTAAATTAAATGTACGTTTGGAGTTTATTTTCAATGGTTCTCTTGCGACACAACGTCCTGCTTGACCATGTGCTCTTCCACATATCCCTCAATGGGGCAGCTCTTGGCACAAGTGTAGACCGCCAGTACGCCCCAGTCCAGAAACTCTTCTTTGAGCAGCACCAAGGTCTGCGGCATGATCTGGAACTCGAATTGACGAATCCCACCGCATTGGCTGCAGTTGGGCAGCGATTTCAGCTGATCCGCCACAGTTGCGGCTGTGTTTGTTATCCAAAGGGGCTCACCGCCGCGCTTGTAGCGCACAATCTGCTCGGGCTCGTCGGCGATTTGCTTCTTAAATTGACGAAACGTCTTGTCATCCGAGCCAGCTGTATTTCCAAAGTACTTGTCCATCTCCGCCTCGGAGACGTTGCTCAGGTCGCCGGTGTTGCCACTGGCCTGTAGCGCTTCAAACTCTGCCAAACGGGCGTCGTCATCTTTGTGATCTTCTTCAACCGGCCTCGTGGGATTGCTCTCTATCACAATCTCAAATTCTTCAAATTCTATCGCTTTAAGCGGCTTGTGCGGCACCGCGTTCGATGACCCGCAGTTAGCCTTGTGGTCGGACCAATGTGCCCGCTGATGAGCAGAGGAACAATAATAGATGGTTTTGCAGCGGCTGCAGGCGTGCGGAGCATAACAGCCGCAGGCGGCACATACTTTTTTCAGGCATGGTATGGGGGGCTGGAAAAAAGTATACACGTCTATATAGATAGTTCGAAAAACCCTTCGTTTCATAGCTTACCAAAGGTTCCCCATCGTCTTCCGCAGCCTGTTCTGAGAAGAATTTGTTTTTCAGTGCCAGCTGAGACCTCAGCACTGTGAAATTTCTGGACAAGCCACAAACATGAGTCGCAGGATAGCCACAAAACACACAGTTTAAAGCACTTACTCTGCACTATGATCCTGCTGGCAATCTGCGTTCCGGCACACGAAAATATAAATCGACCGATGAAAATTGAAATCATCCTCGTGGGGGGCATAAAGTTGGGCTAAGAAAACTTTTGGCGCCATGCACTTTTGACACTGCAGCTGTTTGGGGTCCGGGAGTGCCTCCAGCTCCAGCCAGGCCGGTAGTCCACCCAATTTGCTGGGGAAGTAGCGGTTAGTCAACCAACCATTATTGTCCCGTTTCTCGGCAAAACCCAAATCAATTTCCATGTTTTTAACGTGCAGGCTGGCGTCTGACCCTCAGAAATATACCGTATAACCCACGTAAACCCCCTTTATTTAAACAGGTGAAAAACTTAAGCTAAGCTGCGGAAATGGATTACTCAGAGAAAATCCTGCTGTTTCTAGTCGTTTGATTGCACTGTGTAACCAAATCAAAACAAGGCGTACGCAAAAAAAAAAACGTTTGCTCAAAACAGGGGGTTTCCCTTACTTGTTTTGTGGTAGAGTTAATACCGTTCAGTTCAGAAGAGCCAGTGTATGAGTCATAAGTTAATGAAGAACCAATATCTCATAACCATGGTTCCATAGCAATTCAATTTCAAATAAACCAGTCATGTAGAAAATGGTTTCAATCCTTGACTGAGAACGATTAACCCACTGTAAGACAAGGGGGTTATTTTAAAATTCCACCGAAAATTTAAAAAATTAAATTTTAGCGTTGTTCAAATGAGTGATATCGTGGTTTTTTTTTAGTTCAGAGGAAAGATTGCATGGGTCTACAAGAAGAACTTACAATCAGTAATGTTTGACGCCATTTACCTCAAATCGTTGAATGGAGGAGGGTTAACTGGGCAAAGTTAGATTTCTAACGATATACGAGGCACCAAAATTGAGGCAAAAACAATCAAAGCAATTGCTGCAGCAAGAAAACAAGACAAGTATTTAAAACAAGTCAGTCAAGTAGGACATTGATTTATTAATCGGATAAAATTATGTGGGCCGGGCTGCACATTCTATGTAGCTAGTAATATTCGACGGAACATCAAAGTCGAGGAATATCTATAATACAACTCGAATTCGTCAGTATATTTTCGGTATATTTTTAAAACGAGACTGTATATTTTTGAAAATTTCTAGGGTTACACAGTATTGGAATATCCGCGGTCACACTAGTTCTCGCAGCCCGTTCCGTTCGGATTTAATTTTTATTTAATTTACAATTAACGGAGTAACGTGTGCGAGAAATGTTTATTCACTAACTCATTCCCAAATGTAGAAAATTGTGTGTGATTTTATTTCCTGTTGCTAGCGAAGAGGACAGCAACAAGTTTGTGTAAGAGCAGATTGGATTGTGAAAGCGCAGCAAAGATTTGTCAACGCAAACAAAGAAGAAGAGCATAACAGCGCCATAGTATTTGTTAATAATAATATCAGTCGCAGCAGCTGCTGCCGCTGAAGCGCCAATAACGACAACAGCAGCCCCCAGCCCCAGTCCCTCAATTGCGGAAGCTGAAACTGCCTTATCGTGTGTTGCTTGTTGCCTTCGGGTGTGCTAAAAATAAAACCCACCCACCCACACGACTACAGATTTTGGCAACAGCACGGGGCAAGGTGAACCTGGTGTGGACTCTTCCAGCACGCTTCTGGCTAAGAAGGTTTTGCCAATGCAGGGACAATGCAGAAATGAAAATTCATAAATACAACGTACCACTGGGAATTTCCGTAAGTAATTTGCTCTTTCCCTGTCATTCCCCCTCAAAATTGGGGTTACATTGGGTTGGAAGGGAAATGGGAATCCGGTTGCCAGCAGAGGCAGATTGCAATTGCAGGAAATAGATTGCTGGTCGGGATGAGCAGATGGTACCAGCAGAAAGTATTCTCAGGCCGGGTGAGCTTTTATTTTGCTAAATTTAGTGCCGCATTGTAGAAAATAAGAATTGGAACACCCTGCCCGACGCTTGCCGGTCACACACACACACATGTACGAGCACCGTACACGGGCATATAATCTATAGACCTGGCTAACATCGTGCCAAGTCTGGCCCTCTTGACGACTGACTACCACCATCTTATTGCATCGCCAATCCTCTGTTAACCTGAAATGGCTAATCAATATTTCATTTAATAGACCAGACCAGCAATGCAAACATTCGCCATCAGCATCGGGCCATAGCCTAAGTCAATAAAAGCTTCCAATCCCGACCATATTGTGTCCATTGTCATTTTGTCAACACATGATTTTGGGCAAATTTTCGGCCAAATTCAAAGGCTTGTTGGCTCGCTTCCACACTGCCGCCTGCACGCCGCCTGCTTCTGGTGTTGTTTGCCCATAACCGAGGCGATGTCGCCTCTCGTGGCCATCATAGCCAGGCTATTCTGACGGTTTTACATGCCCATCACCATGTGTGTCAACCGCTTTATGACATCCAACTGACATCCCTACGAGGATGTATTGAAAATTCAATTACAATTCAGCTCAATCGCAATGCAGGCAACTGGATGGAATTCTATGAAATTCCCTGCATGCTGCTGCCAATCCGGAAAATTAAGGGAAAACCAGCTCATAGAACGAGCGAAGCTCCGTCATGTCTAAACGGATTCCGAACAATTGGCCCAATTTGCATGAGAAATCCATCGACACTCCTAGCCCATGCCCAGGCATGTTCTCAGCTGCAGGCTGGCATCTTAGTTTCTGCGAAGTTTCCAATTTATTTCTGCTGCTATTTTGCTGTTCTGGCATACTCGTATTGCACTTATTGATTTAAATTCCTCATTTATCTGTTAGTTCACAACTGACTGCTGTACTTATTCCCTTCCCCCGGCCCCACCTCTGGTTTTATATTATTCTAGTATGGATTCTCTGTTTCTTTACTTCTGTTTCTGATTCTGATTCTCTTTCCATTTGAAATTAAATAAAATGTAATTTCAAAGTGGATTCTCTCTCTAGACTGGGAATTGGAATATTTACCTACGGCAAACATTTTTTCATTAAAAGTCCATTCAATGACGCGTTAATTTTGACAATTAGAGGACACGAATTTCACCAGCATTGACATCTTTTTCTGCATTTAAATTAGCTTCGGTGCAGCCTGGGTTTGCCCTGGACTACCGTCCATGCATAGAGGCCTCTAGAAGTCCTTCCTACCTCGTTGTCCCTGGCAACAGGAAGCTGGAGCCCGCAACCTGACTGACGGGCGAGCTGCATTTAAGAGAATTGCTGAGCTCTCGCTCTCGCTAATAAGCTTATGCGCCACTGAAAATAGTTTGCATCCAATTAAGAAAACCGTTGAGTGCAGAGCAAAAGGCAGAGCCCCACTCCACTACACAGCAGCTGTAACATGATTTATTGGCTTAACTTTGCTTTTAGCATCACAGGTACCCCCGTACCGCAAGGGCTACCTGTGCAACGTCAAAGCTCATTCCCTGTCCGATGAGGAGTCATTTAAGGTAGTAAAACGTACCACTCTTGCTTAAAGTTACATACGTCTACGGGGCACATCCTCCCTCCTCTTGTTTTTCAAACATTCCATAAGCTCCACCTAAATATTTGCACCCAATCCTATCAAATACATACATATGTATGTACATATGTGTTTTTTTAGTTATCACTGTCGTTGGTACAAATACATACATATGTATAGAGGTACACTTAAATGTATACGCTCTGCGCCACTTAAATAGTAGTACATTATGTATGCATCCATATGTACATACATATATGTTAATATGTACATCAACGCAATAAAACAAAAGAACATTTTAGCCAATATCATTTGGTATGTGACACCAAATTTCTTTTGGTTTCGGTTAAACTTGTTGAAAAATTGATATTCTCTTTCTAATGGTCGTAGTCCAAGATCATAGAATCAGATATAAAACGAGAGCAAATGGAGAAAAGCAGAGAAACACTAAATTCTTTGAATTAATTATCTAATGTAGTAGTACATATGTATTTGTATATATATATATTTGCAGGTGTGCTATTCAAGTGGCGCGGAGTGTGTTTTGCTTTCAATCAACCGTTATCAGTGTTTTACGCTCTGTCTCCATCTCCCTCCCACGCACTCGGTCACCGTTCATGCCGTGACTAGTTTCTCCTCTCTCTTCTCTACATATGTACATATATCGCATTTTCTGTTTTCGCTTACTTACTTACTTATCCTCCTCTTTCTCTTCACCCTTTGCTTCGGTGTTCTGGTTTGCATTTTGATTGCACACCAAACCGTGAAATGAGTCACTTCTCAAGGTTACTCCAACGGTTCTCTCTCGTTCTCTTTTCGCAGAATTGTTGTTGCTACTGCCTAAAGGCCAATGTACGATCTTTGGCTTATTTTACGATAGCCAGCCGATATCAAAATAATTATAAATGCGAGAGTGAGTGTGTGTGTGTGTGTATAGAGCGATAATGCGTGTGTATGTTTGTGTGTGGCTCGCATCATGTATCGTGGGGCTTCGGTTGAACATTTGTACGATTTCGCATTGTTGTGCGAGAAGAAGGAACAACTTTTCTTGAAATTTCACTCTCAATTGATATTCAATTTCCAAATAGAGTTTTGCGGAAAGCTCCTCCCTCGTAGAAGCAATAATTTGCGATCAGGGGAAATCCCCTTTATCCGTTAGTGTTTCCTGCCTAAAACAACAATGATTCATTGAAAACGAGTACTCGTAACAGCCAGACCTGACGATGATGATCCCCCCTAATCCAATCATTCTGTTATCCAATCACCTGCCTTTTGAATGATTCATTGCATTGCGGCAGTCTTTTGTTGAAACTCTAATCATAGGTGAGAAGTCTGGGTTGAGTGGGTGCTCCTCCTTGTTGCCAACGCCAACTGTTTTACTCGGGAAACAAAGGCCTGCCGAGCTCCAAGCTAGTGGCACGGCACTATCGATGACGAGCCCGCACATTTCCATTGTTTGCTGTTATCAGGCCAGTTATTGTTACTCCACTTGAGGCTAAAACATGCATTGTTTAGTTAGTGCATGTTTTGTGCGAGATGGACAGTTGGGCGTTGGGCGTTGGGCAGGCGGTGTATGGTACTAAAAGATGCATGTTGGGTGGCACGTGCAGCCGGGAGGGGACAATCATTGTTGGGTAATTGCTTTGCCCTGCCTGCAGGCTCATCCACACATTCACATCCATCCACCCATCGACATTATCCTTGTGAAATCAATAGCAAGTGAGATTCCAAAGCATCTCGAGACTTGTTGTAACCTTGTATCGCTTTTGTGGCCTTGTTGCAGGACCGTGAGGCGCGCTGAATGAGAGTCCTTAAAGCAACATGTCGGATTTTGTGCCCCGCGACATTCTGCCCGACTTGTGGCAGGAGATACTTCAGCGTCACTGGTCGTTCCTCGAGACGGAGGAGAGCATTCAAAAGCTCGAGGAGCGCAAGAAGCTAGAGGGTTTGTATAAGTTCTGCTGGAATGCTGGAACAAAACTAATTAATTGTTTTTTATTTGCAGGCTGCCTCAAGGAGTTCCTCTGCGTGGTGCCGCACGATCGCAAGTTCTTTCTGCCAGAGACAGGGCACATCCTGCGCAAATCGGTGCGAGAGCTGACCGACTTCACGGCGCAAAATGCCATCGTGGGATTCGAGACTATCAGCCAGTATGCCAACAACTTGTTTACCAAACCCTGGCGGAAGGAGTACCGAACCCTCAAGGTTGGCTTGTGGCCCATTCTTCACCCATTTGATTGTTGATCAAACGGATTCCCCGACTTTCTGCTTTCAGACCTATTCGGGATGCTATCAGCATGACGTCCTGACTCGTCTGCTCGACGCTGACCAGCTCTTTCTGGCCATGGGCTATAGGCGCATATCGGAGGATACATTTGTCCTGGAGGGCCCCATCTGCCCCGATCAGGTGACAAATGTATCGCGTGATGCCATGGCCGCCTACGTAGAGTGCCAGATCATGAAGCATATCCATGCAGGCGTCCATGCAGAGGGTTTCCCATGCAGCTGGAAGGAGATTTTTCAATATCGAGAGCGCCACATTGGAGGCACCACGCATTCGATCAAGGAGATTGTCTTCCACCTGAATGAGAAGCGACTGCGCAAGGAGAAAATGTCGGACAACACATACAGCAATGTGGCGACAATTGCCACCCAGCCCCCGAAGAGCAGGGTAGCGGATGGCAGCGTGAGTGCGAGCCCCTGCGCTTTGCATGGCAACAACCTGGTGCATCCCGCTAGCTCAAACAGCTGCGCCATTCATCCCAATGTTGTTTCCCCAAATCTCAGTCACGACTCGTTGTCGGGGAAATACTTACCGCCATATCCCGCACATCCGCAGCAGCAGCCTCAGCTCCAGCAAACGGCTGGAGGAGGGCTGATGACCCACTCGCGTAGCCTTGATCACTACCAGGAGCCTCACAATGTCCTCCCACATCGACACTCCTTCGATCAGCAGTGCCAGGCCATGCATCAGCACCCCCATCTCTACGAGGAACCCTACGATTGTCTGGACGGACTGAGTATGGGCAGCAGTGCCTCCTATGCGGCAGTCGCCGGTGGCTACAATGCTCCTGGCAATCGTTATCCCCTTCCCTACAACATCTCCAACCAACTGAATGCCCAGTATGCCACGCCCGCCGATGTCTTTACGAATTCAGAGCACAATATGTACGCGACCATTGAGAAGACGGGCGTCTTGGCCTCTGGGCCGGTACACAGCTGTGACTATCACAGGCGTCAGGGTCAGGCCCCACCCTCGGGGGCTGCCGTCGCCGCCATGGCAGCCATGCAGCACAGACAGAGCACGTATCCGCCAGATCATCATCTGATCGATTTCGACGAACGTGCCAATTTGATGCAGCACGACTATGGTGCCCATGACTACCATCCGCGGCTGTACGAGCAACGGAGCCATGGGGGCTACCTGCGTGGCAATTCTGTAATTTACGCGCCACCCCCTGAGCCGACGTCGTATGGGGGCTACGACCTGCCCACGACGCTGCCACACTCGCAGCCGCCGCCACCGACTGCTCAAGACAGGTATGTCTATGCTCGGCCTGTGCCCAAGAGCAGTCGGACACGGGCGCTGGCAGAGTCTGGCTGCGACTCGCGACAAGCCGATCGCGACCTGATGCAGGTAAGTGCCAAAGCTTGTTCACATTCTCCTTAGCTAGTGCAAATATTGACTATTTTCTGGCTACAGGATCCGATGGACAATAATCGCAAAAAGCACAAGGAATTGAAGGAGCGGGCTAGTCGGATGGCGCCCGCGGATGCATACCACAGGAGAGCAGCAGCTAACGATCCTGATATACCCACCACTGTTACGGACATGACAGCGGGCTACGAGACGGCGAGTTTGGATGATTTCGTAACGCTGAGCAGCGCATCCCCGCCCCTGATGCCCAAGGTGCAGGAGGGTGTCGGCAGCTTTGAGTCCTGGAACTATGTATTTAAGAACCTGGAGCGCTCTGGCTACTCCAAAGACTTGGGGGATCGTGAGGATTTGCTAGTGCAAAGCTTGGATTTGGACTCGTTGAACATATCCAATGACAGCGCAAATCCTGCTGAAAAAAGTACGCGACGCGACACAGCCAAAACGCAGACGGTAACACGTGCAGCTAGTGCAGCTGCTGTGGAGGCAAGTGGTGGGAAGGGAACACGTTTCAGTTCAGCCACTACGGAGACAAGTGGGGGGAAGGCACGCACACTGGAGAAGAAGACTGGGGCCATCCGAAGGGAGGCCAAGGTTGTGCAGGCGCCAGCGCCCACGTTGGTGCCGAACAGAAGCAGCACTGGCGTGAAGAAAGTGAAGTCCGCCTTGAAAACGGCCACAATAGACAATAGAGGCACAGGATCGCGAAATCGTAGCGGAGCTGGGCCAAAGCATCCTCCGCCAGTGTCCACGCAACTGATTGTGACGAGCCCGAATGAGTGGAGTTGTCGTTTCTGCACGTTCCTTAACCCAGACACGAAGCGCATCTGTGAGATGTGCTGCCGCAGCAAGGATTTCAATCTGGAGGCAGCCACAGCGGCGTCGTCATCGGCAGCGGCTGCAGCTGCAGCGGCGAGCGTCTCCCATGCTTCCTCAACCTGCGTTTAGGCGATAGACTGGACAAACTCCCCTCCCCCCTACACCTTCATCCCCTTAGTGATACAAAACAGTGCAGTGAAAAGCTAAATATATTTTTATACGACCCATATGTAGCCCTGTGCGTGTCTCTAAGATCTAGTCTCGTAGCCTACGAATCGCAGCCACCTTTTGTTGTGGAGCGAAGGAGCATCACCAGCAGGGCAGGTGCATCACCTGCATCTAGTGCATACGAACTATTCTATTTAGTTAGCCCTACCTGTAAACACACGCTTTAATTAGTTATAGATTGTTTCCCCGTTGTTGAGGCCGCCGCTTCTGTTTCAAATTAGTGCCTCCCTGTCTGCTGTCCCCACACGAGCATACAGTATACATGCGAAAACAAATGGATTTTATAGATTTGTGAGCGCGTGCCAGACAGCGATAGACAGCGAGAGAGTAAAACACGAACTTTGTATATTTGTAGGAAATGGAAAAACAACTGATAATTATATACTTTATATTCATAGTTGCATTCATAGTACGTACATATATCCGAAACTGAGCGAAAATGAACTTTATATTCATACATATATATATATTCACCAAATCTCGAACAGCCAATATACCTTTATTGACCTTTTCATACTAAATAATACCTATAACTGTAGCATAAGTAATTGAAATTTGAGTAACGATCGAGCAGAAAGAACAGAACTGGTACGGGTAAGGGTACGGGTACGAGTACGGGTACGGGTTGTTAACTTACAATTTTTGATTCGAATTTTACTGAAACGAAAGGAAGTAAGAGTATAGTGCAAATATCTACAAATGAACTATTATACGTTTATTCTCCCCAGTCCTCCCCTCATGAGAGGAGCAGAGGAGCTCAACGGAATTAAAAAGGGCATAGACAGAGGATCAAGCAAACTGCTCATCCCACCCACCCCAATGCTAGATAGCCAGAACCCCGCCACACGAGCACACAGACAGTGTCCCCCCTCCCACGCAATGCAATTTGTTTGTTGAAATGTTAAGATTAATGTTGATAGAGTAGGAACCCGGAAAGATGCGAAAGCATATACGATATTTTTATAAATAAAAGAAACCACGTACCTATTGCTCTTTGTTAAATATGTATATTTAATTGGGTTTTATTTGATTTGATTAATTTATTGTTAGTATTTTGAGACCCAAATGCCTTTTGTAATAACCACTGCAGACAAATCCAAAAATGATGAAATAATAAGTAGATAAAACCACATTTTGCTGAAACTTTCAAGCGCAATCTTCGCTCAAAATTATAATAAAAATCGAAAACTCCAAAACAAAAACTAAAATTAATTTAATATTATGGCATGCTATTACCGAATGAATTTAGAGGCAATCTTTTTCCCGAAACCTTAAAGAATGAAAACAATAAACATTTGATAAACCTTGACAGTTTAACTTTTCAGAAATCAAACAAATATTCGTGTTTGATTGTTTTTTTTTCACTATAAATTTCCAGTAAAGTAAATCGTTGATGAAGGATGGTCCTACTTCTGCATGTGGGCCTTGCCATTGCCATGGTAATGATCCCACTCCTACCGCAGGGGTCCGCCTACAACTATTGCCACAATGATACCCATTTCTGCCTTGCGGCCAACAGGCAACACTTCATGTGCCGCCTGGATGCAGAGCTTCCGCCCGTTGCCGCTTACAAGGGCACCATTCCGGACACCAAGAAGTTTCATGCGATCATTCTGAAGCAGCTTAACTCCTATCGAGACAGGTTGGCCAGCGGTTTCCTGGAGACACGCAGCAATAAAATCTTCCCTGCTGCCAAGCGAATGCGAGAGCTTATCTGGGATCTGGAGCTGGGCTACATGGCCCGCAGCCACGCCTCCACGGTGTCGTTCAAGCACTCCGAATGCCGGGCCACCCAGCGGTTTCCGATGGCAGGCGAGGCGCTGGGTGTTGTGGGCTCCACAATGGACCGCCGCAGCATGTCCGATGTACTAAGGTTGGCTTTCGATCGGATGTTTGATGAGCACCTAGATGTGAAGGATCCCGAGTCGCTCATATCAAACTTTGATGGCAGCAGAGACATAACTGCCGGTCACTTCAGTACCATTGTCAGCGATCGCGTTTCGCGTGTGGGCTGTGGGGTCGCTGTGGCCACAGAATGCAGTGACGACCTGCCCCAAGGGCATTGTCACTTCCTTACCTGCCACTTTGACTTCACCAATATTCAGGGCTCGTATGTATATAAGGAAGGACCACCTGCCACCGATTGCCAGATCTGGGAGGCGGACCCCAGTAAGGACTATCAGCATCTTTGTGGCAACGAGGGAGGAATATTCGGACAGGTCAGTATATACAGCTGCTGCACCTGCTCTTTTATCCCATGTGCCTCCCCTCTTTAGGATCATGGCGATGAGGACTTGAGTAATACAACAAGAATCTTGGGTGTTTAATATACATATATTCTGTATTATGTATGCTATGCTTCCTATGATTTCCTTGTCGTACGAGTACCAAAGCTCAAGCGTAACATCCGAAATACAATTGTTACAATTCCTACGATCCTTTTTTAATTGAACTAACATTGACCAGGCCAGTTCGGTTCGTTTGGTTTGCTTCTTGTGTGATTTAATTACAAATTTAATTGGAATATATGATGTATTTTTTCAACATTTCTGTAGTTGTTTATTTTTAGTTTGATTTGTTTAATCTTCATATCCATTTAATACTCTAACACTCTCTAATAGCTAACAGACTTAGTCAGTTTTTGCTTTTACTATCGATTATGGTACCTTTACTATTTGTTATCTTTGTTTCATTTCTTCTACCAATTTTGGCTTTTATCTGCTTCGTTTACGAATGAAACCCCCTTCATCGCGGAACACTATTTGTAGCGTAAGATTAAACACGTATCATACTATATATTGATCATTCAAAGATTCTAGATTGGGACAATACGAGTACTATTTTACCTTCAGATTACGTTTATCAGATCGTTTGGATTAATACATAAATAATTAACGTTGTGCCGTTTCATATCGTGTCGTCGTATCGTGTCGATGAAGTTAACTTAGTTTCGCATAGACTTTCAGGAGATCGGATCAGAGCATCAGTATCCCCGCCACAGAGCACAAAAGTGCCGACTAGCTTAATCTATCGCTTGGCTGCTGTTCATTTTCGTTAGTAATTAGCAATTCTCGGAATCCAAGGGGTTGGGTGGGGGATAAGCCCAGACAGAGCTACGAATACGAGTATACATTTTCAAGGGCACTGGAATGCCGGCCAACTACACCTTATTGTTGGATCATGTTCAGAGTAATTCTTCTAGTTTTCTATGCATGTACAAAAATACATATAAACCCTACAGATAAAGCAAAGTTTTGGGGAATTTCGGTACGATAAGCTCGAGTTTTACCGCAGTAGTGGGAGCCGAGTGCCAAGGCCTTCCACAATCGTTTCATTCGAGGGATATAAGAACCCTAAAGGAAAGAACACACTCAGGGATATTCATATTTTCATCTTCAAGGTGGGTTAATGCCTATATTATAATTAGTTCGTCTTCGATTCGATTTGATTCGATTCGTTTGCAAAATGTTGCCCAAAATTTTGGCTTTGCTTACATATCTATAAGTCCTACACTCGACACCAAAAATATATGTACTTATCGCCGCTTTCTTTTCTTAGGGACATTCCATTCCCAATTGACCTTTTTAAGGCCCTTTCGCTTGCGCTGGCTGGCCAATTGGCATTCCATTCTATGAATTACTTTACTTGATACTCTAGAATAACAAACATATACATATCAGTGCACTTGTATGGCAAAAAAGTGTGCAAACATTCAGTGCAAATTAAGTGAAGCTGCTCCTTCTCTTTCCCAACGGGGTCTCTGTACGGGTGTACAGAATAGGAGGAGTATTATAACGTTTTACACATACTCGTACAAGCTTGTGAAGCTTCGTTTCGACTAATGTTTTACTAATTCTATAAGACAATGGGACATCTGTTCAGCAAATCTATAGCCCACCAGAGGGACTGGGTTCCGGGTCTCGCTCTACAAAATGGTGCATCCAGAGCCGTGCATTACCTCGCTGATGAACATGGGGGTGCCGGCGCCCAAGCCGCCGTCTGTCTTATGGTGCTCGTTCTGGAAGAAATCGGGCGAATTCTCAGTTGAATTGGGATGGGGATGGGGGGATGGATACTTCTACTCACATCATCGTAATCGCAGTCGAAATAATTACTCTGGCAGTCCATGCACCGACAGCTCTCGGACATTTTGCATGTGATGCCCCATTGCTTGGCTAGATCCTTGTATATCTCCTTGCTCGTCTTGTTGCTCATCATTTCCGGTGTGAGAAGATTGGTGTGGCAATTGGGTTGCTGATGCTGCTGCTGAAGTTGCTGCTGGCGACGTCCGCTGCGGGAACGGGAAGCCACCGAGCCAGAGGCGGAGCCGACACAGCAGGCTTCCTGGCACTGCTGGCTATTGCTGGAGACGGGCCTTGAATTGGAATTGCCACCTGCGATACAGTGGTTAGGGGGTAAGGGGTAGATAAGTGACTTATGCATGATGGTATTTGGCCTCACCCTCGTTGTAGTTGTAGCTGCCGCGGTTCAAGAGAGGGTCATAGAATGCTGCTGCCTGACTGCTGGTGCTGGCCTCGTCCCCGTCGAGAGCCCCTTCCTCCCCCTGCGCTCCACGCTCCTCGCTGCACTGGGCACACTGGTCGTCCGTGCACTGGCCATCTGCATCATCCCCATCCTCCTCGCCGGCGTAGAGCTTCTCCGTGCACCGGGAGGATGCCGCCATTTCCGTTTCTAGCAGAAACTCGTTCACGCTAATCGTGTTGAGGTCGTCCTCCGGGCAGTCAAACTCCGTGTCGCTCTGCTGCTCCAGCTCGAACACTCCCTCGGCGATCGGTTCCCCCTCGTTGTTGTTGTTGTTGTTGCTGTTGCTGATGTTGCTGCCGCCACAATGCGAGTAGTTCTGGTTGAGATTCTGCTGGTTCTGCTGGCAGTCCGGATCGTTGCATAGGCTGCTACTGGTGCTGCTGCTGCTGTCCCCCCCCTCCAGCTGCTCCTCCAAGGCGGCGCTGAGCTGGGCCGCACTGTGCCGCGAGCTGTTCGCCGAGCTCCTGCGACTGTTCTGGTTGGGCGTGGCGGCGCTGTCCAGGGATACCTGTCGCTGATGCTGGGACAAGCGCGTGTCCTCCTCTAGCACATGCTCGTAGGAAGGCGGTGGGGTGGTGGGCAAAATGTCGGCGTCAGTGTCCGTCAGCGACTCGTTGATGCACGGCGTGCGGCTCTGGTTGAGGTAACCTGCAAGAGATCCAATGATGAGCATGCAACCACGAATTCGAAAAGGAATATTTAAATCCAGAGGAGGAGGATGGTGCATTAGAATGCAGAGTTAGGAAAATGCTTTAGTGCATGCTCGAAGGTACACTAGAAGGTTCATGCTGGCTAATTTATAGAGGGTTTCACTTCCAATACTAGGATCTTTTGTTTTTATCTAAATACGTATCTCTACAGTCCCCATTCCTAATACGGGTACTTACGCATACTGTTGCTGTTCAGGTTCAGGGCCTTATTCTGTGGCAACAGGAGCTTTCGCTCGCTGCTCATCGGACCCAGGCCATTGCAGTCGGCCAGGTCTAGGCTGGAGCTGCTGCTGGCCTCCACCACGTGTTGCTGGAGCAGCTCTTGTTGTTGCTGATGCTGCTGCTGCTGCTGCTGCTGGTTGCCCAAGAGGGCCTCGTTCACCTGCGGGTCCGGGTCGTGCTCTTGCGATGTGCTCCGGGAGCTGCCCATGCGGAACTTCAGCTTAAATGGCGCCATGGCTCTGAGTCTCCCCCACTCGAGACGTATACGAGTATATAGGTAGGTAGGTATGTATCGACGTGTATCGGTGGATCCTCCTTCAATTCTCTCTAGCAGCTGTACTTTCCGTTGATGTGCTTTCTAGGGATATTAGCATTGGACCTTGTCTTCTGATCTCACGACATTGAATGAAAGAGTTACGGAAGATACAGGACGTAGAACAAGATAAGTAGAGAGGAAGATATATAAACAGAAACAGATATAGATACAGATACAGAAACAGATAGGTACAGGATACAATTTCAAATATTATAGAGAGTGAATGGATAGAAATTACACGGATATCAATGCATTTACATGGTGGAGTCTAGTGGAGTGGAGTGGAGTGGAGTGGAGTGGAGTGGAGTGGAGTGAACAATATGGATGTTTGAATATGGATTTTGTGTGTCGGGCTTTATTCGCTGGCCTGCTTACATGCACGGGCTTTGTTTTAAATAAATTACTGCAGCTTAATTAATGCCTCTGATTATTTTCCACTTACCCGAACGCCCAGCCCGAATCGAATCCAATCGAGTCCAGTCAGCTGTAATTTAATGATAACAAATTTAATTATGATTTCACTAAAACTGCACTCGTCGGAGGACAATACTCGGAAGCCCCAAACCAAAACACCCACACGGCAAAAATCCACATGCAGGCGAACAGAGACAGTCGGACTATTACCAACACACAAAGACAGAGCGGACGGAGTTACAATCCAAAAGCATCACAAACAATATATATGTTCATGCCTTTAAATATGTATTTGTGTGTGGCATTCCCAACAAATTAAAATTCAATAAAAACACATTATAATTGAATTATGTAGCGATTTTTATACCCGATACTCAAAATGAGTATAGGGGTATATTAGGGGTATTTGCGTTGTGTAACGCCCAGAAGGAGGCGTTTCCTACCTTCAAAGTATATATATTCTTGATCAGCATTAATAACCGAGTGGATAGAGCCATGTCTGGCTGTCCATCTGTCCGTCCGTCCGCCTGTCTGTCCCTATGAGTGCCTAGTGCTCAGTGATAGTTTGTATCCAGACTTCTGCTATATATATCTGTTACAGTATTTTAAAACTTCGCCCAGCCCACTTCCGCCCCCACAAAGTATGAAAGTCTGGGGATTCCACAATTTTAAAGATACGAGAAAATTAAGAACGCACCATATCTACCAGATTGCCGAATCAGATTGGATTTGTATAGCCAAAAGTAACAAATCGACCTGATTTTCTGTCTATCTCGCACGCAGTCTGTCGTCTGCCGGAGGAGAGCCATACTGAGAGCCATAGGGTATAAATGTACAACTACGGTCGCAGCAGCAACTCACAACGTTTTCACAACTTCGATGTGCAAATTCATTTAAATCAGTCTTATAAGAGAATCTCTCTAACCTATTTCTCTATCTAAAAAAATCTCAGAAAAATGGGCCAATTTCGGCTAATGGTGTATTTTTAATCTTTAATTAACCAATGTCGTCTATCTAATTAAGGCCTATTGTAAATTTTTCACGTTAAATGTTTCCGGGACCACTGTCCAGTTCGACATCATTGAAATGCCCATATGTACATAAATGTATGTACTCCTACATATGTTTACTATTTTGAAATTATATAAATTACTTCCTTGCAATGTGAATCGCTATAATTCATCTTTCTGTTTGTTTGAGACTTTGTCAAATTGGATGCTAAAAACTTAATTTAAATAAAATTCGGATTATGATGTGTCGTTGCAAGATATAGATACAGATCTAATTAATCAAAAATATAATTAATGGATAGCATAGCTACATTTGCGAAAGAGTTGATGGGACGAAGCCTGTTGCTGCACCCATTTCCGACTTAATGAGACCTGACTGTGGCTGTTTGACCAATTTAAAGCGCGCCCCCTCCTCACACTTGAGCTGTTTATAGTTTCCACGAGCACTAGAAAGCGACAAGTTGTTGCAAGTTTGGATCTCCGCCCACTCAAACAGCTGTCTGTCCTGGCAGACTGTTCTCATTATTATGCAGATTACACAGCACCCAGATTCAAATGCAGCGCCAAGGACCTGAGACGAGAGGAGGTCTCCACCCAACACCTACGCATATTGGAGGGACCGGGAGAACCACCTACGGGGTACTCGTAATTACGAGTGTGTGTGTGTAGAAACTATAATTATGCTTATTGGCTGCTGCACGGCGAGAAAACTCATTTCCTTAGGGGACGGGACCCAGATGATGCAGGATGACGCACTTTGTGTGGGTGAATGTGAATCCCAATTACGGCGGCCATAAGTGTGGCAAGTGTTTCGTCTATTTGAGTACCGGTACTACATAATCATCTTTTGATAGATTCTCCACGGAGAAGAGGGTTTTCCTCTGTGTGCGCTCTCCCACTCTTTGCTTGTTAATTCCGCAAACATTTATCCTTGCATATTTGCAGACAATAAACTTCCAATTGCTGTTGACTCGGCAAGCAGGTTCGACCAAGCAGAAGAGAAGAAGGCCCACAATCCACGGCGGTATGGATCCCCGCTCAGTTCCCTGATTGGATGCATGCAAATCCCCAGCTTGTATATTCATAAGCAGCTGCCATGAGATGGGATGGAACGCGATGCGAGGCCCGAACAATGGCAATCATCCGCCATCGAGTCTTCACCATCCTTCCCAAACCCCCACCCACCCATGCAAGAGAGCATATTCGCTGCTGTACATACATATGTACTTTCATTCGCATGTACCTTCATTTCACTGAAAAACCCCTTTCTATGGAGTAGCTTGCGTTCAGGTTCAGTGGCTCAGAATCCGCTGGATTAGTTTGCTGAGTGCGGGGTCTCAGACGAGTGTGCCGTACCACAACCGAAATACTCTGCCGCGGTGACAGTCCGATGTCGTGGGCGTGTCCTTGGAGCAACAGTTGGCAACAATAGGATAGGTAGATGCATGCATTTATAATGCACCCCACCCGCAACGTCTTGGCAGCCAACAGAGCCATTGATTATGAATTCTTAATGAATGCCGGAAAGTCAGGCAAACGCATGAGTTTCGCATAGAATGGGAGTGCGGTGGAAGTGGAAGTGGGAGGAAGGGTAAATGCTTAATCTTTAATCGAGACTTTTGACTCGCAGCCATGGCAGAACAATCTATCTGACATTCTCATTAATTTCACAGCAAAGAGCTAGCAGGGCCGGAGTTGGCCCTAGATTTACTGTCTAGTTTTACTGCCCCCTCTCCGGCCCCACAACTGTCCTGTCCCACGCTGGCCACGTGGGCACGACGTCTTCTTGCAGTAAATTGTTTTTTCTCGTAGCTGTCGCAAACAAAGACATTACATATTGGCCGTGAGAATTCATCAAATATGTAGTACGAGTACCGTGCCTGGACCATAGTGACTCGATCGCTATAAATAGCCACCTCTGACCCAGATAGTACTTGCATTTTACAAAACAAAAAGCAACAAAAGACAACTGAATTGTATATTGCCATTTCATGTGAGCTCCCTCCCGCAGACACCGCTCCAGGCTCCAGGCTCCTCGCTGCAAGCCATGTCAAATACAAAGCATAAATAAATGCATTTCAACTTTGGCCATCGTGTGGCCCGAGCAATAGGAGGAGGATATGACTGCTTTTGACGCGTCCGAGGTCGCTCCCCCGCCTGTTCAATCCAAAGCGCAGCACAGCAAAGCCCTTTGCTGCTATTCTGGCCAATTCTGCGGGCTAAAAGCATCGCCTGAGGAACTGTGAAACTGTATCTGCGAAATGCAGAAGATGCAAATTGCTTTCCTTTCTTTGTGGTTATTGGATTGGATGCCATCAGCATCAGCATTACCCTGCCCCGACGCCCAGGTCTGGTCATAAAATCAAAAGGAAAGTGAGCGCTCTTTTTCTGTTGGCCATTATTGGGAAACGTTTGCCGCGAAATGGAAATGGAATGAATATTTAAGTTCTGTTTTTTATGCTCCTGAATTTTGGGGGTTCCATCAAAAGGGGATTGTCGCCGAACACCCATCAATGAATGGAAGGCAAAACAATTACGCAAATTGGATATTAATTGGCTGCTCCCGCCGACACTCGAACCGCAATTACTGGCAAAGAATGAGGGGGGACGGGGCGGTGCGACCACGTAAGCAAACACACGAACAAGTGTCAAAGGGATGGGTGTGGAACAGGGATAGGGGATGGGGGATAGGGGATGGGGGATAGGGGATAGGGGATAGAGGATAGAGGGTGGGAATAGGGACATCGATATCAATGCCTATACCACTGCTCCCACAGAAGCAAAACACGACGATGATGGAGTGCCGGACCCAGCCAGGACATGGCCAACAATGGCATCATCATCGCCATCGACAGCGACATCAGCATACGGGACGGGACTCATTGAAATGAATGCGGCGCAATACGCGGAGACTCAGTGGGAGAAGGCAATGCGACGAGGCCCATACACATCCACATCCATTGTGGCCGTGGCATGTTGTCTCTCTCTCTGCCCCCGCTCTGGAAAGCTGATACCTAATTGTGTAAACAGCTCTGGGGCTTGGTCATTGCCACTTTATTGCCTTATTCTGTCTTCACTCATATTGCGGTAGACGGACACTCGCTTTCTCGATTCTTTATGTCCGACTGGCACTGACTCCTCGCCAGGCAATGAAAAATCGAAAAACACATGTCAAAGCCTTCGGCTGAGGGTGGGGATGGTGATGGTGATGGTGTTTTGGATTGAATGCACTCACCTGCCCAGAAGCCTACATCCAAATAGACATTCTGATCAATTTATTCGTTAAACACTTCCAACTTCATGAACCTTTTGGTTACTCCGATTTCACTCTAATTACAATAGAAAGTACACTTTTCCTGACTGCACTTTGGGATTTTGTGTTTCATTTATGTTTTTCCAGACGTGCACACAACTCGGGATCTGACTGCCACAGACTGTGAAAAGGTGGCCGAAGGACGGAGCTTTTATTGTCCTCCGCTCCGCGGACGAGAAAGCTTTTGAGATAGGGGAGAAAGCTCGACAAAGGACGGCGCCTGCGCTTCTCTCCTTCCGGCAATTCTGTCTCATTGTTTTGCACCGTTTAGTGCTTTGCATCACAAATCCTTGCGTGCTCTGCTTTACCTCGCCCATTCGCGTGGATGAAGCACCAATCCCCCGCCCCCTTCCAACCTTCTATCCCTTCTTCTATCACTTTTATTTTTCATTGACAATTTATTTTGTCCGTCCTTAAAGTTTCATCGTTAATAATCTCAACCCCGCCGACCTGGTCACCCTCATCCAAGAGGTTCAACTTGGCCTTGATCCGTCCGCGGGGCATGATGGCGGCCCAGTCGCTTGTGTCGAATAGAACATCTTTTATCCAATACATACGGCTGGGAACCGGCCACACATTCCACATCCTTAAAGTCAAGCCTGCTTGAATTGAATTCTTGATAAATCTGCGGTAGAAGGTACGGATGGAGGCACAGAACGACATTGAGGGTACCTCCACGGGCTTTAGCTTGTATCCCCCAATGCCTGAATTCGTGTGGAGCTCCAGCGTGAATTTGTGATGGTCCTCGAGAAACGTTCCAGCCCCATTGAGGTAGCGATCTCGGCTAAAGATTTTCAAACCGATTACGACCATTCTTCCGCAGCCATGTTGGTCACTTCGTAAGACTGTTGTTAGCGCTGTATTCGTTGGAGGAGTATGGGAAAGTGGCCGAAGTCAGGATACATATGTATCCTTTCACACTTCCAGCAGAGCCACTAAAACAGGCAACATCCCCATTGAATTCTGTCCGAACATTTGAGCTTTGCTTACACCTTGGCACTGTTTTACACAACCTTTTCTACTACAATATCGAATCAAATAAAATACCCAAACGGTGATGTTATTTCAGAATTTAATATCAGATGCCCGCCAAAATCATGCTGCAAAATGTTCCACTCTAATTAGACATTACATTACTCGTACATTATTTTATTCTAATTTGCTTACCTCGACTAGACTGCAATCATTTTCGGAATTATTTTGCTTTTATAGTTAGTGAAGTTCGCTTTTCATTTATTCTAAATTGTCTAATATATTCCCAAAATCTAAAGGATTGGAAAAGCCTTCTTCGACATAGACCATTTCTGAGCTTTTATATTATCAACTAATTTATTTGATTAGGATTTGATTCTTCTTAGATTGTAACAACAGGCGTGGATCATTTTTGTACCGCAAAAATATTTCGCTTTTGAAAACATCGAACTTTCTCCGATTCACATTGTTCTGCTGTTCTCGCCAAGCAGGCCTCGCCTGCTTCCTCTGGAGGCCCCAATGGCCAGTGAAAACAGGCGTCAGTACATAGAACTGATATCCAGCAATATGCATTTCATAAACCTGCAAAATATATTGAGTTTTTGATTGAAACCCGGCATAAATTACTTCAATTGCTTACCTGGGAGTTCCTGGTGAACCCATAGCCTGTGAATCGTTCGTCGTGCGCTGGTGCACTGTCGATTGCTATGTAAAATGGTTCATATAAAAATTCAAAATTTGTAACGACGTGGCTTATAGAGACCTCCGTATCGTTTGTATTCGAAGATAACCATCTGAAAAATATTAGTTGATTTATAAACGAGGCCAGAGTAAGCATACCATAAACATATGCCGAAACTATAATACTTACTTGCTAAAATTTGTCGCGTACTGGTTGTAGATGAAGACTTTTTCGTGAAATGGCCTCGCCAGACCCTTTTTCATTAACCTCTGAAGGCCATACTTTGAGCGGGGAAACGAGGCTCGAACGTCTATCTCAAAGGTTGGTATTACGTAGGCGCAGTTCTTTGAGCAATTGGCGGTTTTCAAGAACTGGTTGAGTTGATGCACACTGTTCGTGCTTGGGACTATGTCGATGTCTGTGAGAAAGGTGTACTTTGTCTGACAACCTTTCCGGGCTAAATTTCTCATGTGATTTTGGGGATAGGGATTCCTTTGTCGCCACTGCAAACTTTTCAGGGACCGGAGTTTCAGCAAAGCCTTCAACGTTCTGTCTGGATACTGGCAGTCGAATTTTCCCCTCAAATTAAACGAAATGGATACGAGTCGGGGCAGCTTATCGTAGTCGGGTGGAGTGAGCAAGTGGAAAGTGGCGTTTTCCCTTATGTTTGGGAAACAAAGCCGCATATATGTAACAAAGTATTGCAAGACAACAAATTCCTCGTGGCTGGCAGAGAACACGGCCACTGACATCGGCCCTTGCCAGTTTGTAGCGACCTGAGGCAAGGAGTTCAAGCGTTCCACCGAAGTTTGAGTGGCGAGGCAGACCAAACTGCTCTCAGATGACTCGGTGTACTGTTCCCCTAGGAGAGCAAAGTCCTTGATCTTATACAAATGCTGGCTATCCCAGCGACCATAGCTCAGGTCGACATTATCGAATGCCAACGGAGCAGTGTTGTTCGGAGCGAGCAAACTGTCCAATCCTGCAAGCGGCTGTATCAACGAAAAGGCAATATCTGAGTGCTAGGGGCAGTCTGCCGCGATTGGATTTCGGGATGGAGCGATGTGCTCTGCCTTCTTGCATTTCGTCGATGCATCTCCTGCCAGCTGCTGCTTAAACAACCATAATATGTTTATCAACAGAATCGCCAGAGCAATTTTTAGAGAACTCAAATTTGATAGGTGGCACTGAGATTAAAGGTATCACATTAAAACCATTAAATAGGCTTAACAGCTCTTACATACCATAGTTTTTTTTTTTTTTAATTTGTTTGAGTGTGCCCTTCAGTGGTGTGCGATTGTTTGGCCGATCGCCTGTATGAAGGTACTAATTGCCAAGTCAGAGAATAGTAGATGTTGTGTTATAGAGTACTTGTTACAGTTTTACATCAATTTCCTCGATGAAGTCAATAAAATTAGGTACAAGTTGATGTTTTCTTTCTTAGAGATGGGACGTATTTTCTTGTTTTGTTGTACATGGTACATTATGTGAGACGCTATCGATACTTTCGGCGATTATGTGCCTCTAAGATTGTTATCGAAGTACCACTGAATCGGCATCATGTAATTCCCCGTTGGAATGGGATTTTTAGATTTTCTACTTATTAAAAATAATCGTATAATCAATAATCCATCACCATGAAATTGTACATCGTTGGCTGACTGTTATATCGTCCAATGCATTTTGAAGAGCACTTTATTTCGATCGTCGCGACGGTCTTTAGACGGCAGTTAGAATTAACTGAAAGAGGAAGTAAATAAAATTGTAGATCAGCAGACGTGGATGGCAATGTTGTACCTGCTGTATCAGCGTTTTGGTAATATCCTGTCGATTTTCCTGAATGGCATGAATTTTCCTCGCAAACAGACAGATTGCACCGAGTTGATAGACAGGTGCCGCCATTTACATTTGGCCTCTTCTCCACCAGAACTCATAGCGAACGTAAAAACTCCTTGTAAAGAATTTTTAAATTTGTCTATCGGCTTAAAATCAGCTGAGAAAAAATCTTTTATCGATGTCAGATTTCAGTATGTCATTGTATGTGAATATTTGTTTACGGTCACACACATTTTTTGCATCGCGGTCACACTGCAGTATTATATCTATGTAGAGTAATGTATACATTATATACATACATATATACACATTGAAAACAGTGAGAAAAATACAATCGAGAGTAACATTTTAATAAAAGATTAAAGCATGTTCTAAAAGCTACGATTCCAAGATGTATTGGACCCTATAAATTGTGAATCTCAAAATCCTATAATAGAAAAAACTGAATCTTCAAATACTTAGTGCATAAAGAAAAACATCCATATGTATGCACTAACAATAATTAAGAACCTGTGTTGTTAAATCGTTCATCTTAAAATCAAGTTCGCCGGCTGCATGTAAATGTACGTATAGTAGTGAGTGCAGTTGTCCTTATTTATGTACATAATGTTCTTTCAATTTGTGAAGAAAAAATCCCACGAAAAGTACCCTTTGTAATTAAATTTGTGTGTATTCATATGATAGTGTTTAATAATGCTCACCATAAACAGTCCGCTTTGCATGTACATATGTCATGTACATAAAAAGGTATATAAGAGCTAATGATTCCATTCCGGTTACGATTTCTGTATGTACTTACATGACATTGTATGTAATGTGTACATGCATACATACAAATGTATGTAGGTACTTGGTGTCCAAAGCTAATGGAGATTATTTTCGGCTTTAAGCCATAGCTGCCGTAGAACTGTCCACTGTCCCAGGACATATTTATATGTATGTACCTATAGTATGCACAGTTATATGTATGCTATATTGACTGAGCACGTCATGGCCTGTATGTACATATCGTTTTAATGGCACTGGAGAGTTGTAATACGCCTTCTTCTGATGTAAGACCACATCCACATTCTCATGGCTGTTAACAGTGAAGTGTGAGCAGTGATGTATGTATGCCTACATATGTAAATATGTATGTATGTTCGGTTGAAGACGGTGCGGGACGAACCCATTAATTACACTTGCTTTTACAGACATACACACTTACATCTGTATGTATGTACGTATGTTGGCAAATATTAATCTGGTCCAAGAACTTTTGTTTACCACGCATAGTAAATGCATAAATAAATATTTCGAATAAAGTATATAAAGTTTATTTACAACGCCCATCCCTCCAATGTTTAACCCTTTGTGGCTTTACGTCCGTCGACATTCTTAAAAATCAAATATATTCGTCATCCTGTAAAGACTCACTCACCTTCCAAGCAATTTAATTCGATTAAAAAATTCCAACTGACGAATCCCCTCCTTTGCAGGGATACATCATCACCACAAATAAACATGGAGGAGTCAAACCCCAATTATCCGGGCGCTCAACGATTGCAGAATCCAGAAGCATGGCCCAATATACATGAATTTCATCCATCGCTTATGTTTCCGGATGATCCGAGGCGGTATTTTCACAATCCCCCGCCAATCAATGCAATCGGTGGATCGCTCATACCTGCTAAGATGCCGGAGATGAGTACAGACATCAACATCAACATCGCGAACCCGATGCCGATCCCCACTGTGGAAAACACATCCGCGGACAAAACCAGAATCCCACATCCAGCCATCGCCATCCCACAGGATGTGGGGAAGAATATTACAGCAGTACCTCACGGCCACAAGCGAAAGAACTCTGTCCAAGATGCAGAGCAGGGCACGAACAAGAAAATCGGTCTAAATCTAACGGCTGCCGAGGAGAAGAAGAACCTCCTCCATCTCAGGAAGAACATTAGGGATGTGATGAACGAGAACAATCTGGACACAACCACGCTGGCGGCCCAGAAGGAGGAGGCCGAACGCTTGGCTCGCGTTGCTGGTCAACAGAAGTCAATGCGCGAAATCCAGAAGCAGGTTGTCCACAAGCAATTCTTCCGCATATTGCAGCTGGACGAGAGCGAGGGAATTGAAAGCTGTTCCGTGTCCAACCACGTGAATGTTAACGTAAATGTTAACGCTAACGATGCTCCCGTCGAGTTTCCCGAGGAGGAAATCGTGTCGGACACATTTGATGAGACGAATAGTAGTTTAAGCTGTAGCATCGACGACGTGCTAAATAAGGAGGCCAGCAGCGTGGAGCCGTCCGGGGAAGTGGTGACCATTGATGACAGTTCGGATGACGACTGCATACTCCTGTCGGAGGAAGAGGAGGAGGAGGAGGAAGAGGAGGACTTGAACGAGTCGGACGATGCCCATAACAGTGGCATGCATGTCAAGGATTTGTATAATGTTCCTGATGAAAACGGACAAGTAGTCGTCAACATTGCGCATCCCGAGGGCGAGGAGACCTTGTACTTGGCCCCCCAAATAGCCAAGGTGATAAAACCGCACCAGATCGGAGGCGTTCGCTTCTTGTACGACAACATCATTGAATCGACACGAAGGTTCAACAAATCAAGCGGCTTCGGATGCATTCTTGCCCATTCCATGGGGCTGGGCAAGACGTTGCAAGTTGTTTCCTTCTGTGATATTTTCTTAAGACACACGTCCGCCAAGACGGTTCTCTGTGTGATGCCCATCAACACGCTGCAGAATTGGTTGAGCGAGTTCAATATGTGGGTGCCCCGCTACACCGCCGACCACAACATTCGTCCGCGCCAATTCGACATTTATGTTCTGAACGACCAGCAGAAGACACTTACTGCTCGCGCGAAAGTTATATTGAATTGGGTGCAGGAAGGCGGCGTTCTGCTGATCGGATACGAATTGTTCCGACTCTTGGCCCTGAAGCTGGTGCGAACCCGCAAGCGGAAAGGCGCCAACGCCTTTAGGGCCGATGGCCACGACGCCAGCAGCGATCTTATGAATCGGGTGTTCGAAGCACTCGTTAAACCTGGTCCAGATCTGGTGATATGTGACGAGGGGCATAGGATCAAGAACTCGCATGCCGGCATATCCCTGGCCCTGAAGCAGATACGGACTCGTCGCCGCATTGTACTTACGGGCTACCCCTTGCAGAATAACCTTCTTGAGTACTGGTGCATGGTGGATTTTGTGCGGCCAAACTATTTGGGAACCCGCACAGAGTTCTGCAACATGTTCGAGAGGCCCATCCAGAATGGCCAGTGCGTGGACTCCACCCCAGACGACATAAAACTCATGAGATACAGAGCGCACGTGCTGCACTCCCTGCTGCTGGGCTTCGTGCAGCGACGCTCCCACAAAGTATTGCAGATCACGCTGCCGCAGAAGCACGAATATGTTATTCTCGTGAAAATGACGGCGTTCCAGCGGAAGCTTTACGACACCTTCATGACTGATGTGGTGCGAAAGAAGGCGTTTCCCAATCCCCTGAAGGCCTTTGCTGTTTGCTGTAAGATCTGGAATCATCCGGATGTACTGTACAACTTTCTGAAGAAATGTGAGACTGACTTAGATTTAGAAATCGACGAAGAGCTTTCGAAGAGCGCTCCCACTCCAATCACAGACTCCAATCAAGAATCCAATCCTTCATCGAACATGGCGGCCTCGGCCTCTCTGTCTCCTCTCTGCGAGAAGAAGAGCAGCGAAACCATTGAAGTGGCCTCTAATTCCAACGGAACTGAGGGCCTGTTCAATATGCCCCCGGTGGCATCCGATCTGAATGCAAAATATCTAAACAAGAGCTGCAGCAGCCCCAATCTGGCCTACGGGGAACCCCTTAATTATGGGTCGTTCGGTGCGGAAACCATAGGAAAGAACAACTATTGGATGGAATCGAGCTGTCCCATCCTGTCCAAACCGGGCTTTGTTGAGGTGATAAAACAGACGGATACAAATATGTCGAAGGACTTTGAAAGTATTACAGGATCCTCGGAAATTGTGGATCTCGACACGAATGAGATAAAAACAGTCGAAACGAACATCCAAACGCCGTGTTCCAATAATCAGCTGGACAATGAGGCCAATGCCCTCAAGCCAAGTGGTTGTAGTGTCGTGCCGGGCCTGAAGAACGTAGCCGGCGGCACTGGCATTGGCTTCGAAGCAAATAAAAAGCTGTTGAAGACTAAACGGAACGACGAATTCTCATGTTCATGGGCGGTCGATCTAATGAGGAACTATGTGGCTGGCCAAATAGAGAATTCGCCCAAAATGGAGATATTCTTTTGCATCCTGAAGGAGAGCATGCAGTTCGGCGATCGTATATTGCTGTTTAGCCAATCCCTCCTTACGTTGAACATACTCGAGGGCTACCTGAAGACCAGTTACGTGCCCGGCACCAATCAATTTTGGACCAGAAGTTACTCATACTTTCGTAAGTGTTCGTCATATAAAAACCACCTTTTTATTCAACCCAATTAATGATTGATTGCAGGTCTGGATGGGTCCACCTCCTCGCAGGAAAGGGAGAGGCTAGTCAATGAATTCAATGCAAATAGTCAAGTGAAGCTATTTCTAATCTCGACGAGGGCTGGCTCATTGGGCATCAATCTGACTGGAGCGAATCGTGTTATCATTTTTGATGCCAGTTGGAATCCCTGCCACGATACGCAAGCTGTATATAGGATTTATAGGTAAGCACAACGACCTACTGGCAATACAACAGCCATCGAATAACAATAATTTGTTCTTAGATACGGACAGACGAAGCCATGCTATGTGTATAGAATTGTAATGGACAAATGCCTGGAGAAGAAGATATATGATAGGCAAATCAAGAAACAAGGCATGTCCGATCGAATTGTCGACGAATGCAATCCCGAGGCACATCTCTCCATGAAGGAGATAACGAACTTGTGCCACGATTATGACTCTGATGATGAGGCCACAGATACTTCGAAAAATCCCCCAGTGGAAGAGCCATCAAAGGAGCAAATCAAGCCAAAGGATGAGCCTGAAGCGATACCAGAAGAAAAACAGAAGAAGGCTATTCAAGCAGATGAGAAAACACTGCCAGCAACAGAGGAGCAAGTAACGCCAAAAGAGGAGAAAATAGACCCAGCAGAGGGAGATGCGACTGCAATAGTTGAGCCTAAACCACAGAATGGCACCTGTGATGAGTCTCCGTCTAAGACGGAAAAGGAAAAAGCTGAAACCCCGATCCCCCATGTGCATGTAGACCCCATCATCAATACCCTCCTTGAGCTCCACAGACACTGTGTGACCAAGGAACCCTTCTTACACGACAGCTTGTTGGTTGATCAAAAGGATAGAAAACTGTCGCAGGCTGAGAAAAGGCAGGCTCATCGGAGCTACGAGCTGGAAAAGAAGGCTGCCGTTAATCAGAAGTTTGCCTATGCTCCCGTTAAAACGCACTACAAGATTGTGAATAATGATGGAACTATTGTGTCCCGACCAATTGCACCGGTAAGTACCTTATAAATTCATGATAAAACGTATATCATGTATGTATATAATGGATTGCAGGTAAAGTCGACCACCTCTGTCTCTGCTGGAGGACGCACAACTCGTTGGATTCCCGCAGATGTGTGGCAACGGCAGGGAATGACAGCACAGGAAATGACATTGCCGCTTGGTATGTATTTTCACATGATTCGCCTCCCTCAATCCCCGTAATAATTGAATGCTCTTTACAGATGTTGTCATCCCCACGAACTCTTCGGACAAGGCCAATATTATTCTGAAGGCTGGACAACGGGTGATGGTTTTGAAGTCCACCAAAGGCATCTACATGCAATTGGACAGCGGAAAAATAATAGCTATAAGAACGACGGCTAAAAATGAATCAGAAAAGCCGAACAAGGACGATGTAATTGACATAACGTCCGATTGTGACACAGATGTAGCAAAGCCACAAACGCCCGAGCAAGGTATACCTTGTATAACTCTTATAGTTCTGTAAATGCTTAAAGGATTTTGTTATTTTTTGCAGAAACTGTAAAGGACTTGACCTCTGACGACGAGCCACATATCGTGAAGAATAAGGAAGGCGCGCAAACAACTTCAAGCCGGATAGAAATGTCCTCGAAGGAAAGAAAACAACCCACAGAGAATCTACAACATTTTAAGCCACAAACGCAACCAAATAATAATTTAGCCGCCCCCCTTCATGCGGGTCCAAATCCACATCAGATGCCTTGTGACTTGAACTTTCCGCAGCAGACACAGGGGCCACAGCCACAGACGCAGCCGCAGCCGCAGCAACAGCAGCCGTACAAACATCAGAATCATCTACCTGCAGGCAGCGAAGGCTACAATAGTGCCAATCCTGTTCCGTCGAATGTGCCACTAGCGCATTCGCATCCGCCTGCTCCCAACGGAACAGAGACGGCAGAAAGTTCATATTTCCAACCGAAGCACTTTCAGCACTCATATCCACCCCAGTACTACGATTACTATGACAATAAGCACAAGGCCACCCCGCCCGCATCCGGCGGCTATCACATTAACAACTACACCTCCTACGGCAACTTGAATTTCGCACCCTACCATTCCAACCTACACCCATCGACAGGATACATCGGTGGGCCGTCGTCGTATGTAAACTCAAATGTATTTCCCAGACCACACTGGAGTTCGGTTGTAAATACGCCAGCGTCAAATGAGTCTATTCGACAGCCCTCGTACATCGGGAGCACTACTTACCCAATCAACGAGTGGTCGTCGCAATAACGAATGTAAATAAATGCTGCTTCTATTTATCTGTGTCCAGTTGAGGGCGAAGATGCCACTCCTCAAACTTAATTTTAATAAAAAAGGACAATTTTTTTCTCTTTTTTTAAACGTTATAAAGTTGCGCTTCTTCGCTGTTGTTTTAAAAGTAGGACTAGGTTTTGTTCTTTTAATTATACTCAAAGAGCAAGAATATTTTTTAGTTTAAGAATCTTTTCTGTTCGAAACCATTAGAAAAACTGGCTGCAAAACATTATTATATCATTAGATTAGATAATTATTCAGATCGTTATTACTGATCGCTAAACCAAACAGAATGCTTCCTATTCCTATTACTGTCTGATTAACCAGACAGCTAAACCTGTTCTGTGTCAGTTTTTACTTTGTTGCTTGGGCGTGTACTCTTGACTGGAAATACAGATAAAGGTCGGGGGCTTTATTCCTTACCGTTAAGGTTATTTTTCATTTAAGTTATTTATTACAATATTATAGTTAATTCCCTTTAAATGGATAACATTAGTTTACACATTTTCGTTATGAAAAGATACAAACGAAAAATGAATAAATATTCTTAGATTTTAACATAGTGTTTACACAACTCGTTCTATCCAAATCTATTTAATTTAGAAGCCCATGGATATGGGATAGTAAAACTCATTCGAGCAAACATTCGAAGATTGGTCTCTCTTTGGTGTGTGTAGTGCATGCCTACCTCCATCTAATAAATACAACAAAACATCTAAAAACAAATGAAAAAAAAAACATTCGAAAATATAAACAAGCTTTGATTAAAAAATGTTAGCTGTAAGAAATAAAGTAATGGTATTATACTGAAACATTCATCCGTGTAGTTCATACTTCTCCCCTCGCTTCTTGTGGTTCAACTCCTCCCAAACGTCTGTGAGCATGCCGCAATCGCGTGAATCTCAATCACAAGAGAGTAGCAATCGGGAGTACCACAGGGCAGCTATCTAAGCCCATTACCCTTTACACTCACAGAGAAAATGGCAATCAACGGAAACAAGTACATCGAGCATTTACATCCGCTTCGTTTCTTCGTCTCGCATTCGAGTACTCGCCAAATATTGAATATTCCGCTCATCCGAAAGGGCTGATTAGTATTAACTTAACTTCCAATTGCAAATTCAATTCATGCTTCCAAATAACATCGTTCAGAGCAACAAAAAAAAATAAAATTGTATAGAATCGAGAATCCGTGTTTTTGGGGTTTTGATGAAGCTAAGCAGTATTATTTTTCAAATGTTCCCTCAAAATGTTGAGATCTGCTGCAAACTGCGACTTCAAAGAACCTACAGAGATGTCTACAGAGAGATGTATGTACATATGATTACAGGATCCTTGAATGATTGTACAGAATTCCCAGTAATCTTAAAAAAAATATATATAATCGAGTCACTATCATTCTTATTATCCTGAGCATTATGTACATACGAATACAATACCAATATACATATGTATATACTCGTACTTGCTTTGTATACAAAAATAAAAAGCACGTGTGGATTGGTTTGTTTTATTAATTGACAATATATATTTAAGATTTATTTACAGCACACATTTCTATAGAAATTATAGTCAATACAATAATATATAAAATGTGTGCACCCATTACCTGCGAATGGTGCCGTTGAGAGGTAAGTAAGGAGAATACGTTGGATACATCGGATTTGATTGTGTGGCTCTCTGCAACACGCAAGCATCTTGGTATTGAGATTGCATATTCATGACTCCCATTTGCATCGGTATCTGGGAGTTGGGATACTCGCTCCCCGAACTGTAGCCGCCAGTGGGTGGGGACTGCTGCGGCGACATCCTATAGCTGTTCATCGCCCCGTAGGAGGCCATCAGATTGGGACTGATGTGGACGTTGGTGGTGCGATTGTTTGTGCTACTTATTGGCGCCGAGGTATGCTGCACGGGTGCGGACGGTGTGTTCCGCGTGTTCCGGCTGGGGTTCTGCGTGGACGCAATCGGGGCAATGTTCATGTTGCCGGGATAGTACTTGTGGTACTGCAGTGGAGCCACCTGCGTCTGCAGCATGTTGGGAGGCGTGGAAATGTTCCTGTTCTGCATCAGTAAGTGAGGGGGCGGGGTCATTGAGTTTGGTGGAATCGGGTGATGCGGCGATGGCGTTAAATTCACTTGGGCCCCCGGAGACGTATTGCATGGCTGACTCTCCAGGCAATTCGTGAGCTGTTGCAGCTTCGAGAGACTGCACAGATTGCCCGCCAGAGAGGAGCCGCTGCTAGTGCCGCCAGTGCCACTGCTGTTCGATCCAGATATAGACTCTTGAGTGGCCTGCCTTTGGTCGTTGTTGTTGTTGGCTCCAGCAGATGGCGGCCCCAGCGAACTGGACACAGGAACCCGGGGGGCATTCTCGCTGGCGGGCATGTTGTTTTGCAAGTAAAAATTGTTGACGGCGCATGCCGATGACGGCTGCTCGATGCGCTGATGGCTGTTCGCGAGCGGATGCACGGAACTGTTGAGCGACATTCTCTGCTGGATGACCGCAGGTGGCATGCCCACAATGTCGTAGCTCGAGGGATTGGTCGAAAAGTTCTGACTGATCTGTGGAATTGGCACATAGTCCAGCGGCTGCATATTCTGCTGATGTCCGTGCTGCGAGAACTGTAGGTTGTGCAACGACTCCTGGTGCGACTTTGGAATATTTGAAGTGGCGCCTTGCGGAATCTGGTGATGCGCATTCGTCGTTGTGGTTGACGTGGACGAATTTTTGGCGTCACGCTGCTGGGCAGCATTTCCGCTGCGTATTTGCTTGGGCGTAGTGGCTCGATGCGACGGTGTAGGAGAACTAACATTAGAGTTATCCGCCTGTAGTGGAATAAAAAAGAATTGAAAACTGCAGCAAAAATAGTTCATTTTTAATAGAATTACCTGCGTATTCAACTTCCTAGTCTGATGCTGCTGATGCTGCTGCTGCTGTTGCTGTTGCTGCTGCTGTTGCTGCTGCTGCTGGGCATTCCCCAGCAAACTGATGTTCGGCGATCCCTCGGGGGCCAGATTCATGTTCAGGTTGTTCTGCTGCTGCATGTGCGAGTTCTGGATGGACATGTGCATGGGGGTGGTCGCTGGCTGGTTCTGCATGGAGCAGTCCGAGTACTGCCTGTGGGGCTGATGCATGTGCACATTCGAGGCGGCGGTCTGGATGTTGTCGGAGCCATGGTTAATGGCGCTGCCAATGTTGGCGGGGGATTCCATATTTATCTGGGCATTTATTCCGCAATCGTAATGCTGCTGTTGCTGCTGCTGCTGTTGCTGCTGCATTCCAGCATTCGCCGACGCCTCCGGACTGTAAACCATGTTCGGATTGACCTCGGATTGCCCGGGCACTTGCAGGTTCGAGTGTTGAGGAGCCGCGTGTATGTTCGGATGACCAATTTTAATTTTACCCTCGCGCGTAATGACTGAAGCCGAGTTTACGCCGTGCTCGAGCTTCTGCTTGGCAGCCACTGTCCCCCCCGCCTGTGGATTAACCGAGTTCGGTAGCAGAGCCGATGATTCGGCCTGGTTTGGGTTCGGATTTGCATTGGGATTGCCTTGTCTGGGCACCGCGTTTTGAGCATTAGCCAGGGACTTCATTTGCTGCGCCTGCTCGGGCGATGGCTTGAACATCTTCTGCTGCGGTGCACACTTCTGATTGTATATCGCAGCCTGATTATTCACGCCATACTCGTTGCAGCTGCTGTGGCCATGTGCTGCGTCCTCGCGGGAAGTGCTGGCCACATTGCCGCCGGACAGTAGCTTGGGATGCTCTTCCTTCTTGCCGGTGTTCTTTCGCTCCAGCTTGTGCTTCTCCTTGGTCTGGTGGATCTGATGGTGCGTCGCTGCGTGGTGCATGGCTAGGTGGTTGGCGGACTGATACAGATTCTGAGTTAGGTTGTGCGTGTAGGCCATGGTCGTGGCCAGGTCCTTCTGGAACTGCTTCTGGCCCTTCTGCGTAGCCGAGTCCAAATGCAGGTTGTAGCTGTAGTAGTCCCACTGCCAGTACTGGGAGGTGTGATGGTAGTTGGGCATCTGGTTTATGTTAAACTGGCTGGGGATCGGGTTCTGCAGCTGCGTGTGCTCTGGTATCCCCTTTAGCTGCAGTTTCTCCCGCACCACGGGCACAACGTTCGAGGGAGCGGAAGCGGGGGGTCCTCGTGAGTTCGATCTGTCCTCCTCCTTGACTTGCACCACCTGGTGGTCCGGCTTCACCGCCTCCCTTTCCGGAACCGCCTTCATCTTGGCACTGTCGAACTTCCTTTCTGTGGCATATGCCTGGTGGACTTCGGGCTTTACCACGGGCGTTTCTTGCACTGGCTTGCACTTAATCGGCTTCTCCTTGATATCCCCATTGTCCTTGGTCTTAAGCTGATCATTATGTCCCTGGTTGTGGGGCTCATTGAATGCCTGTGGCTGTGCCTGTGCCTGCGGCTGCGGCTGGGCCTGCATATGCTGATTTGGCTGTGGCTTTGGCGGATCCACATATGAATGTGCAGCCTCTGGCCGCTGATTGGCATTGCCATTGGCAGCATTGGCAGCATTGGCTGGTGATGGATGTGTAGGGACCACCACATCGACTTTTTTCACTTCCATCGGTTTCTGCAGGACTGGGACCGGTACCGGGCCCGGGACCGGGACCTCGGGTATCATTTGAGGAGCGATTTCCTTGGTTTTTTCATGCGCCACTGCCACTGCCACTGCCCCTGCTGGCTGTACCGGCGGAAGAAGTTCTGTGAACACGGATGACTCTGGTTTCAGGCAGCTCATATCCAGATTCGGTTTCTTTTCTTCTGCCATGCAGACGGGATTGGCCGACTTCTCCTGAACAGCTAGAGGCTGAGCAGGCTGCTGCTGTGGGGCCACAGGAGGGGGAACCTCTTCTTTTTTCTCCAGAGGACTGCTACTTGTGACAGGACTCTTCAGCTCAGGAGCAGCTGAAGCTGCAGCTGCAGCTGGAGGTGGAACTGGAGTTTCAAGCTGTAGTATTTTATGTTCCTTGACATTGGCCCCTTTTCCTGGCTCGATTGCATTTTCTGTCGGCTTTTGCGTTGCGCTATACTTTACTTCGATCTCACTGTTCATTTTGTAGGACGTTACATCCGCGAATACGGTCTTTTTAGTTTTCTTAGCCACGGCATCTAGAACCTGCTCGCTTATGCTGCTGTTGCCTTCGGCCTCGCTCTTCTCCGTCTCGAATGCTTTGGCAACGACTTCTGGGTTCGTTGTTTTCATCGATTTTTCAGTGCCGAGTGCTGGGGCCGGAGCTGAAGCTGGATCTGAAGCTGGAGCTGGAGCTGCTAGTGAGTCTGTGGCTTCTGTGAACTGCGACTCCTCGGATCGCTTCCCATTGGACTGCTTGCCCCTGAGTTTGGGTACGATATTCACTGGCTTATCAGTGTGTTCAGCCTTTTCGGCCTGATTTCTGCAGACTTCCTTGGAGGGTGGCTCTTCCAATGCAGATCCAGCGTCGAGAGCAGGCTGCACCGCAGGGGTTGTCTCTGGCTCGGACTGGCTCTGACCCAACGATAGGCTCTGATCGTGTGCATTGTTCTCTAGCTGCCGCTCGAAATGCTTGCGCTTGTTCGTGTGCGGAATCAGATCATTGCGCTTGGCCAGTCTCTGGGCCCGTTTGGTCAAGTGCTCGGAGAGCTCGCTGGCGTTCTTTGGGGACTTGCAATCCGAAGAGTCGGAGTTGTCGCCAAAGGAGTGGTCGTCGGCCACCGCTTCCTGCTCCAGCGCCAGTTTAATCTTCTTTCCCACGCTCGTGGCCAGCTTCGACAACTCCTCGCTGGAACGGCGCTTGCGCGGGTTTTCCCTCTGCTCTTCCAGCCTCTCCCCACTGCGGCTTTTGATGTTCTCATCGCCGCTGATCGCTGGAATCGGCTTCGAAGAGGTAATACTTTGTTTGGCCTCGACTTTGGTGTCCTCAGGGAACTCCTTCTCTTTGTACTCGGATTTCTGCATCAGCTGGTTGCTCAAGTACTCCCGATTGGAGATCGGCTTGATGATATTGGGCAACTTAGAGACTGAAAGCAAGGGACTCCAGCGCAGGCAGTCGGCCTCTATGAGAATGCGCGTCTTGCTGTGCGCCATCCTATTGTTGTGGCTGAGAACCTTCTTCCAGTCGATTTTCACGTTTATCTGATACCGAATGTCCCCATCGTTCTTCCGCAGTTTGATGAAGTTCAGCAGTTCGAATGCCAGCGCAATGTCCGATATGGCTAGACCCGTTTTGATTGCAATGTCCTTGAACGTGATCTTCGGCTGATTGCGATACTTGTACAGATACTCGAGGACAACGGATTTCCAGTACGAAAAGTACGAGAGACGCCCCAGATCCGAGAGCGGCTTCTCGGGGGTTCCCAGCTGGCCCTCCTCGCGGCTCAGTAGATAGCTGAAGTCAATTAGGAATCGGCCGTAGCCCTGCCTTTGATACTGCGGCATGGTCAGTATGCAGGAGACATTGTACTTCTGCGTGCAGTGCTTCTCCTTCGAAAAGTAGCCAACAAGGTGGCAGCCGCTCTGATCGTTCTTCGTTAGAATATAGAACAGGAAGGGCTCGACGTCGTAGTAAAGCGTCTTGTGGTCCAGAAAGAACTTGGCCAGCAGGCACAGGTTCTGGCAATATATCTTATTCACATTGCCATCCACCTCGAACACCGAGATATTCCCCTGGCGAAATATCTCCGTGCCCGGCGGCTGCTTCCAGATGCACTTGTTCTGGTGCCTGTCCAGCACAGACCGACTCTTCGTGTACTTCAAACAGAATTCGCACAGAAAGAGTTTGATGAGCCTGTAAAACATCAAATGTTAAGCATGATTATATGCATGTATGTAGAATGGCAATCGATAGTATCAATAACCAATGATATCCTATGATACTACGATCACTAGAACGAGCAAACGAAGACATCAAATCGATCCGACTTTTTCCGACTTTTGGCTGGCGTTCTTTAGCCCGAACAATGTGGGATATATACCTGGCATACTCCTGCGGGAACGGGCTGGAGTACCATGTCTCAATGTCCCACTTTCCGATCTGAATTGACTTGGGACTCAGCGTGTGCTGTCCTTGCTTCTGCTGGGCCACGTCCGTCATCTTCTGACAGTTATTGGACATCTGGACAACGGCTTTGTGGAGTACTTCCTGATACAGATCAACATCCACTGGATTAACGCATGGCGGCAGCGGCTGATTCTCTATAAATATAGTTGTTAATGGATTTAATAGATATGTCTCCTCGGTTACGTACCAAACGGATTGGTACGCTTCATGTTTTCCGCACACATATCTTCCGATTCCGGATTGGTTTTCCCTTCGCTTTTTGTGTCTCTGCAACGATCGATTTGCTCCATCATTTGACACTTTAATACAGTCTCTTCTGTGAGGTATGGAATGTCCTCCTCATCTTCGCATTTCTCGTACGATTTGCCAGCATCGAGGGGCATCGACTTCAGGGGCACAATCTTTTTCCTCTGCAAGTTTCCAGAGGATTTTGAATCCTTATCTGCTGTCGAAGCATGTGTGGCCATTGGCCCGGTGCCTTTCGGTGCCCTAACGATTAACGATGCTGATGCTGCTGCTGCTGCTCCATAGCCTCCTGTTTCTACCATTTGCTTAGTATAGTTAATGCCTTTGGCACCCCCATTGTTCTTGGACTTCACAAATATATCAATTGGATTCTTGGCAACCGCTGCGAATCCCCAATTCTCATTCGCCGCTTCATTGGTTTCTGGCGAACTCAGGCGTTCACTGGCGCCGCCGGCATTCAGCTTGCAATTGTTCTGCTTAACATTCTCAAATAGCTTTCCCTTTAGCGTGCTCCGATCGGTGTCATAGTCTTCGTCGTCGTTTTCGTCGTCGCATTCCGAACTGTCGCTGGAACTTTCGCTCGAGTCCGAGTCTGAGCTCGAGGAAGTGCATGAATCCGAGCTGGTGCTCTCATCCTGATCATTGTCGTTCCTGTTCCTGTCGTCATCCTCATCGTCGTCGTCCTCGCTGTCACTGGAGGAGCTTGACGACGATAGATCTGAAAACGTGCGCTTTCGCGTCTCTTGGCTAGCGATGTAGCCTCCCTGTAGTATTTGTGACTTCCTCTGCTTCGAGGGGAACTCGAATTGATCCTCACTTATGTTTAGTTTCCTGGCATTCAACCCAGACCCCGATAGTTTCCTTCTCTGGCCATTCCCATCGTTGTAGACGCACAGTTTCGAGGTTGAGGGACTCTCGGCGTTTCCCTCCCTTTTGATTATTTGTCGCTTGCTGAAGGCGACTCTGTCGTACGACGACAGCCTGAAAATAAACATATTAAAATGCAAACACAGCATATATTTGGCATTATCGTAGCTTACTTTTCATTTCCAGCCTCCGATTTGATTTTTGTGGCATCTTTTTTTAATAGTTTTGGGTTTTCAATGCTCTGCTTTGAGCACGTCTTACATCTAAAACAGAACGTTCATTATGATCAGCACAATCTGCGGAATGAGAGAGGTGTAGAGTGTACCTGTAGGGATGCTTGGGCTTCTTGTCGGGTATCGTGTCGAGACAAGTCAGGTGGAAATGGTCTTTGCAGACGAAACATTGCAGGAGACAGGGTCCACGGTTGCGCATCTTGCAGACAGCGCAATCGGCGCAGCTCTGGCAGTCCCACAGGGTTCCCTTGGTGACGAGCATGTAGAGCAGCACATACGACTGCGACTTGCATCTGCCGGCAATGTTTGCGCATGTGGTGTGCAGAGAGATGCCACACTGCTTGCAGGAGCTCAGGGGCTCTGGAATGCCATTGAGGTTTTTCTGAGAGTTTCCGGAGCAATGGGTGCAAGTGTCTTCCCCCTTTATAACCACATCCGTCTGGGGGACACACTTTCGTGGCGTGGTCAGGGACTTGCCCTTTTTGTACAGTTTACCCTCCTGGATCAGAAAGCCGGCGTCCACGGCCTTCTTGATGGATGCCTTTATTACGGTCTTAAAGTCGACATTGGGTGAGAGGTCGATGCAGTTGAATTTCTGAATATAGTTCTCTATGCTCTTCAAGGTAGATCCCTCGCACTCGCCCAGATCGTGCACCGCTTTGGCTACCAGTTTGTAGAGGTTGGTGTTCTTGTCCACTTTTACCCGACGCTTGGCCATGGGCGCTTTGTACGAGTGCAATCCCTTGTTGTAGACCTTAATCACGGCTCCCGAGTCCACGGCCTTCTCCAGCTTTTCGGCCACAATGTCCTCGTGGAACTTGTGGTGCGTGCCGATGGCCTGGCATATCCTCTGAACGGATGGCCTCTGTTTTTGGGATCTGATTTTGGATATCGCCTCCAGAATCCACTGTATCCACGTCTCCATGCTGATATCGTGTGCCGACTCCCTCATCATGTTCACTGAAGAAGAGTACATATGTATCAGAAATCGAACTTATTTTATCTTAGGGAATCGCGTTATTTTTAATATTATTATCAACGGTTCGTTCACTTCACTCTTTGCGTGCTTGCATTTGAATATGCAAATTTGTTTTGAAGTTCCGGGTAGACCGTTCTAAAACAGGGTTCATTTCATAATTTATTTTGTGTGTACTGAAAACATGGGAATGTATTCGCGTAGATAATGCAGATAATCGTAAATGCAATATATGTAGATTTTCACCAACAGCATCAGTTTTCATTTTTTTAGATTGCATGCAAATAATATGTATGTATCACTTTGCACAAAACTAACTCCCACGAATGGTATACTTTGCATATGTATGCAAGTGAGATGTGTACGTACATTTAAAATTCAAATATTCGCGAAACAAATTGATAGTATATCGCGGACGATAAAAATATCTTAGCCCTAAGTAAGTGCTAACCACTGCATGTATTTCCAGACATTGAATATGTTGTAACTATATCAATTATTTATTTTTAATCAAGTTTGATCGCCACTGAGTATTAGAACACACACACACACAAACATAATAATATGTGTATAACTATTTGTAAGGCTTTACATACAGTTTTCGATAGCAGCGATTGCGATATGTAATATTGCCCGAAATTGGAACAAGGAATTGAAACAGATGTGCATGCTCATAAATTATTTGATATATATTAATTTATTAATTATTGGAAACCATACATCAAAACATATTTAAAAAGTTTAATAAATTATATCTATTTACATATGTACACAAGCTTAATGTTTGTAACCGATTTTTCAGATATTATTAGGTCAAAATTCAGTCAATTTCTAACGGGTATAATCTTCATTATTATCCCCCTTCATCATCTATCTTCAGTTTGCAAAATTTGTCCAATTCTATAAAAATATATTACAATTCATATAACCCAAAAAAAGCAGAAAACTAAAAACACTTAACGCAGACACTTTTTTGGTTCCGCTCATCTACACTTTTTCTATGAGCGCTTGACCAAAGACCTTCTCTTTAAAATCTCTTTTCTCTTTAAATCGTGTGTTGGATCGAGAAACAGTTTACATAAGCGAAGAGGCAAAAAACATTCTGCTTGGTGTTTTTTAGATTTGTCAGTGACCAGACAGCAAAGCCTTAAAACTTGCTGTATCTCACGCTGGACTTGTGGTACTCCTCCTGTAATGTCTGCTGTGATGCACGATCTGACGATATTGCCGATTTAAACTGATTTTCGTGCATATCGATGTAAGACAAAAGCAATGCGTCAAACTACTATTTTGACGCTCCACCTGAAGTACGGATTAATGGTGCTCGATGACAGATGCTATTTGTAAAAAACATATATAAACATTTAAATGTTTATTAAACATACCACCACCAGCTTCTGCTCTCTTCTTTTTGTATTGTTTCGTTATGCATATTTTTAGTGTTGTACCATTTTAACACCAAATTTCACACTGCAACAAACTCTTTCTCGTCGAATTAATTTATGTTGTTTTTCTTTCTTTCCAACGCCACCAACAGATTTTCAACATTTTATATTTTTGAACAACAGCTAAAACGATTGCTAATCCATATATGTTACCAATTTCACAATTCAGAGAAAACATTTTGTGTTTTGCCAATATCAGCTGTCATCAGCTGATTATTTTATAGATGGGTGGCCTATGGCAATAAATTTTGTAGTTTACTAAACGATAAATTTAAAACGTTTGTATCGAATATCGAATATAATTATTATCAAATATAATTATATAGTAATATTACTTGACTAAATAATGATTAGCCTTTTAATTTATTAATATTTTTTTAATGGAAATAATATCCTTGACGGATTCCTTGCTCTTTTCAACCTGGAATCGAAAGCTGACCCAGCACATTTAAAGCTAGCCACTTTCACGAATCCCAAACGTTTTACCACCGCACTTAATTCGTAGCCATTTAATCCTGAATATAGAAATTTGAATTTGTGTTAAATTATATTCTCAGAGTACACAAATATCTCGCGAACGCGACCGTAACTTCCGCAATGATGGACCGCGCCGGGGATTCCACCGGAACGATAATTTTGCACCGCGCGACACCGGTGATTTGCGCGAAAATGTATAACGAACTATCATATTGCGATCATATGACGGTCACACTGCTGCTCTCTTCTGCCACGAACAAATGAGTCGAATGGCCTATTTCAGTAGGGTATGGACACCAGGCAAAAACAGCCAAGTCAAATTGCAAAGTTCATATGAAACTCACCTCGCGTGTGAGGACAATACACCAATATACCTTTAAGACAAAAGGGGTGGATTTTACCTTGCCCTCGTTTCATTTTCTGGGCCGTGTTGCCTGTTGTCCATACCCCTTTTTTTCCTCCCATTATGTAGCAAACGTGTAGTTACCGTGTAGTTCTTTTCGGATCAAAAAACAATTCATAACTAGACAGTCTGTTCGGCTTTTTTACACTTTTGTTGGGAGAAAATGTCTAAATATAAGCCTCATTAAAATGGAATACGAAACTTCCGAATTTAGTGGTAATATTTTAAAATTCGCGACACGTGAGATTGTGTTAAATGAATTTGGGTTTGTATGTGGATGCTGACGCGTTTGTGTTTTCGCAGACTTGTCATACACACACATACATATTCATATAAACAATTATTTATTTATATCTGCACGGTGGAGAGGGACGGAACAAACAAACGCATGAATATATACACATGCCTCAATATGTGTATACTTATATTTCATATTCCTGCACGGGGGGTCGGAGCACCCTAAATGTAGTTTAGTTTCCCGCATACGCATTTGAAAAATCGAAACAGTCCGATTGAACTGTCGAGAGTTTTTTGTAAATAATTTGCCTTTAATACGCAAATAGTGAGTTCCTGTCACAAGGAAATAGTTTAACCGTTGCTTGGCTAATAGGTGCCGTGCCATGAATGGACAGCTCAAGTTGTCTGTATGTTTGAATAACCAACGTAATCACATTTTGGGTCAAAGCAGCCCCTTCCTACCTCCAACCATACCTATATTTCGTTTGTAAAACTCTTCTGTCTCGTCGACACCACCCGTTAAAGCCCATTCATGTTACTTGTGACTGATTGGGTGCGGCGTTTTTTTGGGGGCCTTGGGAGATGATAAAATGATTTAATTATCCCTTTTGGTATGCCTTCCAGATATAACCACAGGAAGCTGCAAGAAAAGGCTCAAATTTCTAAAATATATTCTAAGCGATGCAACAGTCGATCACAAATGGGCATCCGACTTTGGCGAGGACACGGAGGGGCATCAGTTCTCCTTGGACTATCTGCTCGACACCTTCATCGTGCTCTACGACGAATGCAGCAATTCATCCTTACGCAGAGAGAAAGGAGTATCGGATTTTCTTAAACTATGTAAATACTTAATACTATTAACATATTTGCATGGAACACAGATATACACTTTTTGATTTCCGGATATTTTTATACCCCCCTGCCAGAAGGTAATGTAATACTACTTTTGATAGACAGAAAGAAGATTTTCCACAGTCCCTTACGCTTTGTATGTTTACTGAAATCATTTGCAATGCCACCACTATCATTATATCGTAAAGCTTTCATTTAAATGGGTATTACCAAAAAGTTATGTCTCGGTTATGTTTCTGTGCTTCTTAGATGATACTCAGATTGAGATGATTGCTCATATAAATTGGGTTTGGTTTTGTTTTATGTGTTAAATCATTGGAGGCGAACCGTTCATAATGCTATCTGCCCCCTTTACTTGATTGTCTTTTGCAGCCAAACCTTTCGTTCATGTGGTGCGAAAACTGCGACTAGGTCGAGATGATTTTGACATATTGAAAATCATCGGGCGTGGTGCCTTTGGAGAGGTGTGCGTGGTCCAGATGATATCCACAGAAAAGGTGTATGCCATGAAGATACTGAACAAGTGGGAGATGCTGAAGCGGGCCGAGACGGCATGTTTTCGCGAAGAGCGGGACGTGCTGGTCTTTGGCGATCGGCAGTGGATCACAAACCTGCACTACGCCTTTCAGGACAATATTAATCTGGTGAGAATACAGAATGCAATTAACTGGCTTTGCTGATCCTAACTCTTTCCTGATTTCAGTATCTTGTAATGGACTATTACTGCGGGGGAGACCTGCTGACGCTTTTGAGTAAATTCGAGGACAAGCTGCCCGAAGACATGGCTAAGTTCTACATCACCGAAATGATTCTAGCCATCCACAGTATTCATCAGATTAAGTATGTTCATCGGGATATCAAGCCGGATAATGTGCTGTTGGACAAGCGAGGGCATGTGCGGCTGGCGGACTTTGGCTCGTGCCTGAGACTGGACAAGGATGGCACCGTTCAGTCGAACGTGGCCGTGGGCACGCCCGACTATATATCGCCCGAGATTCTGCGAGCCATGGAGGACGGCAAGGGCCGCTATGGCACCGAGTGCGATTGGTGGTCCCTCGGCGTGTGCATGTACGAAATGCTGTACGGGGAGACTCCGTTCTACGCCGAAAGTCTGGTCGAGACATATGGCAAGATCATGAATCACCAGAACTGCTTCAATTTGCCCACACAGGAGACCCTCAACTACAAGGTGTCGGAAATGTCGCAGGATTTGCTGTGCAAACTGATCTGCATACCGGAGAACCGGCTGGGCCAGAACGGCATCCAGGACTTTATGGATCATCCCTGGTTTGTGGGTATCGACTGGAAAAACATACGCTGCGGCCTGGCGCCCTACGTGCCGGAGGTGTCGAGTCCCACAGACACCTCCAACTTCGATGTGGACGACAACGACGTGCGACTGACCGATTCGATGCCTCCATCTGCAAATCCGGCCTTCTCTGGCTTCCATTTGCCTTTCATTGGCTTCACCTTTTCGCTGAATACCAGCTCCCCTGGCGACACTAAGATAAGTCAGAGTTCCGGCTTCGATGAAGACAATACTTCGTGCAGCCTGCAGCAGTCCAGTAATCTGCCGAGCAATAACTCGGAGGCGTCGGTCGACTCCGTGCAGGAGAAGGCGCAGCTTAAGGCGTTGACAGAGCAGATTGCGGCTTTCAAGCAGGAGAAGATCGAGCTGACGAAGCAACACACGGAGATTTTCGAGCGGCTGAAGACGCAAGAGTCGGAGCTGCAGGACGCCGTTTCGCAGCGTAATGTAGCCATGATGGAGTACTCGGAGGTCACGGAGAAGCTCTCGGAGCTGCGCAATCAAAAGCAGAAGCTCTCCCGACAAGTGAGAGACAAGGAGGAGGAGCTGGATGGAGCCATGCAGAAGAATGACAGCCTGCGCAACGAGCTGCGCAAGTCGGACAAGACGCGCAGGGAGCTGGAACTGCACATCGAGGACGCGGTCATAGAAGCCTCCAAGGAGAAAAAGCTGCGCGAGCACGCCGAAGAGTGCTGCAGACAGCTGCAGCTGGAGCTGCGCAAGTGCAACTCCAGTGTGGAGACGACTCTACCGATGAGCATTTCCTCGGAAATGTCGTCGTACGAAATCGAAAGACTGGAGTTGCAGTACTCGGAGAAGCTCAACCATCAGCAGACGCGACACAATCTGGAGATGGAAACGCTGCGAGAGCAGCTGGGCGAGATTGAGAGCTCGAACCTTGAGCTCTCCAAAGAGCTCCATCAGACGCAAGACAGGCTGAAATACACGCAGCTGGAATCGATTACGGACTCGGACGATGCGCTCCTGGAACTGAAGAAACAGCACGATTTGGAGAAATCCTCGTGGTTCGAGGAGAAGCAAAGATTGAGCTCGGAAGTGAATCTCAAGGCGAAGAATCTGAAGGACCTGCAGGCCGAAGACGACGAGATCTTCAAAGAGCTGCGCATGAAGCGGGAGGCCATCAACCAGTGGGAGCGGCAAATGGCGGAAATCATACAATGGGTATCCGACGAAAAGGACGCTCGCGGCTACCTGCAGGCCCTCGCCACGAAAATGACAGAGGAGCTCGAGTATCTGAAGCATGTCGGCACGTTCAACAACAATGGGGTGGACAACAAGAACTGGCGGAACAGGCGCTCCCAGAAGCTGGACAAGATGGAGCTGCTCAACCTGCAGAGCGCTCTGCAGAGGGAGATCCAGGCCAAGGCCATCATATCCGAGGAGCTGAGCCAGACCCGATCCGACCTGATATCCATACAGAAGGAGGTGCGCGACTACAAAAAGCGCTACGATTCTATTCTGCACGACTTTCAGAAGAAGGAAAGCGAGCTGCGCGACCTGCAGAAGGGAGGTCTGGAGTATTCCGAATCGTTTTTGAATAAATCCACGCACCAGGGCCTGAGCAGCGCCTTCTTTAGGGATATATCCAAGAGCGAAATGATTGATCCCGCGGATAGTTTTGGCAACGATTCCAGCGATAGTTTCATAGGCACACCCAATTTCTTCCAGTCAGGGAACTCTGGCATGCTCTTCAACTACGAACCAAAGTATGCGGGAGGAAAGAGCAAAGATGGCTCTCTGGCAGCCATGAAGGACGCCTCGGTTAGCGATATATCGCGAGAGGACGCCGAACTGCTGATGAAGGAATCCCAAAAGAAGGCGGGGGCCAACAACCCCTCGAACACGGCCATCCATCAGTTTCTGGTGCGCACCTTCAGCAGTCCCACGAAATGCAATCACTGCACTTCTCTGATGGTCGGATTGACGCGTCAGGGCGTGGTGTGCGAAATCTGCGGCTTTGCCTGCCACACGATCTGCTGCCAAAAGGTGCCGACCACCTGCCCAGTTCCTATGGACCAGACCAAGCGGCCCCTGGGCATAGATCCAACGCGGGGCATAGGCACTGCCTACGAGGGCTATGTGAAGGTGCCCAAGTCGGGGGTGATCAAGCGCGGATGGATTCGTCAATTTGTGGTCGTGTGCGACTTTAAACTATTTCTATACGATATATCTCCCGACCGATGCGCCCTGCCGAGTGTGAGCGTCTCCCAGGTGTTGGATATGCGCGATCCTGAGTTCTCAGTTGGCGGCGTGCGCGAAAGCGATGTCATTCACGCGGCCAAGAAAGATGTGCCATGTATTTTCAAGGTAATTATAGCCTCTCTCTGCTATGTATATGTGTGTAGATGCAGTGACTATTTGTGTTCCATTTATTACAGATCAAAACCGCGCTTATTGAAAGCGGTCTCTCGCTGAACACCCTGATGCTGGCCGACAACGAATCGGAGAAGTCCAAATGGGTCATTGCCCTGAGTGAACTACATCGAATATTGAAACGAAACAGTCTACCAAATACTGCTATTTTTAAGGTCTACGAGATTCTGGATAACACGCTCTCGCTCATTCGGAATGCATTGTGTTCTGTCATCATATACCCCAATCAAATCCTACTGGGCACTGAAGACGGACTCTTTTACATCAATTTGGATCAGTATGGTACGCACACTGCCTCTTGGATGGGAATTGCTTGACTTATGCTTTTATTTTCTTGCAGAAATAGCTCGTATTGGAGAGAGCAAGAAGATCCTGCAGCTGTGGTACATCGAAGAGGAGCAGATTCTCGTTATACTTTGCGGGAAACAGCGCAACCTGCGGCTGTTGCCCATCAGAGCGCTAGAGGCTAGCGATGTTGAGTGGATAAAGGTGGTCGAGTCGAAGAACTGTATATCGGCTTGCACTGGCATTATCCGCCGTTTCCCCAACATTGTTTATTCGTTTATAATTGCCCTGAAACGACCCAATAACCACACACAAATCGTTGTCTACGAGATTAATAGAACGCGCACAAGGCACCAGAAGACTTGTGAATTCACAATTGGTTACTTGGCCCAGCATCTGCAGATATTGTCCGATATGCGACTGGTTGTGGCGCACCAAAGTGGATTTACCGCCTATTTCCTGAGAGGAGAAGCTACCGCGATGTGTATGTATACCGCCCACGGTCTTTCCTTTGCATCTTTCTTATCAACACATATATATACTGTCATTCAGCTCTGGTTCATCCTGAAAACCAGCTATGTGCATTTTTAAATTATTCCGGAGTCGATGCTGTTCGAGTAATTGAAATACTCTGCCCCAGCGGCGGAAACTTCGGGGAGTACTTGTTGGTGTTCCAAACTCTGGCCATATATGTGGACCTGCAGGGCCGAAAGTCCCGCGACAGAGAAATAATGTACCCCGCTTTTCCCACATATATAAGTGAGTACTGCTGATGGCAGGTACCGACTGGAAAGTGACTCAACCTGTGCTTTGTTTGTTTCCAGCCTTTTGTGATGGCCATTTGTTGGTGTTCTCCGACACACATTTGGATATCTTCAATACGCAAACTGCTGAATGGGTGCAGTCGATTGGCCTGAAGCAGTCACTGCCCCTAAATAATCAAGGAAATGTGGTGTTGGCGTCAGTCAATGACACTCCTTTGATTGTTTACCTGTCCAATATTCACACAAGTAAGCGGATATTTCCCACAGACGTGTAGGCATTGGAGTCTTTATTTGGTTTCATTTCTCATACAGAGGGACTTTTGCAATACCGTGAAGGAAATCGAAAGGGACTGGCGCACATCAAGCGAAGATTTTCCATTCGTGAGATTAACAAAACAGTTAAAAGGTAAGCTAGATATTTCATAAATTAAATAACTTTCAAGTAACGCAAGTAAATCATTTTACAGTGATCGAAGATCAAAGATGATATCGGCACCGACTAATTTCAACCACATTTCGCACATGGGGCCAGGCGATGGCATTCAAAATCAGCGACTCTTAGATCTACCAACCACGCTCGAAACAGCAGACCAGGCCTGCAGTCCCATCATACATTCGCTGAGCTCCATACCATCTAGAAAATCAAATTTTCTAGAACAAGGTGATTATTCTCAGGTTTATCAAAGTGTAATGCTTAATTAAATGCATCGCGTTTTCAGTGGATGCAAACTCTGATGACTATGGCAACGATAATATAATCTCTAGAACACCCAGTCCAATGGCATCGTCTTTTATGGACGGCTTAAGCAATAACGATTAGTTTCAGTCAATCTCTACATCTACTTATCTAATTAACCAATTTTTTAAGGAAGCTGTTTGTAATAAACATATTTAATTTCTCGAATATCCCATTCTGTGGTTCCGGTTTTTGGAAGTACTAAGTACCCTACCATATTATGGCGTGGTACGCTTATCGCTGACAGATCGTCTGGTGAACAAAATGCATTCAAGAGTTAATTTTTGTAAATGATTGTAAATGAAAAAACAATAACATCACCCAATATTTTCGATTTGCAAAGGTAACAAATGGCCTTAAATCCTCCCATACTCTGAAAGGGCCTCAAGGATCGCCTTATCGGTTACTTTATGAGCAAAAAGGAAACTTCAGAATCTGAGAAGAAAATCAGCCTTTATTTTCCCAAGCAAAGACAACAAAAATGGAAATGTACTATGGGGCATTCGATGGAATGATATTTATCACTAATTTAAGAGCAGAAAATATTATAATTCGCTTGGACGTTGATGTGCAATGACTGTGCACCATCAAGCGGCCTAAGCAAAGACGCAGTTCTCCTCCCGCCCAACCGATCGAGGCGCTCTGCCGCATGGCGCTACTACTACTGTCATTTCTTTACATTTCGAGGCATTAAGTTGTAACGAGTTGGCACAACCTCATGACTAAAAGTTATTGAGACCGGATTGCAAGCGAGAATAAAATTAAATGTCCCTCATTAGTAAAGAGGGAGCGGCCTAGATGGCTGCCCTGTGGTACTTCCGAAGAAACCTTGACTAGTGAAGAGAGGAAGTTTTTGAAGAGGACTCTTTGAGACCTGGAACAAAGATAGCTAGAAATCCATCTCAGGACGTTGGGCGGATACCCTAAAAGATCAAGTCTATGTGCTAGTCGGGAATGGTAGGCAGAGTCGAATGCTTTGCTAAATTCGGAGTAAACAAAATCCGTCTGTAAGTGACCTTGAAATCCTTTAATGATGAAAGAGCTGAACTTTAGTAAATTCGTGGTGGTTGATGGCCGCCTTATAAATTGATGCTGAGTTGGTGATATACATAAGTGACTTGTAGAGATGTGTGGAGTGTGCAAGTGTGGAGTAAAAATGTTCTCAAACATTTGAAGAATAGAGAATAACATAGAAATACCTCTGTTGTTCTTTGCATCAGACTTGTTACATTTCTTATGGAGAGGAATTATGAACGATTCCTCCCAGATCGGGGGGAAACTTGAAGAATCAATGGATAGGGTGAATAGTTTAAGCAAGGTTCCACACAGAACTTCGGCGCAGTACTTGAATACTGGGGAATTGAGGAAAAAGATATGCGATTGCCTTCCTGAAATTGTTCATAAAGTCTTGATTTTAAGTTTTCTTAGACTCGATAACTTCTCTGAACCAAGCAAGTTTCCCAGATCTAATTGGGTAAGAAAGCTGCACGAAGAATCACAAATGTGTCAAGTGCATTCTAAAAAATGTTTGTGACATCACTGCACAAGTACAAGGAAGGACCGCGATTTATCAAGAATATACGTACAGAAACTATCTGTCTATTTTTAGCCATGTCATTTTTGCCCTCATATGCCCTCATTAGCCGACGACCCAAAATAAAATATCTGCCGATGACGACGACGACCGAAACCTTTTTAATAGTATAAATGAGAGATGGCGTGATTAAACCCCAAGTAGCATTGGGCCGTGGACTCGACTCCTCAATCATCGTGTTAAAAAGCTGTTCCAAGATTCTGGCTTTCGAGTTTAGAAGATAGGTATACTCAGGCAGATTCTGAATCGAATCCTCTATGTAAACACACGAGTGGCAACCAATAGGGATCAATGGAGTTATTCCAGACCTGCGGCTTAGGCTTGCCGCCTTTTGAATTTAATCGTGATAAAACAATGAAATATATTATACAAATCCTTGGGTGTTTTTTTTTTTAAATGATTTTTGTTGTGTATTTGTTTTTATTTGTATACTAGAGTCTGCATGATGAATACATACACTTAAAAATCTTTGATTTGTACACAGAAATCATTAGAATGAATCATATTATATTATAATTGTTGCAGCTTAGCTTAAGACTAAACTAAACTCTACTTTTTCGACTTTTTCTTCTTTTTCAATATCTTGCTCTTCCGTTTGCTCTTCAAATCTTTGCGCTTCTCGCTCTTCAACGAATCTGTTGACGAATATTTCGCATGTTTCTTAAGTTTTTTATCCTTTTGTTTCCTTTGTTCAAAGCTGCTCTCGGCGGCTGAGCGGCTGCTTACTGGATGCGAAACCTCGTTCGGTATCGTATTATCATATTTTAAAACTAAACTACTCTTCGAACTGCTGTCGCCGGCTCGTCTAAACGGATTATCTGGGCGGCATGGCTTCGGTGGCAAGGCTGCTGCCACAGACACAGAAGATACAATTCGCCCTTCGCCCGACTTGACGCTCCTAGCTCCTCTGCGATCTGAGTCGTGTATATTGATTTGACCGATCTTATCGTGCTTGGCGTCTTTGTATTGCCGCCTATTTCTATCGCTCTCGGGCAGTGTTCTCTTGTATACCTGTTGCGAGTGTCTTTTCTCTGTGGAAATAGCTCTATCCCTATCCCTATCTCTCGATTGCTTGTCCCCTCTGCGGGACCCACTATTGGCGTCTGCTCTGCCCCTGTACCCGTCATCATCAGGTGCAGTTTTAGCAGAAATCTCCCGCCTCTTGGCTGCTCTTGACTTGTCCTCCGAGCGACTTCTATCACGCACCACCTTATTGCCCAGCCGCTCCTTCACCGACTTGCTGCTGGGGCGCTGCTTCGGCGAGAGCGAGCGATCTTTATTATCATTTCGAATGGACACAGAGCGGTCCTTGCTGTTGCCCTTGGAATTAATTACAACTTGAAATTCGACTGGTCTGATGGCATTTATGGCCTTGGCAAAGATCGCGTTTTCTGCCTTGCGTATAACGTCCGAGGTGATTTCAGTGTGCTCCCCTCCCGAATTGGCAGAGCCCGCCTTCTTAAAGGAATCATCGAAATTGCAGGACAAACTGTTCTCCTCAAGCTCCCATTTGGACACGTTGACCGCATTCAACGCCGCTGCCTCACTTCGTTTGCCACTTCTGGAGGAGACACTGACGCTCTCCTCACCGAAATTATGTCTATGGGGAGCCTCAACGGCAAACAGGGCCTTAATGGGTTTAACAATATCATTGGTCTTGCTCTGGGCTGGGGAATTCGAGGCAGATTCATATTTTCCATAGCTCTCAGGCAAAGCCCGTAAGGGTGGGGTTATCTTACTGGTCTGCTCTATTTGCATGTTGTTAACATCAGAATCGGACCGATTGATCGACGAGCTCTTCTTGGCTCTTTCGTGTTTCTCCTTTTCCTTCTTGACCTTCTTGTCTTTCTTGTTTTTCTTGCGTTCGGTCTTGTCCTTGTCCTTCTTCTTCTTCTTCCGCTCCTTCAACGGAACAGGACTCTTGCTCTTGTTCTCCTTGCCCATATTTCCCATGCCATCCAAGGGATTGGGCGCAGTCGCCTCTGGGGCTGCATTATGTACCACTCGCTGTATCGGCTGCATGCAATACTCGTCCTGTCCTCTTTCTGGCGTCTTGGGAGACCTTTCGCAGTGGTCGTAGCTGGCCCCAATAGTTGATTGCCTCGGGGCGATAATGGCTACTTTCGCTGGGGGAGGAGTCAGGCTTCTGAAGCTGGTGTCAATATGTTTTTGATTCAGTTCCTTACTTCTGCTGCGCGACCTTTTCCGCTTGCGTGGCAACTCGTCCTCGGCGGCACCTCTCTTGGCATGCCCTCCACTGACGCCCAGATGGTGCTTTGGTTTGTAAGCCGCCGCATCATCAAACAATTGCATGCCCTCGAACCCTGGCGGAGGTGGCTCAATTGGGTCAAGTTTGGGAGCACTGGGCTTGGCATATGACTTCTCCCTGAAGTCCGATTTATAAGACGCTTTAGGGGATATGGAACGGCGAGGCGCCGATCTGGTCATACACAAAATACAAAAAATTCTTTAAAGAAACTCTGATAAATTAAGTGTGGAGTTGGTTGGGTTTTACCTTTTAATTTTGTTTATGGGCGACTTGGATCCATCGCAGGGCTGACGACTGGGTCTATTGTGTCGCGTATGTCGTTCGTAGCTATACTCGCGCTTTCTTTCCCTCGACCTAGGTCGTTTATCCTTTAGATTCAGGTCTCTCAGTGACTCTTTTTCGTATACGGGGGATTTGAAGCGATGCGACCTCTGCCTATCCGGTGACCTGGACCTGTGATGATCTGTGCTCCGAAATCTCTCGGATTTCTGTCTCTCCTTCTCCTTCATAATGCGATTGAAGGCCTCCAGGGGGTCGTCAATAAGGCTATGTTCGAAAATGAGCAAATAATAAAAGGAACCAAGATCCACACAGAGATACTTACCCGGAGCCCACTTTTGCTGCCACGCCCTGATATATTGAGGCTAAATTTGGGGACTGAAACTGTTGGGACATATTCATGTTCATACCTCCGCCTGTGGGTCCATACTGCGCGCGAATGGGATGCACAGGCTGGTTCTGGTAGGGCACAAAGCTGAAAATTCAGAAGTTATTTTGGGAATAGAAAAGCTTAAGTATGATTGGTCTGTATGAATGCTGTTTTAATAAACCAAAGCTTAAAGTAGTAACGTAATAGAGCATAGATCGTAACTAAATTACAATTGGAGTAGTACTGCGCAGGCCTCTCCTCGGAGATCCACTCTGCTGGAGATCCCAAGTGGAATAGGATGAAAACATACCTTAAGGGCGGCCGCTGTCCCATATTATTGTATCCATTGCTGTAGGGTGGCGGTATATGGTGGCCCATCATATGCAATGGTGGTGGACCCCGAGGCATTTGCATATACGGCGTCTTATATACATTCCCACGATGCACTTCATCGGACTCGTTCACCACATGGTGTCCCTGGTAGCTTTGGTGTGTCGAGATGGGCGTGGGCAGGAGGCTCCGTTCTCCCCGTTCATTGTGGGGCTTTCCAGACTCCGATTGCGCTGGTGGACGTCGCTTCATATCGGACTCGGACATGTAATCCAATTTATGATCACGTCTGTGTGATACGTGATGAGCAGGAGGTTTCCTTGCAAACGTGGGAGACAACTGCAGACAAACAAACAAAAAAAAACGAGTAAAATAAAGTAGAAAAAACTATCTTTTTTTTGGAATAAGTAAGCACTCAACTCACCTTGCTGGAGACAATCGAAGCTGAATCGGCCAGCGGTTGGGGCATCGTAATAGTTATGTTATCTTCATAATCCGAATCATATTTGTCCTTTTCTTTTTCCTTATCCTTTTCCCTTTCCTTTTGCGACTGATCAGCATTACTATCTGTGGCAGCGACTGTAGTTGCAGCTGCGTCCCGTTCCGTAGATGGCACCTTGGGGGGGTGCTTGTTGCCATTTGTCTCTGGCTCTTCATGCTTTAGAATCCTTTCTTTGATGGACACTTCGTCGGGCTCCTTCTCCGCCACGGGCTTCTCCACAGTGGGTTTCTCTTCAATGCTCGGCTTCTCATCGACGGGTTTGTCCTCAATGCCCGGCGGCTTCTCTTCAGTGGGTTTCTCAACTTTTTTAACTGGAACTGTTTTTGAATGGTTTTAGTTTTTTACTTTACTCCGCACTTAACAATATCTTACCCGATTTGGCGGCACGCATTGTATATCCAGTTTCGTTTTTGAAAGCATTCACAGAATTTCTGAGGAATCGATTTGGTATTAGTGATCCCGGTGAACAGTTCTTCTCCTTGCAGTCCGGGCATTCGCTCTCCTCGGACTCCAGCAACGATGTTCGCACGCCTGCCAGTAGAGTAGAGAGGAAATTAATTAGGGCTTAGGTAATCAAAGCTACTACTAGAGGAGTACGTACAGTCGTCACAGAAGGAACTGCCGCAGCAGGGTATCATGACTGCATCAACAAAAATGTCCCGGCAAATGCCGCAGATTAAATCATCGGGAATTTCCTGATTCTGCTCCGCTGGCACTACAAACATGGAGGCCTCTTCCTCTGTTACCCTGAAAGAAATCAGAAAATATGATATTTTTTATCTACTGAATCGAGGACGAAATCCTGTCACTTACGTGTCTGGTTTGTCCCTAAAGGAGCGCGGTATGCCAGTATTTCTTTTTACTTCGAACTGATCTTTACCAGCTGTATAAGGGCAGTTCTTGATCCAGTGACCTGTTTTCTTGCACTTGTTGCAACGATACGAGGCGGGAACTTCGCCCACTTGAGATTGCCCCTTTATGCGATGATACCTGAAGCAAGAAAAAATTGTAGGGAAATTTCAGTTTTTCAGTTGTGGGCTACTTCTTACGTCTTTGGGTCATAGTCTACAGTACTCTGCATCATCATCGCATGGATTTTGTCCTCTTCAGTGCCTTGCATTTTGGAGAGATCCATATTAAAGTTCTCCTGCTTATTTGAAGAGGGAGCCGGGGCCGCATTTTCGGCTGGCGGCTCCCATCCCTTCTTCGTTGGATGGGCCAACGGTATTCTGGAAATGATCAGCGTAGTGTTTTTTGGTATAAGGACTCCATCATCCTTGTATTCTAAAGGGAAATAGAGAGTTTTATGAACAAACTTGCACTGTAAACTATTTCAAACATACCTTCTTTAGTCTGCGCATTCGTTATTTGAAGATCAAAGTCTATGATTTTCCCCAGACGCTTCTGCTGTACAATTTCCCTCTTCAGATCGCCCACAGATATGTGAAGTCCATCGAACGTAATGGTATCAAAATTGAGTGTACTTTTGAATTTATAATGCACTGACATTTTCAAGTGTGAGTATGATCTAAGATAGGAAGATGCAATTAGGAGAATATAAATATATAGTGCACGTCCCAAAAAAGCCGCTATCATCTGTATACCATTTATATAACAGAGGGGGCTTGAGCTACGAATTAAAGTTTCAGACTAGAACGTTGTATTACAGTACAGGTCAACATTTGATACATGATGTGGATACATATGCATGTATTTAATGTATGCACCTAATCCGGACAGAAATGTGAAGAAGAAGACGATTTGCAAATAGCAGGTATGTCGGTTCGATGATAAGTTCTGAGAACGATGGTGAAAACGATTTCAAATGGCTAAGAGGACGCTAAATACATATGTATGTACATATGTACATACAGACGTTTGCCCTGTTTGCCTTTAAGAAAAATAAAAAGGACGTGTTGTACTTTTAGAAATTTTCTTTTATTTGCACTGATTGGATCACCACGATAACATTACTCGAAGAATCATTACCCACAAAAATCATTGGTATAGCTAAATACGTACAACTAAATAAACGCAATGACATTAACTATATTATTACACCATGGAACGAATATAGCATATGAAAAAACACTGAACTTTCAATTTATGCTACAAGCATACAAATGCGTGAGCGAATTTTTATGCACATAGCTACATCCACATGTAGACATTAAATAGATAACTAAATGTGATTCGAAGAACATACGGATTAGTTCAAGCAAATCTACCATAAAACACTGGCCATTTACAAGATATTACCGGTAAATATTTGGCACGCACACAATTACTTACAACTCAAAAATAAACGTCGGAGTATTTTATTTTTGCCTCGACACTATTTATTTGACAGCATTGCACATAATTATATCGATACTGCGATATCTATCGTTATAGGTTAGGTTTGCATTCAAAGTGTTGTATTTTTAGAACGATGGAATTGGAATGCTTCGATTTCTTACTATCTTGACGTATGAATTATTTATTCTGGGTATTTGTGAAACTGATTACGATTAAATTTATATTTTTTTATATTTTCAGCTGGGACCAAATACATGCGTACAAAAAAACATCTAGTGCAACCATATTATTGCAATATGGATATGATCCCATCAAAATCTGTAAAATAAATCTCCAGGTCGATTTGGATTTTCTTTCGTCTGAAAACTACGCATCAAAATATCAAATTTAATCCGAATTTATTGCTCCGGCTGTTAATTCTCGTTTTTTGCTCTCGTCGGCTTGAAAGAGACAGAGCAGCAGCGTATTTAAATAAAACGAGGTGGAACGTTGTGAGTTGCTGCGGACACCGCAACTCTACGGTTATACCCGATACTAAGTCAGTATGGCTCTCCTCCGGCAGACGCCGCTAATATTAAACGACACGACAAAGAGAGCGTGCGAGAGAGACAGAAAATCAGTCTGTGCGTGACGTCGGGCGCTGCGTAGCCAATGAAAATTGATTTGTTCCTTTTGGCTACAAAAATTATCTGATCTGATCCAGGTTCAGCAATTTGATAGATATGGTCGTTATCTATGAATCTGCGTTTTTAGTTTTCTCAAATCTGCAATATTGTGGATGCAATAGATTTTCGTCCTTTGTGGGGGCGGAAGGGGGTGGGCCGAAATTTTGAGATAAAGGTTTTATAGTGAGATCTAACAGAAGTGCGGATACCAAATTTGGTTACTCTAGCTTTAATAGTCTCTGAGATTTGTGAATATCCCCAGATTTGCATCCTTTGCGGGGGCGGAAGGGGGTGTGGCGAAATTTTGAAACAAACTCGTCTCGGTCCGATATATTAGGAGTGTGAATACCAAATTTGGTTGCTCTAGCTTTTATAGTCTCTGAGATCTAGGCGCTAATGTTTTACTCTAAGCAAAGCCGCCTATGCTACCTGTGTGTTAGAGAGAGACAGGGCGAGAAAAAATGAAATTGTTTTCTTGATGCTGGCTATAATAATAATACGATCCAATTCAGATTCCGCAGTCTAAAAGATATCGTCATTCTCTACGATTCTGCGTTTTTGGTTTTCTCGTATCGTCGAAATTGTGGATGCCACAGATTTTCGCCCTTTGTGGGGGCGGAAGTGGGCGGGGCAAAGTTTTGAAATATTTTTGTAGCAGTGACATATCACAGAAGTCTGTATCCAAAACATCGTTGCTCTAGCTCTTATAGTCTTTGAGCATTAGGCGCTGAAGGGGACGGACAGACGGACAGACGGACGGACGGACAGACGGACAGACGGACGGACGGACAGACGGACAGACAGACATGGCTCAATCGACTCGGCTATTGATGCTGATCAAGAATATATATACTTTATGGGGTCGGAAACGATTCCTTCTGGACGTTACACACATCCACTTTTACCACAAATCTAATATACCCCAATACTCATTTTGAGTATCGGGTATAAAAATATTGAATTTACGTCTCGACTGCTGGTCCGCAAACTCTCTCAGCACTACTTTCGCCATGTCTGATGCGAGAGAGAAAAGAACAAAATAGGACCCTAAACGAGAGCGCGTTGCAGGAGCGGAACAACTTGTATAATTTCAGCATTCCTTAAAACAAAAAAAAAAGAATATACGTTGTTGCTCTAGCAGTGAGCAGTGAGTTTTTACTCGATTTGATGCCTCTATGTGCTGTTTGCTTAGTGGTATTAGCGAGCTAATATTAAAGTGTATACGCACTATTGAGTCCTGTATACCACAAGTACATAAAAAGAATCCAATACACTCTTCCTTGATAGGAGAAAACGAAAGAGAATAAATAAAGTCACGGATTGGAAAAGTAGAAAAAATTTATTTTATCCGAGAAGTTGAACCAAACAACGACCATATTTACGCGTATGTAACTATCAAAAACAATTTGAATATAGCTTATTTCTAAACTTAAGATAAATATTTACAATTATATTTGCACTTTCTTGTGACAAAGTTTATATTAAATCTAATAAAATCTATTGTATTTTTATCACCGCCTTTCAATACACAAACTTAGTTATAAACAAAAATTCTATTTAGAGCAATCGAAGTATTGGTTTAGGTGCTCGTCCTTACATCTATTTAAATATTAACCAACATATGCGAATGGATTATATGGGGGTGGATAGAAGTTTGGAAAAGATCCAGAGTGCTGAACAGGTATGGTTGCTGTAATTAATTTTGTAACTTGTGTTGGTACAACGGCAGTTGAAAATATTGTGGTATAAGCTGTTCTTGCACCAAATGTCAGTTTCAAAACCTTAGAGCTCGTTTCTGTTGCCATTGTTTGCAAAATTTCAGTGGAAGTAATCAGCTGCTGCTGATGTGGCGGCATGGGCAATAAGGGATTGTAGAAAGGATTGATTGAAAATGGATATTGTGATGTTGGCACGGACAGTGGAGTAATATCAGTAACGTATTCTGTTTTCTCAACTACTCCAACAGACTTGGAGAGCGTTCTCATAATGGTCTCAGTTCCTCTAACTAGAGGTACTACATGCGACTCCCAAATTGTTTCAAGTTTTACAACTGGGCGCGTTGAGGTTATGAAATTGTTTGGTGGTTGGCTCTCTGGAAAATGAATAGTTTCAGGTATCAATGGATTTGTTAGGGTTAGGTTGCTTCCACTCTTGATGTCTTCTTTATTTTTCGGTTTAATTTTCGCATCAAATTTTCCGGTATTATCCTCATCACCGAACTCCAGATCCAAGTTCAGCTCTGATCCAGCTTCGTCTAAGTTCCCTTCGAAGTCTTTAAAGTTCTTGGAAGGACTGAAATCTTCGCTTAATGGGGATATTGTTTGCGTAACTGTTATAAGGCTGGTATAATCATATGTTTGAACCAATGTTACTTGGATTGTTTCATTTCTTTTTTCATTAATTATAGGAAGAATCTGTGTTTTAAGCTTGGTTTGTGTTATGGAAAACGATTCAGTTATTGTTTCTAAGCTAGGAGTCTCTGAACCATCTTCAATATAAATAGGTTTTAATGTTGATATACTTCCATCCAATGATTTTTCATCTGTCTGAGTTGTCGACTCCAAAATATTCTCGGTCAGAGGGCCATCATCTTCAGAGTATTCTTTCGTGTGCTCTTCCCTTATTACTTTTTCTATAGTCGATGTAACGGTCAAAAATCTCGTTTTTTTTACCACTCCCGCCTAAAAAAAGGTTTCAGGATTAAGATAATGGAAACGTGTTAAAGAAGTTTACAAAAATATCAAATATCAATTAAAACATGTCAGAAATTACCTGGAATATAAACGGGCTTTTAATTGTTGCAATTTCATAGTAAGTGTCAATAAAAGGTTTCGGTGTCGATATCTCTACATTTAATGTTTGCACAAAGTACTTTGATTTTTGCTCGTCGTTGTCATTGTTGTTAGCCACAGGGCCATTTTGGGAGCCAGAAGCCTCTAGATCTCTTCCACTGTTTAAGACCTTCAGAATCTGCTCCGGATTTTCGCCGTTTATGGGAACCTCCGGTATGCTTTGATCAACGTGGGTCGTATCATTATTTTGTATAGTGATCGGACTGTTGGAGCTGGTATTCTTCCTTATATTAACTTTGGGCTTTGCGGAGGTTTTATATTGCCATCGACCTGGTCGCCTATTTAGCTTGAATGTGCTAGCACTTGGAACTGTAACGGATTCTTCCTGTAGACTTGTTACTTTGGAGCGATATGAGTGACGTGAGGTAGTTTCCGTTGATGATGGAGTGATTAATATCTTAGTATTTTGCGTTGATTTATGCCTCCTAGAACGAAAAATTGATTTCGGCAAATAATATTTGCATTGCTTTTAATGACACGATGCTCATTTTTAACTAATTGGATTACATCATTACCTTTTTCCTTTTGGGCGAGATGATTTTCTAGTGCTTGATCCTCTGTGATCCCGGCTGCCTTGTTGACTTTTCCGTGGATTTTTAGAGACCAGAGTCTGAGATGTGGAATCTTTAATAGTTTTACTTGGTTGAATCGTTGATGTTTTATTTATTCTGGTCTGCCTGGGCTTGCTCTTTTTCTCGGTATTCGATAAAGATATGGACTGAGGAACTTTTGTAAAACGCCCAGATTCCTTTGTGGAAGTAACACCATTTCTAGCGTTGCCGTCAGCTACTCTTGTCTGATAACCATGGACACTCTCCTTTTTAGACAAATAATTTCTTTGCCGCTCAGCTTCATTCTTCCCCTTAAAGTTAACCACACGATACGATTCTTCGGCAAACTGCTCTGGCTGGCGCGAAAGCAGATCGTATTCGGGGGTGCTTAATAGTGTTTGTATTGGGGAATTCGATATACTTTTATTGTACGACTCACTCTTCGACGTAAATGTTTCGGGATGTACATTGGACTGACTCAAAATTAGAGGGGTAGGTTTGATTCCCTCTTTTTCCTTTTCTTTTTTCGAAAATTTTGGCTTGGTTTCAATAATATTAATGATGTTGTTTGTGTTGTTAGCTTTTAGTTCTAAAAGATACAACAAAAGGAACGTTAATTGGCATATTTAAATCAGTTTGTGTTTACAATGTTTAGGACCTTATTCTCTTGATTAGGGAACATTATCTGAAAATAATAAAAACTCACCAAAATGTGGGGAGCTTTGGGGAGAAAATACCATTACGGTATTCCCAATGGTAGTCGTAAAGTCCAAAAATCCATAAACAGTTTGAGTAAGTAACTCATTTTCACCACAAGATGCTGGCATCGAAATACACATAAAAATATAAACAAACTTTAAATATTTTGTTGCATGTGTGGTTTGTATTTTGAAACTTGAGTAAATATCAAATCAAACCATCTATTTATTTAATAAACTTACCGCTTTTTAAAGCACAAAGTATAAGCAAGTAAATTAACATGTTTGTGAAGGGTGCAAGATTTAAAGTTGGGGAAAAATAAATTCAATCTGAAAAATAATTAAAAATTTCGTAATTTATACATGGCAAATGAGTGATACTCGTATAATCTACTATTCATTAAAATTCGAATTATAATAATTAAGTTGGAATATACATATTACCAAACTTAGAGCTGAAACATATACATAAGTATTGTGATTTAACTATCTCTTCAGTCAATTATCTTTGGGCTTTATGTAACTTCTTGGATAATGTGCCGTTGCAATACTAATAAGTTTGGTTTCTTTCTTTTCCGGTGATCTACGTATATTTTTCAATAGTCATTTGATAGTCTCTTCACGATTCCACAAGAAATGTAGTTTTCAGACCTTAATTGAGATCTATAATATCTCGAAATAAGTAGGACGAACTTTGCAAACGCACCGCCACCGATCCGGTGGCATTGGCTCAGCAAAGGTGATCGTTCAAATTTTAAGTAGGGTGTCTCTTTAGTACGCGAATATCAAAATATTTCTACAGTGCCTGCCTTTCGCTTTCGGTCTGCTGTTGGCTGGCTTAGGGGATGTGGGTTGATTCTTGTTTAGGTGGCTTTGCTTTGGTCACTTGTACATACTCCACATTATGCGCCAAGGTCTACAGATTGTCAGTGTGGAGCGGGTGCTTATCCATTCAGCGGTCAAAAAAGTCTGTGCACACACATTTTCGAGCCAAAATGTTTGAACGGGCCCGTTAACTTTTGTTACCCACAGTATGTAACCACTCACAGACACAAGCACAAAGAAAAGACAAGGCGCACATAGAGACAATGAAACATTTGGTCATTGAGAAACATTGAATAGAGAAAGGCCTACATCATTATTCAGGTTGGTTGCAAAAACACTGTTTCATTTAATTGGATAACTCACTCACACACAATTATTGGACATATATAAACTACATAGATAGCTTGTAAATAGATACGAGTATTTTATGTTTCTACTAACAAATCACAGCAGCTACATAAAATAGATGGATACATACATACATTCAATGCATTTGGAAATACATATCCATGTAGTCACTTCGTTATATGCACTGGTCCAACACACATTTCAAACAAACTCATTAAACAAGGGGCAACAATGCAACAGAAACAAAATACGAGTATATGTCTTAACATATATTTTATGTTTGAAGTATGATTTGTCCAATGCGATTTGGTCCGCTGTCTAAGCCACGACGAAGCATAAAGTACCTCTGACAAAGTTACCACGGCATGCACACATGCGCAGGCGCCACGAAGAGAACGTCAACATCATTAATTTGTGGTGCCCGAACTAGGGTTACTCACGATGCGAGAAAACCAGTTTGGTTTCTTCATATCAATGCGCCCCATGGGTTTCGTTTCGTGCCGTTTCGAACAAATTTCGTGAGCCATGAGCGAATTCTCATGAAAATTATGGAGTAAAAAGATCAAAATACTTAACTCAGTAAAAAAAAACATCTTTTTATCTAATATCTAATACTTTTGCTTGCAAAAATACACTGAAAATGAAGAATCTGCAATAAAAGAAACTCTTTAAGTGAAACAACCCATGCGTTTGTTAAATATTTAACATGTAAAAACCATTTTGAAAAATGATTTAATTAAATATGCTTTGCTCTGCTGATAAATTGAATTTGAATTAGAAGAAAGTCTGGTTTAGCAGTTAGTTAGGGACGGGACCAAAACAGCGCTTTTGGAGGGAGCCTCTACCACATAATGGACTTTCTTTTTGTGGTACAAAGCATCGTCTGGTCTGCTGTAAATAAAACTCTTTTGTTAGTCCCCTTCAAAAAGTACGTGATGAATATCATTAGATTTACTCGCCTGTGTTCATTCTGCGTACGTGTCATTATCGTTGATTATCATCCACGGTGGCCAACCGTTTCTGGCAGCAGTCGTAGGCCAGGCCCATGCCAACACCCAAGCCCAACCAGATCGGATATGTTCGGGGCCGTGTGAAAAATACTGTGAATACAGTGCCGATTATCAAGCCGCTGGCACCCTTCATAAGAAAGTCTGTAATGCATTTGTCATTGGTCTTGCTAGATGACTCTGCCACGCGAGCTGCTTCCAATTTCTTCGCCTCCAAAGATTTCTGATCTTTACTCATTTTGATAAGCTACGCAGTTTGTTGAGGCTTTGTGTTAGACTGATATATAATCAATGAGTTACTACCTTTTGAATTTGTTTCCAAAAGTATATTTATAAAGTTTTTTTGTGTTTTTTCAACATCAGCTTGCAAAGCATTATTTGATTGTCTAATGGTTCTAGATCGTTAATGGAGATCCTTTTTAGCCATAGTATGAATAATAGTAGTATAATATTTGCAATTATTTCTTGGGTCGGGACACTTTATGTTGGCTACAGAGTGGGGCCAACGGTAACAATGGGTTAACAGCATTCTGGTGGCTGACGTAGCCGAAATAAATAAACACAACCGCAGAGCAGAGGAAGGCGAGATGGATGACGATGACGACTACCATAGTTACAAAATCCTAGCAACAATATTTTTTTGTGTATTTTCACCATAGCAACAAGAGGCTCGCGTGTCGTGCAGGATTTGAACAGTGTCGTTTAACTTCAAAACATAGAAAGATGTGAAGGATACGTACGGAAAATGAAGTGCAAAAGGAATTTCCTAACATTTTTAGCCTTTTTTTTCCATTTAGTTAGTAGCTTTTTTTGTATATACGTGCTATGTGTGGATGCTCCGTTCATCCATATTCCGGGCAATGGAGTCATATCTGGAACATATTTGAAAATGTTTCGAACCCAAAATATTAAAGCTTATCTCGGTATTCGCTATGCCCATGCTAGAAGATTTTCCCCTCCAGATATCGAACTAACACCCTGGAAGGGAATTTTTAACGCAACCTCATTCGGAGCGGACTGCTTGCAAAATCCAATGCCTTCCATGGGTAAAGAAACCGACCAAATCCTGAAAATCTTGTCCTCCGATACCAATCAGGAATCAGGCAGTGCCAGGAAATACGAAGAGAACTGTTTGTATCTGAATGTTTTTGTACCTGATGGTGAGTGGTAATTGTCAATGTGAAAGTTATTATAATTATTTAATCATTATTATCTTTCCTAAGTTTTTAAGTATTCAAAATTCCATTTCTTCCATTTTCTTTTCACATTTTCAGGATTGCCTGAAATTAATGGATATGCAGTCGTTGTGTGGATCCATTCAGGGGACTTCTCCACCGGAAGCCCTGCTGATGTGAACCCATTTCAATTGGTCTTTAAGCAAAAGGTGATTGTTGTAACCTTTTCGTATCGGCTTAACATTTTCGGATTTTTTACAACCGACGATGGCGAAGCCCAGGGAAATTATGGACTAATGGATCAGGCAGCAGCCTTGTATTGGGTCAAAAAGAACATCAACTTCTTCGGTGGCGACACAAATCGCATCACCCTCATGGGGCACGATGCCGGAGCAATAAGCGTGGCACTGCACATGACCTCGGGCGAGTGGTCGAAGGGGGGCTTCCATAAGGCTATTATAATGTCGGGCAATCCACTTAACTCTGTGAAACTACCATCGGACTACGAAGGCTCGTTGGACCAGGTTTCGAGCACTTTCGGCTGTCCACGCAGGCCCACGTCTATGTTTATGCAGTGCCTCAAGAAAATTGACGGAAAGCGACTCTCCGAGAACCTTCCCTCCGTGAGTTGGGGTCCTGTTTTGGACTTTGGATTGAGTAACACCTCATATCCGTTCATCGAAAACCAGCCAGAGATTTTGTTCAAGAGGGGGAGCTATCACAAGGTGCCGGTCATCATTGGAGTAACCGACATGGAAGAAGTGTTGACCTTATTCAAGGATAATCTCGATGCAGAAATCAGCGCCGCCGACCTGGAGGGTTTCTTCAACGACATAGCAGTGAATGATATGCATAAGCTGGTCAAGAACTACGAATGGTGCTCCAACTACGAATTGATCTCGGAGGCAATCCATTTTATGTACAACAACGAGACGGATAACGATATGAGAAAGGCGAACAAACATATAATCAGTGCCCACACCGAAAAGTTCTATATCACGCCGATGCAAATGTTTACAGACATGATAAGCAAGGATCAGCACGTTTACAGCTACCTGTTCAAGACACGCCCCAAGAGCGTGCTTCAGGATCTTCCCAGTTGGATAAACGTGCCTAAGTATTTCGATCAGGTCTTCGTCTGGGGCAACCCATATATGACAAACTCCGTGGAGTGGAAGTCTACCGACAAGAAAATTGCCGAAATTATCATGACCCTATGGGCAAACTTTGCGAAAACCTCGAACCCTACCAAGTCCAACGTATACGTCAAGTGGAATGCAATGACTCCCAGCAATGATTCGGTTCTGTTGATCGACGAGAACTTCAATACGGATAATTTACTCCAAAATCAGAGAATCAACTTTTGGAAATCGTTGTACCCCAGAATTCTATATTATTCAGCCGATTGCTGTAATTCCACAAGCTCAGGTAGCTTATTGATTATCCCAAAAACCATTACAATACTATCTACTATTTCTATACTTGTTAAGATATTTTAAATAAAGATTTCTTGAAAAAAAACGTTCCATGTTATAAAAACAAACTGTGCTTTCTGGGTCTAACACTCTCTGAAAGTAAACAACTTGTATATTTTCGTTGTTTCATAGCATTTCAGAATATATATTTCGTTTATTTCGACCGCCAATACATACATATCGATTTCGCTTGTAAAGATACTTGAAGGATGTACACCATCTGTAGTTCTAATATTAATAACCACCAACGACGCTTAGTTGAATAAATATGTATGGCTTTGGAGCTTTGATCCCATACATCATCCAAAAGGAAACTATTCCGAGAAATACAATACTACTCGTGCAGTAGTTTGATTAAAATAAATCCGAATATTTGTGGGTCTACCTCCTCTAAAGTGTTCATTTAAAGACTGAAACTTCAATATCCATTTGGAGCTGGTTGGATTACTGGTCCAGTCTTATAAAAGTACACTTTTTTGGCTCCACACCGTACCCGTTAGGCCATGGTCAACGTGCCAGCCCCGATTCCATAGCCCACGCCTTTCGGTCCGTAGTTCTTGCCGTAGCAGGATCGGCAGTAGATGTTGCCATCGGGACCATCGTTTAGGTTAGTCGAGTCCAGATACTTTCGGCAGCCCGAGCAGTAGAAGCACAGCTTGTGCCATATGCTGTTTTTGCTCTTCATCTGCTCGGCCGCAAACACGATGTATCCGCAACGGGGACATCCGTCCTCCGATTGGCCACCGCAGCGGTTAAGCTGTCCCCAACTGAAAAAGACACGGAAAATTATGTACAATCGGTTTTGCCGATAGTGATGAAGGGTTCCATACCTGGTGGGCGTATATTCGTAGCTGGTGGAGACTAGAGCTGGGGTGTGACCGTATCCAACGCCCTTGGGGCCGTACAGTTTCGCGTAGCACAGCTTGCAGTAGATGTTATCATCTGGACCGTCGCAGGCCAGGACCGAGTCCAGGGGTCGGTGGCACCTGGCACAGCTGAAGCACTGCCTGTGCCACATCTTCCCCTTGGACAGCTGCAGCTCGGCGGCGAAAACGGCTCCGCCACAGCGCGGGCATCCCTCGCCTTCGGGCGCCTTGATCGATGTCGTATCGGGACACACGAAGGGTCGCTGCGATACGCCTTCACTAGGGGAAGGCCATGGGATAGGTTTGTAGTTGGACAATTATATCGTGTAGAAGTGGACTACCCATACCCACCTAATTCCATCGGTTTGAAGGAAACCATATCCACATGCAAAGCCATATCCATGCGGCCCCCACTTTTTGCCATAGCACGTTTTGCAGTAGACATCGTTGTCCGGGCCGTCGCACGCAATGATGGAGTCGAGGGTCTTTGTGCAGTCCCGACACTTGAAGCACTTCCTATGCCAGGGCCTCCCCTTCGACAGGACCTGCTCCGCGGCAAAAACAACACCTCCACATCTCGGACATCCCTCTCCCAGTGGTGCCTGAATTTGTTCCACGTTTATGGCAGCGGTTTTCGGAGCCATTTCACTATAAATATGAGGCCAATGGCATGCCCAATGTTAATAAACCAAAGCCATAAATGTCAACAGCCAAATGAAACTCTAACTTCATCACGAATGAGTCGTACCTTTGCCTTTCGCAGTCTTGAATGTCGGACATTAAGCCATTCAGCTGGCCATAGCCTCTGGTTCCAAACTTTGGAGCATAACATCCTGTAAAATGATACTTGTTGATACACTCTGAACCCCAAACAGCCCCAAAAGCTGTCCGTAAGCTGTAAACAATTGAAAGTGAAAAGTACCTCGACAGTATATATCTTTATCAGGACCGTCACAGTGAAGAGTGGAGTCTAGTGTCTTGTTACACTGTACGCACTTGAAGCATCTGCGATGGTACCCCTGAAAATCGTAATGAAAGCTCTTTGAAATCATACTCGGAGAAGGCATTCATAAAGAATTGATTTTAATAATCATACATATACATATGTATGTCTAAGTGTCTGTTGCCCAAGAACACACCATACCCTAAGGCTTACCTTCCCTCTGGCAAGCATTTGCTCCGCTGCATAAACATATATGCCACACCTGGGACAGCCCTCACCATCGGGCGCTTTTGGCGGAATTTTCGGTGGAACAAAGCTATAATGATTCAGTGAGGTGAGTGATTCAGATGCCTTCCTCAATTAAGCGAGTACGAGTACCACTACAATACATAATTGTACATTCAACAGGGGATGATTCTCATTATATGGCACTGCTGATACAAACAAAAAACATCAACGAAGACAGACCTTAGCAACAGATTTGGGGACCACCGCAAGGTCATTGGGAGAAACAATATTTACCAAAGAACAAAAGACAGAACAAAAGATTTTGAATTCTATTAGTTTTTCCCGTTACATTTTTACATTTTATTATTGAATTGAGTTTTTTTTTACCATAAAATACATTGTGTATATTTGGACAAATAACAAAAGGTATACATAAAAGGTGTTCAGATCGGGAGTACCATCCCATACCATACTCGCAGAAATGTATGGGCACAAAGGTGACAAGTTCATAGACGAGGTGTATCCATGGGGGAATGCAGTAGAACAAATAAAACAACATGTAAAACATACAGGTTCTAATAGCAAGCAAAACTACACATTTAATTCAAGGAATTTGACACTTTTCATACAAAACATATTTTATTTTAGTCCTTACTCTCTGTTGAGGTGAGAGCCAGTGTCCATGGACAGGCAACCGGCACCACCACCGAAACCGTAACCCTTGGGTCCGTATTTGCGTCCGTGGCAGTTTTTGCAGAACAGTTCCTTTTCATGCTCGGTGCAGTTTGTGGAGTCCAGAGCCTTGTTGCACATGCCTTTTGTGATTAAACGGAACGAAGAAGCAAAACGTTATGCCATGTTGCTCCAGGCAAAGATCGATTCGATCGAGGCCATAGTTCTGGTTTATGGATTCTCGCAATACTTACTGCACTTGAAGCATGTTTTATGGAATTTGTAGCCACCAGCAACGCGCTCCTCAGCGGCATAGACCGACTTTCCGCAGGCTGGGCACTTGGGAGTTTCCACGGGAACAAAAGGCATTTTGATGTGTGTGTTTGTGTATGTCTGCGGGGGAGAGGGAAGGCAAAGACAGGCAAAAACTTCGGTTAAATGCAATTGATTTTGGATGGCCAATGCGAGTTGGCAGCGTTTCAGTAATATCCCACGGGCAGAGGCAGAAAAGAACTTTATGTATATGTATATGTATATGTAACTGCGCTAGCGTACGATGCGTGTGTACATATATACATATATGTACATATATATGGATGTGATGTGATGTATACCTTCGGAGGTACTCTGTGAAGTAGTTCCTATTCGTCGGAAATGCCGCGGACTAGACTGGAAAGATTCTGTACACAGGTAGTCTATATTTGTGGATGCACACGGCACAACTAAGAAAATACAGTTTGCGTAATAAAAACAGCACTTTCTGAATATATCATTATTTATCATGCAATACATGTTCATGGTATGTATGTACACATTTATGTGTACATCGCATCGCTTTCGGCTAATGCTACTGCTACTGCTACAGCTACACCCCTCCCACTCAGGGCGGTAGCAACATAGTAACTTTCAGCTCCCAGACAATGGACCCACGTACACTCTGCTATTTCGAAACAATGGGATTTCGCATTCTGTATGTCGGTGCAAGTAGTTCCATATATTGATCCATAAGATTCTAAATATATTTTTGCATATAACTATTTATGTATATTAATTGCATATGCAAATTGTATCTGAAAGTGTGGTGTGTGTCCGTACGTGTATCAAAGTAATTCTGCACAACGGACAATTTATTAGCTGTCTGCACGCACACTAACCTATACTATAGCGACTATAGCGACTATAGAATATATATGTACGTACATCTATATGTATTTATGTACATACGGTGGTGGTGCTTAGTCTATAAATATGTACATACATACATACATGCATACATAGGATATGTATCAAAGTACATTCATGGCCTTATTTTAGGCGTCTCTAAAAATATATAAATAACTCATAACTGCTCAACCCAGTTCCATAAATAAATACCTTACGCATACATTTGTTCATATTGAAATATTGAAATATTTACATGTGTTTGTTGTACATTGTATGTGCATACATACATATGTACATATCTTTTTGGGGCTTTTCATTTCCTAAATTCATACGAGCATACAATAAGGAAAAGATACAATAAAAACAAAACAGAGATTCATCTGTTCATCTGGCTTTATAGATACATACATATGTATGTAGATACACACTGTACAATATACATACATACATATATATGTATATGTTTTCAGATTTGAGGGAGTAGGATGTATGTATGGACATATAACGAATAAATTTAGATATGTGCGAGTATGTGAAATGCAGACCGATACGAACGGGGTCAAAAGGCCATGTTTAAATCCGTTCGTAATTAAGTACATACAAACATACAAACCTACAAGTATGTGCACATATTTTCCACTGCTCAGCGATCTATCTATCCGATGTGATCGATCGAATATATGTAAATATGTACATACCTACCCACATACATGTATGTACATGCATACACACACGTAAGATCATATGGTCAGTGTGTGCAAATAATCCAGTTTGTAAATACATATGTACATGTATGTATGTGTGTCCCATCATATGTAAGTGGATCACATATGTATGTAGCCCCCAAGTGTTTGATTGCCATCTGAATGTATGTTTTTATGGAAAATAACAATGGTTTTGTGCAGATTCGAAGCCATTAAAATATTAATAATCTTGATACCCTTCGAAATTCAGTAATTCAGCAAATGTATGCATGGTATGGTGGGGGTGCCAGTGCCCAGCCCACATATACCTATACAATATAAAATCTATAAATAAGTATGTATTTATTAATTGTAAATCGCTCAATTGCGATTGGCAATGAGCCTAACAATTTATGAAGGCCAGATCTACGATCCGATCTACGGGTATGACTCGTGAGGTAAAACAAAAACAAACACATTCTGCTCTGCTTGTGCTCGGAACTGAAAAAGTATTGAATATACCACGCATCTGAAAGCGTTTACAATTTGATTCCGCCCCAAAACGGTGCCTAGAACGAGGTGTGCTCATTAACTATTAGGAATTTTTGTCGACAGCCGAGTACTCTCTTATTATGACAATGCCCCCCTACTACTCCCAATTAAACCACCTATCCTATCAATATGATAGAATATCAATATTCAAGAAACTTAAGCGGGCGTTGACCTGGTAGCAGTTTTTTGACCAGCCTGGGCCTCACCTTCAAAAAAGTCTTCGAGTGAAGTCGCTTTCTGTACGGGATTGCTGTGAGAAAAAGCGCGACGACCCCACCTGCCTTAGCGCTTTAACATAACAAAGAAATCAATGATTGTCACAGTTCGGCTTGGCTCGCATCAAGGTAACAGACTACTCGTCTTAAGATGAGATAAACATTGGTTTGCTGGGTTACCAGTATATCAAATATAATTTAATCAGTTTATATACTCGTACGAATAGCTATTTACATTTGACTTCATCTTTTATTTAAACCATGCAATAATTAATCGTAATTTATACATATTACAAATAAGAAAAAAATTATGTATGTACGAATTATGTATATGTATGTAAATTACAGTCACTGTAGAAGTATTTTCATTATCATTAAAATTATTATCATTCCGCCTTCAAACGATTCGCAAATTCAACCTGCTGAATTTCCCTCCACTCTTTTTTTGGTTTCATCCTCTTCAATTGTCCGTCCCAGACAAGATCAATTAAGCCTCCCTGCTTTGCAATAACACCCTTCACACGGTTCGCGAAATCAATCGCGGACTCTCCATCCTGTCTGTACATCGGCGGGAGGTACCAGACATCGCATACGATTGCCCATGACGTCATCATCATGTAAAGATACTGCATCATCGAATACTTTGCGCTGTTCCAGAAAGCATCGCCAAATCGCGGATCGTACCTTAAGAAACAAAGAGCAAGAGATTATCATAATTGTATTCTTCCAACAGATCTGCTACTGTACGCACTTTATGGCCACCGGATATATGACACCGCCGACTTCAAAGCTTCCCTTTTTAAATTGCATTACGGATGTGTTGTTGATGCATGTTCCCTCCGGGAATATAAGAATTGGTGGATTGTTTGGGTCCGAAACATGCTGCTTTAGCCTCTCGGCGACCAAGTGACGGTCCTTTGCCTCGCCTCTCTCAAACCAAATGTGGGGCGACGCTCTGGCCAGTGCCCTTTGGAGGACGCCAAGAAAGCCGCCATGACGTTGGCCAATCTGAAATATATTTGGAGAAACTGTTTAATGTGCCTGCAAATGGAGAGACTCTTTCACCAAGCAGACAACATACAAAATTCCAAAAACCAAACATTAAAACAATAATCAAGCATCATCAACCAAGAAAGTATTAGTAAATTAGTACCTACATGTGTGCGAGGCGAGGAATGTCAACATTAATTAGGAATATACATATAACCTTAATTTTAATGGTATGAATGCCCGAGAATTGGGATAAACCATTATAAAAGCTGACTCGTATAGTACTGAACCTAAGAATAAGAAAAAAGAAAAGTCTAAACAGCTCTCACACAGAAGCTCAGGTCACGTTTAATGACTGAACGTTACAGCAGTCCCATAACATTGGTTCTTGATTGGCAACAGCTTTCAAACCAACCGCATTCCAACAACAAAAAAAAACTATTAATTTTAGGAAAGAATAATAATTAGTATGTACAACAAAGGAAGGGAGAAGAAATAAGGGCTCTCTGCTTATACATCTACCATTCCACTACGGGGGTTTTTATGTACTTTACAGAACTTGAAAACTTAAAAAAGTTGTAGTGTAATTAGAAACGAAACGGAATTCACAAGTGTTTCCATACAATAGTTAGTATCCTTTAGGTCTAAAAATTGCCTTACCAGAGAATAGGTCGAGTCACACATCAGCACCAGCACATCGATGGGGCTGGTATGATTTGCGACGCAAATGCCAGACAACGGGCGATTCTCCTCATTATGGTATGTTATAACTGCTGAAATCGCACTGGACAGGACACCAAAGCATGTCCCCAGTACTAAATTCACGATAGCACGCTTTGTTTGTCCCTCCTTCAGATAGCCCACAGCGGCCGTACACACTGTAAGCCATACTACCTAAGATGGCATAAAATATTAAAGTAATATTATGGTAATATTTTGGCAGGGCATTGCATTCAAGTAAAAAGTGTTGTTGTGTGTGTTGTGTGGAGGTTTGCTGGAATACCTTTGCTTGCTCAATGTTTAAGGGGGAACTAAACTCCTACAAAAGTGAAAAACGCATTGGAGGTGAGAGAGAGAACATTCCCAGGGACCCATAGGCCCATAGACCAGCGATGTATCCAAGTTTCTTGCAATCTTCCACGTATGTTTATCAACAATATGTATAGAATTCTTCCGAATCACGCATCAGTTCAGTGGAATCAGTCGGTACAATCAACCCAAGCAAACATCCCAAAAAATCAGCGTGGAAGCTGACCAAATGGACACGGCAGAGAAACGAGCCCACTTTAGGAGTACTCAACGTAAAATCATTAACTAAATGGTAGTAATAAATTAAATATATTCGCTCCTCTTACCTGATTCTTAACTGTGCTAAGAAATAAGCGCTGTGGCAATCAAAATGTAAACAAAACTTAAAAGTACATACAGATGCGCAACTACGCGAAGACAATGACAAAAGCCAAGATACGAATACAGAAACATAGAATAATACTACACATAAAACTGAACTTATTCTAATTAAATTCATGCATGAATTCTCGAATAGTCGGCCGGTGCTTTTCCCAGACGCATATTAAGGTCTTAACTAGTCACCAGGTGTAATAAATGATGGAATTATCGTTAGATAAGAGGTTTCGTCACAATGTTATACCCGAGGGGTTATCAAAACGTACAAATACTGGTACATTTCAGGTATGTATTACTACCGCTTACTGAATAAATAGTATGTTTGTATGAGCAAGAGAGAGCTACGTTCTGCAAATCCATAGGTACTCGTACCCAGGGAGGGACGGAAGGATAGCCTGTCTGCTGAGAATGGGATTGAGAATTGAGATTGAGTGCATTTACGAAAGATATGAATGTACCATTGAAGAGATGGACGAGAGTTTAGAGTTCGGGGTTACATGCATGAATTATACAATTAAAATCAATCCATTTTTATATGTAGCAGTAAATATAAAACTTCTTTCTCACCAAAGAAAAGGTACGGTCTGTCGATAGTATTGCCACGTCCAATGGAGAGGTATGATTTGCTACACAAAACCCGGATCTGGTGGGCCTGTATTGTTTATTATGAAACTTAATAAGGGATGACAAAGAACTTGCTATAAGACGGAACGTAATTTTAAACGATAAGTCCGCTAAAAGGAGCCGCAAAAATCGATTGGGTATTAGAGCCACAATAGAGTTTGTTAAAACTGCAAATAAAACCTAGGAATCAAATATTTGTATTAGAGAAATGTTAAATAATAAATACAGGCACATAACAATATCAAACAATCAAATCAAACACAAGATCTTAAAAAGAACGTCTAAAATATTGCAACACAGCAAAGGATTACAATATACTCGTACGTACTCGTATACTCTACGCAATTATGTTGAGAAAACAAAGCTAGAATGCTACAAATAATGCTTAGCACAAATAGTACGAGTAATCAGAGCTCTGTACAAAATCAAAACTGAATAAACATAACTATTTTTAAGCGACATAAGAAGTGGTTTAACAAAAGTTTCATTACAAGATTAAAGCTTAAGACAATTCATCAATTTTAGTACTCCTACTAGGACTTTATTTTTTATCACGTCCCAGTTTTTGACCCCTTTAATGGACTTAAACAGCGGTGGGTTGGCTTTTTGAACAACAACAAAAAACCCTTCTCAGCCAAACTCGAGTCAAGCATCAATGTGCTGCGTCATGCACGCGCCATGTATGTTGGTTTTTGCAACTCCCAGGCATTATCTTTTGCCGCATTCACTTGTGCGTGTCATGCATGAATGTGCTGCGACACTCGTACTATGTTGTTTTTATGCATAATTCTCCGGCATTCTCTTTTGGAGCATTTTCTTCGCGTGTTCGTGTCAAGCATCAATGTGCCACGTCATGATGAGAGCAGTTGGGAGCAAGGACATCCCAATTTCTGGACTAAAATATCCAGAGCGTACCAACTTCCAGCGAATATCGTCGATATGGGTGCAACATAAGCAAATTAAATATTCTGATTCCACGTAAGGACGTTTTTATTATCATACCTGATGCCCAAAGAACTTGTAGCTTTATTCAGGGGAACTAACGTCGATGACCCAACACTTTCCACATTCCACGAATGTTATTTGTGAAACGCGATAAATTTTTGGAGTTTACTACTAATAAATAGACGAATGGGTTCCCATATGGAACACATAAGCTAACAGCTATAGAACGGTGGCTCCAGAGTAAAATATGTTACATTTGAGGCAACTTACTATCGGTTTCTGTCTTTCGCAAGAATGCATTGCTGCCTAGTACTTGCTGTGACAGTTTTGTCCCTGGGATAGCATAAGGTAAAGTATCCCTAACAGCTTGAATTAATCGCTTGTTGCGTTGATTCACTTGCATACGAATAGTTATACCAACACTTTATGTTTGTCAATTCATAATCGAAGGCAAGGGAATCCTAGCCACTTTTAAGTATTTGCTGTACAACAAACATACATAAAAGTTTATACTTACACCAACAAAGCAAACTAATACACGCAATGGCATTAAGAATACATATCGCACAAAAAATCCAACCATCCAAATGAGCGTTATCTTCCAGGATATAAATTCGTGGTGTCTGTTGGTGCGTGTCAGCATGTTCCAGCTTTTCAGCTCCTCCGCCTCGAAACGGGATGTCACATCATCTTCAATTATGGACTCCACTCCGGACTTCAAGTAGTCCAGACATTTTTCAAAGTCAAAGGTAATTTCTTCCTGAATAAAAACAACAATTGAGATAAAGATGTTTCGTCTAGCGGTTATAATAGACAAGAAAAGGCATCGGATGACCTCTTGTACCTTTTTTGAGGACGCTGGCTTTTCTGGCGCAGGCTCTTGAGGTTGTGGAAGAAGTACTGCATCTCTGGTTATTGTTGTTCCATTTGTACTTTCCTTGGAATCGGCATTATCGACGAACTGCACTGAATTTGTATCGTCAGTCTTAAGATTATTTTGGGAAAGCTGTTGATGCTCTATGCTAACTCGACCATACTGAAAATTCGATAATATAAAAGATAAAATAATACATTAATTTCATGTCTGGGACCTTTATCTATAGATGGGGCAAAGAGTTAACAGTTATGAAAGCAGAAGGAAACAGGTTGATAACATAACAACAGTTCTTTCGATGGCTGACCTGACCGACCGACCGACCATAAAGATAAGCTCGTAGCAACTCTTACATGAACATATACATAGGTAGGTGTGTTCAAAGAAAAAGCTGTCCAGTTTCATAACTAGTCTGAATACAGCCGAAAGCCTTTAAAATTACAATAAAATAACACCTTTTAGCATACATCGGTATGGCCTCTGCATATTGGCTCGCCTGTGCGTATCAATGTATGCATGTACTTTAGGCTGACTATATTTATGGACTTTGGAATAGCTAACTATCAGTTGGCCATGACAGGGGCAATCAACTGAAGGTACGAGCACGAAATTAATGGCTGTTAATATGTCGATGGGTGGTTGGGTGTCACTGGCACAACAAATTTACCTCAAATATCCTTAAAAGAAGATTTACATATGCCCTCCGGACGCCGATGGATTTGTTGATTGCTGATATGAATATCAGAAACGATATGAATCCAGCAAAAGGTATCCAGAATATATTAAGTAATTCGAAGATCATTTTACATTTGCTTGATTCTACATTAATTCCTTGAGACTTAAAATATTAAGAAAAGTTGAGAACCCTTGTCTTTCTTTATATACAATCATAGAAGTAATCGATATTCGATTGTGTGGCACACTCGATTACAAGGAAAGCACTGAACGCCGATATTTACTGCCACTATTGAATGTTCACTGTGATGCGATAGTTAAAATGATTAATTGTAAATATTTTGTATCAATATTAATTTAAACTTTCTTAAAAATAAACTGGATCAATAAAAAAATACTCGCGTTTAACATTCATATTGCCAGCTCTTTTCAAGGGTGTTAGACTTCAAGTCAAATCTAGAGTGCAAGAGTCGTACTATTTGCGACAAAAGGTTTTTTTCCAGCACACACAGCTGATCAAATCTACAGTTGCGCTGCCACCAGCTCGATTAGAAACGACATATATAGAAATGAAATATAATGACATATGTACATCCATGACAGTCGATAGCTGCAGCACTATCAGATCCTAGCTCATATATTTATCTCGCTCACACTGCTTGCCCTGCCGTAAGATTTCAGAGCTTCAACTTTATTGCCTCCCATCACTATAATCATTATTAATTATTAATCATTATATACGAGCCAGGAACTCACATTTTGCATAAATATTTGAATTTAAATTTAATATAATTTTTATTTCCAGATATTCGGTCACATTTATTTCAGTGTACTATATCGATATAAGGTAATCGAATACTAAAATGTTGACAAAGCGTGCTGGATGGTGTTCCCGAAGTGTGTTTGTTTTATGTTGGCAGTTCCATTGAATTATTATTATTACTATTATTTATTGCAACGAAGTTTAATTTTAATTTAACAATTTAATGTTATACATTTGCCTATAATGACGGAGTGATACATATATGGATGAACATATATATATGCGCATACATGATTGAAAATAATTTTAATTAGTTACATTTGTACAATAAGATAAGTGTTCTTTTTATGTTAACGACGATGTCTACAAGCAATACAAACAGCATAATCGAGAAAGAAATCGACGATGAGGATATGCTCTCGCCCATTAAGTCGTCCAACAACTTGGTTGTTCGCGTGAATCAAGATACAGATGATAATTTGCAGGCCCTATTCGATAGCGTGTTGAATCCCGGAGATGCAAAACGCCCTTTACAGCTCCCCTTTCGCATGCGGAAGCTTCCAAATTCCTTTTTCACGCCACCAGCCCCCTCGCACTCGCGAGCAAACAGTGCGGACTCCACATACGACGCAGGCTCCCAATCCAATATTAACAAAACTGCGCAGCCCGTGGACGTGCAGCAGCCAGCCATCTCACAGATCCAGCCATCACAACAAAGCCGCCTGGCGATACATCACTTTCGCGCTCGCAGCAGCCCAGCCTCATTGCAGCAGAACTACAACGTGCGCTCCAGGAGCGACGCCAATCCGGGGCCCAGCGGCCAAGGACCGACGTATCCCGAGAACAGTGCCGAGTTCCCCAACAGTGCTGCCAACAATATTGAGCTAGATGGCATGAATACCTGCATGGGGGGCCAGGACATGCCCATGTCCACGCAAACAGTGCATAAAAAGCAGCGATCGTACGATGTGGTAAGCCCCATCCAGTTGCAAAGCCAACTGGGAGCATTGCCACCAGGTTGGGAGCAGGCAAAAACTAATGATGGCCAGATTTATTACTTGAAGTAAGTTATCACAAATACACCCATATGTACACATGTATTGAATGACACTATGGATCTACGAGATATGTGTATAAAATTATATCCGTTTTATAATTATAATGGCCCATCCTTGAATTTAATTCTAAACACGCTTTTAGATCATTAACATATAGAAATCTGATTCATTTGCATTTACTTTCAGTCATACAACAAAATCTACGCAATGGGAAGATCCAAGAATTCAATATCGCCAACAGCAGCAGCGCCTAATGGCCGAACGAATCAAGCAAAGCGGTAGGTCTTAAATCCGAATTTCAATCGGGGCTAGAAATGTACTGATGCTTTCGTTTAATTTCGAACCGTTCGATCTCACTAACCCCTGCGTGGAAAGGAAAAGAAAGGAAAGGGCAGGGGCAGCTCAGTAGAGAACCGAAAATAAATCAAGCTTCGACTGTACACATGGCAACTGACTGTTAATAAACCCAGATCATTCATGTATGCCATTTTTAATGAAAGGGTTTCGTTAGAAAACTTTATCTACACTATCCTCTGAACCCCAGAAAACATTCTTCTGCAGTGGACTCTAAGAGAGTTAGCAGAGATATGGTAGAGTCACATAAAAGAGAAGCGCGATGCGATGCAGTTCCCGCACGAGAAGTCCCAATAATAGATGGCCCAACAGATGGGCCTTAGAACGGGTGTTCTTTGGTTTAGCGTATTCGTGAATTCGTCCTATTATTACATGTTCCGAATTATGTTTCCCCCAATTAACACGCGTACTTGTTATTTTCAAAGGGCGCCAGGCCACATCCAATTCCAGATAGAATTCCGCTTTTGTTTTGCTTTTAATTTATTTTGGTTTGTAATACATTGTTTTTGTTTAATAGATGTTTTGCAAACTACAAAACAAACTACCACATCGACTATTGCTAACAGCTTGGGTCCACTGCCGGATGGTTGGGAACAGGCAGTTACTGATTCCGGAGATATATATTTTATAAATCACATTGATCGAACGACTTCATGGATTGATCCCAGAATGCGTAAGTCTTGTTCCACCATAACACACTAGCGTATACCATAGGGAATAGAATATTCCTCGTCCAAGTCCATGGGATCTGTTTCGCTATCAGTTATCTATCTCAAGATAACAAATGATATCGTGGATCTTCTGTGGGGGTTGGGGTAAATTCGCGTCATTCCCAAGGCTCTTTTGTGCGGATTTTTGAGACAGTTTCGAAGTGAAGTAAAAAGCTGATTAGGTTGAATAAACAATAAAATACATACATATGTACTCGTACAAACGTATATTCACACCTGTTTCCCCATCTGTTTTTCTTTTTTTCCAGAATCTGGACTTACTGGGCTTGACTGCCCAGATAACTTAGTGTCATCCCTACAGGTATGTAACTGATCTATCAGATAGTACTGGCACTATATGTTCGGTGTGTGTTTTCAGATTGAAGATAATATATGCACTAATTTGTTCAACGACGCACAGACCATTGTGAATCCGCCGTCTTCCCACAAACCAGACGATTTGGAATGGTATAAAATAAACTAATTCACATGTATACAAACTGTATTAGACCTAAAAGTTTTATATTTTGTATTATTCTAAATTAAATATTTTTCAAATTTTATAGTATTTATTTCTATACACATTATTGAAGCTTGTCTGGTGTGTGTTGTGCATTCATTTAAAACGTACGAATATGAGTCATGATTGTCATAAAACTGTGCGCTCTGCTATGCTCCCCCACATGCCCCAAGATTGCAGAAAACTGCACCAGATAATTCTGGCAGCAAGCATTACTACCGATGGCTCTTCGTTGGTTTGTCGATTGCACTGATCTGATTATGGTTGAGTAGACCATAGGCGTGGTCAGCAGCAGTGACTCATTCTGAAGAACACATCACCCCCTCTCTTCTGAAGCAGAATTTGTATCGCAGTGAAGACTGGGGTGAGGGCTTCCGCATGCGACGGAAGTGGGAGTTGTCGAGCCCAAAGAAATATGTAATCGTTCCGTAATGATATCCAATCTGCAGGATCTGGCATCCTGATGAGTATAGAAGACAGGGGGCTGTCGAAGAAGCCTGCGAAACTACTCCGCCTTTAACACAGTCACAGCAGGCGTCTTGAGCTTTGTTCAACTTGAATTGCATCCTCATAATTTCTTCAATAATGGTCAACACTCTTGGCATGTTCGTTATCTATTAAATATTAGTATTTTTATTTTTAACTATAATAATCTTACAATCTTACAAAATTTCTATAAAAGCGTACAACAACAGTAATTCTTTTTTTGCCGATTCTCCTGCGTCAAATTCATCTCGCGAACAATGGTTGCGAATACTTCATTAACGTTTATCCGATCCTTTGCTGATGCTTCGATAAATGGACAGTCCCAAAGCTGTGCCAAGGCATTACCTAAAAAATAAATTCAAATCAATTAAATGCGGTTTAATTGAATATACGGAGTGAGAAGGATGAGAGAAATAATGGTTAATAAGCAATACGACGAGCAATACATTTCTGGGATAATCGAATATTGAGTGGTATAATTTCAGGATGTGTCAGGAGTCTCTTAATAGACACATCTCTTTATTCTGTCTCAACTTTTAAATCGTTTATGCAAGCACCTATTATGATGTACGTCTATTCTTAGAAGCCATTGTTTGACGTTCAAAGGATTATCAAGTTAAATGCACAGGACTGCGATATAAATAGGAGCTCTTAATGATTTGTTTCAATTTGTACGCTTACCTTCAGCGGTGGATACCTCTCTTTGGCAATCTAAATCAAATTTATTCGCGACTAGTAGGATGGGTGCTGGCTGACTTCCTTTCACACGAGTGATGACATTTTTCATACTAGAAATATCCTGTTGGCCAAGAGAAGAGAGAAAATATTAGTAATTAATATTAGAGAAACTATCTTTAATGTTGTAAAACTATAAATACCTGAAATGTTTGATGGTTCGTAAGTGAATACATTACAATAAAGCCATGTCCATTCTTGATATATAGATCTCTCATGGAGGCAAATTGCTCTGTTCCTGCTGTGTCCAATATTTCCAAAACACAAGGCGAGCTGTCTACCTGTAAATAGTAGGAACAATATATGCATATTTACAAACTGATTCCACTTTATTTATGGATTACTATTATAGTACATTTTTTCTAGCGGACCGGACTCGTAGTAGTCAATCTAAATGTAAATAAATTAAAATTGCGCAGATGCAATGGCAAAGTACACACAAAAATGCTTTAAACGCCTTTAAACGGGGTTTGGGTGGGAATAGTACGTGCTGATTTAATAGTACGAGTTCTGTCTTTTGATTTGATTGAAAATGTTCAACTCAACCTTAATAAGGGTTATTTTTACGCCCACCCATCGCTGGGTATGTGCTGTCTGTGGAAAATGTCTCCTCCCTCCTGCCAGACGAAAACTTAAGACAATATGTATGAAATATGTACTTTGTGTGTACTATGTTCCTGCGTTTACTATTTTCCTAACATCCGGACAATATTTTATAAGGGAATGCAATGCTAGCGAAATCTTAGGCGCATAATTTGTATATTTGCCCCATAAATAAATAAATATAAATGTCACATGGATAATATATTGTGAATCGGCGGCATAAATTGATGTTGAAATTGACTTTAAAACCCTGTCCTCTCGATTTAACACCCACGCCTACGAGTATGCATAAATGTGCACATATCATATGCATGTAAATATGTACATACACACCCGTGGGCACGGATATACATGAATTACATAGTAGATTAATGTACGCTGTTTACATACATATGTGTGTATATATACATATATTTTTACATTTAAATGAGCATATAAACGTATATATAACAACAATATGTACATTTATTCTCGCATTAATACACACAAACATATGTATGCATACATATATTTGAGCAGACGTACATATGTATATGCATGCCTTTTGTGATTACGCATATGTATGTACATATCATGTGCGTTCGTGTGTGTGTTTCATGTAGAAATTAATTATGTCTGCTATGTTTTATATCCATATGAAAATTTACTTACCTCTATTTCCTTGCGATAGAAGTCCTCAATTGTAGGATCATACTTTTCAATGAAGCATCCCGAAACAAATTGAACGGTAAGGGCCGATTTACCCACTCCGCCAGATCCGAGCACAACAACTTTAAATTCGCGCATATTTAATCGAGTTTTTGTATTAGATGCGAATAATATAGATGCAAATGTATCCCCTGTACGTGTTTATACTGTACACTATTTATGTATATGTTATTTAAATAAAAAACAGTTTACAGAGAAAGATATTTTTGATGGATTGGCATTGCGCGTTAGTGCATGAAATGCATGTATACGTTGACAAATTGGCGTTCACTATTCCATAATCCTTACAATGGATTGTATTTTATACTTATCAAACACATATTATATTATAAAATATAATGAAATGATAATTGATAAATGATGACACTGACACTTATTGAAAATGGAACGGAGCAAATGTATGGAGGAAATGAAATAATGGTTTTAGAACGAAAAAATCTTAAGGCAGTTGCACACGATGGTGTGCCCAGATTTGTGAGCTCCCCCGATAGTCTTAACTGATAGATTTGCTTAAACTAAAATCAAAATGGGCTTAAAAAGATTTTTTGTGTCCAGAAAATATAGAATTAAATATGAAAACTAGGCCACAAGCCCACAGTAAAAAAAAAAATGGAATGCAACTTATCAAGATTTTAACTGCAGAAATTTATTAGAAGTAGTTAGTAGTTAGACTTTTGAGACATAATATTTTTATTTTAAAATTAAACGGATGTCAGTTTCAAAAGAAACAATAAAAACACTCCATTATATATATATTTTCAATATTCTAGAAAATCAAAAAGGCAGAAATATAGAGAATTGTATATATATATAGAGAATTATCTTTAGTGGTGTATTTCTACACTTAATTTAGAATTAGCTGTGCTAAAAACATGTTTGAGCTGAAACTGAAAACAACAACCGCTGGCGACAGCAAAAAAAAATAGTTGCAAGATTTTCGGACCGAGGATATATTAAATATGACAGAGCCGTCGAAGATAAACAGCTGACTGAGCAGCGTAGCCTATGGTCACACTATGGCGCTTGGAAAATTACATACAAAATATATCAGATGTATTTACATGAGATACATTTTTCGCTAATGAAAGTTTTCGAGATTGGAGGCCGTTTTATTTGGTAGAAGACGAGAAGACGGAAAAAGTCTTGCTGGAATGAAATGAAATTAGCGTGTTTTTGATCTCCCTATAATTTGCCCATACAATCGGGCTTTATTCGACTGCATTAATAAGATTTAACTTTACTTTAACATCTGCTGATTTCTGATGATAGTCGGTATTTTGTTTATCAAGTCTGAGTACCAGGGCGCGAAATTTCGTGACTTCTTATAGCCATAGTAAGTGGTGGCAGAAAGTTTCGTTATTTAACTGGTGCTGATGCGTTTATTCGGTATAATCGATTATATTTGCGCTTTTTGCCGCTTTCTACCTATCAGCGAAACTAAACAAAATAGTGACCAAAACAAAGAACAACATCTATAGGGAAAGGGATCAAATTAGCAAGTAAATAAATCATCAAGTGGTGCCGATCTGCAAAAACTGGGTTTCAAAATGTCGCATTACATCACAGATCAGTTTTTTTGCTCATCTCTCGTTTACCAATTCTGCGTTTTCTCTTAAAGATAGCATACCAGCTCCTCTTCTCTCTCTCTCTCTCTCTTTTCGGTCTATACTGCCTGGATATACCCCAGTGAGACTTATTTCGAGTTAACGACACATCATCCGTGTGTGGTTTTACAATACAGATAGTCGAGAAAAAATGGTATTTGATATATGTTGGTAGGAAGCATTACATGAAACATAGGAGCATGGAAGTAAAGGAATATTTCTGTCATATTTACGTTGTGCATATATATGTTTTGTTTTTTTATCTTCTTCTTTTCGCTTTGCCCTATATTGAACTTGTTACAGTATTCAAACGCAATGAGACTGGATATAGCGAGAGATATAAATGTTTAAGTTTTGAATTTTAGTGAGCATACAAAATATTGATTCAATTCAGGCTATGAAATAACATGTTAGCTTTTTATTTTATACGCTGTTCAAAAAGTTTTACGCATATAAAATTTTATATAGGAAGATAAAAAATGGTCTTATGTTTGCTACCCGTCTCCATGTTTAATTAAACATATTCTTCTACCACCGTTCCGAAATGTTAGTATCGGCAAACACTAATAGTGTTCTTCGATGTATACATGCAAATATCGAACGATGCGCATCCCTGTCCTTTCCTTCTTTCCGGTGTGGCTCGTTGAAACGGTCAGACAAAATGGTACGTAATCGATGAAATTCTTTGAAATCATAATACTGTATGTCAAGTTTCAATTACTAAAACAAATTTACTGTCTTTCTCCACTAGGCTGCACATAAATCGTTCAGAATAAAGCAGAAATTGGCTAAAAAGCTGAAGCAGAACAGATCGGTTCCGCAATGGGTTCGCCTACGTACTGGCAACACAATCCGGTAAGTAATGCTAATATCTCAATTAGCTGAAAATCTTGTACTGAAGTTGTGGTATTATGTTTTGTGGGCCGTGTCCTTTTTTCTTTGTTTCCCTTTGTTGTTAAATCACTTAAATATTTCCAATTAACTAATTTGTTCACCAGTATCGATTGTGTTCATGTAATGTTTCTTGTGTGGAAAGTATGTTTTTATGTTGTGATAATGGTTTTTTATTGATCCAAAATATATAAATTTTAACGCGCTGTCACGTGGTTTTTGTGTAAATCAAGACTGATAACAAAGTTTGCCGCCACGGATATAACAAAAACAAAACGTCTATTTGCGGTTAGTTGCAATAAATAGCTTGAATTTTGAGACATTTGATAGTTGGCGCACAATATTATGAAACTCTTCCCAAATACACAAATAGGCAATTTCGTGATTATTAATATTCATTTAACTTTTATTTGCAGGTACAACGCTAAGCGTCGTCACTGGAGGCGCACCAAGTTGAAGCTGTAAGCAGCTGATGTAGACGCATTTAATCCTGTGGAAATGCTAAATATCTTTTCAAGAATATAAAATAAAGATTCGTTACCGAAGTTCGGATTAAATAAATGGTTTAATTTATGATACACATGGATCTGGGATATGCGCAAATCAAGCATTACAAAAAAGATTACCGGCCACAGTTGATTTGACGGCATTCTTATTAGCCAGCTTTATGCCTCGCTACGAGTACTGCTCTATATCCCATTAAAATTATAAAATTCGACCAAAGTTAAAGCATTCTAAAACTTATTTGTCCTAGTGGAGGGTGGCGCTAATGTATGTGTTTGTCAAGCACTCCGATAGCAGTGAAATCTATATATGAAAGCCAATGGTGCAGCTTAAAGTAAATATATAATACTCTTCGATATTTGCACTGCCCACTGTTCATCTCGGCAACAGCCCTCTTTAGTCTCTTCATTTCGCACTCTATCGATCTCTCGAGCTCATTTAAACTTTCTTGCATTGGGCCTCGCTTGACTTTGACTAGAATGCACATTGTCAACAAACATTCTTCAATAAGACATGTCTGAAACCAATCTATTCAGTCCTGATCTACATAAATACCAACTGGGACCGTTGGGTTGACGTTGCTGTGGTCCGACGACGTTGTAGTATCACTCCCAGTCGACTTTAACCACCTGCCATTAGTTGGGCCAACATAGTCAAAGTTCCCATAGTCTCGGCTGAATTCATCCAATTGATATTACTAAAGACTAATTCCGCAACTAATCCTCATGTTATCAAGACTCTTGCCGTAGTGAGCCTCGATGATAGCTTTTCTATTATTTCATTCCTTAAATTTGTTTTTCACTTTGTGCACTATGTATAGCCGAAGTAAAATGCATTCCCGAGTAATTCAGTTATTACAAAGTGTAACACAAACGATTTATTTAGTCTTTGTCAAAAAGAAATCGTTTATTCTGCGGGGACCTCGAGCGAGCCGTCATTGAGCTCGTCAATAACATCATGGGGATGTTTGCCATCGACAGTGCATCCAACGCTCTGGGCGGTGCCCAGGACTTCTTTGCAGGTTCCTTTCAGTTCACGGGCCATCGACCTGGGCCTCATTGTACGTGCAATGGCCAAGATATCTTCAAAGGCGATGTTGCCACTGTGCTTAACTGGAATAAGACACGAATTTAGAAATCGGATACTGCACTGGATCTATAAACTTACTATTCTTTTGCTTCTTGCGATCACGTGGAGGTTCCTTCAGGGCCTTAATGATCAGAGACGCAGCCGATGGAACCACGGAGATGGTTGCCTGTCTGTTTTGAATTGTCAGACACACGGTGATCTTCAGACCTTTCCAGTCGGAAGTAGCCTTGGCAATGTCATCACCTACTTTTTTAGGGGACTGAAGTCATTTTGTTGAGACCGTTCCGGCAGGTAAACAAATCACATATGTACTCACCAGACCAAGTGGACCGATTTTAGGGGCAAGGGAAGATGTAGCTCCAACTTCGCCACCCACACATCGCATGTACACTGAAATTTGAAAGTAACACAGCATTTTTAATAGACATTTTTAGAATGAATTAGCATGCAAAAATTTACACATTTATTTATGAGTAATTTTGTAAATATATGTACAACGAAATACTTAAACGTACCCAATTTTACTTCCGTAGGATCAAATTTGGGAGGCATTGTTGTATCGTGGCTCAAAAGGCTGCTGTAATGTTAAGATTACATTAATATTAGACGATTTCTTTACAGACATATTTAGCTCTGTACTGTACCGCAAAAAGACACACAGAAAAAGAAAGAAGAAGCTTATCGATTTCCGGTTAGTGTGTGTTATTACCACCTATCGTCGACACTTATCGAAAATAAAAATAAAACAAATCGTTGTTACTACTATCGAATGGAACGTGGAAGTGAAACTAATATTAATAATAATATAAGCGCAATAATAGTTGTTTCTACTCAATGATTTTAGTGTGTTATTTATTTATATAATATCAGATTTATTCGGGTAAAAATAAGTTATGATTTTAACCATATCAATATTTATTGTGAAATGAACTGAAATGCGATGGTAAGGTCAGTCAAAAAATTGACGTGTCTGCTCAGTGATGGTCACTCTATTCTTTGTTTATTGTTTACATACATACATACCGACCATGTTTTATTTGCTAATTTAACCATTTTTCAGCCATTAAATAACGTAAGAGTATGTATGTACTCGTATATATACTTGATTATTTTAGCTTATATTCTTTTTCTGTAATTTGACCATTCGATTGGCCTATGTATGTACGCATATACGTAGCGTTGATTTCGGCCCAAGCTACGTTTGGGCGGAAATATTTGTATTGATCAAAATATTCTGAGTCTACTAGTCCACGATTTCCGTTCTTGTGTCCGTCACGACCTACCTTCACCAAAAAATTCAAGACCAAATCAGCAACATACATATGTACATGTATTACCGGCCGGCAGCCGGGTGCAAAGGCTTTAATATCGTTTTGTCTATATGTGTATGGAAAGTTCAAGAGGGTAAAGCAAGTTCAGTTCACTCCTTATTAAGATTAAAACTGTAGCAATTAATGTTGACGTTTAGGTAAAAAATTTTATTGGCAAACGTTTATTTTGTTACTTAGTTATTCAAACATGGATGCTTCGAGTTTCTGTTTTATTTATTACGATCTTCAGAACCAGATTTAAGATGTAGAGCCAACTAGCCTATAACAGCATCTTTGAATAAATTTGCTTCAGATGTAAATGCAACAGAAATTAACGGCAACACGTTTTGTTTATTTGTCCAGAGCCGTATTGTTCTTAGTTGCAATAACGCACTCCTCTCCACATGCTTTAAGCACAGTGCACTGCAAAAAGGAGAAATTAATAAATATGAACAAATGCCAGTGGGTGAAATATTTAAAGTATCTTACCAGTAACTCCTTGCCATTATCAAAATCAGCACGTAATGATTCGCCAATCTCACCATCTGGTACCTTCAAGTCTTCACGCAAGTCTCCGCCGTCCGACATTAGGGTGAGGAAGTTGTCGTCACTGACGGCAATCAACTGGAAGTCTTCACGTTTAACATGGGGAACATCCATGTTATGAGTAGATGGGCAAATATCCTCATATCTGTAATAAAAAGCACCAAAATACACGTGTGTTAAGAAATGTCAAGGTGCTTTGCCTGCAATCAAAATTTTTATTATAAATGCAATATGTTTTGGACATATTTGTATGTATTGGTCAGAAACTGGTTCGTACGTCTCTTTTAATTTGGTTTCTTTCTTAAGGGTGATAATTTTGAGATAAGATTATCACGCCATATAGAACTTACATATACATACACAAATACGAAAGTCCGAATACAAATGCAAACGTTAAATAAATCATTGGCTCACATAAAACATACTTACTTCTTGTTGGAAAAAATATCAATTCCAACCATATGAACTTTAGCATGTCCGTGCTTTCCGGTCTTGGATGTAGACATCTCGACAATTTTGCATGGCCTCGACTTCAACATAACAAATCCGTTTTTGCGTAGGGCCGAGCATTGCATCGGATAAGTGGTCGATGCTCCGGAATCGGCCGTGTCAAAATGATCGTCTAGGTCTGCCATATCTGCCACGACACAAGAATGTATTGATTAGTTAATTTATTTGTTACCAGCCTCGCACAAGACCACTGAAGTACATTCACATGCTACATATGTATATCCATTCATAAATTTGCAAGTTCATTGGCATATGTATGTATGTATGTAAATACATGTCTGCATATGTATATTCCGAAATACATATGTACACACACACACACACACTTAGTTTAAAATTGGCAAGTTACACTGCAATGTTCCATTATTTACTTTGCTAAAATTGTTGAGACATAGGACAATGCCAAGACCTGATCATTTTGTGTACTCAAGATATGTACATATGTATGTGTGTATGTCTGTATGTACACACTTTCTTCCACCTAGATTGCACATGAATGCAGTCATAGGTTAATTTTATTGCCGACTGCATTCTAACATTTCAAGCGCACAACCAGGGGGTTAAAACTTTTATCAAGTATGCCGAATGAATTTGCAAATTTTTAAGCCGCAAATTTATTAAAATAGCACACCTACTTGTGAATCAAGCGACTGTTCCAACCGAAGATGTAAAACGAAAGAACCCTGCTATCGAATGAGACTCACGTTTTGTTTCCGGTCGATAATCAACAAAACAGGAATGCCCAATGCCACTCTGAATTTTTCTCAATGTGCTCATCCGATAGATTATCATTTTTTGGAACGATGAAACTAAACTAATGAGAATTGACGATAGTTTCCGAAATTATTTAATTCAGAAAAAACAATAATAAAACTAACGTTTGAAAGGTGCGAAATAATATCTCTGTTATTTTAAATATTGACATGTATAATTGTAACTGTTTGCTTATTGTTGGTTAACTTTTTTAAAATAAACTTCAATTGGAAGGGACGGAATTACGGTATCATTTTCTATGTAATTTATCTTTTTTCCGCTGTGCGGGTGTGACTTTAGTTTCAATATTGGTTGTTTCAGCTTAATGCTGCCGCTAGATATAGTCATAATGGCCGATTCTGTGACCAACGTTGCTTTGTCTTCTATTATTCCGTCTGCCCGTGATCGAAGACCATTACTGTTGCTAGATTTCGTTGAGTTGCGTACGTGTGGGTGTTCGGTATCTTCAATTGTCTTGGACTTGCGAGTTGTAGAAGTTGAACGACGTTTAAATTTGCTGCTAAAGTCATTTTCACTTGTAATATTCTTTAACGGTTCGGGCAAAATTGTAGTATTTAATTGTTTCCGCCTTTGAAAGATCCTGCTTGTTTTTTTTTGCTTCAGTTTCAAATTACTTGTTTCTGTAATGTTGCGTGTAATTTCAACGGGAGTTTTTTTTGTTGATGTTATAATGCGGGCTTTTCTAAATGTCCTCTTTAGCTTAGGCCTTATCGTCGCTGGAATCGTGGACGTTGACGCTTCGATTAATTTATTATAATTGTCACTACTAGCTATTTCGGTCTTATTTTCTCGGTATTTCGGGGTTTCTTTTGTGGTTACAATATTTTTGAAATGTAGTTTTAGAGATTTTAATTTTCTCCGCATTATTGGTGTCATATTTTTTCTAACTTTTTCCGGTTTTAGGATGGGTTTAAAAGATTCTGTTGTTACAATTGGTAAGTAAGATGGATTTTCTTTGATGGTTTGCACTGTTGTCCAATTTTTGTAATTTTCTAATAGAAGTGCGAATTCAGTTGTTTCTGTAGAGATAACGGGATTCGCGCTGCTGCTGTACTCGACATCAAAAACGGTCATTGTTGTCTGTATCGGGATCGGGATCGGCGCTTCTGTCGTTGGTATCGCTTTAGTTGTAGTCTGAAGAACCTCAGTAGTAATGGAAGGGGGCATTTCAGTTGTTATAATGATAGGTTTCAGACGATACTCATTGGTTTCTTTTGCTGAGCTGTCTGTAAACCTATTCCCTGAACGAGGTAGAATCACATCATCAAGGGTAAAGTAGGTGTGAGTAATATAATTTAAGTATGGAAGACTAGTTGTTGTCAGTGCTAAATCGCTGGCCACGCTATTTAAGCTGCGAGTATATTCCTCTCTTGGAAAACGATTTAAAACATTCTTGAAACAGTCATCTGATGTTCTTGTGTTTGTTATACTTTCTTGGCATAAGGACCAGCCATTATTTGAAAAGTCGGAGTAATTCCTCTTATTCTCGACGCCTTTGGAAAATTCAGGATTGGGAATCGTTCCTGCCGTCAAAGGTACAAAGGGGTTGATGGGGCCCACGCTGTAGTCCGTTGTGGTTGTTGGCGTAGTTGGAACAGTGTTAACATTTCTAAAGACGCTTCTGGAAAATCATATAGACGTCAATGATTAAAATGCTAAGATAGGCTGACAAAGTATTGTAAATCTATTATACATTATAATAGATACCTTTTGGAAGATCCATATATATCATGGTATGGTGTAGGAGAATGTACATATCTGGGTAGCATGTGGATATTACGCATAAAGTTTTTTAATCGCATTTTGCCAACTAAAATTGGAGTCCTGGCATTGTACCAATAGAATTTTCTCAAAGCATTTGGTTGTTGTCTATAGAACATGTAAGGTGGAGGCTCTACAGGCCACATCTAAAAAATTAATTTTGGTTTATTGAAAAGTATCTTCTTGGATAAATGTTCAATTTTGAATTCATACCTGTCTACTTGGTCCAATGTAGGTAGAAGATGCAGTTATGTTAACTAGTACATAAGCGATTCCTAATGTAATATAATCCAATTGAAGTAAAAATATCCGTACATGTTAGGTTCTTAGCATCTCTTACCTAGTGTCATATAAATGACAACAATATTCACTTTCACTTTCCCCAACATATTGGTCAATACCTTTTTGCTGCAGACTACAAAAGACTACTTGCACTAACTAGTAAGCTGTATATCTGAAGTACTCCCATTTTGCTATCTTGTTGTAATACATATCGATGTGTCTATGTAGGCAACAACGTTAATACAGATGACTGAAGTATTGTTAACCTGGTAATCATTCACTCTGAAAAGGTATAATATCATTATATTCAATCTATCCATTCATCTTTATTATTAAATTTCTAAAGCACTTGATGTGTCAATCAAGTTTAACCAGCAGCTGATAGATGTGTTTAAATAATTATGACTAGGTAGGTGTTGATATTTTATGAATGACCTTTCCACATACATTTGATTAAGTGTAAGTGATCTTGTTTTAGGAGTTTGCAGATTCGGTTTGCAATCTCTTATTTCTCGGCGTGTGGGCTATGAAGCATGAAAATACACGCTTGGGCAAGCTCATCTTCTCTTTGATAATTGTTGCATCTCTGCATCATCCTTATACCCTTGCCTGAAGTACGTATGATTATTCACCACGTTGAACAGAAGTATGGGCGTCCACGGGAACTACACAAAATACATGTAGAAGGACTAATTGCACTAAGCACGGAATGTAGGGGGTAATTATATCATTTCATTGCCTTTTGATATTGATTTAAGTAAACGGTAAAAACCTATGGGAACAATGGCAGGAAAATATTGCAAAGCTGCTATAGGATTTTTACTAAACAGCTTTTCCAACAGAAGGTATGTTTTAATTTCTCAAATATACTTACAAAGTTTTACAATAATAATAATAAGTTAAACAATACAGATACTTCTTTTGATTCGATTACTCTCATTTAATTTCAGGTTTTTTTGGATATGTGTGATCCTTCTTTCCGCTTGGAATATGACTACGATTTTTCTTCTTATGAAGAACAGATCTGATACAGATTCGACAAGCATTGGGGTAACCACGTCGTATCTTAGTTGGATAAATACCTTCCCTGCCGTTAGCTTATGCTTGTCTAAAAACAGGATTACAAAAGAGTTTTCGGAAGCAGTGAAACGTCGCGCTGCTAACAACCAGTCTCCTTCGTATACATACATAAGAACATTGTATGATTACCTCTTTATAAATCCAAATAACTTGTATTTAAAAGAAGAATACTGCAAGGACCTCAATTCGACCTGTGGGGTTGATATTTTAGATATGAGAAAAGAGGTACATTTCTCCAGTTGCACAGATGTAGTTGTCTATTGAAATATGTACTAGTAACATTATCCCGTATCATAGTTGTTTGCCAGCTCGTGTACAGAGTTTATGGAACAAATTTACTTCTCTGAAAAACTTCTACCCAACTGCGAGGAAATATTCAAGTTTCACGAACTAGAAATGGGATATTGCTTTCTAGCCAACAACTTGATTGATTAGTAAGTATCAGAATTAAATTATTATTAGATTATTAATATTTTAAAATGTTTATAGTCAAAATATCGAAACAATGCCTTTGGTATATTCTTCATTGGACGAATACCGGAATCTAAGATTAGTTCTTCGAAGTGGCCTAATATATCGATACGATGTGTGTTACAATCAAATAATAAAACATAGAAACATGTATTTATAATAATGATTGTAGTTATACATTCACAGCCCTGAAAACCAGCCTTATTTTAATGCTTTATCCTATACGATTACATCGGATCCATCAGTACACAGTTTCAATGTGGAAGGAATAGACAACCACCACGATGTTATTGATGAACCAGTCTCTCAAAGAATGTGCAAATTCGATACGGAGACCAATGACAATAAGGTTCTATACAGGCAAGTCTTCAGTACTTTGCTGTAATACTGCATACACATAGCTATAAGAGATATATTAATCTAAAATTTTTCCAGTTTTTCCTCATGCATGTCGGAAATTCGAAGTGAAATTGAAATGAAACTCTGCAACTGTACTTTATTTAACCAGAGTGAACAAAGTATTTGCATTCTCATAAAATGATCATAAAATCTGTTTCCAATCTATCTTATTTCTAACTTAATTTAGATCCTCTAAAATATTGCGGAGTTGAAGGGATCGTGTGCTTGGACAAAGGTATTCTAGTAATTCCAAAGTAAATGCATTCTAAATATTGGATATAAAATTCTTCCAGAAAATCTAGCAACTAAAGTAAAGAGCTATGTTGGTTCTAATATGGTATGCTTACCATCCTGCATGGAACAACAGATAAGCTACGTTGGGTAAGTGAAAAAGTTTATTTTGAAACGGATTACGCTAACTAAAACATCTAAGGTCTCGAGAAAAAAATTTCAACGAATACGGTGATTCAATCATGGTCGAAATCGAAATAACATCACCACCAACAGCCAGATATTTCAGAGCAGTCACTCAAACAAAATTGGATTTAGTAGGTAAAATGTTATTTTCCAAAAGTTCTTGGAATTAGCATTTTTGTAGAGTTTATTTAAATATACTTTTTTGATTTCCAGTTGCCATTGGAGGTGTAATTGGCCTTTTCACTGGTGCATCCTTGTTGAACATCTTGGAAATTATTTCAATGATTTTTTCTAAGATTAGGATTATGTTTAAAAATTAAACGAGTCGCAGTTTCCACATAGCACATTCCGTCGAATCTCTCTCTCTCGTTCCGCCAACGAATTTACATCCGGCGGTTATATCTCGCCCACTCCACCAGAGTGCACACTGGTCGAGGAAGATTGTGAGAGAGAGATCTAAGCGCATCTAAAATATCATTTAATATACCATAATTTTTGACATACCGGATATAAATACATTTTAATTTGCTGGTTGTACAGACTTAGGTGCAAGGTGCTTTTGTGCCTTTTAAATGGCCATATACATCTGCAATCTAATTGTATCTGTGCTTAATTATTATTTTCAAATAGATCTAAATGATAGTTTGCGATTTCATTTTCAATGAATATATTAAGATCTCGGGAGTTCTCCGTTTTCACTTTATGGACAGAAGTATTTAATTTATGATTTTTATAACGTAATCCAACTCTGAAATAAAGAAATGAATTATACCTTAAAGGGTAATTATATTGTATAGAGCTTACATTCTTATAGAAGGTATATCACTTGAGCTCCTCATATTATCAGAATTCCTTGCCCTCAAGTAGCGATGTTTAACGTCGACACCGCAATTATCGTCCTGTAAGATGCATGATTAAAATTATTACACGTTTCTGAACATAAAGTGAGGAAATTTCGTTTCCAATGAAAATTTGCTTGCTTACATCTCTCATATTGTATGTAAGGACCAGGTTGTTAACGAAACTTTCAAGAAATTCAGGATACAGATCAAGAACGTCCAGCAAGTCATCTCTGTGTATCTTATGAATGTCGCAATAGGTCAGCGCCCTAACGACACCATTAGATTTACCAAGCGTTGGGTACATGCATGGGTTCTCGCCAAATATGTCATTTTTTCCTGAAACAAATTATACAACGGTAACAAGGATTGCCTTAAATAAATAACATTTTATGTTTTACCTAAGACGACGATCGCGTTACTGTTTCTTTGAATTTCTATCGATCCTCGTGCAATAAAAAACAAAGAGGTGAGTACATCTCCCCTGTGTACTAATATGTCCCCTGGTGGCGCATGAGTGGTTTTGAATTTAAGAGAGAAAGCTCTGCAACAAATTTATAAATGTACATATGTGGAATTACTTCAGTTCTGTCATATACACACCTCAAGCATCCTGGGCTAGCGTTTGAAAAGGCTGGGCACGTTGTCAATAGCTTTCTATTTAAATGCAAACATATATCTGCTTGGAGACACTCTGGAAAGCCTTTCAAGAGCGAGTTCATATCAATTCCATTGGTGTATGTCCACGCATGTTGAAAATATTCTTCCAGTCTCTGTCTCAGAGGATTTGGAATCTAGGAAATCATAAAAATAAACATAAATGGTTGTAATCGGTTTTAATCTTGACAAATTACCTGGTGAAAGCGCACGAATTCCCGAACGCGCAACATTTGAGTATGGTACCTTGCAGTTCCCGAGTAAAGTCTTTGTATTATAGCTGACACGTTTCCAAAAATACTGGCATACATGAGAGCTTTCCAGATAAAAAAGAACGTGCTCAAATTAATCGCATTACAAATGATACATTTACATAAAAAGAAACTCGTTAACGTACATCCAACTAGCATAACACATATTGTGAACGCTTTTTCGGCATCCGTGTTAGGCGCAACATTTCCAAATCCAACAGAGGTGAGGGACGTAAATGTGAAGTACAAAGCTGTAATATAACGTGACTATGCACAAAACCGAATCAGAATTAATGTTTCAAAAGAAATATTTGAGTACCTTTATTGAAGGTCCACCAGTTTTGTTTTCAAAATAAGGCTCTTGAATATCAAAAGATAGGGAATGCAACCAGCCTATATTTTTCGTAGCCATTGATTTTTCAGCGTTTCCAATTGCGTACCTGAAGGAAATAGATATACAAAATTAGAAAAATTCTCACAGTAACAGTAATTTTAACATTAAGAACGTACCATATGCAGGCCAACCAATGGGCAATCAAAATAAACGTGGCCATTAGCAATATAAGTACAGCGGCACCATATTCCGAATACCGGTCAATTTTACGTGCAACACGAACCAATCTTAAGAGTCGAGCAGTTTTTAGTAGTCCGATTAGGGTAGTAGTCTGAGAAATGTTGTAAGAATTTTACTTTTATTAGTGGCTGATCGCAGGTTAATCTTAGTTTGGACCCATGGGTGGGTCAAATATACCTCATCGCTTACCTCATCGGTCTCATCATCGCCAACCAGAAGCAAGTCGAAGGGAACCGCTGCCACCAAATCAATAAGGAACCATCCGCTCAAATAATGAACGGCTATACGTCCTGGATGGGATACCACTTCATCCTGACCGTTCACAAAAGTAGTTCGAAAGTTAATAAGAATGTCGACGATAAATGTAACGTCGACTGAAATAATTCATGAAGATTAGTAAGAGCTACAGGAACGGTCATAGACTATTCATTTAATTACAAAATTCATAACATTCGAGGACCTTGAAGTACAAATACGTACCGATTAAATCTATTATGACAATGGGATCTGAGTTTATATATTTGTTATTTCTTCTTTGGTAATCTTTTTCACCCAGCAGAAATGCAGCAACATAGGGCGTGAATATTGCAGTATACATAACAAGTATTAATATAATCCAATCCCATACAGCTTTGAATGGCGAGTAGTGCAAAAGGGTCCATTTATGGTACTTGTTGTTTTGCAGCTTCTGGTCATGTAATATGTTCCCTCGTAAAGAAATAATCTGAAAAGTAATGAAAGTTACTGAACGGTTCAAGAGTACGATTCATGTGATTAAAATATACATACCGTCTCAATGGGTTCTTGCATCTTGGGTTCACTCTTTGATCCAAGCAGAGCTTCTTTATCCAAAACATCGTCGAAGTGCTCTCCCAATCCGTTCTCAACCGACTTCTCAATCGGGCGGTTGTACTTGATATTATTAAGCATGCATTCATAAGAGCTGCTACTACCCTTATGACTTCGATAAACATCATTATTGTTTTTATACGAACAAAACGATTCGCACTCTCTCTCTGAACTCTGATACCGAAAATATAGTTTCTTTTTATCGCATTTCACACATTTTTTGACCGTTTTTTGATTGATATAGCTTTTTGATTGGGTCGACTTAATATCACCTCTCGCAGTAATATTAGATGGTTCAAGTTGATGTTCACTTCTAATAGTTTTGACTCTCTTCAAACATTCTTTTTTATTATTAATTTGTAATATCAGAGGCGAAAAGTAGCAGTCGGCTATATTCCATTCACTGTGCTCGTATTTCCCTTCAGCTTTCGATTTGATTTTGAGATCAATGGAAACGCTGCTGTCACTGGCCCGTAGGAATTTATGATAGACGAGGGTGCCGTGCTCCGCCACATTTTTCGGGAATCTTGATAAACTCTCCTTTTTGTCATCGAACATACTGGCGTTTATCAATATATCTGAAACAAAAACTTGTTTCTTTTCAGTTTTGTTGAGGTTGCACATGAGGGAAAATAGTTCTCTTTCAACAAATTTATTAGACTTTGTTACACAATTTCTTTTAAACTCTTTCAAAGGCGGCTTTTTTGCGGCATCGTTGATATTGTTATTGGACATGTACATCTCACACTGTTGCACTATCTTATCCAATTTTCGGATTTCGCTTAATTCTACACAAGATTTGTGGGACATTTTAATATCTGTAAAATATTTAAAAGTAATACAATTTAGATTTTGATCTAGAAAGCCAATCGACCACTGTAATAGACCTAATGAATAATCTAGGTCAAAATATCCAATCAAAATCACGCCGCGGCAGTCAAGCAATCCTAAGTTTCATACTCCTCCTCTTACCTCGGTGCACAGTTTAATTAAAGTATAAAAAGGAATTCCTTTCAGTTTCAATCTTTACATCTGTTTGCAATTTTCCAAAAAGTGTTTCAAGAATGTACCCACATATTTATATTAATACGAACGCAGTATGCAATACACAGAGAAAAATCATAGCTAGTTCAAAGATAAAAATTTTTATTTCGACCATGATTTTTTAAGTAAAGTTACTGTAGTTGTGAAGTAAATGTATTTCAGAAGTCGCAACATAGTACAATGTCAAACACATTTTTGTAAAGCACATTATATTGTCAGAATTAGAACAAACCCATTTTAAAACTAGTTTAGAACATTTTTCCAGTGTATGCAAAAAACTGGGACAACTAACGGGCATGCGCTTCCCATCGATTGTGTAAAATTACTGTACCTAAGCCGTGGTGTTTTATCTGCAACACTCGGCCACACTAATATAAATGTAAACAATTGATTTTTCCTGCAAAATCTACAAAAAATTTATAAAAAATGTCTGCTGCCAAAAAAGTGGCCGAAGCGGAGGAACTAGTTAGACAGGCAGAGAAAAGGTAGGTGTCAATGTTTTATATACCTAAATAGCCAATGAACAAATCATCAATGACATTGCAGTCTAAAAACATCGCTCTTGAAATGGGTACCTGACTATGACAGTGCAGCTGATGAGTATTCCAAAGCTGGTAAAGTACATTTGTCTAAATCTATGTTTATATACATTTACCAGATATATTTTCGGGATACATAAGTACACCAATGAACGTAACAAATCTTTAAAAACTGTTTTCGTGGCTCTGTTGGATTTGTAGTTGTCTGTGTATATACATATACACTTTGTGTATAGGGATACATACGTATGTGCATATGAATGCATGTTTTTGTACATGTAAATAAAGATTAAATCGAAAACCTCATTAATATTTCTCCCAGATCACATATTTTGTAGTACCTGTATAACCATTTATCATTCAATTATTTCCAGCTACTGCATTCCGAATAGCAAAAAATTTTGATAAAAGCAAGGTTTATCAATTGAAGGCCATTGAGTGTTACAAAAACAACAAATCTTGGTTCCATGCCGCAAAATGTTACGAGCAGGTGTGTATAATCATGCTGGTACTTTAACTGACAGCTTGTATAAGGCCTTAACAGTCAACATTACAAGGTTTTCCAAAGAGAAATAAGATGAAAACTGACTTTATATTGTATAACATTTGAATATCTTTAAGATTGTTTTGCTATCAAAAGATACAGACAAACTATTGGAGATTGAAGAATACGTGAACAAAGCTTGTAGCTTATACCAACAACATGGTTCGCCGGAAGCAGCCGCATCCGCTTTGGATAAAGCTGCCAAATTAACTGAACAAAAGCATCCTGAGATGGCTCTACGATTCTACCAGCATGCTATAGAAGTAATAATGGTAAGTCAAGTCTTTGATACATAAGTATCTTTTTAAATAACATTTAAAACAATTTAATTAATTGATTTATTTTCAGATTGACGACTCCATCCGTCAGGCAACTGAATATTCATCCAAAGTGTCACGAATACTAGTCAAATTAAGGAGGTAATACAGTTACAATTTCAATGACAGTATTATGTATAAAGTCCACCACTTATTTCAGATACGATGAAGCAGCAAAAGCAATTCTGAAAGAGATGGATCTAAATCAGCAAACGGAATCCTATGGCCAAATCGGGCGCTTGGTTGTGGCTTTGGTGCTGGTTCAATTAGCCCGCGGCGATTCAGTGGAAGCAGAAAAGGCCTTCAAGGAATGGGGAAGTTGTTGCGAGCCCGAAGAGGTGTCTACACTGCAAACACTTTTAAATGCATTTGATGAAGAAGATGCTGAAATGGCGTCCAGAATGTTGGCAACTCCATTTATCAGACATATGGATGTGGAGTACGCGATTTTAGCTAAAAATATTCCATTACCAGAAGGTATGCAGCTGGAGAAGAAATCCGAAGATAATGCTGGCATTGTAAGTTCAATTTTCGCGAGTTACACGAAGTACACTAAGTAATCATTTTTTTCTAACACCTAGGCAACCAACGAAGACGAGGACGAAGGAATATGCTAATTTTGTTAAAGGTTTACAGCTTTCTTCCCTAGAAAATCATAATTATAGTTAATCTGCAAGCTAATATCCCCCTTAAAATAATTGTTAAATAAAATATTAATCACAATCGTTGTATTTTATTCTAATAAAAAAATATTTTAATGTTTGATCTATAAGGAAAACTTATAAATATACATACTACAAGCATTTGAATGTATGTATGTAATATATATAGCGACAAAGTAATACAAATAATATGAGTTTGTTCATAGTAATTGATGTTTACCTGGAAATGGGTTTTTTCTTCATATATGTATCATGTCAGTGATCAGGTATCAGTGATCCGACGGTTTACGCGTCTGTCCACGGATCCTACGTCAAACCACTAACCATACAGTATACAGTATACTGTATGGTTAGTGGTCAAACGCCTCCTTTCGGCACATCGCACAGCTGCTTTGTCTGACACTGCCAGATCGTCGTGCTGCCACTTCGATTGGCAAATAATAGCAAAAGATTTAATTTATAAATTAATGGACAACTAGGAATTAAATTGAAATACATTGAATGGTTTTAATATGTTAATATACAGTCTTGCTGCGGATTCGATAGTGTTTAATTTCCAAACTGTTTTGAGATATATCACTTGATAAAGAAATGTGTTTCTCTTTTGAAAATTGAAATATTTGAGTTGAACCATGCATCCGGCTTGGCAATATTATTATTATGAAAAAAAAAAATAATAAAAAACAAACGAACGTCACCTGTAACCGGTGCCAGCTATTGATATTGATATTTAACCTGTCAACGTAAAACGCAAATAAATTTATTGAAATATTAAGATATACGAAAATAAATTTCCGATGGTATTAATAGAAATTTCAAACATCAGCATAAAGGAATATATTTTTTAAAGCTAAAAAAAATGGGCATTTATGTAGTACCATTCTTAAATCGTAAGAATCTTGCATGGCTGATACAAAATAATTCCGTGTACTCCTGATGTGCCTGACAACTCCGCTAAAAAAATTCCCCGTTTATTATATTTTCAACGATATAAAGAAATCCAATAAAAGCAAATGTTTAAAATAGGCCAGTCAAGTAGAAAATTGATTCACTAATCGGATAAAATTATGTGGGCATGACAAAATGTTTCATCTAGCTATATTCGACGGAATATCAAAGTTAAACAAAAGGAACGACTACCCTCATTGTTTTTTTTGTGTGACCATTTTCGCTAAAACCTCTTTTTACGCAAAATGCAAAAAAACAAATGTTTAAAATAGGCCAGTCAAATAGAAAATTGATTCATTAATCGTATAAAATTATATGGGCATAGATAAAGGCCCGGTTGACAACATTTAAGTCCTTGTCGCTCACATTCAAAAAAGTTCGATTTGGCGCGCACCTTTCGGTATATTTTTCAAGTGAGACCGTATATACTGTAGAAACTGGTTTTCGCCGCGCTCCCATGTGGTGTTTTTTAGTGCTAAATTGTATTTTTGTCATCTATTAATTTCATTTTCAATATTATATAAAAACCCAATAAATGCAAGTTTTTTGAATAGGCCAATCAAGTATAGAATTGATTCATCAATCGTGCAAAATTGAGTGGGCATGGCTAAATATTCCATATAGATAGTATTATTCAACGGAACAAAGAATATGAGAAAATTTGAATTCGCCGCAGTTCGCCGCAGTTCGCCGCATTTTGCCCCAATTCGCTTTAGCAACAATGAGTCTCATTCCATACACAAATGTTGCGCATTCCATACACAAAAGTTGCGGCAACATTTACTTGAAAACCGTTTTTTGGTCAAAATAAAATATATAAAGGTAATTAAAAGAAACAATCTTGTAGAAAATGCATTTATCTATGGGATGAAGCTAAGTGGGCAAATCTATATAGCATGAAATACACGCAATACCCGATTCGCCGCAGTTTCGCTATTGCAACAATGAGTCCCATTCCATACACAAATGTTGCTAATTCCATGCACAAATGTTGCTAATTCCATGCACACATACCCTGGGGGAAATGGATGTTATAGAATTGTGAATACGTTTGTCTTCCAAGGCTCAGTAGGTATCAGGATCGAGATAAATATCCACAAGATACTAATAATGTACTTGAATATGTCTAAGGAATATCAATTTGAGAAAAGGTCTTTATAAATCACGTTTCATCTTCATATAAAATTAACAAAATAGGGTATACAAAGGCCTACACGCAACATAGTGACTCTTTTTTTGTTGGACTTTTTCGTTCAAACCTTTTTTTACAATAAATACAATAAAAGCAAGGATTAAAAACTATCCAATCTTGTAGAAAATTAATTCATTAATCGTATAAAATTATGTGGGCATTGCTGAGAGATTTAGTTAGTCAGCATTATTCAATGGAATATCAAAATTGAGCAATATGAACGAATTTCCTTTTTCGTTTGTTTTGATTGACCTATTTCGCTACTTGTTTTTTGTTTGACTGATTTCGCTAAAACCTCTTTTTACGCAAAATGCAATAAAAGCAAGTATTTAAAATAAGCCAGTCAAGTTCAGAATAGTTTAATTAAACGGATATAGTTATGTGGGCATGGATAAATGTTCTATATAGCTGTTAATATTCAACGGAACAAAGAATATGAGGAATATGGTTTCCAATCCTGACGGAGAACGATTAACCTATTACAAGCCAAGGGGGTATTTCAATTTTGCACTGAAAATAATGAAAATTTAATCATTTTAGCGCAGTTAAGCTGAAAAATATCGTTTTTTTTTTTAAGTTTATAGTAGAGATGGCATGAATCCTCAAGAAGAATTTACAATCAGTAATATTTTCCGCCATTTACCTCAAGTAGTTGAACTATTTAAATATAGGGGGCTTTAGTGGGCTATGACGCTTGCACGGTTATTCTGTGCTTCCCACTATCGCCCACTATCGAAACATTGAACCATCGATATTTAGTAGCGCGATAGTGTCTTACCATCGATAGTGTCCCTCTACACCAAATTAGTGATGTAAATTTAAATGAAAACATGGATTCGATGTCCATCGATGTTCTCAAAATCAAACATCGATGTTGGATTGATACATCGGATTGATTCTTCGATGCATCGATGATGACCGATGTTTCAAAACTTTCCCATTTGATTATAAAACAGAATATTCAACAAAGGAAAAATTAAACTTGAGCTTTCATAGCAGAGTTTTACATATCATAGGACTAAACGAAACAATATTTAACATAAAAGAAATGATTATGCTTTCATAGCAGTCTTTTAAATATCACTGATATCTACCATCAGAGATAACTAATATTTAAAATAAGTACTATTTGTCAATGCTTTGCAAAAACCAAAATGCGGCCCGTTCAAAATACACCCAGAAGATGCCATTAACGTCAAAAATTGCATTGCAATTTTGTATAAATTAGGATAGGTACTTTTCATACCGTCCCAAAAACACGAAGGATTGCTTTCAAATGAGGCAGGCATTGCTGTGTTTGCTGCTTACAGATTTGAAATTAATTGATCGATGTTTTGCAAAACATCGATACATCAGAAGAAGTAAAAACATCGGACAACATCAGTAAACATCGGCAGAAAAACATCGATGCTCGATGAATCGATGTTTTTTACACCATCACTAGCGAAAGACGGAAAAGGTTGAGCAGTATTTGTAACATATAAATCTGAATTTTTGAATTTTTGTGAAAGTGCTAAACTAAAAGAAAAATGGTATGTATTTGAACGATTTAATTATTAATAAAAATAAAAAGGACCAACCATAGAAATTTATCTGTATAAATTTATATATTTATACATATATTTGTACATATATATTCATAGGTATAGCTGATTTAAGTGTATATCTTGATACACAAATCCATGCATATTTGTATGTTTGGATGAATCATATGCAGCTCCTTTGAAAACTGTATATGTGTTTGATATCTGGACATATATTTTTACAAGGGTGTGCATATATTTATAATATATATAAAATAATAGTACATCTGTTCAAACTTTTTGCAAATATACATATATAACCAACGTTGGCTATATTCGGCGATATATGTTCATGTGTATGCATGCTTCCATACACATGTATGTAAACCAAATTAGTCATTGGTAGGAACGGATATTACTCATTTATTAAAGTGCTTCCATACTTTTCGCGATTCACGCAAATTGCCAAATGGCAATTGCAGAACTTAATCGAAGAAGAAAAGGTTTTAGGCGGTGCATATGTACATATGTACAATTTTCTCTTCCAAATGGGTGGCGGAGGCGGCGTCTTGGCCGAAGCGAACCAGAAAGAAAAATTGGAGAAAAATAGGCACGCTTATACACTCACACTTTTGCATGTGTATATATTTTTACACACAAATATATGTATTCATGTGTGTGTAGGTATATGCCGCTTTTTTTATTTCGATGGCTATTAATATGTACACATGTCTGTATGTATCTGCATGTTCTCCCACGGACGAATGTACAAATATATAACTATACCGAAATATGTATAAATATATATCCATATATGTATCGCCGGAATACATATTTAAGGTGTGTGGAGAGCGATCCGATCATTTCCCTGCCGCCGCCTGTGCGTGTGTATGCTTGAATACATGCTCGCTTGCATTTGTATGAATGTGTGTGTGATGGCCACAGACGTTTGTATGTAGGAAAAATGTATTCCCGATTGCCGAATATTGCACGAAAATATGTGTAAATCCTTGAGTACTTAGAAAGTAAGGGTCTTCAAATTATTAAACCATGTGGCGTTTCTCAACTTCGACTAAAACCCACAGCATTTCATGTTTTATTACTTTTGTTTGCCCTTAGTTTTGCCGGCAGTTGTAAAATTACCCTTGAACTTTTGCCGGGTTGAAACTGTAAATGGTGCCACACCCACTGTCATCCCTGTAAATTATTTCGGAGATTGATTTTATTGCAACCATTTTAAGATAAATAAATAAGCTATGAATAAATACGGTGCATAAATACGAATAAAATAAAGAAAAAGTTATTACTTTGCATACTTATTTGTTGTTATTGCCGGCAATGACTGCAACATTTTCATATAGTTAAAAAGAGACGGCAATAGTGTTGGCTCAGACACAGGGGGAGTTGAGTTGTGTTGACGCACAACAGACACTAATACACACACAGGGGTACACATGTATAATATACGGTAGAATGGTTTTTGGCGCCTTTACAAACATTTAAAATAAATCATTTAGTTCTTGCCATTAACATGGAAAATATTTACTTTGAATTTTGACAGGCTTCAGGTGTAACTGTGTCCGATGTCTGCAAGACTACATACGAGGAAATCAAAAAGGACAAAAAGCATCGTTATGTCATTTTCTACATCCGTGACGAAAAGCAGATCGATGTGGAAACTGTGGCAGATCGCAACAGCGAATACGACCAGTTTCTAGAAGATATCCAGAAATGCGGTCCTGGCGAATGCCGGTAAGTTTTACTTCCATGTACCATGTTTAGTAGTGTCTGTTCCGCATGCATCCACATTTTAAAATCCAAGACAAATTAAATGTGATCCCTCAGTTATTATTTCTTAATAGTATAAGGGACCTGTTCCTCTGAGATTCTTACGTTTTTCCCATTATTTTATCTTTATTTTGTCTATTCGTATCCGGATCGCATCCGAACATCGAAGACTTTAAAAGCGGGATTCACCAAGCATTGGTGTCCTCCGCACGAACCAAGCAGATCTGCGATTGTAAATGTAGCTTAATCTTCGTAAAAACGGATAACTCGACAGCCTATAATAACCGATTTTTATTTCAATTCAACAGATATGGATTGTTCGACTTTGAGTACATGCATCAATGCCAAGGCACCTCTGAGAGTTCAAAGAAGCAAAAGCTGTTCCTTATGTCGTGGTGTCCCGATACTGCTAAGGTATGAAGATAACCCAACCCAGCCATGTGTGGGTTAATTACAGTTAATTAATGCCACATTTGTTCTTTGTTCTTTTTTGTTGCAGGTTAAGAAGAAGATGTTGTATTCCAGCTCTTTCGATGCTCTCAAGAAATCGCTGGTGGGCGTACAAAAGTATATACAAGCCACCGATCTGTCCGAAGCCTCCCGGGAAGCCGTCGAGGAGAAGCTTCGCGCCACTGACCGCCAATAAACTGTATGGAGAAAGCACTGTGCATTGCATTTAACGAACAAGAAAGGCATGCATAAAACAGCGATCAAAACATATGTATCCTGTTGAGATCGCCAATTTGTAAGAGAATTTTCTACATAATTTGTATTTTCAGTAGAAATAAAGAAAATGAATGAAATATATAACTTATTATTTATTTGTTTGCCACCCTGTCCGCAGGGCCCCGCAGGCCAAGCAACTTAAACACTCGATAAGACTATCTTTACAATACGTATTCACCGATTAGGAGTGAAAACAACCTCCAATGGACACTTAATAGCCATGCTGGATCACTAATGTCTGCAGAACCTTCCGGATGGGAGGGCAGGTGTTCAGTGACGACTTGAGGCCCAGGGAAAATGCAACCGATAAGATTTCGATGGCATGCTCCTGCAGTAGTACCGACATCTCTGGCAGGTTATCGATCGCTGTCGCTGCCACCGACGAATTCTCGTCCCTCAGGCACTGTATGTAGGCGTTTAGGGTGCACACGTTGATGTCCGAGTTTCCCGGATTGTGTTTCAGATGCCTAATCAGGATTATAAAGGCAATCGATCGTATCTGGGCACTCGGCGAGAATATCAGGTTGAGCAGCCGCTCGAAGAGCTCGTTGATGAACACAAACCTCTTAGATGTGAGGCACTCCAGCTCCTGCATTGGCCCCAGCACGACGTCCTCCATGTTGGACTGCTTGATGATCTTGATTAGGTCAAGAAAGTGCGGCGATATGTCCGTGTAGTTCGATCTGCTGTACGAGCTCAAAGTCAGAACTGAAGAGGGCCCTCGGACACCCACGACGTCTGCCACCGGAACATTGCTCGCGCTGCCCTCTAAAGGCTCAATCTCGGCTACCACTGGCTTGCTAGCCGATGGCTTCACCTCAAAGTGCTCGTCCAGCTCATACTCGTACCGAACCTCCTCGTCGTCCAGCTCAGAGAGGAAGTTCGACTTGTGCTGAAGCAGGGCCACTGCCTGGACGAGGACCTGCAGCTTGCCCAGCGATGTGTACTTGGCGGCCAGCTCCATCAGTATGCCCACGTACTGTTCGATGAACAGCAGGGCACTGGACGGGTTGTAGTTTATATATGCCTGCAGTACCTGCACAAACTTGCTGAGCATCTGGAAGGCCTCCTTGACCGAGCTGTGGTGCTTGAAGAAGTTAAAATAGCAGGAGAGGGTTGTCTGGATTTCGGTCTTGTACGAGTCTTCGAAAATAGTTGGCTGCAGAAGCTCCAGGGTCCTAAGGATCTGCACGAACCGATGGAAGTGATGCTCCTCGCGAAGCGCTTTCATGGTGATCTGTGCCCGGCCCTGCATTATCGAAGAGAGTACGCTCAACTGACGCAGAAAGAGTAGCGGATGGGATGCGGCCAGCTTCCGCAGAAGCAGCTCCGTGTCAGTCGACAATGTTTCAAAGTCTTTCTTTCCCACTAGGCTACCCAAGCACGTTATCAAATTATTCGAGACATTGTCGGCCTGGCAGCCCTTCAGGGTCTGTAACTTATACGATCTCTCGCCATCTTTGCTGGGCCGCAGAAACTTGATGCGCGGATACATGATGTACATCTGTTGCAGGACCTGCAGTTTCAGATAATCGGACACCGAGCTCTCCTCCACATAATCCATAACCTTGACCATCAGGTCCCTTCGCTTCTCTGTTAGCTTGAACAGCAGCTGCATTCTGGAACATAGCTTGAAGTCGTAGCCTCTGCTGTCGACCTTAATCTCGGAGACTCCTTCGTGCAGCATAAAATGTGTGAATGGCTCCAGCTCTGAGTCTTTGAGCAGGAAAAAGGGATCGGGGCGGGCATTCTTGGAAGAGGACTTCTCCCTCCCTTTCCACAGTTTCGGATTGGTGGTCAGTGCCTCGAAATAGTTAAGTACCGTGCTATAATCGTATTCTGCCCGGAACTCCCTGAACAGGAACTCTGCTATCCTTTCGATGGTGTCCCAATTTGTCTGGTGGTTTATCAGCGACAGCAGATAGAATCGAAACTCACTGCACGACTTGGAGAACAGGAACTTCTCCTTCAGCAGCTGGCTGGTCACTATTTCGGGATCTACTTCAGATAGCCAATCGATAAAGAGACCATTTTGGAAGATCTGTTCATTGTGGCAACTGTGGCTTATGCTGCTGCTGCTGCTGCTATCCATTTTCGGTGCATCGAAACTTTTGATGGTGTCCCTAACGATCTTCTTCCTGGCCAATAAAGCACTTTTGCCCTTGAACTGTTGAAAGTAAATGTCCCGAGAGTTTCGCAGCATAAACACCAGGCTATCGTGATACAGCTCAGTGCTCTGCAGCAGGCTCATATCTAGGCTAAAATTTTGCCTGAAGATTTTGAAATTCTTTTGCAGGCTTTTCTCCAGAATGCGATAGCTGTCGCGGTGCAGCATACAGCTGAAGAATGCCCGCAGCAGGGTGCTGGCATGCCGACTCATTATGATGGCCCTCTCAAAATCCACGCTACGATCGGGCGGCAGCTTGGCCACCACCTCGGTTACAGTGGCCAGCAGATCGTTGTTGCTGCTGGTTCTATGTGGACTTATCACGATTTCGAGGAGATGATGGATCAGATCCCGGCAATCGGTGCGGCAAATCAAACCCTGATCTGGCTGGGTGAGTACCCTCTGAACCAACTGTTTGGTTAAGCTGTTGCTGCTGGTGATGTTGCTACTGCTTTTGCTACTGCTGGCATCGTTGGCATCATAGTCCCCAATTTCAATATTCTCCTGAATAATCACACTGAGTCTGGGCAGATCCGGCACCGTCTGGGAATGGGAGTGCAGGTCGAGGGCTTGGACCGTATAATGTCCATTCTTGGCACCACGCGCCTGCTGAATCTCAATTAGTTGCGCCAGATAGGCCTTGTTGAGTATGGCGTTCTTGACCAGATCAAACTGCTCGAGCACTGCCGTGTCCAGCATGGCCAGTAGCTTGGACATGGAGTTCACGGGGGTGCCAAAGTTTTGCACAAAGAGCACAATCTGGTCGGGCGTCAGGTCATGCAGTGCGGCCTCGATTAGCCTGTCCACCGAGGATCGGATCATTTTCAGCTTCAGCCAGTCGGGCAGCAGTTGCACCTGCTCCTGCGGCATGCTGGGCAGAAAGGCGACGGGCGCCGGTCGTCCGGGGGGAAACCAGTAATCCAGAATTGGTATGGACTCTGGCATGTTGTTGTTCGAATACGTGAGCAGTATAATAAAGGCGTGTATGATGTTGATGTGCAGAGGAAGCTGCACGCCATCATCGAACTGCACCATCAGCAGATCCGGGTACTCGGTCCACTCGTAGGGCTCGTGGTACTCCCTCAGCTTGATAATGTAGTTGTTGAACATGACAAACAAACACTTGAGCGTCTGGATGCGAGTATCGTCTGGCGCATAGTCATAGTCCTCCTGTGATATGATAATGTGCTGAAACATGGTGCTGCGCTCCACAATCAATTGGGCCATATCGATCACATGGTCGAGCATTTCGTTCACGGGATCGCCCATCGTGTGGGCTGTAATGAACTGAATGTAGGCCATGATCAGCTCTGGGCAGTTCTCCACTTGGCAGGCAGCTCGCAGCTGTGGAATTATAAACGGTTTCACCTCGAAGAAATGCGGTATCTGCTGGATCGATTTCAATAGCCATTCATGCTCGTAGTCATCCGAGTGCCTGAAGATGATGTTGAGGCCGGAAAGAGCGGCCACCCGCGACTGCTTCACAGTGGAGGAAAGCCGTCTGAATATATAATCCAGTAGCTCGCACACGATCTGATGGTTGAGGGTGGCGTCAAATGTTAAATTGCGCAGGAAATTCACCAGTTCGGCATCACGGCTGTTCTCCTCGTTAATATTAACTGCATTGAATAGGAGGAACTCGCACAGGCACTGCACCGGCAGGTGACTAAAGTCTCCCTCGCTATTCTGAACCAAATCCGACAGCCACGGCATGGACTGAGTGGTGCCCTGCCTTTGAATTATGTCCAGCAGCAGGTCGGGCTTGCGACAGCGGCAGAACAAGTGGCCGAGCTTGTACGTCTGATTGAGGAACTTCATTTGATCCAATACCATAGACGGCACCTTGCGCGGTGCTCCCAGCGGAGCCATTAGCATTAGCTGTGTAATCAGAATTGCGTTCTCCTCAGTGATGACTGCATTCGGAGACGTTTGCGCCGCCAAATATGTTTCAAACTGCAGGATATGGTCTCTTTCCACAGTCATTATCTGCATTAAGTGTCAAGAGGGATAATCGGGTAATGGAAATGCTAGTGTTTTGTTTACAATTTACCTGCAACTCGTCCTTGCTGGCCGCGGTATTCACAAACTGGCTCGTAATGCATATCTCAATCAGCATTTTCATTGTGGGATAGTGATCCCAGCAGAAGGCCCCAAATGTCGAGGGATTGTGGGCGGATATCATGAGTAGAATCAGCCAGGTCTTCCAGTAAAAGGCAATGATGGCCAGCTTCGGAGGCTCATAGTCCGAGGGCAGTCGAATGTTCTCCGGATGGTGGTATTCGGACATATTAAACAGGAAGTCTATTATGTCGAACTTATTGGCCTGCACGGCGGGAATATTGCTGGTCTTCATTCCAGAAACGCGCTTGATAACCAAAAACAATATATCGAAGGTGTTGGCAATCGAAAAGGGTATATCTTTGGTGATTCCAATCAAAATAATGCGCAGCAGGGTCTCCTCGTGAATGGGCGTCTCCGAGATGATCCGCAATATGGCCACCCGCTCTGGCTCCGAGGGCCACTGATCGCACCGTGAATACTGCTCGGGTGTGTCCAGCAGGAGCAGCTTGTGCAGCGCCTGGTGGTACTCAATGCCAGTTATTTTGAAAACGTTCGGCACCGTTTCGTACATCCACGACACCGTGTCCAGTTGAATCTGTCCCATTTGGTTGTACAGCTTGAGCAGGGCTTGGTTATTTTTCACATCGCGATTGTTCTTCAGCGAGAGGCTGGCCTCACGCGCCTGCGGTGTGGCCGAAAGGAACATGCAGAGGCAGACAATGTCTACCATTGAATGGAATATGCGCTCCTTGAACTCAAACTGTTCTATTTGCGGGGTGAGGTCCTCTCGTTCGCTAAGAAATGTTTTGCAGAACCTAACTAGATTCACGTCGAAGCGCAGCATGCGCACAAGCTCCCTCAAGAAGACCCGTAATGTCCTCAGACAATCGTCCCTCTGTAGTAGAAATTCCTGGTAAATTTCGGCCAGATTTGCAGCTGATTGGTCCGCAGATGTTTGAAACATTGTGGCTATAAAAAGGAGAGTATAAATAAAAGGTAATGTTTAGTAAAACTGTTTGCTTACCTAGCATTCCCATATTGTTTGGGTTTCTGGTGTTTGAAAGCTCGTTTTGAACCACCAGCTTCATGACAGTGCCCAATATATCGGGCTGCAAGTAGATCATTTCCTTGAGGCAGGACATATAATGATTGATCAGGGGTTTAGTTTTCAGACGCATTTTCACCAACACCAAAAGAACTTCGTTATCCTGAGTGTTGCGCCCCTTGATGTTGAAGCAGATATACGAGAGAAGTTGCTGGGCGAACTTCACGAGCTTGCCATTGTGTATCCACAGCTCCAGGCGGGAAATACTCAGACAGCGAACCTCGGCTATGCCTGACGTGGTGCAGAGGAACTTCAGGAAATTCCTAGTGTAATTATCCTGCTGCTGGCGTTTGTTCAACTGGTCCCGAATCGCCTCGCTGACATGCTTCTGGACAGTCTCATCGCTGAATCGTGCCTTGACGGCGCCAATTGAGTCTGGCAACGGCTCTAGCTCAGAATTTAAGGGGCTGGCATCTAGACTTTGCGTCGAATTATCTCCAGAGTCGTCGTCGATGGTAACACTATCCCTGTGAGCCGAGGGTATGGCCGTGCTCGCATCCCAGCGGAGTAGGCTTAGGTGGGGAGTGCGTGTTTTGAAAGCTGCGCAAACATTCTTAACGTAGGACGCACAGTACTCATTGTCCGCCCAGTAGCGCTCGTTGACAGCATCGTCGATGTACGTTCGCAGCAGTACTTCTGGCCACTGCGGTACGTCCACAAATCCCCTGGTTAGCAGGTTCGTAAACAGTATGTGCAGATTGGTATTGTACCGCATCTTAACATTGGCTTCGCGACGCAAAAAGGACAACAGAGCGAAGGCAACGATATCTGTGCAGAATACTTGTGGCTGCAGTTTCGCCACGTATATCAGGGCAAGAATGCCAATATTATCCACCTTGGATCTGGATGCATTTGTTGTCGTGTGCTTTATGACTCCACATACTAGTCTACCCACGGAATCAGTGTCGTTTTGCTCCAGTGCTGCATATATGGCTTCAATAATATTTTCCAAGTCGCATTCGACGGCAAACTGTTCCCATGTTTCATATTGACTACTGCCAGTGGAGGTGTCCGCTCCAGAATCTTTCAGATTTCCTCGGAATCGTTTGGATGGATTTCCTAGGGCGGACGATGCTTCCCGCTTTCTTTCTGATGACAGTATGGGTTTAATGGGAATAATTTTGGATTTTGGATCATCTCGACAGCTCTTTGTTCCAAGCGCAAACAGTTCCCCACCAAGTGGCACCTTTTTCTGTGATCTACCCGATCCACCTTTTCCGCGATCCATTTTTTTACTTTATTATGAGGATTAACACATCAGGTGTGACCAACTTCCATGAAGTGCGACAGTGGCAGTTTGGAGAGCAGAAGTGTACCAACGGGTTCCACGTTGTTGGGACGACTTTGAAACGATGGAATAAATACACATTCATACATAAACTTTGTTATTATTAACATCATAGTAAAAATGTCTTCTGAATGTTGTAAAACCGAATACAGTTATTTTCATATATCATAAAGTCCTTCCGCTAATTATCAAATAAGAGTTTTTTGTCTTTTTTGTTTTTTTTTTAGTCCACTAAATTTAAAAGTGAATTTTTAAGAATAAACTTTACAGCAATTAATTGGATTTCTTTCTTACAACCCGTCTATATAAGTAGAAGCATTTTTAGATTTTATTGCTCGTTTTTAACTGTGAATATGTGAACATGTTATTCTGAAAAGTGACTTGCGTTTCGTTCCGAATATTTCACTGAAGATGCGGTGCCGTTTTGTAGCTATCCAGTTAAGGTCACTCTAAGCTGCATCTAACATTGTTTATACAAAAATTTCTACACAATATTATTAAGATAGATTAATTATAGTTGGAGCTCCAACATAATATCAGCACTGTACTCAAACATGTTTCTATCTATCGCCCCCCCATTAATGGACTTTGAAGACGAATTGCTGTGGATAAATCAGTCAAACAGTGGAAAACTGAAAATATTATATGACAAATCGAATTATGTTACCCCCAATACAAAGCTCCTCATTGAACAAGCATTTATACAGCCTCTAAGTCTTCAGGATCAACAGATACTGTTTGATGATTTGCTGAAACAGAACTCTGACATTACGCACCAATATGGATTGACACCCGCAAAGGTATGTTTCATTTCATTGAAATCGTGTTGATTGATAGCCAAATGTCTTTTATAGCTTCCCCTGCTGGTTGAAAACAATCCACTCATTTCCATCGAAATCTTATTAAGACTGATGATGACCTCGGATATTACAGAGTACTTTAACATATTGGTTAATATGGACATAACGCTGCATTCCATGGAGGTGGTCAACAGGTAAGTTTGTCACAAAAAATGCACTATTTATACATTAAACTAACTCTGTTTCGTCCTTTCCCCCTACTCAGATTAACAACGTCTGGTCCTCTACCCACAGAGTTCATTCATTTGTACATCAGTAATTGTATCTCAACCTGTGAAACAGTCAAAGATAAGTACATGCAGTCCCGTCTGGTACGGCTAGTATGTGTGTTTCTACAGTCTTTAATTCGAAATAAGATCGTTAACGTCAAGGTAAGTGACTGAGTTATCGATTTAGTATGTCTTTAATATTACATTCAATCAATTGCAGGAATTGTTCATTGAAATTGAGGCCTTCTGCGTTGGCTTTAGCAAAATTAAGGAAGCAGCAGCATTATATCGTCTCATTAAACATTTGGAAACAGGAGAAAGTGCACTGTCCTCGAATTCCTTATCGAAGCAATAGCCAATACTATTATTAACATGTGTTTGTAACTTTTTTATACAATGAAAAGGTTGTTGATGAAAACCAATCAAAATTGTACCAATAATTTCTAGAGTGCATCCATACCCGCCCCTGGCCGGTCCCGGGGAAACCACATAAATAGACTTTAAAAAAGGAGGAAACACATTTACTACATGTAAAAACAAATTCGCATTTAATAACTTAGGTATCTAGTTGAAGATTTGTATTTTATGAGTGAGTGTTGGCTGCCTCGTTTGGAAGAAAATATGGGGGCTCGGCTGCTGGTTTTGGGAAACGGCTTAGATAGCGTTCAAGTCTTAGAAATTTAATCGATATTAGGCGATTGTCGAACCACCATCCATTGATTTCATTGTGTATCATGCCAGCGTCCTCCTCAGTTGCACATCGGATATAGACGCAGCACGACTGTATATCCAGTTGCACGTCACATATCTTACAGCGGGGTCCGACCTTCTCAATGATTGACTCCACGATGGACTGCTTCAAGTTGGGTTGTTCGACTTCTGTCAAATCAAACATGTGCCTGACCTTCAGACAGGGTGTCGGTGGGTTCGCAATTTTGTTTGAATTATCGAGTGCGGAAATCTGCCACTTCTTGCCCAATTCATTTTTCTCCAAGTTCCGGTTCCAGGCAATGGTGCGCAGTGTCTTCCCGTCTCGTAAGGCCATGCCGAACAGCACCCGACTGTCGATCTTCTCCAACATCTTGATGGCTTTATTCCAATACGATAGTTGCTTAGAGCGTTTCTCCGAAGGCACAAGCTTTTCCTGCAGCTGGTTCAATGTCAGTTCAGGGCTATCAGACTGCAAGCTCTGGTTTTTCAGTTCTTGTATGATGTCTTTTGTTAATTGGTCCACAGCAACCAGGGCTTTCTTTTGTTGCATGCGATACACTACTATGCCAAAATAGACCATGAGGACGCCGAATACCACCAGAATGAGAGTACCCATTACTGCAAAAAAGCGTTTAATTTTCTTAAAAACAACGCACTTGAGAGGCAGATTTGGTTCAGACAGTTCAAAGTAGGAGCCCTGTTCCAGAGTGTTGGCCGAGCCCGTTGTACCCAAAATGTTTATCATCCATTGCGGATTCTCCGAGATTAGGTATTGAATGGCCAGCAGATTGCTCTCCATATTCGCCCTCGGAGTCTTGCTATTAATGACTAGCTCTCTGACAAACTCGCTCACGTCAAGGCTTGGCGACTGGCTGGCATCTGTACAGTGATGGAGCCTGGCTCGCTCGTTCAAGCGCTTAAAAAGTTCCTCACTCATGAGCAACGAACTCTTTAAAGATTCTTTTCCTATGCAGTGCACCTTCTCGGTGGCCAATTGCAAGTCATTTTGGTTACACAATGTATACTTCAATGCTGTCTTGTCCATGGGGCTCTGATCGAATTTCTTGCTCGTATAGAGGACTGTAATTATTGCCAGAAATATCACCAAGAGACCAATCAGCATTTGTGGTATGATGTATTGTCTAATATCAGGGTTTTTAAAAGACGACTTAAGATCGGATAAGACGAAACGTTTAAATTTTCCATTCCTTGGTTGCGGCATCCTCGACATTTGAGCAGCGTGCGTGACTTTGGGACTGATCTTCCTCTGCAGTGTGGTGTCCCGAAAGCTTAGCAATCTATTAACCACGCCTCCATCTGAAATTTTTACTTTTCCACTCTGCTTGGCATAGCTGTTGGACGAGTCAATCGAGAAGGGCATGGAGCACTGTGGGCGGTATGTGCCATTCATATTCATATTGTGCGGCATGCACTCACTGTCGTAATTGGCTGCCACAACAGGTGGTTGGGCATACATCTTGGAAGGCGACATTTGCAGTGTGTTTAAATCGGGCTCGTCGTAGTTACGCTGGTTAAATACTGAAGGATTTCTGCACAATTCAATGTCGTTGTTGTTGTCTACAGCAGACAAACGCTGTGGATATTTAAATATAGGTTGCTCGCGCTGCTCTGGAGAGTACAGGGCATACTTGGTACTTCTTCTCTTTAGTTTCTCCGCCTTTTTGTGTTTTTTTAACTTTTGAATTAAAACCGCTCTGGTTGTTTCCGTCACAGGAGTGCTTGGAAATCCGCATTGAATCAGCTTTCTATGCAGTTCGAGGTCGCTCAGGCTGCTTAAGCTTTCCGTTGACATTTTAGGTATATGTTATCTGTAAGAAGAAATAGTAAATGGTATATGTGAGTGTTGTTCTAATGCTAAAAAAAATAAGTGTTTTACATTTCGGCATACTTCAGCAGAGATATGTTAACATATTTATGCATGTACATACAGTGGTGCTCATACACTTAAGCCACAAGAACTACACCATGAATTTAAGCGAATATCAAGAAAAGTTTTTATTATACAGCTCCCATTTTTTGTCTCAAATTAGTTCTATATGTCAGTGTTTTAATACAACAACAACCAAGTTATGAAAATATATAGTCAGCGAAATAATTAAAAAATCTGAAATTATCTCCAAAATATCCTGCTCATATACTTAAGCCACCTAAAAAAAAATGGTTAAAAAAGTTAAAATTTGCTCAGTATTCCTAGTATTTTTAATAAAACTACTTTAATATTTTGTAGGATGACCTTTCTGCTTAAGAAAAGTGGAGCAACGCCTTGGTATTGAGTCTACAGGACGTGCCCACTGTTGAGGGGTGATTTTCCTTCATTCTTCCTGTAAAATTCGGCACAAATCCTTTTAATTGCTGTTTTTTTTTTGGGCAATGACTTGGTTTAGAATTCCCCACAAGTTCTCTATAGGGTTCTGGTCGGAACTCTCCGGAGACCATTACAAAACATTGATTCCCTCTTGGTTAAGCCACCACTTGACTATCCTGCAGCAATGTATCGGGTCGTTGTCCTGTTAAAATATACAGGCAAGTGGCAAATTATCGGCATGTTCTCCAGATAATGTGTTACTCAGAATGTCCCTCTACATTTCGGCGTTCATAATACCTTGAATCTTCACCAGGAGACCTAAACACGATGCGGTGAAACAGCCCCAGACCATGATCGAACGCCACAATGTTTAACGGTCTTCTTTGTGTATTCTGGAGGTAATTATTTGTTGGTTGGACGTCGTACATATAGTTTACCATCACTTCTAAAGACATTAAACTTGGATTTTTCGATCCAAACAATCATATTTCAAAAATTAGGACCTTGGTGGGTATGCACTGTGGCGAATTGAAGGCGCTTTTTAACATTCATGATGGACAGCATCGTGTTTAGGTCTCCTGGTGAAGATTCAAGGTATTATGAACGCCGAAATGTAGAGGGACATTCTGAGTAACACATTATCTGGAGAACATGCCGATAATTTGCCACTTGCCTGTATATTTTAACAGGACAACGACCCGATACATTGCTGCAGGATAGTCAAGTGGTGGCTTAACCAAGAGGGAATCAATGTTTTGTAATGGTCTCCGGAGAGTTCCGACCAGAACCCTATAGAGAACTTGTGGGGAATTCTAAACCAAGTCATTGCCCAAAAAAAAAACAGCAATTAAAAGGATTTGTGCCGAATTTTACAGGAAGAATGAAGGAAAATCACCCCTCAACAGTGGGCACGTCCTGTAGACTCAATACCAAGGCGTTGCTCCACTTTTCTTAAGCAGAAAGGTCATCCTACAAAATATTAAAGTAGTTTTATTAAAAATACTAGGAATACTGAGCAAATTTTAACTTTTTTAACCATTTTTTTTTAGGTGGCTTAAGTATATGAGCAGGATATTTTGGAGATAATTTCAGATTTTTTAATTATTTCGCTGACTATATATTTTCATAACTTGGTTGTTGTTGTATTAAAACACTGACATATAGAACTAATTTGAGACAAAAAATGGGAGCTGTATAATAAAAACTTTTCTTGATATTCGCTTAAATTCATGGTGTAGTTCTTGTGGCTTAAGTGTATGAGCACCACTGTATGTCCGCATGTACACTTGGGCCGACAACTGAGTTAAATTGGTATTAATTGCTTAAATCCATCTAGGATCCGATGAAGTTATGTATATTGATGTGGATAAAAACTCAATAGTCGCTTCAACCAAAATATTCTTCAAAACTATTTATAGTTTCACAAACATCGAAGCGAGTGTTCATGCACTTGGAAGATAACATACATACACAAATACACGTGGACTGGACGAGTTGAACATATGAGTTAATCACATAAATCTATACTTTTCAAAATATAAATTGTTAATTACATAAAATATAAACGAAAACTGTAGTTTGTTTTCAAGCAACAGTTTCAAACACCATATTTTGATTACAAATTCATACGGCACTTACTAAATCATTCAGTCAAGGGTGCGGCGTCAAATGCATTTCAATGGAACACATGAATTGAAATAATTCTCGCAACATCGATGTTATACTCTGCTATCGGTGGAAATAACTATAAAATTAATCACGAGTGAAGTAAGTGGTAGCTTACTGTAGCTAATGGCTTCATTAATGTTGCTTATTATTATTGCAATACTTTTTAATTTGTTATAGTTATACCTATAATGGTTTAATTTGTGTTAGCTACTTCAGTATTCATGGTACGGTCGGGCTACGTAGTCGAACCTGTTGCAGTTAGAATAATAGTATACAAAAATGATTTGGCTTTGTGGCTAGATGTGGCTTTGGTAAGTATCGTTATGGCAGAAATAGTGCCACAGATGTTTGACTGATGGCATTGTGGAGATGGGTATCAATATTGATTTATCCTTGTGTCTCTCGCTATCTCTGTGTTTCGGTCTAGATTTATTTAAAGTCTGGTGTAAACAATCCTTAGATGATTTTTGTATCAGAATATCAGAAAATATTAAGGCAGGCTCCGGTTTTCACTTGCACAAAAATTTTGTGATCTACTTTTTAAAAACGTGCCCGTAACATGCGCGTAACTGAACATCTGGGTAAAGAAAACTGTTTTCCGCCACCCATAATTCAAAATGTAATTGGCAATTTAATTTTTTACTCACAGTTCGTCAAAGATTTTAAATACACAGTTAATGCATCTAAGATCTTGATCTTCTTAAATCGAGCATTTTCTGTAAAGGTAAAGGAAAACCGAAGACTGCCCGAATGTATACAAATCCAGCCATGTTTCGTTTCAACCATCCCATTTGGGATGTTCACATGTTTTCACATTTGTGGCGTGTATATCGCACAGGGTCGCACAGAAAGCGATGGCAAACTATCGGCAGGGGCCAATCCGTTTTCTTGAAATGTAGATACATTTATATGTGTTTGTGGCTTAAGAATTGAAATATTGTATGCCTTTTGCAAAGGTAAATATAGGCAACATCCAAGTCAAATTAAACCAAAAAATTATCGCGGAACATTAGCACGATTCGTTTTTAAAATATTATTGGCTGAAAAACAGTGTTCTTAAATGTATATACACATATTTTTAAAATCACTTGGGCCTTAAGACAAGTGCACACATACGTACATGCGTATTAATATACAAAACGGCTATAAACACGATGATTTAAACGGAATAATACAATTGCACCTAAAATACGTTTATTAATTTCAGGCCGAACCGCATGTCCTTAAATAATTACTGTAGGCATGAATCGTAGAGGTTTAAATTCTGGAAATACGATGTCTTCTCAATCAAATATTGACGACGGTAGCTGGAAAGGAGTTTCTGAGGGTGGATCTATGTTGCCCACGTCGAACTCGTCAGCTCTGAATCCTGATGGGAGCAACCAGAGTGGGTTTCAACAAGGAGGATTGCCGTACAACTCGGGTGGCAATCCATATCCACCTGCTGGCCAATCCTCTCCCGCTGGAAATCAGTCTTTAGTGTTTCAAAACTCTAATCAACCTGGATCGAATACACCTCAATATACCTCTTCACCTGCACCCTCGGGGTCATCCACGCCGGGTCCTGTTGGCTCACAGAACATTCCTGGGAACTATCCACAGTCGGCGACAGCTGGAAACTTCAATGGTCCTGTGGGAGGACCTTTTGGATCGCCATCATCTGGCTTGGGCCAGTTCAGTCGACCAGCCAGTTCGGGCACTCCCTTCAACAGCGGACAGGCTGGCCACTTTTCATCGCCCACAGTCTTTGGAGTGGGCGGTCAATTCAACCCAATGCCACCAGCATCTCCCTTCGGTCACGGAGGAAATCATCCCATGATGGGCGGTCCCCAGCAAATGGACCGGATTGATCAAGGCTTTAGGAGGCACAACTCGTACTTCAGTCACACCGAGCACCGAGTATTCGAGCTAAACAAACGCCTTCAGCAGCGGAACGAAGAAAGCGACAATTGCTGGTGGGACTCATTCACAACGGAGTTTTTCGAGGACGATGCCAGATTGACAATCCTGTTTTGCCTGGAAGACGGACCAAAAAGGTATACGATTGGCCGAACACTCATCCCGCGCTTCTTCCGAAGCATATATGAAGGCGGAGTGTCTGACTTGTACTTTCAATTGAAGCACGCTAAGGAGTCGTTTCACAATACGTCTATAACCCTGGACTGTGATCAGTGCACGGTAATAACTCAACATGGCAAGCCGTTTTTTACGAAAGTATGTGCTGATGCCAGGCTGATCTTGGAGTTCATGTATGACGACTATATGCGCATCAAGTCTTGGCATATGACCATTAAGGGACACAGGGAACTCATTCCAAGATCCGTGATTGGCACCTCGCTTCCCCCCGATCCGATGCTTCTAGATCAAATCACTAAGAACATTACAAGAGCTGGCATAACCAACTCAACACTAAATTATCTACGATTATGTGTTATACTTGAACCGATGCAGGAGCTAATGTCTCGACACAAGGCCTATGCACTTAGTCCACGGGACTGCCTGAAGACAACTTTATTTCAAAAATGGCAGCGTATGGTAGCACCGCCGGGCAAAAAAGATCCCCAAAGGCCGCCCAATAAACGGCGCAAGCGGAAAGGCTCCAACTCGGGCGGCGGGGCCAATAATGCAAACACCCCGCCTGTGACAAATCAGAAGCGATCACCCTCTGGCCCGAGCTTTTCCCTCTCCTCGCAAGATGTAATGGTTGTGGGTGAGCCCACCCTGATGGGCGGGGAGTTTGGTGAGGAGGATGAGCGGTTGATAACGCGGCTGGAGAACACGCAATATGACGGTACCAATGCCGTGGAGCACGATAATCACACCGGATTCGGTCACGCCGACTCTCCCATCTCTGGCTCGAATCCGTGGAGTATTGACCGAGCGGGAAATATTCCAGCCAGTCCCGGCAACGGTGCTGCGCCGCAGAACAACGCGAATATATCTGATATAGATAAAAAGAGCCCCATTGTATCGCAATAGAAGTTAATAAAACATATTTCGCTATATTGTCAAATGTATTTTCATACTTGCATGTAAAAAATATTTAAATAAAGCTTTCAAGTTTTAGGAAATGTATATAAGACATACATACATACAAATACATACATATAAATATATATAATTACACTTAAGCTGTCTTACTCTACACACTATTATATAATTGTAGCGTAGGAACTACTTCTGTCTTGACTGCCTTTCAAAGTAATTTGTGTTTTAGTAAAGCAGAACTTTTAAGCACAACGCTCTAAATATTTTAAGTAACTTTATTTGCTCATACCCAGGGCTGTCGAGAGCCGCATTGGGGCTCTTAGGGCCCCTTCTACATTGATAATTCAACGCAACGCAACGTAATCGGGCCTAGAGGAGACGGGCCCGGGATAGTTTCCTCGACAGACCAGACCCCGTTTCGACGGCCCAGCCTGTATCCTGACTAGATATTCTTAGATTTTTAGCTTTATGTAACATTGCTTTTAGCCATTTTCGAATCGATTAAGCATTGCTTCTGCTGAGATTCGAACCGAATCGCAATCTATGATTGAGGCGACAAGTATAAAGGATATTGTTTCTAGAGCAGAGCCAAAGATCACAGCAAGATTGTATCTTGAAAGTAAAAGTATCTCTTGTTGGAAGTTGTCTGTTAATTCTTTCGTATTTTTTGTTAGCTTAGATGATAAATTATTATTTAGATAATAGAGTATTTAGTGTAGTAAAATCGCTCATCTGGCATGTGTGTTTTTTTTTCCAGCGATAAGTACTATTGCCGTCTCATTTGAGATTCGATTCCTATCCGTACCTTGATGGTGACTACGCGGAGATATTTTTTAATGGCATTCGAGGTCCAGCCTCTTTTGCGCATGCACGAATAAATGGGATACACAGTTTCTGGCTCTCGTTCAGATATACAGTCACACAGTCGCGTATTCGAAGGAGTAGTAATGCTTTCACTAAATAAAAATCAGGCGCAGTTTTTGGTTCTTTATTTTATTTTCTTCATCATTTTTATTTCCTCAAAGGCCCAAGCCGAAGAGAGAAATATTAACAAGCTGCTGAATAACCAGGTCGTGGTCAGTCGCCAAATAATGTGCATTCTTGAGAAGAGCGAATGCGACCAATTGGGGCAGCAACTTAAAGGTAGCGTATAACAGTTTACAACATCTATAGACATCGAAAAGCTGCGACGCTACATTCACAATATTTTATTCAATCATAATCATTCGCAGCTGCTCTGCCAGAAGTTATCACCAGGAAATGCAGAAACTGTTCGCCTCAACAAGCTCAAAAGGCGCAAAAGTTAACAACATTTTTACAAACAAGATACCCCGATGTCTGGGCAATGCTTATAAGGAAATATCAAAGTGTCTAAATATACCACACAGGCTATTTATACCCATGAATTCAAAAATAAAATCTTAGTATCGAAAAATTGCCACATTACTTCTGTATTCTGTTGTGCTCTTTGTATCTGGCAGGGTCTGTTCGGGGTCTGGCACGTACAACGTCCTTGAATTTGGCTTCCGAGGTACCATTACCCAGATCCTTATGTGGTTCGGCATTCCAAAAAAAAGAATCTAACTCCGATTAAACAAACAAAATAAAGTGATACAACTTTTGTACACATGAATGTATATTTTCTTCTTCTTATTATATAAAATCTATAAATTTATATATGCATTTAAAGACAATTAATTATTTACTGTGACTATCAACATAAACTGTTGCATTATCTACGCCCAAGAACTGGTGTATACTTAATGTGGAGAGCATTTTCATCTGGCCCTGATAGAGAACATCAGCGATTATTTTCTCCGCATATATAGCTTGGGTGGCTTCCATGGAACGCAGCTTGTGGGCAATAATTTTTCCGAAATTCGAGAAGTGATCGTCGAGCTGGTGGTCGGCACTCTTGAGCGCCAGCGAAAACAACCGCTCAAAGTCTATTGTAGATATATCCGCTCGAAACTTGGCTGCTGGCACCACGACTTCATTATCGTCGGATACTTGAGATGATAGGGAAGAAGAGCGCTTTCGACTTATTTTGTTCGGTTTTTGTTGGATGGCGGCCTGGACTGGCCTGGCCTGCTCGGAATCTATTTGTTTGGGAATATCGGGTAGGGATTTTCTTCGTTCCGAAATAACCCTGCTGTCGGACGATGTCATGACAATTTCCACCTCCTTGATAGTAGCTCCTGATGGATGGTTGTTGTTGGCATTGACTGTTTGAATACTGATAATAGGGTCAGCAGTGCATGCAGCAGATGCATCCTCGAATAAATATTCGGTTGCACAGTTTTTGGGTGATAACTTTTGATTATCCGCTTTTTGTGGCTTTGGCAGACTCTCGGCATCGGATAGTTCTTCACAGTTTTCCGCCGGGATTAAAGTTACAGTGCTCTCGGAATATTGTTGCTGCAGCGGGGGGTTATCGTGACGCTTTGTCTTTTTATCAGGAATTTCTTCGTCTTTTAGGAACATAAGCGACTCAAAATATCGCCGCTTGGGACAGTAGGGCTCAAATTTCTCGCCTTTCTTTTTAATTTCATTACATTTTCTTAATTGATGACGAAATGCACACCGCAGATTGTTTATCTTTTGCTTTGTTCTTTCCACATTGTACATCTCTCCATGCTTAGTCGCCACTTCTATTAGCTTCATGTAAGCCTCCTGTCGTTTGCTCCTGTTTCTGAAGTCGACGGAATCCGCTTTCCATAAGCACGGATTCACTTTGTATTCCTCTATGAAATCGTCAATAAAATCCATTTTTGTTTACGAAAACTTAGCCCAAAATGTATGTTTGTATATGTATATGCTGTATGTGTGCCAACACAACGTCAAATAATAGATTGGAACAAATAGAATTGAAAAATAACAATCGGTATCACTAATACCCTGTGCACACTGAGCACGTCTTCGGAGAACGGTGGGATTTTTGGACAGATGTGAAACACCGATTCACACTGGCATCCAACATTCCCCATCCTTCAAAAAGCACCTGATGAGCATTAGAAGAAGCAGCAGAAATGAGAGGAGGAGCACGAAGGAGAAAACCAAATGCCAAGCCATGCTGCTTCAAATTTAGTTATAAAGTAGTGTGGGTTGTCGTCGCCAGAAATTTATTTTCGCGCGAGCGATGCGATTGTGCACGTTACTTGCCCCTAGGTTATTTTTAGAATTTGATTATAGCCAGAAAAATTCCCAATTTATTCATTATAAGCTGTTTGTTTTTCCCCGTAGATGGGCTCTGTGAGAAAAGGCAATAAGTAAAATATTCGTGTAATTTCATTTAATTATAATGCACAGATATTTGCATTTTAATCTTGCGATACATCGATTTCAATTATAAAAGGAGTATTGTAGGATTCGATATTTCTGATATTTAATCGCCTTACTTTTCTACTTGGTCACACTGTCACATTCACACCCACATTCAAGAAATAAAGAAAATAAACATTTTAAGATATAAAAATGAGTGGTGCTCACAGAGAGGCGATTCAGAAGCAAATTCATCAGGATTGGGCGAATAGGGAATACATTGAAGTCATAACAGCCAGCATTAAACGTATAACGGACTTTTTAAACTCATTTGGTAAGAAAACATAGCCGAGTATATAGCACGTACATACATGTGAGGGAGTGTGTCACATCTGCCGATATGTACATAAATGCATAAATACACAGGGCCGGCTTTAGGTCTTATGATTTTGTTATTATGTGCGATACTCAAAATGAGTGGATGTTGCTTTTCCGACCCTATAAAGTATATAAATTATTGCTCAGCGTCTGTTCGCCCGTCTTGTTTGACGCCTAGATCTCACAGACTATAAGAACTAGACCCACAATCAGATCTGATGATTATTGTAACCAAAAGGAACAAATAAATTTGCAGTGCCTACGCAGCGCCCTACACATTTTTGTATACCTAGTATAAAAGAGAGATATTGAAGGACCTTTAAGGTCGGTTAATTGTTGCAGCTGTTTATACAGATCCAATCAATTTATTTCCGATTCCCTTTCAAGTATGAGGTCGGTACGCATCTCACAATCACAAGCCCGAAATTTGACATCAAAAACCATTCTTGAGATTGTGAGCAAGGACAGAAATCGTATTAAAAGTTCCATCGATTTTCATGATGTTTAAATCAATCAACTGCTTAAATCGTTCCTTCACAGAAGCGAGAGCCGTATCAAGATAAATTAAATAATCAGTTCTGCATTGATCTTCTAGAGTGATGTTTGAGACTCATCTTGACTTCTGTATTCAAAAATTCTCTTATTGGACATCAGGATCTTTTAAATCGGAGTATAAAATCTCCATTATAGCTTAATAAACTTCTTTCGCTTGATATTTAATGGTTTTCACCGTGCCCAGTCTGCTTAACGCTTTGTGCAAAATCCACACGGCCAAATGCGGCTCTCGGATTTAGGACCCTATTTTGGAATTCTTAGTTATTTCTTTTCGTGTTACAGGCTTATGCCTTGTCCAAGGAAATTATTGAAGTTGTCTTCAAGAATTTTAAGTAGAAGATTCGTCAGTCCCTCCCCGTCGACGAAGAAGCAATTTCGAATCCTAGAAAAGGCTCTTTCTTTGATGCTCACGTTGTTATCGTTGACATTCACAAGTCTCACAGTAAATTACATTTTCTCAGTATGGAGTGAAATCAAGGATAAGATAATCTAACTAACAGATTGACAGATTATCAGGCGTTTCCGTCTGAAACTTTAGATTATTGGATATCAAATGGGAATCAATTTCGTCAGTTTTCCTATACAGTTTCATCGATTGAAAATTCGATTGATTCTTCATTGGCTGCGAAGACGCTCACTTTTGATCCTGAATTAAAAATTTTATATTTTAAAATCTTTTTCGATTCTTCAAGCCACCAATGGGCCCAAATGCCGGCCCTGTTCATACAAACAATTTATTTATTCATATTTGTGTGTACGATTTGTGATTATAGGCAGACGTAAAGAGTGTCATTGCCAGTAAGTGTACATATTTACACTTGTTATGAATTTTAAATGAACTCTACATATAACGTGCGAATTTGGCGTAGTTTGCACGTTGTCTGTCCGAAATCAGGTGCTGATTTCGTATTATTATCCGGTAGCTGTTATGTGCTTACAAATGAATGATGCTTACGATAAACTCTTCCGGATGTTCAGAGCTTTTTTGACTCACGAGTCCACACATCTATAGCGTTCTCAATCTGATAATCTTTGTACATATATTGTAAGCTATGATTTATCCTTCTGAAATTGTATGTGATTTTTTAATTAATTGGTCTAATATTGTCAGATTTCGTTTAACAAATCTCATATGTAACTTTTTGTCTTTTCAGATATGTCCTGTCGGTCTCGATTGGCAGTACTCAACGAAAAACTAACAATCCTAGAGCGGCGCATAGACTATTTGGAAGCCTGTGTAGCTCAAGGGGAAACATTAACGTAAATTCAACCCAAGCTATGTTCTCACATTTATATTAAGCTTTGTACATTTATAAGACAATTAAAAATAATGATAAACCCCTAGCTATTGCATATATTTTCTGAATAATTTTTTTTATGTATTACCAATTTCCATGACATACAAAACCATTGTCATTGCGTTGGACGTTCTGTGAAGACTGTCCTTCCATGCTGTTTCTTCCTTTCACGGTTGAGTGGACGGACAAGCGATCGGATTCGTTTCACTGCCCCTCCATCAAACTATATAATATACATATTATTAGGAACACGTCAGAGACTAGACACGCACGCAATGCAATGCCCGAATAGTCGTAGCTCTGTTGCCTTGGCTGTAGCCAAAGATGACGCAAATATACTCACCATATAATAATGTACAGACGGGACGGAAAGTATCATTTGTATATTATCAAATCGATAATTTGCTGTCTTTGGCTTTAATAGAACACATTCTAAGTGGGTTATTATAGTCCATACAATACACCTACGTAATATCATTCGCTGATTTGGCAAAAGCTACTGCTCTTATCCCACCTTCGAAATCCCCTAATCCGATGTTATAGACAAAGCCTTATGTACAAAACGAATCTCTTTATTCAGCGTACGATCGAAATATATAAAATTTTGATGAGCAGATAGATATATAATAACAGATAACAACAATTATAGATTTTTTGGCAATCGAATTATGTAGATCAATAGAATTAGATCTTGATTCCGGCATTCGTTGCCTGTGCACGGTAACGCTTGATGTAAATATCCTCGGGATCGAACTTGGTTTGGAGCTGCTTCCACTCCTCTGGCTTGTTGTCGATAATGAACCGAATGACTTTGTCAGTGTTGGACCTCTGCCTTTCACTGCACTTGCTGCATTCTGTTTTCAAGGCGTCCGGCAGGGACTTTTTCAGCTCCCGTCCCTCAGGTGTGCATTTGCCAGTCTCAATCAGACATTTGAAATAGTTTGTGAAGAGTCGATCCGATTTCAAAATTTCGTCCACATCAAGGTTATCATATTTGGTGGTATATTTTTCTTCGGCGGCAACCAGCACCACTCCGAGGAGCAACAGCGTGAGTAGCATTTTCATTTTGAAAGGGAGCTGCGAAAAAAGTACAATGAAGTGTTAGTTGGAGTACTTTCGAAATTTTTTTAGCAGTCGTTGATTGGCACTTTTGGTCACACTCTACAGCTTAAATACTCAGTATATGCATATATGTTTTGGTAACAAACCAGTTTAAAGTCTAACACAATCTTGGGGCTTTGATGGACAGAGTCAATGAAATCGCTTTCAATCTGATTATTGATACAAATGTATCTGAGTGGGACTGCATAAAGCACTACTTATGATTGCCTGATTCAGATGCCCTACTGAGGCTTGATCACTGCTAAACGCGATTCACATTAATTACTAGACTAGCAAAAACAGGTTCAGCCTCTGCCGAATCGGCTGATTCGGCTTTGAATAAATTAGATATGCAATCAGCAGCACTAAATGTAAATATTAGCTATCTTACAGTGGAGAGCGACAAGTTAACGACGAACGACAGGTAGATGCGTAGCAATGCAACAGCTTGAACTAACTGACAAACTGTGTCTATGAAGTTCGCTTTTATACCTAGCTACGATTGAACTTCAGGTGTAATATATACGTACAGACATCGATTTGTAAGCGTGTAGTAAGGCTGTACATATGTACAGCCCAGAGAGTAGAGACTCAGAGACCAGAGACTTAGGATTGTAGATACTTTAGACTTTGAAGCACAAATTGCTATTGCTAAAAAGTCAACCCGGTGATTAGTCAATCGTCGTTATAACTTTATATAATGTGTATGCGGATAGTTAAACATGCTTAATTTGATTTTAATATTAAGCAGGTGACATACGAAGCTATTCTACGAACTATCAAATCGTCGTGCTTGTGCTAAATGACTTTAAAACGAATGAACCACTTCAGACTCAAAGTGCTTTGTGGATACTCAACGTATAACGTGTAAACGCAATAAAATTAATGACCTTTCGCAGTCTGTTACACACGTTTAAGCAAGGAATATTTTTGTTGTGCTTCCCAACATAAATCCCTGCAAACTATTTCAGGAACCCATATGTTCTGCTCCTTCAAGCACTTGTATGTCCTTGGATATTCCAGAACCGTGCTCGAATCGTATTCTCCGAATTTTTGTAAGTTTGTTTTTTATCAATTCAACGAAAAATTGTTACATATATTTTTTAATTATGTTTTATTGTAGTTACAAATATTGAAATGTAAAAAGTAACAAACACATATACAATTTGGAAATCTGTACAAGGAAAGTATCTGTAGACCTTTTTCAAATGATTAGTTTTGTTCTGTTATGATCTCTAGGTGTATCATAAACTTTAGACTTAAATTTTGTGTGTTTCATAGTAAAATGTCAGGAGGCAGTTGCAGTTCGTAATCATATTTTTGGAACAAATCACGATTGTGGCTGGGCGGTACGTTGGCGTTGGAATATCGATTCAATTGTGGAAAAGACATCGCTGGATTTCCTGGCGGCATCGACTTTGTAGTGCAGTCCCCGCAGGCCATAGTAGTCAACTAATGGGCGAGTTTGCTTGTGGTATGATTCTAGTCTCTTTTTTAAAGCCTCAGCGTTATCATCGCTTCGTCGCATTAAAGGTTCGCCAGTAATCTAAAATACAACTGTGTTAGGAACTAACTTTTCTCTGATAGAAAATGAGCTTATACTACGTACATCATCCCTCATTGTAATTTTGGGAGGAGCAAACTCCTCGTGATAAGATCTTCCACTTGCTTGGTGGATCAATCGTCCGGTAATCCTCCGCACCAACAAGCTGTCATCAATGGCAAACTCAATTACAGCATCCAGATTAGCTTTCCTCTTGTCAAGTAGTGAGTCAAGCTTAATATAGAAAAATGCATTAAGGGTATAGACCATGACACACTCAAATAAATCTGTGTTACCTTTTCAGCTTGAACGACAGTCCTGGGGAATCCATCGAGAAGGAATCCGTTTTTACACTCGGGTTTGTCCAAATTGGAGTCAATCATATCCACCACAAGCTCATCTGATACCAATTTTCCAGCGTCCATAACTTTTTTCAATTCAGTGCCAAGCTTGGAGCCGGAGGAAATTTCCGCCCTCAACATATCGCCTGTTGACAAATGGCAGACACAATATTTTTCCTTCAAAAGGGGGGCCTGAAATCGGTTTTATATGAATCGGCTGAGTATGAATTTCATAATCTATATACAGGTGGAAATATGTACATCATTAAGTGAGATAAATGTGATGTAAATATGGACACGTGTATGAATGTGCTTGAATGAATGCTTTTTTTATATATATGTATGTATATGTAGTTATGTAATATTAATTTCTTTAATAAAAAGGAAGAGATAAATGCGTCCAAGGTGCACGTTTACACACACACGCCATACATGCATGCAAACGTGCGTCTGTCACATTAATCACATTATGTAACATTGAACCCACCTGCGTTCCTTTGCCGGAACCCGGCGGTCCTAACAAAATTGCATTGATTCCAATAGTCTGGGGCTCATATCGCTCCACTGGTACAGCTAAATTCGGCGCCATCGTGTGATTTATTTACAAAACTATTTACTTTAGTCTTAACTAAAAATATACTCGTGTACTCGGCAGTGTGACCGGATCCTCAGAAATATACCGAAACATACCGTCTCATTTTAAAATTTACCGTAAATATACTGACGAATTCAATTTCTATTATTCATATTCCTCGTTTTTCATATTCCGTCGAATATTACTAGCTATATAGAACATTTAGCCGTGCCCACATCATTTGTACGTTGCCCGTGTATGGAATTGGCAACATTGTGTATGGAATTAGTCTCATTGTTGTCAAAAGGTAAAAGAGTGTTACATTTAGCTTGTTTCCCAGAGGGCAATGCCGGCTAGCTGTCGACCCCAGGGCTGGGTAGTTCCCCTTGCCCGCCAAATGTAGACAAAAAAGGAGACATACTACTTCTCGGGACATCAGAACTAACAACAACCTAACAACAACAAAGAAAATCATAAACAGACGGCTATCAAGTGGGTGAAGCTTGGGTGTTATCACTTCGCGCGCCCGCCCTACCTGTGACCAAACACAACGTTCATTTTGGCCACCCTCTGCTGGAACGGTAACGGCTGGCCTAATCCATGGCTTACGCCACGCGTCCTCCCTCTATTTTAAATTTAACGCATCATACTTCAGTCTATATCCAAGCTTTAATAATTACAAATTGACAACTTCATATTTCTTATTAATAAATAGCTATACTCAAAATTATCCCTAACCAAAAAGAAACACCAAAACGTTCGACACAAAGACAAACACGGAAATAACTGCTGAAATTTCGTTTAACCTACAGGGATACCCTCACCCATTCGTACTGGACTATGTGTAGATGAGTGGGGACTGGATCCGTCTTACGGGAGTTAATTCAACTCGGGCCCCTACGGAGACCTGACCTACCAAGAGCTCTTGTTAAGGGTCCCCGGGACATAAACAATAAACAATATTTTCCACAATTCACTCGACCAAATACGGTGGACTGATGGGACCCCCGCGTCACCCGCTAAGGGTTAATCTTCTGGCGTTGACCAGCTGATCGCAGATTTACGTTTGTGAAAGGTGTTGGTGTTTTTACATACATATATTTTTTTTCACTGGCCAAGATTTTATGTTAAACGTTTTAAGCTTATACTAAATACAGAATAAAGGACAACACACGGAACAAAATAACATTTACAGTGGAACGGTGTTTGGAGTGCGGATTATTTGTTTTTCTTTAAGTTCAATAACGTGGGCTCGCTGATCGCTGGCCGTGGCCGGTCAGCCCTAAATTTATCTAGGTTCGTGTATACGTGTGCGCGTGTGTGTGTGTGTGTGTGTGAATAGGATTTCGAGGTTTTCCCTTTGTAAAAGAGCCCAAACGTGTGGCACGCACTGGACGGCGATGCAACGATCGTGCGGTGTGGCTAGAATCGCCCTGGCCGCTCACTCGACCTCTTTCACCCCCTCCCTTCACACGTCCCGCGCTACTTGGCTCACACACGCGCAACTGGAACGAACTCACTCAGGTCCCGTTGTATCGTCTTCTTCCCTGCAGTCGACTTTCTCGGACTCCAGTGTTCCTCTCCAGGAAATCTTCCGGCCCGGTTCTAGTGGCTGTATTCCTTGCCGGTTCAAACTGTTTGTAAAATTTTGCATTACTACCTACTTTATTGCCCGCTTTTTCGGTACTCACTTCAAACTGTTTGTTTTATTCACACAATTTCGGATCTCGACGTGACTCCGTCCACGCTCCACGATTTTCATAACCCAATCCACGTTTTCTAATCTTTTCACTCCTATTTATCCCTTTTTCCCTTACTAATACATATAACTAATCCTATTCTCTTCCTTATATCCCCAGTAACGGCTCCAGCTCCCCCCGATGTCCCCATCGACCATCGAGCCTCCCTGGACTTCCGCTAGATGGCGCGTCGCCCTCAGCCCTGGCCACCTATCGTTCAGGTGGGACTGGAACACCACCACGAGTATGTCGTCAGTCCCAGGAGGGACAACATACGCGTGGGCATGCCCACCGGATTCCGGAACACTATTGAGCACCCGCCGGCGTGCCCTGTATTCTTCTGCCGCGCCCAACGTAGGCCACACCCACACCTCACTACATTCTCAGGTCTTTGGCGTGGTACACTCCTATGGGACGGCCGTTAAGGTCCTCCAGAGCATACGCGTTCTCTCCTACTGGCTTCACTACCCGGCATCGGATGAATTTGCGCGCGAACTTGGCATTAAAGCCTTTTCCGAAGTCACTAAGGACAAAATTTCGACGGAATACCTCTTGTCCCGGCCTCGCGTAAAACACCCGAGCTCGCTGGTTGTACCTTACCCTACTGCGCTCGTATGCCTGATGTAAACTAGCGCGAATCCTCTCTTGGATGAGTTGTCGCTTGTCCTGACCCTCCAGCAGCGATATGTCATGCTCGCCGATTGACCGCAGTCGCTTTGCCAACTTGTAGCATGACCCATGCAAATACATTTGCTGCCCGAAGACTGCAAAGAATGGCGTTACGCCTGTCGCCTCGTGAACCGAGTTCCTAATAGCCAGTTCTATCTCCGGCAGATGCACATCCCAGTCCCGGTGATCGTCTTCCAGATACGCCCGAATCGCGCTGAGTACTGTGCGATTCACGCGTTCGGCTGCGTTACTCTGCGGAGAATACACTGGCGTCCTCATATGAGTGACTCCGAATGCATCGGTCATCTCTTTAAACGTTTTCGAGACGAACTGAGCCCCATTGTCCGAGTGAATCATCTCCGGCACTCCAAACTTGTAAAACACCTCGTGAACGAGGAATCTTACAACTTCCTTTGCCGTGGCTTTGGTCATGGTCTTTAGGAACGTGAACTTCGAGAAATGGTCAACTACAATAAATATCCACGCCTGACCGTTCTTTGACCGCGGATATTTACCCAAAAAATCAATATAAAGTTTTTGGAACGGGCGCTCAGTGACCACTTCTTGCCCCATGCCGACCTGCATCCGATAATTCGGCGCTTTCGACTCCTTGCACACGGTGCACCGTCGGATATAATCCCGTACCTCTATCGCCATGTTTGGCCAGTAAAACTGCCTACGCAATAAGTGCAAGGTTTTCGCGATTCCTCCGTGCGCTGTCTTCTCTTCCGAATGTGCTTTGTCTATCAACGCGGCCGTCAGCGAACTCGGAACCCACAATTTCCAGACGGCGCCCTCCAGTTGATCATCCAATCGTTCAAAGCGCATGCGCTTGAATATCATGCCGTCAACAATCTGGAGATCAGGTAAGCGGTCTTGGTTCTCTGTTATTTCCTTCCTTAACTCCTGATATTCTACAGATTCAAACTCCACCGTTTCAAAACCCAGGATACTACTCGGATCCACTTCCAGCTCTTCAATACTGCGTGACAATGTATCTGCCACTACATTGTCCGCTCCTTTCCGGTGTTCTATGCCGAAATCGAAGGCCTGCAGTTGAAGGGACCAACGAGCTAAGCGACCATCCAGGTTCTTCATGGTCATGAGCCATTTGAGACTGGCGTGGTCAGTTATGACTGTAAACGGCATAAGCTCTACGTACGGACGGAACTTAAGGATCGCCATGAGAGCTGCCAGACACTCCTTCTCTGTCACTGAGTAGTTTTTTTGGTGGCAATTCAGTTTGGCAGAGAAAAACGCTATGGGCCTTTCGTTCTGCTCGTCATCCCGTTGGAAGAGTACGGCTCCTACCCCATAATGTGAGGCGTCGCACTGTATGTAGAAGTGCCGCTTGAAATCCGCGTGTACCAAGACTGGTGCCGAGGTGAGTGCAGCTTTTAGCTCCCCCATGGCTCGTTTTGCCTCCTCCGTCAATTTAAACTTCCCATTTCCCGACTTTTTCAGGGCGTCTGTGAGCGGACCGGCCATCTCAGCATAGTTTTTCATAAAGCGCCGGTACCAGCCCGCAGTTCCCAGGAAGCTACGCAATTCTCGAACAGATCGCGGCTCGGGAATGCGCAAAATGGCCGACACACGATCCGGATCCATCTTCAGCGCTCCTCCTCCCACTATAAATCCCAGGTATTTAATGTTTTTATAGCAAAAATGAGATTTGCTCAGCCCTATCGTTAAATTTGCTTCTCGTAGACGCTCGGCAACCTGTCGCAGAATCTTCACGTGCGTTTGGAAGTCCTCAGCTATAATCAGCAAGTCGTCGAGATACGCATAGACGTTTGAACGCATCTCAACCGGAATCACCTTATCGACCAGTCTACATAGGCGTTGTGCGGCGTTGCAGAGGCCAAAGGGCATCATACGGAACTGATACAGAGGGCGTCCCGGCACCGTGAACGCAGTATATGGTCGACTCTGCTCGTCCAGCTCGATTTGCCAAAAGGCGAATTTTAAGTCGACGCTGGAGATATATATCGTCTGATCGAGACGCGACAAAATCCCCTCGATGCTAGGAAGTGGGTAATGTCGATCCTTCACAGGCTCGGTCTTCTCCACCAATTGAATTTTGTGAGTCTCTCTCGACGTCCTCCCCAGGCCTACGGCTTCGAAAGTCAGAAACTCTGCCTTCACCTGATCCAAGGCTGCCTTTTGCTCTTCTGACAACTCCCATTCTTCCTGCACTATCTCCTTCTCCGGGCCTTCCACATAGTGGGCGACTTGATCAGCCAGCACTTCTTCCACTAATCTGTGAGATGCCCCTACTGGACCTTCTCCCATCACCTCAGGAGCCAATGAGAATACCCGCCAAAAGTCTACCCCCAAGTAAATTTCCTGTTCCAAGAAAGGGCATACGAAAAACGTTAATCTTTTTACCTCTCCCTTGTATTTCACCGGTAATTCCACTCGGCCAACGATTGCGCGATCTTCCCCATTCGCTACCTTCACTATAGAAGAATATCGACGAGCCTCCACGCCCAGCTTCTCCAGGAATTCCTGACCATTACACCCTAGCATGCTGTGTGTAGCGCCTGAATCTAACAGGCCTCGCACGGACTCGCCCATTATAGAGATTTCTGCGAAAACTCTCGGGTCTTCCTTGCACCAACGCTTTACTGAAGCAATCACCTGCCTCCTCATAGCTCGCCTTTGCTTAAATCGGGATCTCGCCTTTCTCACCCGCACCGACAGTGCTCGCATACCATCCACTCGGAGTTCAGAAAATATTCTATTTCTGGTTTCTAAATAATTTCTTAAGCGCTCTTCATATGATAAGTTCCTTAACCTAGCATGCAATTTACGTCTATCTAATTCATTTTTATTTTCTTCTACTTTCTCTGCGCAGGCCCCTTCTGTGAGCGTGATTCGCCTGCTTGGATCGCACCCCTCTTCACGTTTCCCGCGCAATTCGGACAGGTTGGACAATATGCACCGGGCTTTCCACACCGGTAGCAGAAAATTCGCCTCTCCGATGCCATGCAATCCCTAAAGCCATGATCGGTCTGCCCGCAGTTCCAGCAAATCAACTTCTGTGGACCACGCTGTGTCACTTCCGCTTCCTCAATGACCTCTGCCTCTTCATCGCTAATCGACCGATCCTGCGCGACCTCGCTGACGTTCGCATTCGCCCCGCGACCATAGTTTGTGGCTTTGGGTGCTCCTCGCCATGAAGATCGAGCCTTCCTCTTCAGATGTGCCTCTATTTCCACGCACTCATCCCGCAGTTGGTCTAAGGAATAAACCCGTAAGCCGTAGACGAAACTCGCTATCTCATCTGTGAGTGCCTTTTTGACGATTTTTATCATCTCCTTTTCAGGTGGTGGCATCTCCAACCTCGACGCGAGCTTTCTCATGACGTGGAAAAAGTCTTCCACACTCTCGTTTGACCGCTGCATTCTTTCTCGCAGTTCTCTCATGCGGTCGAACTCGGACGCCGTGCCTCGGAAACGAGCAATTAAGTCGCCCCTTAGTTCCTGCCAAACACCACCGCCATGATCACGGATGTACTGCCAGTACCATTCTCGCGCGTTTCCTGTAACCAGGTGATGAAATCCCCTTAGAACTTCATCCCACGGACAGCGGCATTGGGCTTGTAGGAATTCAATTCGGAACACAAAATCTTCGACTGTCATTTTGTTGCTGTCTCCGTCGAACGTCACGTCCCATTTTTCGACTCGGCCCCACCGTGGCCAAGGTCTATTACCCGGGGGATTTGGATGCGGATCTTCTCGAGGAATTCCACCACCTCTCCTACCCTCGCCACGACCCTGACCCGAGTGTCTGTGTGCTATTGGGTTTCGCCAATTTCGCGCTTGATGCCCACCCCGTTGATGCTGCTCACTGGATGCGGTCTGTCCTACTCCTGAAGACGGTTCCGGACCAACACCACCTCGCCCCGAGCGAGACAAAAATGGTTTTGGTGGCGGAATCGGCGCATCAGTCGTGCTAGACGGCTTCCTTTTCGGGATTGCTCCTCGATACTCCTGTTCGTGGTGAACCTCCTCCCGCTGCGGTTCCTTCTGCTGCTGCAGCTGTCTAACCGGCTGGAGTACCTCGTTTAGTTGGTGCATCATCTCGATAAACCCCTTACGCAACTCTTCCTGCAACACCCGACTAATCGAGTCAGTGTTCGCTGCCCTGTGTGTCGCATGAGCCTGGGCCAACGATACGTTGACTGCTGATGCCAGTTCGGAAGCAAGCGTGGGTGTAGGATCGGACATTGGCCATTCTTCTGACCTGGCCTGGACCGGTGTTCTTGGCAACCCACCCACAGCTCCAAGTTCCTCCCGAGCTTGATCAAACATCGCCCCTGACCTTTCTTCTATCTGGTCCACTGTTTTGTTTACGCGTGATCGCGTAGGATACTGTCGACTACCCCCTTCTTGTGGCATCTGCACCGAGCAACAGCTATATTACAAAAAAAAAAAAAGGATACTCCTAAACTAAGATAATATATATATAATGAAATAAATACCCAAAGAAATAACTAGTAAGAATAAATAACACCACGCTTCGGCCCAATAAATACTCCGATAAATAAATAAATAAAGACGGATATCAATATTAACGATCAATATGCAATTAAATATTTGAATAAATAAATAAATAAATAAATATTCACATACATGTACATTCGATCGACACCTAAGACACTCAAACTTCAAACACATTCAACACAACACAAAACCTAACAACAAAAATTCCTAACAGTTCTTCTTCTTCTTACTAGATTCATTAAGAGGGGGACACGTGACTAGCCGGGACCGGTAACCGCTCCAGTTTCTGCGCTCCACTTGACAGTCGCCCTACGGATATCCTACAATTACGAACACCACCTTTGTGTGGCCTGTCATCTACTCTAGTCATCGCTCTACGCGATGGCCGATAAACGAGAAGCCTCACGGTGCATGAGCTCACTTTGCTTGTGATTTGTTCCTGTCATCCATCATGCCGATCTGCCATGACAACAGATGCATCGCGGGTTGTCTTTGCGACTCCCGGGCCACCTACTCCTCACCACCTCTCGGCAGACAGACAACAGGTCCAAAAACACGAAAGCGGCTTTGTTTTAAACAAACAGGTGCGAAACTACAATGAACATTTACCTACATGACTTACTCTAACTTATTCCAATATCACATTCCATCACAGATTTCTTCGATATCACAGTCCACCAGGCAATGTGTCCGTCGCAAACTCCCTGTTCATATTTTTGTTGAACGGCAGTGACTTACGTTCACTTGTGACATCGAATAGCGACAAAATGTTCAACTGTAATTCGTAAGTCCCTATCACATATTTTATATTTCCGTTAACTGCCTCCGTCTATCCATCCCTAGCATCAATCACCCCGCGCCATTAAGGACCAGCTTTACGCTCACCTTAAGCCTGCAGCTGCGACTTCTGCCGGGACAGCTAAACTGCACTTCGCGAGCTGTCGTCTTCTCCACAAGATTTATTTTTTTTTTCCATTCCCCCGCATCTGCCTTTACCAGCCCGAGTGACATTTGTTGTAATACCACTCGAACCTGCGTCAGTCCAGATGCATGCGAATTCGAAAATAGATTGGGCGCCATTTGTTACATTTAGCTTGTTTCCCAGAGGGCAATGCCGGCTAGCTGTCGACCCCAGGGCTGGGTAGTTCCCCTTGCCCGCCAAATGTAGACAAAAAAGGAGACATACTACTTCTCGGGACATCAGAACTAACAACAACCTAACAACAACAAAGAAAATCATAAACAGACGGCTATCAAGTGGGTGAAGCTTGGGTGTTATCACTTCGCGCGCCCGCCCTACCTGTGACCAAACACAACGTTCATTTTGGCCACCCTCTGCTGGAACGGTAACGGCTGGCCTAATCCATGGCTTACGCCACGCGTCCTCCCTCTATTTTAAATTTAACGCATCATACTTCAGTCTATATCCAAGCTTTAATAATTACAAATTGACAACTTCATATTTCTTATTAATAAATAGCTATACTCAAAATTATCCCTAACCAAAAAGAAACACCAAAACGTTCGACACAAAGACAAACACGGAAATAACTGCTGAAATTTCGTTTAACCTACAGGGATACCCTCACCCATTCGTACTGGACTATGTGTAGATGAGTGGGGACTGGATCCGTCTTACGGGAGTTAATTCAACTCGGGCCCCTACGGAGACCTGACCTACCAAGAGCTCTTGTTAAGGGTCCCCGGGACATAAACAATAAACAATATTTTCCACAATTCACTCGACCAAATACGGTGGACTGATGGGACCCCCGCGTCACCCGCTAAGGGTTAATCTTCTGGCGTTGACCAGCTGATCGCAGATTTACGTTTGTGAAAGGTGTTGGTGTTTTTACATACATATATTTTTTTTCACTGGCCAAGATTTTATGTTAAACGTTTTAAGCTTATACTAAATACAGAATAAAGGACAACACACGGAACAAAATAACATTTACAGTGGAACGGTGTTTGGAGTGCGGATTATTTGTTTTTCTTTAAGTTCAATAACGTGGGCTCGCTGATCGCTGGCCGTGGCCGGTCAGCCCTAAATTTATCTAGGTTCGTGTATACGTGTGCGCGTGTGTGTGTGTGTGTGTGTGAATAGGATTTCGAGGTTTTCCCTTTGTAAAAGAGCCCAAACGTGTGGCACGCACTGGACGGCGATGCAACGATCGTGCGGTGTGGCTAGAATCGCCCTGGCCGCTCACTCGACCTCTTTCACCCCCTCCCTTCACACGTCCCGCGCTACTTGGCTCACACACGCGCAACTGGAACGAACTCACTCAGGTCCCGTTGTATCGTCTTCTTCCCTGCAGTCGACTTTCTCGGACTCCAGTGTTCCTCTCCAGGAAATCTTCCGGCCCGGTTCTAGTGGCTGTATTCCTTGCCGGTTCAAACTGTTTGTAAAATTTTGCATTACTACCTACTTTATTGCCCGCTTTTTCGGTACTCACTTCAAACTGTTTGTTTTATTCACACAATTTCGGATCTCGACGTGACTCCGTCCACGCTCCACGATTTTCATAACCCAATCCACGTTTTCTAATCTTTTCACTCCTATTTATCCCTTTTTCCCTTACTAATACATATAACTAATCCTATTCTCTTCCTTATATCCCCAGTAACGGCTCCAGCTCCCCCCGATGTCCCCATCGACCATCGAGCCTCCCTGGACTTCCGCTAGATGGCGCGTCGCCCTCAGCCCTGGCCACCTATCGTTCAGGTGGGACTGGAACAAGAGGTCCTTACGAGAGGTGCGCGCCAAATATAAATTTTTTTAATGTGAATGTCAAGGATTTAAATGTTGTCAACAGGGCCATTACCGATTCAAAAAATACGACGAATTCCTCAATTTTGATCATTCGTCGAATATTCCCAGCTATATAGAACATTTTGCATTTAGTGGCCTATTTTAAATACTTCCTTTTATTGGATTATTGATAAAATATACTCGTATATCGGTAAGAAATGGAACTTAGCCCACTTAACCCCCGCCTATTTGAACCGTTAAACAATATTACTGATTGTAAATTCATCTTGTAGGTCCATGACATCTTTCCTGCAGCAACATGGTTTGCAATGCATTTTTATGTTTTTAAGAACATTTTTAACTAAAAACTAAACAAAAAAAAATTATCGAATATCTTCTCATATAAATGTTTCTATCAGGTAGGCTCACGCGCATGTTGCAATCCCAGTCTTGCTAACGTTCCGATAACCAAATCGGACTGCGCCAGCTGTTTGAACGAAAACGAATGGTGCTGTTGCCCAGTCCAATTATTTCCGACCCAAATTTGAGGTCGGCTCACACAAAATTATTTATGGAAAAGTCACAAGCTTAATTGCCCTGATAATGTTGTCAAATTGGTGTTAATGCAAATAAGTCATCTATTTTTTTCCTTTTCCAATTAAGATTCGTTTTTGTTTTGTTTTGTTACATAAAAAGCCGTTTACTTTTCATTTCGTCGAGGAAAGTGTCTTCATTTTAAAATCTTACCGAGTTTGAAAACGGGAGCACTAATTTATATGATTTCAAAGAAAATGTTAACAGCGAAACAAAATCTAAAAAAAATCGCGGTGGGCGATCATCATTGAGAGATTTTAAAGTAATACAAAACCTTTTTCTATTACTATAACAATTTGTTAACTATTTATTTATTCTGGAATACGTGTATTACAATTGCCATGATACATTTTGATATTGCCCTCGCAGCGAAAGTATGCATCAAATATGTCACTGTAGCCATGATCTTTCCACCAAGTGCAAAGCTGCCTATTCCATACGCAATCCAATCTATATATCAAGTTAGGGTACTCGTATCCCAGTAATGTGAAAAAGTCTTGGTCTCCCAAATGACCCTTAAATGAATACTTGGCGACGAGCGTCTGCACTTCCGAGTTTGTAAGCTTTTCCAGGTATGATTTCGAGTTTCTTATGCGATTAAAAAGCAACAGTACGACTCCAGAGTTGAGACCTGGATAGCCATGGCGCTCATGGTTGTGATTATGTTGATTTCCCATTTCGTGGTTCATTGGATAATATGGGTTTCCAAAGCTTGTCTTTGGATACCGTACGCGATAGCGGTACAGGATATGGCGATATACAGGAGTTAGTTCTGGCGCCAATCCATAAAGTTGATGCGGCAGAAAGTGATCAAATTCATTGAACAGTAGTCGAACATCGGAACGGAAGACTATATCACAATCAAGCAGAATAGCTCTATTTAAGCTTGCATCGGCGATCCTATGCAATCCAAGGGACAAAAAAAACAGTGAATCGCTATAATATGAGTTGGGTGCTGAGCTAAAGTATGGGGATAACTTAGCAGCTATATCCTCTATTATATTAGAGCAGACTTTGACGTCATACATCGTATATATCACCGTTCTCCGAAATCTTCGTATTTGCCTTTGAAGAATCTCCATCACGCTCGGTGACGACTCCTTATCGGTGATGACATGTAGATGAAGTTGAGCACTCGTGTGTTTAAGCAGACTATGTGCAAATAGATCGAATTTTAAGTTTAGATGATAGTTTTCTCTGGTATAAATTATAAATATATTATAGTCCGAAGAAAAGTCATTTAACTGTCCGCCCAATTCCAGTTGCGTGGACGAATAGTTCAGCAAATAGTGGGTAGGCTTCAGGATGGGCTGAACGGCTGTCGTTGTTTGTTGAACATCGGAATTTCTTGTCTCCTGTTTTTCAATGTGCGATAATTTATTAAGCCGGCTCGAAAGAAATGCTGATAATATATTTCCTCGAACTAATAGATGTGTATTGGCGTAAATAATAAGAACACACATACAAATTAGTATTAATAACAAAACTAGTTTCTTTTGCCATCTGCAGCGAAGTACGTTCCAGGTCCAACTCTTTGGTTTGGGACGAACGGAATTTCGACGATTGATGATTAATGTCACATTTTCCTGTTCCTCCAATAACTGCGACTTGCACTTCATACCATACATGTTACCGTCTGTAGGAAACGTTTTATGCTTTTGACTGATTGTTTTAAAGCTGTATTTTGCCATTTTGAAATGAGTTTAAGCTGCACCTATCATAACAATACAATACACGAACAAATAAGTATCTCTTGTTAGAATACACTAAATGGGAACTTCGAGCATATAAGTAATAGCGCACAAAACATTTTAACTAACTAAACTAAACTAACTTTTAATTTAACTACAAAAGATTTAATAAAAGCACCAATGACCAGTGTAAAAATCAATGCAAGTAAGTTGGACATCGATGTTTTTAGACAGCTTACATCGATGTTTTTTCTTAAATTACATCGGTTTTTAAAATATCCATATATTGCGCTGAATTTATTATTTGGATCCACACTTTCTGGAGGGTAGATTTTTCTCATCATCAATGTAATTTTGGGCCAGGAAAAATGTTGTCAGACAATATTTCAAACTCTGAAATTTACCAGCGATGAATCGATATTTGGTTGAGAGTCCTGAGAGTCCTAGTCGTGTCCTTGTCTATTTCAAACACCAATTTTCAGCCTCCAACGGAAAGACTCTCTTCATGTTTAGCGCCAAATATCTGCTGTCTTCTGATGTAATTTTATTGAAGAAATATTCGGCTACAAGAGAAGAAAGTTTCTCTCCTGGACTTAGCACTTCTTGCTTGCGCTGGTTTTTTTTTTGACAAATGCTCGCAAGGACTGCCGCTCTGCAGTAGGACTGACTGTCGGATGACTGACTGGCCGGATAATTCTCCACTGAAGTAGTGGAAATTAGGTTGTAGATGATCCCGCTCCATTTTTCCATGAGCTGTATTTCAAATTTACAACAACAATAACGAGGCGACGGCCAAAACATAACATAACGGTTGTTTCGCTTGGGCTGCAATCGTTGGCAAAATCGATTCAATAGTATCGAAAGAATATTTTTATAAAATAAATAAATAATACATAAAGATTTATAATTATAATATAATATACTCTTAATTGTTAATAATGTTAATATTTCTGGAACAGTCGATAGTGTCGGGTCGTGTCGATATCCACTTTGACTTGGGCTGCAAAATTTCAAACAAGCCGCATAGCACGAAAATTGAGCTCATGGAGTTTTTTTTAAGCAAAGATGAAGGGAAAGGTGTACCTGAAAGTGTAATTATTATTGTTTGTATTGTTTTCGGCGGCTTAACTCAATTTGATATTTTAAATAAAGGGGGTTTAAGTGGGCTAAGTTTGTGCTTCCATCGGTATATTTACGGTATATTTTGGTATATTTCTGAGGGCCCTTAAGAATTATTTATACATAAAAAAAATCATGCGCAGAAGTAATATTTTTATCAGTATATGTTGTTTCAAAACCACAAAGAGATTTACATTAAGAAAATGTAATAGTTTGAGCGTTGTATAGACTACAAAGTATTCTATTGCGGGCTTCAATTGGATATACGCTTATATTCGGTGCCACACAATGGACGTCCATCGGATTGAAGTTCCTTTGCGATCTGGAGGTGGAAAGAAAATGAAAAAACGAAGGGAGCTCGATGCCCTTATAGCACAGTCATCTTCGTCCAAAAGAAACACCCGTAGAACTGGAGGAGCGACGCACTCCCAGGACAAGTTACTCTCAGTTTCAACGGATGACCCAGAGGATTATGCATGGGTAAGAAGGGACCAAAAAATGATGAACCGAGACGTCAAGTACAAGGTTATTCTAATTGGTGAATACATATGTACGTGTAAATTGAGGAGGAGGAGTTTTCCTCCCCTCGTTAACAACCTATATATATATCTACGATGTAATATGAAATTAGTTGTAACCTTGATCGATGTCATGGCCGAGTGGATAAAGCAAGTACACAACTACGTGATTAATTTTGAACGCAGGTAATAAATACCAGGAATACATTTACACCTACCTTTGGTTTATTTCCAGACAAATGTTGCTGGCGCTACCCGTCGTAGTCATCGGAAAATGGCATACTTTCGCATGTGTGGACCCCTACTCTTAGGGATCATTGGCATTTTAATTGTTTCTATATTGTACTGGCTCTATTTCGATCTTCGCCAACAAATGTCTGATTACCGTCAGAAAATCGAAGAAGGTAAGGTCACAATTATCAATAAACCACCATGCATATGGGACATGTGTAGTAATTATGTAACTCTTATACGTGTGTTGTAGTATCTGCCATGAGCAAAAACTTCCCGGATACTCTGCAAAGGTGGCATGAGACATCGTCCTATCTGATGAAGAATCAAACGGCAGTTATTTACGAAATAAATGAATTGCAAAAAGCTGTAGAGGGCTTGCGCATGAACTTTAGCAGTCTAGAGGCAGCAGTGGCTGTTCAAAGGAATCACGGAAAGGATGAGAAGATGGTGGCCGACTTTGGAGCCAAGATAGAAGCAGTCGCTACAGACATTGAAGGTATAAAGGAGCATTACAACAAGTATATCGAGGTTCAGAAAAGTATTCAAGCGGAAACGGAAGCTTTGAAGGTATTTGTTCTGCAATCATTAATAATACCGAAATTTAATCAGTGTCAAAACTTTTTCAGGCTAATTTGTCACAGTTGCCCATGCTGCATGCCAACGAGTTGCCCACAAATTTATCGGATGATATTGCAGATCTTAATCGAACCACACTTAACTCCTTGAAGATGCTGTCAAACGACTTGAAAGTCGTGAATAATACATTAAGCCAAACAACGAACATGCTGGGAGAGGAAATATCACTGCACAAAGTAACTAATTCGGCCCTCAATATTTGCTTTACTTTACCTTTGACCACTTTCAGACCAAAATAGATGATTTGATGGATCGTTCGGAAAATGTAACATCGCATGTGGCCACCATAAGCAATAGCTGGCCGGAATACAAGCAAAAAGTAGCAAACTTTGAAGAGGCCTTGGATAAAACTGAAAAAGAAGTAATATTTTGATCGAATATTTGCCTTGTGATTCCTTCCTAATTCTTCCTTCTCATTATCCTTTAAGATATCCCTCTTAACCAACAAGAATACAATGCTTTCTGCTGCTGTTGAGCAGTTGAAGAATTTTTGCATCCAGCGTATGGATACAAACGGCGAAGATGCATCAATTATTCCAAAGGTAAAGTCTATATGAGCAACCGAGCTTGTTGAAGTTTTCATTTTTACAAAAATTGTTTCGACAGCCCGACGTCAAAGCCTCTGGTCAGGAATTTATAAATCCGTCAGGAAATGCCACAGTCAAATTACAGGAAAGCCCCACACTGTAAGAAATGTAATACTGTACAAGTACATTGGTGGAATTTCGTCTAAGCTAACATTTATTCAATCCCCATAGCCCATAAGCCTTGGTGGGCTATAAGTAGGAAAGTCACAGCCAACGATTGAAAAATATTACATTTAACACACGAAAACTGCAATGTACATATAGTTCGGAGAGCTATCTAATTTAATGACAAAAAATATGATGGGGGTTGTACGAGTACTCGTGTGATTTCAGTTAAGTTTACTTTTAAAGTCCGTCTTAGAAAAGGTAATTGTAAATAAAAGTTTGTAAGGCAATGCAATATATTTCTTTATAGGTACAATATGCATTTTATGTCCAAATAATAAACGATTCAAGCTCACAAGATCATTGCAATTTTGATATTTTTTGTCAGACAAAGCGAAAGAGTCGAGTCAATGCTAGTTATTGTAATCACAATACATTTTATTTCAATACATAATAAACAAGAAACATTGAATTTAACATATTTTCGCCTCAGTGGGCTATGTACTAATCATCTTCAGAGTGTTCAGCGGAATCGTCGTCTTCATCGTCATATTCTTCGATTGCTTCCCCAAGAGAAGCGGGCTTCTTTTGCTTGCTGAGGAGCCATTCGCGATAGGCAGCCTCCTCTTCAACAGTCGGATCACTGGCCTCGATGAAGTCTTCTGCCCCATGGGTATACTCTTCCTGCACCATGGGTAAGTGATTGAACGGCATGTTGCGCGCATAATACTTATGCCCCCAGCCCAGATATATTGATTCGCAAATGTGTTCAAATATGAATGTGTGAGCACCTGGCCACACATTCGATTGCATGATGAGGACACGTTCCTTTTGATTGGTGTACTTGCTGGTTTGGCGTATCAGCCACGGCACTGCAACTTCCGGGCTCATGTCGTTGGCGCACGAGGACAAAATACTGGGTCCTGTTTCCGGTTGATTAAAACCGTCAATCATGCCTTCTTCTTCGCCTTCTTCCTCATCCTCGACCTCTTCTTCCTCTTCCACCTCCTCTTCCATTTCTTCTAAAAGTCGCATTTTCAGGTAGAGAGCTAGGGCCTTCTCGCGTTCTTTTTGGGCTTTTTCCTCATCAAACCATACGACGCGGCCTTGGTTTAGTATATTCGATCGGACGTGGACCCATGCCACTGGAGTGGACAAGGATCCCAGCGGTTCAGCTTCATATTTTTCATTTTTTAGAAGCATAACGTCGTTATCTGTAAATTGATAAGTTTCCAACAGGATAATTGGAGAATGAAAATATGGGGCTTAAAACCCATTTGAATACTCGTTATTTACCTTCAATCTGGTCGTCTTCGCCTTCGTTTACGCTTTCGTCTTCTTCCTCCTCCTCCTCTTCTTCACCTTCATCGAGATCATTGCCCTCAAACATACGCTTCTCCTTTTTAGTCATACGCCTGTAATAGCCTATGGGGGCGATGTAAGTACCAGCAGTAATGCGGCCGATCAAGGCGCGCAGATAATGCTTTTCTTTTCCCGGAAAACATGGATACGATATAACATCCGATTCTAGATCGCCAGTGAGAAACTTCTTAATTTGCCGGGAGACGACCACCTGGCGGGGCGTCACAATGGGTAGCTCAATCCAATCATCGTATAAGGAATTCACCACAAAGTATGAATAGCGATTGCAACCAACTCCGATGTACTCTGGTGGTATATCGTAGAACTCAATTTCCTCAACCAGCGGGACATCTGGAGCTTTTGGCTTCATGATCTCTAGTTCTTCAATGGGGTAATTTTCCCAACCGTAGACTCCTGGAGTGAGCTCTGGACCAATGTGCGGCGGTAATGGTTTCTCCTCTCTGTCGTGCCGCATCTTGAGCGGCAGCTGCTTCTCCCGCAGCTCGTCCGCCATCATCGCCATACGCGATTGTATTTCCTCGCGAGTGAGCGTAGCCTCCACAATATAGTAGGAAGCCTTCAACCCATTAATGCAGCCCCAAAAGCGGCACTGCATTATGGAGGGATGTGTCTGCAATCGGTTCATGGCGCAAGCCAACTGGAAGATGTCATCATTGCTTATGCTGAAGCCGCACTGATTCCAGTAAAACTGCAATTGCTGAACGCGTTCGTTGAATGTAACGAACAGACGCATGGAATCGTCGATGACGATCCTAAGCTCTTCGTCGTCGATTGCTTTTCCATCTTCGCCATATAAATCTTCTGCTCCTGCCAAGTCTTCGCCCTCATTGCTGTAGGGGAGCTACCAGGACCATTAAGCATTAAAACATAGCCAACTTTGTGCTTAAATAAATCGTAAGTACCTGCATTGATTGGAGAATCTGCCTTGCGACCCTGAAGGTGCGAACTTCGTCAAATATTCCATTGGGAGGAAAACGCTCGGGCAAATGAAATTTCTGTTCGCGTACATTTCTGCTGAATTCCTCAAAAAAATCAATCACATTCGGAGGACGTTCATCGATAACCCGCTTGATAATGTCGCTCAAGTGATCAAATCTGTTTCAAAGACAAATAGGGATATAGAAAATACTTACAGTCATAATTAGTACTCACAAGTTATCGCCACTTAATGTGCTGTACTGCTGCATTATAGCCTTGGCCACATTCAGTTCATAGTCAATATTTGGAGGCTCTTTAACTAGGGCTTTGTTGAAATGGCAATCGGAGTCGAATGCACCCATCGATATGGTTGTCGTGGAGGACGATGATGTCGAGGTAATTATCTGCGAGCATTGTGGCGACGTTTCCTGCTCAACAATAATCTTATCTGGTTTTTTCTTCTTGGTAACACAAGGTGGTGGTAGCCCAAAATCAGAGCTGGATGTTGAGTCGAATGAGAAATTTTGGCAGGAATTGTTATCCATCGTAGAATTATTATTTTATTTGATACTTGTTATTCGTAGACTTGAAAAAACTGTGTGTTGTATGCCTTGTGGGCGCTAGATATGTGAATGAGGAATTCAAAATAACAGCCAACATTGTTCATAATTTTCATTTGAATTTTTCAGTCGATTTTCACGCAGTCTATCGATATCAGCCAGTCGTTGCCTTTTAACAGAGTTATGGGAGTTGCTTGCAATGTGTTTGTGTGTTGTTACCTGTTGTTTACCTTACATCTGATTCTCTCCTCTCTGTTTGGTGTTTGGAAAAAAGAAAGTGCTTAAGAAAGTTTCGATGTGCTGATAGTAGTAGTACTTGCAGAAACATTTCAAATGTTTAGTAATTTAATTAGCATTTTGTAAATTAATTCCGCGAAGAATCTTTTCCCAAATTCTTAAGCAACTTTCTTTGACAGACTTCCCAATAAAGGTAGCAAATAGATCGGATCGATCGGTTGCTTTTCAGAACAGGGAGGGGCTGCGCTGGTGCTGCTGGCCTCCAGGTGAGCGGATCCATTATTCGGTTAAACGGATGTGCTTAAATTATATATTTTAATTACACAGCCTACAACATGTATTATCTTAACGAACCAACTCTTCCCTCGACGGAAAACTACGCCCAAAGAGAAGCACACGCATCCAACTTAGAGCTAAAGACTGTGTCCATTAACCCCGATGGTACGTAACGAATCCCAACTAAACATTCAAGATAATTGAGATTTTTTTGCTGCAATCACTTTACTAGATACCTACACGGTTCAGCAAGCTATTAATGCATTCGGATTTGGATGGTTTCATGTGAAGTTGTCCCTGTTAGTGGGGCTCTGCTGGATGGCGGACTCCATGGAGATGGCTATTCTGAGCATAATCGGTCCGGCATTGTTCTGCGAGTGGAACGTAACCAAGTTCCAGCAGGCTTCTGTGACAACAATTGTGTTTTTGGGAATGATGATCAGCTCTACTTTTTGGACGCAGCTGAGCAACAGATATGGCCGTAAATCGGTGAGATTCGACCTAGTCCTTAATAGTCTTAAATGAAATCAGTAAATATCTTTGCAGGCACTTACATTGTTTGGAGTATTATTAGTTTTATATAGCATTCTAAGCTCAGTTGCCCCCAGCTATGCTTGGCTTTTAACGCTGAGAGGGCTCGTTGGGTTCACCATCGGATGCGTACCGCAATCGTGAGTATAGCCTTGGCGTAAAAATTGAACTCTTCCATTCTCCAATAAATGTACTTTGTAGTGTGACGTTGTATGCAGAGTTTCTGCCCACCAAGCACAAAGGGAAGTGCGTTGTCCTAATGGATGTAAGTGCTCTAGAGTTCGTTAACTAACATTGGATATAGCTTAGTTTTATATTTACTAGTGCTTCTGGGCGTTGGGAGCGTGCTTCGAAGTGGTCTTGGCCTTGGTTATATATCCCTACTTTGGATGGCGAGGGCTTTTGGGATTGTCGGCGACCCCGCTATTAATTTTCACACTGCTGTCCCCGGTATTTAAATGGATTATCTGTTAACATCAAAGAAATATATTAAAAACTTTTAGTGGCTTAGCGAATCAGCTCGATATCACTCAAATAATGGACGTAATGATAAAGCTCTAAAGGTTCTGGAGCAGGTAAGGATAAAGTCATGCATATAGTCATGTAAATCCTAATGTATAATTTGATTTTCTTAGATAGCTCAAAATAATAAGCGTCATATGCTTATTGGTCGATTGATTGCCGATCAAGAGCCCAACTCCACCGAGAGCTTCAGGTCGCTTCTGAGTCCTAGCCTGTATCGGACCACTCTGTTGTTATGGTTTATATGGCTAGCTTCGGCATTCTGCTATTACGGATTGGTGCTTGTTACCACAGAACTGCTGGTTGCCAGAAACAAGGAAAGATATCCCAATGAGTGCGTTACATTTATGACTTCAGATTTCATGGACTTACTCTGGATCACCCTGTCGGAGTTTCCCGGCATACTGTTGACAATTAAAGTGATTAAACTGTTCGGAAAGAGGAAAACAATTGTCTTACAATACTTAGTGCTTGTCTTCTGTACATTCGTGTTAACGACAGTCTCGAGGTAATGTCTCAAATTGTCATTTGATACTAGTACATACATATATAATATTAACTTGTTCGTCTTCCAGTCGATTCTCCACTTCAGTGACTCTCTTCATTGCCAGAGGAGCGATTTCCGGAATATTCCAAGCGATATATGTCTACACTCCGGAAATATATCCTGCTGCCCTCAGATCTATAGGTGTCTCTGGATGCTCTGTGCTGGCCCGACTCGGCGCCATGCTTACCCCATTCGTGGCCCAAGTGCTGATGGAGACCTCCAGAGTACAAGCCGTATCTATCTATGGATTCGTTGGATTCCTCGCAGCCATCGCCTGCGCTTTTCTGCCTCGTGAAAGTGTGGGATATCACTAGTTGTGTGGCGGAATGAAGGGAAAATTCATATTACACATGTTCTAAATGTAATGTCCGATGCCTACCCAAAACGATTTCCAACCAGATCTAAAGCATTTGCCTAGTTTTGGGCTTATGTGCTATAATGGCTAGCAAAACTAGTTTCTTGGTTGTTGAAAAACTAAAATAAGTTTTCTTATTTTCAGTATTTTCAATACAGTAACGGAGCTTTAAAGTGCATTGCAACAAAACGATGATTATTTTCAAGAGAAATGTAGCTTTTTTCTTACATTCAGTTGTAAGATACTAGAAATCGCCCTTTACCGCAAAGATTGAACGCATTCTTTTCAGTTGGTGTTCCTAGTCGGTGTGCTAGGATAGCTGGAAATTAGGGGATGAATCATCTAAAACTGAGAGAAAAAGCTCAAGAATTTCTCTATGAGATTTGATCAAATGATGATCTTGCTCTAGGTTTCTAAGCTTTTGCAGTACCCTTTGGGACCAGATGGTTCTATATTCAGTATTCGGAATAATTAGACTCGGATGCTTAGCCCCCCCTTACACATCACGTCCAATAGTCATCCAAACTACAATACACATATATTTTATAATTCATCCTGTGTTTATTACAAAATGTAAACATAATATAAATCTCTAAATTATATGTTTATAAAACTGATTTATACATGTATGTATGTATGTATGTATGTATGTATGTATGTATGTATATACAGTACGAGTGTGGCATGCGAGGGAAGGGTGGTGTGGCAATATACATGCATATGCACATATATTAATACATAGTAGCGTGTGACAGCTATAAACTTTTAGAACGTGTGTGTTTGTATTTAAGTAGATGAGAATCTAAGCACATATGTAGCTATGCATGCGAGGTGCATGTGCATTATTTTTAAATTCTGAAACGATTTTTTCGAGGAGAGCTTTTGTTGTGATCAGCAAATATCGATCAGTCGTACAGTTGTCGGGATGCAGTTAAAATCATTGGTATCTGCACGCGGCGGCTGGCTTTTCTCTCGCGACTACAGTCTATAGGGAAATCTAATATACTACGCTGCATGCCCATGCCCGCATCCGAACCGATCGAATATTGCGAACATATTATGACAAACGAATTCCGGTGCACACAGCCGAATATAAACAACCAACCGATCATCGATTTACGGGGCTAGAGCATGTCCAAAAACCCTGTGCAAATAAATCGAAACGAATTTTTGAGCTGCCTGCAGTAATAAGTTATGCAATACACATCCACATCCCCATCCACAGAAGTGCAAACATTTATGTAGAGTGTGAAGTGAATCGAGTGATAGCCAGTCAATCAGATCCAAAACCATGGATAACGTAAGTCATGCGTGCCCGTAAACATACAACATTAATTCGTGCGAGATATGAACATGTGCCAAAAATTACTTATTAATACATTTGTGCAACGCAACCTACATACACACATATACAAATACATACACTGAGAGTATATACACATACACTTGCTCGCATATCTCTGCGTACACTTAGAAAATGAATACATTTTCATGTTTAGTTGCGGATAACTACTAATATAAGGCACTTGGGGCAACGATTTTTTTTAATAATATTCTTTGCTTATTTCTAAAACTATCTACATTTGTTTTTTATTCAATAAAACAAACTTAATAGGAAAAAAAAATCATTAAAAAAAACATAAGACAAATTTGACACCTCAAAAGTCTGCGTACACTTCAACAATTCTGCGTACACGACTAAAATTCTAAGTTGTTAATATTTTGTGGGATCTTCCTATCGTTTTAAAACATCTGCCAGACGTCCAGGCATTGAGTCAACCAAATTCCTGGTGTCCTCGGCAGTTATTTTGCCCCATTCCTCCAGGATAACTTCCTTCAACATGTTTTTAGAGCTTATGGTGTGCTTACGAATCCTGCGATCGAGTAAATCCCATAGATGTTCTATGGGATACAGGTCTGGGGACTAAGGAGGCGATCGAAGCTCATTTTGTACATTGTAAAGCAAACAGAGCTTAACATTGTGGGCAGTATGCGTCGGATCATTGTCCTGTTGGCAGCAAAAGTCGTCTTCAAGCTGTAATTTTTGGACACTCTGCTGAAGGATTTCTTTCAGAATTTGAATATAGGCTTTGTGGTCCATTGTGGATTCTATAAAAATGAGATTTCCAACACCATTGGCCTCCATACAACCCCACACCATTACACCACCACTTCCATGTTTTACAGTCGGTAGTAAATGTTCTTTGTCCATGGCTGTTCCGCTTTTCCTCCAAAAAATTTTCTTGTCTTTTATGCCCTTGCTCTCATCTGAAAAAATAACCCTTTTCCAGAAGCTGGGAACCTTGAAATGTGCTCATTGGCGAAATCCATACGCTTTTTCCTATTGACCCCAAATACATACGGCTTCCTACGAGCATCTCGGCCATGATACCCCACCTTTTTCCAAGTGCGTCGGACAGTTTCTTCAGATATAACTTTGGAGAAGCCTATATTCAAATTCTGAAAGAAATCCTTCAGCAGAGTGTCCAAAAATTACAGCTTGAAGACGACTTTTGCTGCCAACAGGACAATGATCCGACGCATACTGCCCACAATGTTAAGCTCTGTTTGCTTTACAATGTACAAAATGAGCTTCGATCGCCTCCTTAGTCCCCAGACCTGTATCCCATAGAACATCTATGGGATTTACTCGATCGCAGGATTCGTAAGCACACCATAAGCTCTAAAAACATGTTGAAGGAAGTTATCCTGGAGGAATGGGGCAAAATAACTGCCGAGGACACCAGGAATTTGGTTGACTCAATGCCTGGACGTCTGGCAGATGTTTTAAAACGATAGGAAGATCCCACAAAATATTAACAACTTAGAATTTTAGTCGTGTACGCAGAATTGTTGAAGTGTACGCAGACTTTTGAGGTGTCAAATTTGTCTTATGTTTTTTTTAATGATTTTTTTTTCCTATTAAGTTTGTTTTATTGAATAAAAAACAAATGTAGATAGTTTTAGAAATAAGCAAAGAATATTATTAAAAAAAATCGTTGCCCCAAGTGCCTTATATTAGTAGTTATCCGCAACTAAACATGAAAATGTATTCATTTTCTCAGTGTACGCAGAGATATGCGAGCAAGTGTATGTATATAGAGCACTATTACTGTGAGACAATCGATAGGATTTGAATTCGAACGCGTTCTTTGGATTAAACTTGAGCTCTTTTCGAATAGATCATACGAAAATAAATCCCTATAAGTGCTAAAATCCCTTTACCTGATCGCTGAGAAAAGTTTCTTTTTCTAATGGTAAATATTTCAGTGATACATACACATTTAATCAATAAATTGTTTCAAAAAGTGCATCCAGACTAGCAAAGTTCACAAGTGTAATATTCGACTCCGGGAAACTCCGAGTTTATGTGCGAAAGGGTATCGAATCGATCGGAAACCCTACTAACGAGAGGACACTGTGCTGCCGTGCAATCAGCTGATGTCGATCGTATCAAGCTTTGCACTCAGTAAAATTGAAAAGCGGAATAAATAGACGAGCCATGCTCGCCTGTCTATGTCAACGCAAAATAGACTTTCAGCTAACGAGCTAATTTTTGCACAGAGGCACTTCTTTTCTCGTACACGCAGTAGTACATGTTATGAGGCCAGATCCGATAAATCTGAACAAACGGAAAGCTTTCCCGCTCTTCAATACAAAGATATACGCTGCGCGCAGTACTTATCGTAATCGTACATCGAAGCATTGTTTAACTCTCCGTTGTGGTTCTTCTTCTTGTACTTGAAGAATACTACACATAGTGTTTTTGCATATTTATTGTACAAAATGTAATCAACTCAACAGGTTCCAGACATTGTGTTCGTGAGCCGGGATTATCAGGCTCAAACGTTGGCCGCTGACGAGATCAGTGTTTCCCGTGGAGACCTCGTCGAACTATTGAGTACAAAAGCCGCTGAAAAATCAAGGTACGTTGCACTAACCAAAGATTGTTTAAAGATTGGAATGACAATCTCATTCAGAAGTTTTAAAAGCGATGGCGATTTGTTGTTGAGGCTTTTGTTTCCCCCTTTCAGATGCTTTGTGAGAATGTTCGATAGTGGCGATGCCCCCAAGGAAGGTTGGGTACCAATTGAAATACTAGAATTTAATCCAAACATGAACAACTCGAATGGTAAAGAAACCGGCGATGCGGAGTTTAAAAAGCAGTAAGCGTCAAGAGCTAAAGATCTACTGCTCTCTGGATCATTATTCTGGCTATTTGCAGGACCATCCTAAGGGAGCTGGTAGAAACCGAGGAAGAATTTTCCAGGGATCTGCTCCACGTAGTGGAAAAATACATTAAAGGCATTGATAAACCGGTAGTCCCCAGATCAGTGAGAGACAACAAGGATGTCATATTCTGCAACTTTCTGCACATTGCGGAATTTCATAATAAGTATGTTTATCCAGGGTCGATTCGATCAGAGAAGAATATCGTACATTTACCATTTCAGTGTACTCAAGGAAGGACTTAAGTGCTACAGTAATCAGCCGAATATGGTGGCCAAAACCTTTCTACGCCTGGAGAGGGACTTTGACAAGCATGTGGAGTACTGCCAGAACGAGCCATTGGCCCAGGAGTACCTGAGCTCCGACCCTGAAGCAAGCAAATACTTTCAAGTAAGTATCCTTAACACAAGCGATTCGAAATCGGCATCTACAAAGGCCCGAGTCTGATTTGGGGGTGTGCGCGGGTATATGTAGGTTCCGTGCCCCATAGATCATTTTTAATGTCGATAATGCTTTCGTTTCATCTGTTCCGTTCCTGGCAAGCTTCTGGCCAAAACGAATATCTTTGACTTTTATTTGTGTAATTATTGGTTGAATTCAAGCTGCGCTGCCCCAAACGTGGGATCGTCTACACATATTATGCGTGTGGGTATGGTGTGTGGTATGTGCGAGAATATCAGTTCGGTTTATTTTTAAAGGCAGACGCTTTCCATCCTAAAGCTTTCGCAGTTTTCAGTTGATTCCGAGTGGTGTTGGCGGTCGTGTCGTGCTAATTATTCCTATACGTAATCGTTTCGCTTTAGGTACTTGAAGTTATACTATTGTCATAAATGAGACCCACAAAGTTATTGCTATCGGCCTATATATCTTCAATTGAAACTCTTTAAATATATGTTGAACAACTTTTACCCATCAAAAATCGATTTGAAATCGGCCAGCTTTCGATACAAGTGTGAAAAGTGGAAGGAAGAAGGAAAAAAATATTTGAAATCAATTTGTTAATATTTGTGACGTTTTCCCGTTATGCAACATTATTTCCCCGACATTTTACTGTGCACGATAATACTTCTGTACATATATATTTAAAGATACATTAATACGTACATATATATTTATAAATATATATGTATGCACATATGCGAAGACTTTTTCCCAGCACACATATTTGACCTCACATCTAAAAGTATTCAAATATATACGGGACAAGCAAATATATTGTAACATTGACTTTAAAGAGATCGTGTCTACTCGTAATTGGTTCAGCAGTGAATATTCGTGGTCTTGTGAATATGAAGAGTGAATAAAAAACACCCAAGTCTATGACAGAGTGGATCTTTCTAAACATCATTCACATCTTTCGCGACTAGTATTCAGATATTGAGTATACATACATATTCATATTCGTATGGTACATACATCTGACTATGTCTTTCCAAACCGAAAATCATTCACGCACACATATTCATTTTTGCAACAAGTGATAAATTTTTAAACATCGTTCCAAAAATAACCCATGGCGAGAGAGATAGAGAACATTTTGTTTTAAATGTATAAGTGAATATTCAATGCTCACGGGAACGGGGTAGGAGAGGGGGACGGGGACTGGGACTGGCGCAAATCCAAACGGATGCAGAAAACTATCAAATCCGCAAATATCAACAAATATTATTATTCCATTTTTCAATACACTCGATTTTTCATAGAGTACATATTGTACGAGTATCTATGAGTCTTTTACATCTCAAAATGTTCTAGAACACTATAATTTGAAGATTATCGCTAGAAGGTCTCATTTCATTAATGTATAACCTTTTCATGTCTTGCAGGAACTTTCAAAACAACTTGGGGACGATAAATCTCTTTCGGAACATCTTAAGCTCCCCATCCAACGGATAAACGACTATCAACTTCTGTTCAAGGTTTGGACATGCCCATACATATAGTACCTATAATTTTTTAGTGGTACTCTGCAATCTTTTACTTTACTTTACCTTAAAATAACATGCAAGCAAATCTTAACTATTACCATTAATCATCATGCTTCATGCTAAGACTACTATAAATGTTTGTTTTCGCAGGACTTCATTAAATACTCACAAAGCTTGAAAGAGAATGTTAAAGATTTGGAGCGGGCCCTAGAGTTAATGCTTAGTGTGCCGGGTAGAGCATATGACAACAGATTTCTTTCTAGCATCGAGGGCTGTCGCGGCAACATCTACAAATTGGGGCGCCTGTTGCTGCATGAGTGGTGCACTTTGATTGATAAGGACGGCAAGGCGCACGAGCGCTACTGCTTTCTGTTCAAGTCAAGAATATTAGTAACCAAGGTGCGCAAAATATCAGAGAGCAGATCCGTATTTATTTTGCAAAACATCGTCAAGCTTCCTCTCTGTAATGTCGAGCACAAAGCCGACGAGAAGCAGATTCTTATAAGCCTGAAAGCCCCGGACGCAAACTCAATCTTTCCGATTAACATTAGGCCCCACGGCGAAGAGGCTACCCTGACCTGGTTCAAAGAGATTTCCTCGTACGTCAACCAAGACGTTACACTGCAAGAGCACAACGCAGATGATCTGAAAGTAGACTCCTCCCAAGTAGTTGCCGAAAGTGAGCTGCTCCTGCACCTGCCTCAACGCGCAGAGGCGCATGATCCAAGTTCCAGTATTCGTCCCTCCGATGTTGCTGAGAACTACTTCCTGAGCAAGGAGACCAAAGAGCGACTGCAGCTCGAGCAGCAGGAACTGCTGAAGCTTGAGCAGGAGTCCATCGAGCTGTACAAGAAACAGCACGACCGGCAATATTCTTCAAAGACAACTGCCGAAAAGCATACCAAGGTCGAGTCCAAGGCAGTTCAAATTTCTAGCTCGCAGTCGCACTCTACTTCGGAAGTTCATACCAAGACTGGAGCCATCAGAGAAGAGTCCATTTCTAGGGCCGCAGAGACTACTCCACCGGCTCCGCCCGTCAAAAAGGTTGCACCCCCACCGCAGCCCAAACCGGAGGTTGTCTTAGCTCCAGAATCGGCTTCACATTCCAAGGGAGTCGAAACATCGCCACAAGTCGAACCAGTGATCGAGCCTGTGGCTGCCACCAGTTCAATTGCAAGGCAAGAAATACACGAGATCATATCTGTATCTGAGAGAACTGAGTCAACTGCAATCGAATCAGTTGTTCTGAAAGAAGAATCTACCACCGAAACCAGTCAGATTGATATATTAGCTGGTAAGCGCCCCGAAGAGGCAAAGCCTAATACTTCACAATATTCGATTCCAAAAATCCAAGTATACAATCCAGTAGAAAACGATAACACTGTTGTAACTAAGCACAGACCCATAGAGCTCAAAGATATCGTTGGCTACAGCGAATCCCTTCAGGATAGCGACACTGCGCCGAGGGGTTCGCAGGGCCGACAGGGATACACTGCTAATATAACCGATAATGCTTCATTAACCATTTGGAATAACAGACTTACCAATATCGCCAACGACAGGAGCGGCGCTAATCAATTCCTGCAGCAGACAGGGCCGCCTCCGCCTCCTATTCCGCCTCATTTCACACGAATGCCCGGCTTCTTCCAACCGCTTCCGCTCATTTCGTACGAAACTACCATTGAGATACTAATTGTCAAAGCCCGCCCACCTTCACCGCCTCCGCCGCCGCCGCCAACCATTAAGCGCCTTCTAGTCCATACTGAGAGTCTAGAGCAGAAGACACAGAACTTCTTTGAAGGCATCTACGACGTATCCTCGTCGGACACCTCGCTTCGCAATGCCAAGCAGAAGATGCGGAGCATTAAGAATACGGTTCTCAAATCGAAGGACTCCACTAATTACGCTCAGGATACTGTACAAAAGGCCAAAGCACGCGACTTCTTGCATATATTTACCCCACCCGTTAAAAAAAGACCCATTTATGAGATTGTCGAGGAGCCCGTTAACATTTATGAGCTTGAACGCGATTATACTGAGTCTATTGCTGACGATTTCAGAGAGCCAAGTGCAGATTTTGAAGCCAGAGGCCAAAGCGTCGGTGGCATGGATGATTATTATTCTGGCTACTCAGTGGCTTCCAAACGGCGCTATGAAAGTAAGTTCCAGAAAGTTCCGTTCCAGCTAAAATATATTTATTTACGAATACTCGTGCCTAAAAGTAATTTGTGTGACTATCGATCGTTGGGATGCCTTTGTTAAATGTTAATAAAAGTAAAAAAAAATGTAAAGTATAGGTTGCGTTTGAAACGTTTTACGTTCTATTCTTCCAGCAATACAATTAAGAAAGTTTCATGTACTTTTACGTGAGTTTCGTGCGTTGTTTTAATCAAAGTCTTAATTTTATAGGTACATCATTTGTGGCACGTCTTTCATTCAAATCTCTGTAGAGTTACAAACGTTCCGTTCCACGTAAATAACTGTGTTTAAAAACAACCATTTCAATGTTCAGATCAAATACACAGACTCTGCTTGTTTAATTAACAATTTATTCGTGTCTACCTTCACAATCCTCCATTGAATCCCACATACTCGTATATCCAATCCTTGTCAGTTTTCCAATTGGTTGCAAGTCAATTCAGATTTTAAAGAAAAACGATGCAAAAATATATGTACTAATCTTTGACGAGTGTGTGCAAATATTTTTCATTGTCTTAAATTGATAATTGATATCGTATTAAAATATACTTTTCCATACTTTCCCTGCTTCGATCTCGAAAGCAGCATCCTCCAGAACTCGGGACTACGATAGAGGTACTTCGTATGACAGCACTGCCGAGAAGCACTATGGAGTAAGTTCCAGACGCGATCGTAGCTCCGTTGACAAGGTTGAGGCACGCTCATCCCTCCTGGCCACAGGCCGCACAGAGAGCCGCGCCGAGAGCCGAGCTGAGAGCCGGGCTTCCTATTCAGTGGCCGAATCGCGATCTGGCATCCGGTCTGCTTCCCGTCAACTAGAGGATCGACCACTACGCTCTGTCGACAAGCCTGTTGTCGTAAAGATGCTAAAGAGCGTCCAGGTGGACAGTAAGTACTCTCACACATAAGTGCCTCCGGCTGCAATGCAATGTATGATTTCCAGTTGGAGAGACCGCGCATTTTGAGATCCAGTTCAAGGACCAGCCCGGACTGGTGACCTGGCTAAAGGATAACAAGCCCCTGGAAGATCGTTTGGCTGATCGAGTTATTCAGACTAGTGCTCCAATGAATTCGTACCGGTTGGACATCAAGAACTGCAGTGAGAGCGATGCGGGAACCTACACCATTCGCGCTCAATCCGCGTCCGAAACGACCACTTTATCGGCGCAACTGGCTGTGGGCCAAGGTACGTGTTTGGCACATTCAAAATATGAAGATTTGTTCATTAATTTCACACTTTTCTTCCGCCCACAGCACCTGGCCATGATGAGACTAAAACCAATGTGGCGCCAGCATTTTTGGTTAGCTTGAAGGATGCTGAAATGATTGAGAACACTCTATTCCGCTTCATGATCAAAATCAAAGGCGATCCCAAGCCCAGGGTTAAGTTGTAAGTAGGAAAAGAAAGCCTTAGAATAAAAAGGGCATTTATGTTATATTTGATTTCAATTCCCTTCAGCTACAAGGATCAGGTGGAAATCCTGGAAGTCAACGATCGCATTCAGATAATCAGAGACAAGGACTATTTGGGATTCTATGAGCTGGTCATCGCCGACGTCCAGAAAACTGACAGTGGAACCTACACTTGCAAGGCCTCGAATAAGTATGGCGATGCTAGCTGTGAAGCTGTAGCAACTACAGTGGGTAAGGACTTCTATTCGATGAGAAATTCGAATGTGCCTAACTTTATACAAATATTTGGCATATAGAGGACAGGAATCCGTTCGGTGCGCTCAGTGGACAAATTCTGCCAGCCGGGGAGAGGCCCGTGTTCGCTTGGAAGCGAAACGGAGAGGAGTTCGATCCCGAGGAACGGTTCAAAGTACTCTTCGGCGAGGACGAGGACTCGCTGGCTCTGGTCTTCCAGCACGTAAAGCCGGAGGATGCCGGCATCTACACTTGTGTGGCTCAAACATCAACTGGAAATATCTCCTGCAGCGCCGAGCTGTCGGTTCAGGGCGCCATTCAGACCCTGAACAGGGAGCCTGAGAAGCCCACACTAGTGATCGAGCACCGCGAGGCCAACACGAGCATCGGTGGAACGGCCATCCTGGAACTGCAGTGCAAGGGCTTCCCCAAGCCAGCCGTGCTCTTCAAGCACGAGGGCGAGGTCGTCGAGGTGGATGACCGCCATAAGTTCATGTACGAGGACGAGGAGAGCATGTCGCTCATTATAAAGAACATCAACACCGCTGATGCCGGAGAGTACACCATTGAGGCTGTGAATGAACTGGGCCATGATGAGTCGACGATTAATCTAGTCGTAAAAGGTAATACTGCAACACAATTATCTAAGATCTGAATCAGGATATAACCTCTTACTTTGCGCTCGTAGCTCCACCGAAGATAAAGAAGATTAAGGACATCACTTGCTCGGCTGGAGAGACAATCAAAATGGAAATCGAAGTGGAAGGCTTCCCTCAGCCAGCCGTGATTGTGACTAACAATGCGAAGGATGTGAGCAGTGAGAAAAACGTGAAGATCACATCGAGCTCCGTTGGAAAGAGCGTGGAGAAGGTTGTTGTCGAAATTTCGGACATAAAGCTAGCCCAAGCGGGCAACTACTCGATTAGGGCCACCAACGATATCAGCCAGACGTCCGAGTACTGGAGTTGCACCGTCAAATCCAAGCCAGTGATAGTCAAGGCCTTCGAGAGCGAGTACATACACGGGGAAAAGGAGAACGTGCAGATGACAGTCCGGATAGATGCCTACCCCGAAGCCAAGCTTATCTGGTACCACGATGAAACCGAGATCAAGCTAACAGACTCGAAGTACAGCGTGAGCACCGATGGCAATGCCTATACTCTGAAGATAACTGGCGCCACCCGCGTCGATGCTGGCAAATATACGGTCAAGGCCACAAATGAGCACGGGTCGGCGACCAGCTCCACGCAGCTGCTGATCAAGTGCTCCCCGGAATTCACCAAGAAGATGAAAAACATTACCGTAGCGGAAGGCGACTCTAATGTGGAGCTTGTAGTGGGTGTCGATGCCTATCCCCGTCCACACGTCAAGTGGTACATTGACGGCATCGAGATCGACGAGAAGAGGAACGAGTTCCGTCATGTGGAGGAGGGCAACGACTTCAAATTGGTTTTGAATAAGGCGGCAACCAATATGCAAGGAACATACTGCTGCAAAATAATGAACGACTACGGAAAACTGGAAGACAATTGCGTTGTGACCGTCAACTGTAAGTGTCAATCAAAACTGCTTGATTTCCCTGCCTAATCTTTATCTTTTCGAACTCAAGGCAAGCCCAAGGTGAAGCGGGGTCTTAAGAACATTGAAGTACAGGAAGGAAAATCCTTTACATTAGAGGTCGAAGTGTACAGCGAGCCAGAGGCGAATATTAAATGGTATGCATTTGATATATTTTGTGGTTGCGAACACTCAACACTTGTCTTGTGTTTAGGTTCAAAGACGGCCATGAAATCTATGAAGATGCACGCATTAAGATTTCCCGCGATTCGCAGCGCATTGAAAACTATTACCTTACTCTGAATCTGGCTAAAACTGAAGACTCGGGTACTTACGAGGTCAAGGCAGCCAACTTTATTGGCGAGACGACATCCACCTGCAAGGTCGTTGTTTTAAGTAAGTTTTCCAAGACATAACAGATGCAAGGCCTATTATTTCTCTCTATATTATTCCATTGGGGAAACGACTCGTAAATCTAGGGCGTAGAACTGGTGAAAATTGTCTCATAGCGGTTTCTTTTTTGAAATTACATTTGAAATATCCTAATCTTCAATATGCAATTTCGATACAGCAAGCGACACTATGTCTCTGGAACAAACAGTGACTAAAACTATGATTGCGACGACTGAACAGCCTGAAGAAGGGGGTAAACCACAAACATTTTCAATACATCAACTAAAGACCATAATCTAATACTACTTGCACTTGTACATATTTGGAAAATGCATATGGATGTGAATGAATAATTGGTCTAGTCGTAATCTCAGTACCAACAAATTAACATCGAACACGATCAAACATCTTCTAAGCATACAACATTAACATAATTTCATCATTACAACTGTACAAAGAGAAATACTAATTCAGAAGACTATTAACTCTAATCTGTATAAAACGCGAATTTCTGTGTGCATCGTGCTAAGGAAATGATTGGAAAACTTACAAAAATGCACGAGCATCAAATGAGAACGCACGACTGAATCGAATTCGAATCATACATACTATACTGAACTTTTTATTCAGTGTTCGAGTAATAGTACGAGTAAAACCTAAAAATAGTTTGTAAGAACTAGTCTATAAGGCTGATGATTTTTTTGAATGTCTCTTTATATGTACATATGCACTGCTTTAGGGGTGATATCATTTTGATCACTTGTATATGTCTCTCTTCAAAATATTCAAATGTGGATCTTCTGGATTTTTTCGCAAACAATTCAGAGCTCCAGCACAGGAAGATCTCCATCATCATCGTTCTGGAACTGAAACAAACACTTTTTAATATATTTATTTCTCTATTTTATTGGATATGTGGGGTCTTTCATTACTTTCAGTGATATAATTCTGAAAGATTACAATCCAACTTTATAAATAAACGCTGCACTGCAAACACTAACCATACAATTCGATATTATCGAATCTCTGTACAGATATAAAATAGTAGCATTTAAGTTCAGCATCCAGCAGATCCACGAGTACTGATGGCTCCTTACTTTGTAGCTGTTCCTGAGATCCTCCACGTGGACGTCTTCCAGACGCACAGTTTCGAGAGTGTTCCACTCAAATATGAGGTCATCGCCACGGGCATACCCAAGCCGGAAGCGATATGGTATCACGATGGGAAACCGATTACATCCGATAAGCATACGGCGATTACGGTGGATGGGGTTTGTTTCAAATGAATGCCAATCTGTGTTGATATATGGTTGTAAACCTATAAACCGTATTCCAGGATCATTATAAGCTGGAGGTGCAGTCCCTAGATCTTGTCGATGCTGGAGAGTACAAGGTGGTTGTGCAAAACAAATGTGGCGAGAAGTCGCATCAAGGAGATCTGTCTCTCTCAGGTATGATAATCTATTCGAATATCTGTCGTTTTCATAATAATTATTCTTTTATTCGTGCGTTTAAAGGTGTGGCTGAATATCGCAAGCCGATACTTACCCAGGGATCGGGCCTGAAGGACATAAAAGTGAACAAGGGAGATAAGGTTTCTGAGCCGGTCATATTCACAGCCGATCCCGCACCCGAAATCGTGTGGCTCAAGGACGGCCAGCCAGTGAAGGAGAGCAATAACCTCAAGCTAAAGGTGGAAAAGAAAGAGCTTGAGCATGGTCTGCAGCAATATACTTGCACGCTGAATATTTTGGAAGGTATTGTGGTAAAAATTATTATTTGAAGTTAGAAAACTATATATCTATTTGTTTGAGTACAGCTGATATAAAAGACTCGGGACGATATGAGTTGAAGGTAAAGAACAAGTACGGAGAGCTGGCCACAAGCGGATGGATCGATGTTCTGGCCAAGCCAGAGATTTCCGGATTGGAAGACCGCAAGTGCATGCCCGGCGACACAATCTGCTTCGAGGCCGTGGTGCTCGCCAACCCGAAGCCGAAGGTATCCTGGACCAGGGGGAATGAGAACCTTTGCAACAACGAGAACTGTGAGGTGATCGCCGACGTGGATGCCGATAAGTACCGACTCGTCTTCCAGGCGGTGTCCCCAAGTGAATCCTCGAAATACACCATTACGGCGGTCAACAGTGAGGGAAGGTCCAGTGTTGACTTCAACTTGTCTGTCCTTGGTAGGTATATTTTCCTTGGTGTTACTCTTCACTGCTACAACTTAATATTCAAATATTTTTCAGTGGAGAAGCCCACATTCATTGTCCAGCCTGAGAGCCAGAGCATTCACGATTACAGGCCTGTTTCCACTAAGGTTTTGGTGCACGGTGTCCCCCTGCCAACCCTTGAGTGGTTAAAGGACGACAAGCCGATTAATTACGAAGCCATCAACAAGCCCCATAAGGACAAGCTCTACAAAAAAGAGGACACCAAGAAAGGATCCGATCAAATCGAAGGTGTATTCGATATAAAAACATTCAGGGAAAACGATGTTGGAACGGTAAAACATCCATAAGAAATCAGTATAAAAAGTATAGTAACTGGAGTGTTTTTCTATTAGTATACCTGTGTGGCCACCAATGAAATCGGAGTGACAAAGGCACCCTTCAAGCTGGCTCTGCTTTCCCTGGCACCAAGCTTTGTCAAGAAGTTGGACAATGCCCTGGACGTGCTGCAGGGCGAACCCCTAGTGCTGGAGTGCACCGTGGATGGAAGTCCTCTGCCCACTGTCCAATGGCTAAAGGACGGCGAAGAAGTTAAGCCCAGCGAAAGGTATGCCACGAGCACGAACACCCAATGATATACCACTTATGCCTCTCTTTTCAGTGTGAAGATTTCCACCAGCCCAGAGGGTTTGGTCAAATTGGAGATCAATCACTGCGAACCCAACGATTCTGGGGCCTACAAATTAATCATATCCAATCCGCATGGACAGAAGGTGGCCCTGTGTGCGGTAGCTGTTAAACGTGTGTATTGCATCCACTATTCTTTACCCACTGATATTTGCATTAGAATCCTTTAAAATACAGCTGAGGAGGTGCAGCCGAGGTTTACTAAACCAATTGCCAACCAAACTGTTGTCGTGGGTGAACCCCTGAAGCTGGAGGCTGAAGTGTACGGTTTCCCAGCTCCTGAGGTTAAATGGTACAAGGACGGCATGTTGCTTCGTCCTAGTCCGGAGATTAACTTTATCAACAATCCCAATGGAAAAATTGGACTGATGTAAGGCTTGATATATTACTGGAAATACGAATTACATGTATTACCTAATGTTTAGCATTGATGCCGCACAACCGCAAGATGCCGGAGTCTATAAATGTCTGATAATCAACAAGGGCGGAGAGATGGAGGGCGTTTCCAAGGTGGAAATCGTGCCCAAGGAGTCCAAGCCTGCATTTGTGGCCGAGCTTCAGGACTCGTCGAGCATCGAAGGTTTCCCTGTCAAAATGGACATCAAGGTGATTGGCAACCCGAAACCAAAACTGAAATGGTTCCACAACGGCCACGAAATCCTGCCAGACCCCAAGCACATTGCGATTGTGGAGAATCCAGACAACAGCACGAGCCTAATCATAGAGAAAACCGTTCCCGGCGACTCTGGACTATACGAGGTGATAGCTCAAAACTGTGAGGGCTCCACTGCGTCCAAGGCCAAGCTCTATGTGGCTCCAAAAGCAGACGAAACGGCCACTGAAGAAGCGCCCCAGTTTGTTTCGGCTCTCCGGGATGTCAATGCCGACGAGGGTCAAGAGCTGGTTCTATCTGCGCCGTTCATTGCAAACCCAATGCCCGAGGTGATCTGGACCAAGGATGGAGTCACGCTCACTCCCAGCGAGCGTCTGCTGATGACCTGCGACGGCAAACACATCGGACTGAGCATAAAGCCAGCCGAGGCTGCCGATTCGGGCAACTACACGTGCCTGCTGGCCAATCCCTTGGGCGAGGACTCATCCGCCTGCAACGCGAATGTCAGGAAAGTGTACAAGCCGCCAGTGTTCACCCAAAAGATCTCCGATCAACAGCAGGTGTTTGGAAATAACGCCAAGATCCCGGTGACTGTATCCGGAGTTCCCTATCCAGATCTGGTGTGGTACTTCCAGGACAAGCCCATTCCCAAGTCGGACAAGTATAGCATCAAGAACGATGGCGATCATCACATGCTAATTGTCAACAACTGCGAAAAGGGTGACCAAGGAGTCTACAAATGCATCGCCAGCAACAGGGAGGGCAAAGACATAACCCAAGGACGTCTGGATATTGTCAATGAAATGTGAGTATCCTTATATCCTTAAGATCTTTTCTGATTCAATTCGATCCACTCATCGCAGCAAGAAGCATTCGCGTTCAGAGCCCCCAGTATTTCTCAAGAAGATTGGCGACTGCGACATCTACGAGGGCATGATAGCCAAGTTCACAGCCTGTGCCACGGGATATCCAGAGCCAGAGGTCGAGTGGTTTAAAAACGATCAGAGGCTCTTCCCTTCAGATAGGTTCCTGATTGACGTCGAGCCGAACGGACTCCTGCGGCTGACAATAAAAAATGTCACCGAGTCCGATGTGGGACGTTATTCTTGCCGCATTTTCAATCCATATGGAGATGATATTTGCCACGCGGAACTGTTCTACGACTGTAGGTACAGGTGCTCTCGCTTGGGCTCAGATTATTCTAAGATTATTGATGTTGCAGCCTTGGATAGCCAGCAGAAGCCACTGGAAGATCAATACACCGATTTCAAGAAGTACAAAAAGTCCGGAGCTCCTCCACCATTGTCAGACGGTCCAATTATATCTCGTATGACAGACCGGGGATTGCTCCTGTCGTGGAACCCTTCGGTCCCTCTGACGCCACGTTATCCCATCACATATCAGGTAAATGATGATAAAACTCTAACTTAACCTCAATTAATAGTGACGTCACTTGGAACGTAATAGATTGAAATGATGGACCTACCTGAAGGAGACTGGCGTACCCTTCGAACTGGAGTACGCAGCTGTGCCTGTGACATCCGTAATCTGGAGCCATTTAGAGACTATAGATTTAGGATACGAGTGGAAAATAAGTTCGGCGTGAGCGATCCTAGTCCTTACACTCAAACCTACAGGTGAGCAGAGGACGCTTTTAAAGCATACACATTTATAAACTAAATTGTTCTGTTCTAGGCAAAAACTGGTGCCAGAGCCACCAAAAACGTACACCTACCTGCCACCAGGCACGGACTTCAGACCGGAGACTTCGCCCTACTTCCCCAAGGACTTTGATATTGAAAGGCCGCCACATGACGGATTAGCCCAGTCTCCTCAGTAATTTAATAGCATGGCTAAATCATACAGAATACGCCCATCAACATTGCTTTATTTTTGCCATACAGATTCCTGCTTCGCGAGAACGACATTAGTTACGGAGTGAAAGGCCACAACACGGAGCTTATGTGGTTCGTTTATGGTTATCCGAAACCAAAGATGACCTACTACTTCGATGACATGATTATCGAGTCGGGTGGCAGATTCGATCAGAGCTACACCCGAAATGGACAGGCCACGCTTTTCATAAACAAGTGAGCCGTAACCCACTATACTTCCAAGATATTTATTACCGTATATATATGTGATTTTATACCCGTAGTATGCTGGACCGCGATGTGGGTTGGTATGAGGCGGTCGCCACGAACGAGCACGGTGAAGCTAGACAGCGAGTGAGATTGGAAATTGCCGAGCATCCACGGTTCTTGAAACGGCCGGATGAAACCTTCATAATGTCCCGCAAAAACGGAAGAATCGAGGCCAAACTGGTGGGCATTCCCTTGCCAGAGGTTCATTGGTATAAGGACTGGAAGCCAATCGCAGAATCATCTCGCATCAAGGTAAATATTTTTATCGGATTCGATTTTCCTACGGCAGGGCATTGACAGTTTTGCTTATTGTTCTTCTGAGACCAGATTAGCTCCTATGACCCAGACATCTACGTTCTGTCCATACACGATTCGATCATCAAGGATGGCGGACTATATTCGATTAGTGCCAGGAACATTGCTGGCTCCATTAGCACCTCGGTAACCGTGCACATTGAGGAGAACGAGGATCAGTACATCTACAAGACGTACGGCAGACATCCGTATGTGCGATCCAAGCAGCTGCGCTACCAGGACAAGTACGATATTGGCGATGAGCTTGGACGCGGCACTCAGGGCATTACTTATCATGCTGTCGAGCGTGCTACCGGTGATAACTATGCTGCAAAAATCATGTACGGTAGGCCAGAGCTGCGGCCCTTCATGCTGAACGAACTGGAGATGATGAACACGTTCAATCACAAGCACTTGATTCGTCCCTACGATGCCTACGACACTGACCGCAGCGTGACTCTTATTATGGAGCTGGCGGCGGGAGGCGAGCTGGTCAGGGACAATTTACTCAGACGCGATTACTACACAGAGCGAGATATAGCCAATTATGTCAGACAAACCCTTTGGGGTCTCGAGCATATGCATGAAATGGGAGTGGGCCACATGGGTCTCACGGTAAGCGAGTGAAAATGTGTCGACGCCTGGAAGCAAACTCTAATCTGTAATCTTTCTAAATATTCTTAATTACAGATCAAGGACCTGCTCATTTCGGTGGTCGGCAGTGATTACATTAAGGTATCGGACTTTGGCTTGTCGAGGAAAATCAACAAGCACAACCTATCGACACTGGATTATGGCATGCCAGAGTTTGTTTCGCCCGAAGTGGTTAATAAGGAAGGCGTGAACTACTCCCACGACATGTGGACCGTGGGCTTGATCACCTACGTACTGCTTAGTGGCCATAATCCGTTCCTGGGCATAGATGATAGGGAGACCTTGACCAAGATTCGAGAAGGCCGCTGGGACTTCAAGGACGAGCTGTGGACTCACATCTCTGATGATGGCCGTGACTTTATCAGCCGTCTGCTTCTCTACAGCCCAGAGGAGCGAATGGATGTGAAGACAGCTCTCAAGCATCCATGGTTCTTTATGCTCGATCGCCAGGCCTCCGACCATGACTATCAAATTCGAACCGATCGTTTGAGGAACTACTACGATCACTTCAGGGACTGGTATGCCAATGCATCTTGCAAGAACTACTTCCGCAGACGTCGTTTGAGTGGCTGCTTCCAACATCCATCGAAAATGGTATATCCCCCCGGTCACGTTTATACCCCGGAGGCGACACCAGAGCCTTTGCCAGAGCCACGCAAGAGAGCGAAGCGCGAGGAAGTTGTTTCGAAATACTTGCATCCCGACTACGAGCTAGGCCTGATTCAATCGGAAAGCCAGTAAGTATAAGCCAGTATAAAATCCAATAAATCGTTTCAATTCTCTTACTGTGTATGTTCCCAGTTACCAGTATGGTCCCGATACATATTTACTGCAACTGCGGGATGTAAACTTCCCCGTGAGATTGCGTGAATACATGAAGGTGGCCCATAGGCGATCCCCATCGTTTGCACTAAATGATTCTGTGGATTGGACGGTAAGTACACTAGCCTACTTAATTACTCGTGGTATCTAGGTTAACTCCTATACATCCTTTCCAGCTGCCTGTGATCCGCGAACGACGTCGGTTCACCGATATTATGGATGAGGAAATCGACGACGAACGCACGCGCAGTCGCATCAGCATGTATGCGGCCAATGATTCCTACTCCATCAGGCGCCTGCGCACGGAGCTGGGCCCACGTCTGGATGAGTACACTGAAGCCGAGGCCATGATAGAGACCCAGCGCGAGGGCTATCCACCCTTCTTCCGGGAGAAGCCGCAGACGATTGCAATAACCGAGAACCAGCCCAGTCATATCCATTGCTTTGCAGTCGGCGATCCCAAGCCGTGCGTCCAGTGGTTTAAGAACGACATGGTTCTGTCTGAGAGCAAGCGCATCAAAATCTCAGTCGATGAGGATGGTCGCTCCATTCTGCGATTTGAGCCAGCCACCCACTTCGATGTTGGTGTCTACAAGGTGGTGGCTAGGAACAAGGTGGGCCAAACTGTGGCCAGATGCCGCATCGTGGTGGCCACTCTCCCAGATGCACCAGACTCACCCGAAATCTCTGCCAGCAGTGGCACGGAGATTCTCCTCAGATGGAAACAGCCCCGTGACGATGGCCACTCTACGGTCCTGTGCTACAGTCTGCAGTACAAGCTCAGCAACTGCGATGCCTGGACCACGGTGGCCGACAATATCGATCACGAATTCTACCTATTGCACGATTTGAAGCCAAACACAAGCTACCAGTTCAGGCTGGCCTCTAAAAATCGCATTGGCTGGAGTGAAATGGGAATCCCTGTGGCCGCAACCACCGTGGGCCAGGACGCCCCCAAGATCCACATCACCAAGGCAATGAAGCATTTACAACAGCTCACCGAGAATGGTCATCAGGTGATACCCGAAGAAGAGCGCGTCCACACCGACTATCACTGCGAACGAGAGCCCCCCAATTGGGTCACCGATTCGTCCGTGAGCGACAAGTACAGTTTCATCTCGGAGATAGCGCGCGGGGAGTTCAGCACCATTGTGAAAGGAATTCAAAAGTCCACCGACACAGTGGTGGTGGCCAAGATTCTCGAAGTGACCGATGAAAACGAGGACTCGGTTGTGGCCGAGTTTGACAACTTCAAGACGTTGCGGCATGAACGCATACCCGCACTCTTCAGTGCCTACAAGCCATTGAACGTGCCCATAGCCATATTCGTGATGGAGAAGCTCCAGGGAGCCGACGTCCTCACCTACTTCAGCAGCCGTCACGAGTACTCCGAGCAAATGGTGGCCAGCGTTGTTACCCAGCTGCTGGACGCCCTGCAATATCTGCACTGGCGTGGATATTGCCATCTCAATATACAGCCCGACAACGTGGTAATGGCCTCGGTTCGCTCGATTCAAGTCAAATTGGTGGACTTCGGTGCGGCCAAGAAGGTGAATAAGTTGGGCGTCAAGGTTACACCATGCGGCTCGCTGGACTTCCAGCCGCCAGAGATGATCAACGACGAGCCAATATTCCCTCAGAGTGACATTTGGTCTGTTGGTGCACTGACATACTTGCTCTTATCCGGATGCAGCCCATTCCGCGGAAACGACGAATACGAAACGAAGCAGAATATTTCCTTTGTGCGATATAGATTCGAAAATCTGTTCAGGGAAGTTACCCCAGAGGCAACACGATTTATTATGCTCTTGTTTAAGCGTCATCCTACGTAAGTACACCAGAAATACACGATTATATTTATTGAGCATTTATAAAATGCAATTCATTTCATTTTACACATTTCATTAATCATTTCAGCAAACGGCCATACACAGAAGATTGCCTGGAGCATAGATGGCTCATGTCCTCTGATTATATGGTTAGAAAACGAGAGCGCGCTATATTCTTGGGTAATCGTCTGAAGGTAATGCCCGATCGATCCTATGCCAATAAATGGATTGAAATTGATTATTCATTTCTCTTTTAAAATCAGTCTTTCTGCGATGAATACCATGACCTCAAAAACGCCACAGCTACATCATCCAAAGTCCTCAATACGGTTTCCGGTGGACCTACACCAACTCAACTGCTTCGATCGAATAGCATCCAAGAGGAACTGCTCACAACATTTTAGTCAATTAGTTCCGACGTACGCATAAGAGAATGTTGTTTTTATTTCTTGTATATATGGAATATAAATAATTATACAACATCCAAAGTTCTATATATATAAATATATTATCTGGTTAATTAAAAAAATTCTGATTTTAATTGCTTGAATTTTTGTTTACAATGTTGGACTTCTAAACGCCCACACGCCTGCCGACTCATCGCGGCACTCCCACGTTCTCCCCTCCATAAACCCATAAACGCGAATAACGGCCATAAATGAATAGATATAGCTTTTTCACCGAGTCAAAAATAGATAAAGGTCATCAGGTGTTTCACAGAGCACAGAATGTGTAAACATTTATGACCGCAATGCATTTTGGTCATTTCGGAATTAAAGCTTTCCGCTCCGCCGTACATAAAATCAGAATAAAGGGCATTTTACTGTCGAGTCGAAACACTCGGCTGCCACAGCTTCATTAATTGTTTGATAAAGGCCAATTTGTGTGCGCACACACATATGTATGCATGTATTTTTAGGTGCGTATGTATGTATGTATTTATATTTAATAAAAATCGGTGCACTTGAACTCATGAATCGATTCAATAAAATCATCTCTGAAGAAAAGCTCCTGTTTTCAAAGCTGTTAAAAGCTTTCTTATCACTCTATTGATTAAATTTTTCCAAGAAGCTGAAACTCAGAAGTAAGTGGCAGATACAACACGGAAATTTAATAATGTATATTAATCTAAACCACTGGCTTATCACAATGTAACGAAAATAGAATCGGAGGTTGAAATTTTGTAAACACCTGAAACATACTTCAGAGCATTTATTTGCACTTGGAATGAACGACACTTTTTGGTCACAAGATTTACAGTCCAACAATTAACAGCTAGGTTCAAAAGCAGACAGACACTTCTGGTGACACGCATACGTACATATGTATACGTACGTATGTATAGATATGTGAATGTGTAATCAAGTAGCTAACTAATCTAATGCCTTACCTACTCTACTTAACCCTTTTCAGAGTTTGGACTCATTCTCCCACGTCTCTTCCCAACGCTACCACATAAGTCTTTGTAGAAGCAGATCCAACTGTTTTAACGTGTTCAAACCAACAGCACAAAAGTCAATCAATAGTATACGTTCAATTAAATTCAAAAATGGCAGAGGAAGATTTGATAGAACGTGTCGAAAGGTAAGATCCGTTCCTTCAAACTGTAAGAATACAAAATTAAAATATTACTTTCGGCTGTAATAATAACATTTCGCCTTCGCAGAACCGAGCTTCCAGCTCCAATGATATCACGGAGGGAAGTAAGTATCTGGGCTATCCTCAAGAACTGCATTGGAAAGGATTTGAGTAAAATTACCATGCCGGTAATGCTAAACGAACCCCTGAGCTTCCTGCAGAGGCTATGCGAATATATGGAGTATGCACAACTTTTGACACAAGCAGCTCGCCAGGACACTCCAGAAGATCGAATGAAATATGTTGCAGGCAAGTATCTAAATTGAGTGGTTCGAAGATTTTCATTTAATTTCACAGCAAGCAGACCATGTAAGTGCATACATATGTACTTAACAACATATGTACATACATTATATACAGTATTTATGTATGGACAGCCGAATAAATCGGTATTCACTTCTTTCACGTCTAGCCAGGTAGTAAATATTCACGTATACTAGTTATTTTAAAGCAACAAATAGTATGGATTTCTTGAACAATAACAGGGTGTTCACGGCAAAAATTTTATATTTTCAACAAGTGTTAAGTGAAAAAGTGTGACCAAGTATTTTTTTGTTTAATTTTAATACAATTTCTATTGATAAATTAAACAAATTTAAATACTTTTAGCTTTTGCCGTTTCTGCTTTGGCTTGCAACTGGGAGAGACTCGGAAAACCATTTAACCCTCTGTTGGGCGAAACTTACGAATTGCAGAGAGACGATTATCGAATAGTTTGTGAGCAGGTTTCTCACCATCCACCAGTTTCTGCATTTCACGCAGAGTCCAATGATTTTAAATTCCATGGCTCCATTAACCCAAAGATTAAGTTCTGGGGAAAAAGTGTGGAAGTTAATCCCAAAGGCACGGTCACCATTGAGTTTCCAAAGTGGGTATGCTCATATAAATTCATTAAATCATGCTAACGGTATCCGCTTTTTGTCAGATGGAAGGAAACTTACACCTGGACTAATGTAAACTGTTGCGTGCACAACATTATAGTTGGAACACTGTGGATAGAGCAGTATGGAAAGATGGTGATAACAAATCATTCCACCGGTCACATTGCGAACCTAACTTTCAAATCAGCTGGTTCTGGGGCCAAAAACTTGCATCGAGTTGAGGGCTTTGTACGGGATTCAAGGTAAAGGATGCGAAAAACTCGGAAGAATGAATCTTAATTTTTGAATCACATATTTTTAGCGAAAAGAATATATTCTTTCTGTATGGTAAATGGACAGACTTTATCAAATGCTGCTCTGCGGAATCCTATGCGCAATATATGAAACTGGGAACCAGAAAGAATGACGGTGGCGACTCGGGTGATTCGCCTGATGGAACCCCGAAGAGGATGTTTTCTAAATTGAACAGCTTTAAGCTGAGCTCTTTTCGCAGCATGTCCATACAAGATGTAAGTTCGAGAATCCCAAACACATAAGTTCTTTTTTAACATCAAAATATTTTGTAGAGCGACAACATTCCACCTCTTGAGCAAGAGACAAATGACATACCAAAGAGCGACTCTGCATATTCGCTTGATGTACCAGACTCCACCGTATTATGGAGTTGCAAGCCACGACCTTCCAACTGCAACGAGGTACAATACATTGGATATCTTATATGATTTTATTTTCAATAACCTCATACTTGCAGTACTACCAATTTACAAACTTTGCGCTGCAGCTTAATGCTATGGATAAAAATATGAAACCACCGCTAACACTTTGCCCTACCGACTCTCGTCTGCGACCTGATATATTATACCTCGAAGAAGGAAATTTAGATGGTGCATCTAAGGAGAAGACTCGCCTAGAAGAAAAGCAAAGACACACTCGAAAGCATCGAAAAACCACTAATGGCGATAATTGGACACCAAGGTAACAATCTTACCCATAAATTACATGATCTACAGCTAAAATATGACGAAATATTCTTATTTTTAGATGGTTTAAGCCTGTAACAAACCCCCACACCAAAACCGAAGATTGGAACTATACTGGAGGATATTGGGACCGTAAATACGACATCGCCAATACAATATTTTAGAACAATTTTAGAGTATACATGTGATTACGTAATATATATTGTATTTGTATAAAGTTTGTGAGGTGTATTCACTAAGCAATCGTTGGTAACTGGATAGATGTATGTACATAGTACATGGCTCAATGTACTACGAATTGGCCAAAGTTATAATATGTCAAACCATGGCTTTGAACAAAAAATGGAAATACCGCGCAATTTCATATGAGCTTTTGGCATACAGTAAACATAATCCAATCCAGTCGCACAAGCATCCATTGTTTTAAAACAGATATTAAGTTACAGCTTACTTTTCGTAGTCAAATATATCTATGTGTGTAGGTGTTAATTATCTGACAATTCCATATGATGCAATTAAAATGTTATTCAGTTATTTGTTGCGCTATAATATGTTGGACATTTTTTACAACTACGGTACGAGTATAGTATCATAACCGCCGGTGAATGAAATTACCAAGCAACAGGATGATTTTAACTGGGATCTCCCAAGTAAGACATTACCTATTGGCATGTAACCTAAATCTCCCCCGATCTACGAGTGACGCGTATTTGGTGGATGGTGGGATCCCCGATTCGAACATAAAGACTGTGATAGTAACAGTAATATACATATTCGATTTATTTTGTTCATTTTAAAAGATTCCAGGACCTTTGTTTAATTGTCTTCTTCACATATACTGCTATTTACATTGGTGACACTCATAATAATTTACACACATAATAAAACCAAAATCATATTACTTCAAATTCAGGGTTCTAGGTTTTGTGTTAACGTCGTGCAAGCTAACTACGTTATAGGCAGAGACGCATGGTTCAAGTTTGTGTTTAAATATGTCGTTTTCCGATTTTGAAGAGCATATTTGTTTTTCTGTCTCAGTGTGGCTCGCAGCAGGAAGCGATAATCTCAGTTCATGATTACTGATTGAGGAATTCAATTGAAATTGCTTCGCATAAAGTGTTTCCATCTTATTGTGCTTATCTGTGGCATAGACAGAACCAAAAATACTTATTCAAAAAAATACAAATATACATTAATAGACATTGCATCGCTTACCTTCATTATTTTTCCATAGTTTTATGCCTGTTTTTTGTGTTGCCGTCAGCTTTGTGTCCTCGTCTGGCCCGCCTATGGAGCAGTCTTCAATATGGGAGAAGCTCTCCTGCGGCGAAATGGTTGACAACACTGATGTGCTGGAGTAGTAGCCCATGAAATGAGTGTCCGGTTCTGCCTCATGCGCCTTGCATGGAACAATCCATGCAAAATTAAAGTGCGCAGAATTGACTTCTTGCGTGAGCCAGGGATCGTTTACTAGCTGCAGCATTGTGCAGCGGTATTTGGGATCTTTGTTCAGCATGGAGGTCAAAAGACGACTCAGCTGCTCCGATACCATCTTTGGTATTTGGACTTCTGCCTTTACAGTATCTTCGACGTCGATAAATGGGTTCTCGAAAAACATTAAGACGTACAGAGTGACGCCGAGGGCCCACATTTCAAGCTCGGGACCGACATATCTATTGCCAGCCAGGACTTCGGGACTGCAGTACTCGGTTGTTCCATAGAACGTTGAAAAGTATTTACCTTCTTCCATGAATGTCGCTGAACCGAAATCTATTAGCTTTATGTTAAAATGATGATCAATGATTATATTCTCGTCCTTTATATCACGATGAAGTATTTTCTGCTCATGCAAATAATAGACGGCATCCGCAATTTGCCGGAAAATATAGCTTCCCAACTTCTCCTCCATTAAAGGCCGTCGTTCAATGAACGTCCATAGGTCCATTCCCGAACCGTGTTTCTCCATCACCAGCTGGTAGAATAAATCATTCTCAAAAACATCTAACACCGATACTATATTCTTGTGATCTAAGGTCTGCAGGAGGTGGATCTCGATAGGAACTTCCTTACCATCCCGGTTCTTAATCATAAATTGAGGGCAAAGTTTCTCCTTCAAAATAAACTTGGTTATAACCAATAGCCGATCAGTGTTCCGAAAAGCCATATTAACATAGCCGTAAGCTCCCTTGCCAATCTGCCGGATCGAAGTGTAGTGCTTGCTATAGTCCCCCGAGTACAGCTCGTCTTCGTATTTGGACATCAATGAGAGAGAGTTGGGTCTGCTGGAATTCTGAGCTGCTGTTGTCTTAATTACTTGTCCCAGGGACTGCTCGATAGTGCTTGCCATGCTGTTGAATGTTGATGTGAGATTGACATAGTTGTACTTGTCGCTCTCTAAGCGATTGGAGGGGTCTCGACACACCCAAATGCAATACACTCGGCGGGAGCAGGGCAACACATGGAGCAATACCGAGTACACAACGTCTATGACAGTGCCATCAGCGTGAATCGCCTCTCCCAGAAAGTTTCCATTAATCGAACTGAGTAGCCTCGTGGCTGGATTACTGCTTGAAGCATCACAAGCCTCTATAGATTGGGACTTAACCTTGTCCAAGCTCATTTCATTTAGGTGGGATAGCGACTCTTCATACTCGTCAGAGGGGAACTTTTTCGAGGGATTCACTGGTGTCAAAATCTCGTCTATTGTAATGTCTTCGAGTGGACGAATTTCGGAAATCATGTCGCTGTTACCCTCCTGGTTACAGCTTAAGTGGGTTCCGCCATTGAGTCCCGCGTCGTAGAGAGAATGTTCACTTGCAGGTGGGATTGCGGACAGTTTTTTACAAGATTGAAGTGAGGACTCGTTGTCAACGATAAACGGATCTGTATCGGGCTCCCAATCATTGCTGGTAATGGATGTATTCGAGACGTTTGGGCTTTTATCTTCGCGAAAATCTTTGCCGAAGTTAGGTAAAATTGAAGATATATGCATTTTTGTTATTTTTTCCTGGCCGTATCCGAACATCAACACAGAGAACGGCTGATTGCAAGTCTGAATGTTGCCTATTTCATCTACCACAATAAGCCCACTCAGATTTTGGAAAACCCACACGGTTATGTTGAAGCACGTATTGCAGGAATGCGTCGTTGAAGAACCAATCGCTTCCGGTGTAGTTATAAGCAAGCAGAGCGGAAATTTAACATTGTCAGTGGTGCGTCCTGTGGCTCTCTGCTTGCGCAGGATCTTCGGTATCTCTCTACTGTCCGGATCTGGGAGTTTTATGAAGGGTATTAGTGTTGTAATATTCACTCCAACGACGTCTTCGGTGGAGTAATAAAGGAATATTGTAGCAGTGGCAGAGTCGGCCATTGTTATCGCACCGAAGCGGTCAATGCCTATTTGGCAAATGTGTCTCTGAACCGGCTCGGCGACAGCTATGTTCCGTCCTTCGTTGTCTATTTGTCGAATCCAGAGCGAGACCAATATCTTAGTGCTCTGTTTTGTCTTCATTTCTATCACTTTGCCACTGAGAAGGACAACTCTTCCCTCATCGACATCAATCTGCATTTCCGCCAATGACGAAATGTGACTTTCCGTTTTACAATTTAGTAAATCAAAAAAACTTTTGTTCCGTAACTCCTGCGACGTATATCCCAACAAGTGGCATGCTTTGTTGTTCACAATGAAGATCTGTCCTGTATTTGAGTCTATCGTAAATATCGCCTTATTCGGGTTTATCCCCTTCGACGAATGTAAGTTGGGAGGCGGCATATTAAAGGTGTTTGGATCCATCATATTTAAAATACTCGATGTGTCTTGATAAGTGCTTTCGCCTGAAATACATATAATTTGCCACTAATTAAATGAAATCCGCATTTTCTGCAAATAATATATCATTGCGATACTATTTGCTGTTACTTGCTTAATTTTGTTGACAAAAAACTGATTGACATTCAATTGAATACTATATAGTAAAAGCTTTTAACATTTTTTTATATGTTTAATTCTTAATGGCAAAATCAAAACAAATCCATAGCTACACCAGGGTCAATAGATGGACTGGGTTTATGGGGGCATACCATTAGTAGGTTCCACCATGCCGCATTGATCCGCCATTTATAGTTAAAATATTTTCCAGCTCAGCTTGTGCAATCTTATAATTTGAAGCAGCCTACAATAATATCAAGAAATAAGACACTCAAAACATGGGAACGGAACCGTGTTTATCACAAAAATCAATTGGTTGGCGCATGCGAACAAACATTTTCATGATTTACTACCATTCAAATTGGATACGGTCTCACTTGCAAATTTTTTAATGACATTTTATTTCTGTTCAGAATATTGAGCATGAAATTACAAGCAAATTGCGCTGTGGCCTTTTTAAAAATAAACCATATGTTCAGGGCGGTTTGTGGATATTTCCAGCACTGTTATCGATATGTGGGTTTTAAACATCGATAACAACACTTCACATATACTAAGCTGGGCCTACGTGTGTAAAATGTATCTCACAAATACACAGAACTAAAACCTAGGCAAACGAAACGAGCAGAACAGTTCTTCCACGTAGATTCTTTGTTTTAATTTCCTTAATTAATATTAAAATAGAATATAGACACATAAAAGGACGCGAAAATGGCTCGAAAGATTGGAATCTCAATGCCCTGTTGCTACATTTTGCTAGTCAATTTAATAAGTGTGTACAGCCTGGTGGACCAGGGGATGTACCGAAGGAATAGTTATGAATCCGCAACAGGCTCCACAGGATCTTTCCCCTTCCTGATGCCCTTGGTTTCACCGAAAACTGTGAGTAGTACATCGGAAATTAATTTTTTTTCAAGTGTCATATGGTTTGTGCCACAAAAGTACGATTACATGTGCCTGTATGTATGTATAACAATCTACAGATGCTCCGCAAAAAATCCAATAGCAATAATACTATGTACAAATGAATAAGTTATACAGGAAACTGTTCCATATGGTTGGTTACTCTTTTATTTCTGTGTAGATACACACAAATAGACTTTGCCATATGGGATGCATTGAAACCTGTAGATTGCGGTTTGCCCTAGGACACGGCCTGCAAGTTGCGCGGTGCTCTGTAGATAGATACATAAATACATATGTACATACAAAATAATATATGCGTGGGGGAAATACGTTTAATAATATACACTTTGCACTTGTAAGAACCCTCGAGTATGCATATTGTTTCTAAATAACTAATCTAAAATTATTTTATTTGTTTTTTTATGTACTTATTACTAACATATAGCCGGATTTGTACTTGTGCACTCCAATAAAAGTCGATCCAACTACCACATACTATATTGGTACGTCAAAAAGTCATAGAAGCTTTCCATTAAACATTTTGTAATTTCATTGTTTTTCTAAAGTTGGATTTAATCCGAATGCAACCATGAACACGGCTCATCACATGCTTCTGTACGGGTGTGGCGAGCCAGGAACAACCAAAAGCACTTGGTGAGTTTTTTTCAATAAACTTGTACAACCAATAACATAACGTATGTATTTTCTCTGAAACAGGAACTGCGGAGAAATGGCCCAAGCAACGGCTGAGGAAAAGGCCAGCCCCTGCGGACCTCGTTCTCACTCTCAGGTAAATGTGATAATCCTTCGATTGGGAACCAGTAGTGTGATAGAAGCTAACAAAATCCTATTTAACAGCTTAAATTTTGGAACATTTTAATTTGTAATTTGATTTCGGGTGGGTTCTCCACTACACTTTAGGCAGAACGGGTTTCCGTCCTCGATATTGAAGTTATCAGTGGCAATACGCTCTCCGCAGTTGAAGCACTCGAAGCAACGAGGGTGCCATTTCGTGTTCAAGGCGACTATGGCTTTCTTGTCGATGGGCTCTCCACAGCCGGCGCAACGGGACGAAAAGGCTTCTCGGAAGTCATCCTTACAGAACAGATACCCGTTGACTTCGAAGAACGTCGAAGTCAACAGGTTTTGACAGCACCCGACGCACTTGAAACACTCTTCGTGCCACTTGCGTCCAACCGCAGCAATGGCACGCTCCCGAATAAGAGAGCCGCAGGCATAGCACCTGGGGGCATGCTTTTTCAGAAAGCACTCGCTGCAAACCAGCTCGTTTTTCAGAAGCTTAAACTCCGACATTCCTATGGGCTTCTCGCACTCCGTACATGTGAAGTGCTCCGGATGGTACGACTTGCCAGAGCTGCATATTGCCTGGTCGTCGATTTCTTTATCGCACTTGCAGCAGATCGTAGCGGCCATATTTCAAATACCTATGGGGTATCCTCTAAACTACATATAACATATATAACAATATATGTATGTATGGCTAAATTCTTGGTGAAAAACTTACAGACTCAAAATTTGCAATGTCCAAAGGGGATTTTAGAATCAAAACAATACTAATTCCTTACTATAAAAATACGTAAATAAAACTAAATATAACTCATTCTGATAGATACTACTACGATAGTGATTCCATTACATTTTGAATACGTAAATGTTTTACTGTGTTCAAGGCAAAAGCTGTAATGTAACCAGTCCTTGACTTTAACCTCGTAAGCAAATGCCTACATATGTACATACATATATACATATGCAGACGTTTTGTTCTGGTTAACTGATTACACTGTGCGGAGTAGCTACATGTACAGTAGAATCGAGGTTGCTCGTGGCTTACTATTTATTGTGTACATTTGTAAAGTGCCTACCAAATTAATGTGTGTATGGTATATATTTGTTCTCAACTTAGATCCTATATGCATGGGCGAGAGATGCCCAAAAGGTAAGTTTGCCTGCGGGTGTTGGCTTTAAGGTTGGCAAGGACTCGCCAACCAAGTATTTGGTACTGCAAGTGCACTACGCTCACGTTGACAGATTCAAGGGTGAGTAAACAACAAGTTTCCTCAGTGGGAGGGTGGTACTCGTACGAGTGAAACAAGTTTTTGCTTTGGTTTCCAGATGGTTCCACCGATGACTCTGGCGTGTTCCTGGACTACACAGAAAAGCCGTAAGTCTGCTCTTTCATTTTAAGCGATTGCATTAGGGTCTTACACACTTTCTCAACAGCCTTCAAAAGTTAGCTGGCACACTATTATTGGGCACAGACGGAATAATTCCCGCAATGAAAACAGAGCACATGGAATCAGCTTGCGAAATAACTGAGAATAAAGTACTATTTCCATTTGCCTATCGTGTGCACACTCATGAAATGGGAAAGGTTGTGGCTGGATATAGAGTGCGATCGAATAGCGAGGGAATTCAAGAATGGGTTCAACTTGGAAAGCGGGATCCGCTTACGCCTCAGATGTTTTACAATGTCACGAACACCGAACCCATTTTGAGCGGCGATCAGCTCGCCATGAGGTGTACCATCAAAAATACCCGTCATCGGATAACTAAAATTGGGTATGTACATCATATCTATAGCACACGCACTCGTGTACCGTTTCTACCGCCAGGAAGTACATTTTCGTGTCCTTTGCAGCCCCACCAACGAAGATGAAATGTGCAATTTTTACCTTATGTACTATGTGGACCATGGGGAGACTCTTGACATGAAATATTGCTTCAGCCAAGGTCCCCCCTACTATTACTGGTCCAATCCCGACACCGGCCTACACAATATCCCACATATCGAAGCGAGCACCTTGTAATTTGGATAAACTATCATGCTGTGGAATGTGCAAAATTGAAATTAAAGTATACTAATTTATTATCGAAATTATTTCTATCGTGTAACCCCCCAAATGATCATAGTTTAATGTCATAGTGTACTCTATTATGTTGGATGTTTCTTGTTGATTGATCTGTGCCGTGCCACCAATGATTGATGTAAAATATATATACGTGTAAATAAACATATGTAGATACTTCGCAAAACAAAACGATTCTTTTCTTTATTTTGAGTTCTTTGAGAGCTAGCTATTATACGGTTCTTCGGTTACCTCCATGTTTAGATCCCGAACATACGGTCTCTAAGCAAAACTTCAAGGAAAGGAAAGAGCGCTCCGGTATAAATATTTTCAATGCAAAGCATTTATTCTTTTTTTTATGTATATAATCGTATATATAGAATTTATGGAATATATATATATATATATGTATAATTTGGTGTAAAATTACAAACGTATAATTATATTAGTTATAAATTACACAAAACTTAAAGGTATTTCTCACATTTTATAATAACTTTCAAACTCATATTTGTTAGTGTTAAACTCTAAATGACTACCAGTAGGCTGAAGGGGTAAATCCTCAGATGTGTAAGCTAGGAGAGCTCCGTTGTTATCATGTGCGGTGTAGTTGAGATCATTGTTTGTTTCAATTACGTTTCCGGTGTAGTCTTGGGTTATATATGTACATGGGTGTGAACCCATAGCATCTGATTCAACGAAACTATTACTTATGCTGCTGAAGACGAATTGGGGCGAATGTGAGGCGGTCAGTATGCTGCACTCGCTGTCTTCAGCCGCCGTCGGAATCGGATTGAAATCGTCATTTTGGAATGTATGCCCGCCATCTCCCCCTCCCCCATATAGACGAGTGCTGTTGTGTATCTCGATGTTCATCGTAACAGTTTGCGGTTGAACTTGATGGGAGGACGAGTTGTCGCCACCAGCGCAGTCTTCCACAAAACACTCGGGAGTGTCAGGCACATACGGAGGTATTTGATGGCTGGCCGAATGCAAGTTGGCATCATTTAAAATGTTGTCTTCAATAATATTGTGGCAATCCGAGAAGTTCGTATGGGAACTGTTGTTGGTTCCATTGTTGTTGACGGAGTTCACATCTAACAAGGATTCGTCACAGAATGGCAAATACTTCTGGACATCTTCAGAGAACTCCTCCGTGGCATTCAGCGGACCTATATCGGATAGATTCTCCATCAGCCCTGCGGCTGGATCCGATTGATTGTGGTGGCTATTGGACGAAGAGTTCACCTCCAACTGGGAGTCCTCGTTGTCGGTGGAGTTTGCGAAAAATGAGTAATACTTGTAAACATCGTCGGTTAAATTCTCTCGTGGATTGGGGGAAAGATTTTCCATTTGACCTGCATTTAGGTCTGAGTGTAGTTTTAGATCGCAATCAGCATTGCTATTCGTGTTCAGAGGTAAATATTCAGATGATTGATAGCTTAAAATATTATCGGTTGATGGTAACATAATATCAACGGCATTATTGTGCTGTTGCTCTATCGGAGCTTTTACATTTACATTGTATTTAGGTTTCGAAGTATCACCCGTGTCATTATTTCTTATACGTTTCGAAACTGAACCAGTTTGACATGTAGAGGTAGATCTTTTGCTTTTCCGGCCGGCAGTGGGGGTTCCATTAATTGCAATAGTGGACAAAGTGCTATTCGGTGTGTCATTTTTAACTTCGCTTCCATCCGCATCCTGATTCTGCTTTAGCGCTCCCGGAGATCTCGACTGCTTCTTTTGTGGCTTGTACTTGTAGTTAGGATACTCGATCAAGTGCAGCTTCCTGAGCTTCTCTGCCTCGGCTATGTAGGGCTGCTTGTCTTCTTTGCTCAGGAGCTGCCATCGTCTACCCAATTCTTTGGATATCTCGGCGTTATGCAAGTCTGGCGTTCGCTCACAAATCTTCCGACGCTCCATTTGACTCCACACCATGAATGCATTCATGGGTCTCTTGATATGGCCGGGAGAATGTTTCTTCGTCTGGAATAAAAGAACAGGTGAAACAATCATCAGCGAGGGTTAAAGAATTAATCTTTCAATTAAAACAGATTTACTTATACACAGTAAGAGTGAAGGGGAAACTGAACAATCATTAGTGTTTTAACTGTGAAACCAGATAGTATTAGGATCATCATAGAACTTAATCGCTGATGTTGATTCCGGTATGATAATTAAATTTCAATAAGTTCCCCGAATAAGTTTTAAGTGTATGCAATCGCGGAATTGAAAGCACACCTCGAATGGATACATCTATAATATATGTAAAACACTCTGTTCGTATTGTTTTTATACGAAAACACATTTCCCTATTATAAATTCATTTATATACGTATGGATGTACATACATATATACATATGAGTGTTCATTCCATATTAACGTTCCACAGATAAAGAGTTAGGAAATACAAATTCACACCAAGCGAAAGCACTGACTGCACGCACACTTGCACGGATATATAGTACGTACCGTATATCTGTGTAGCCTACATATATGCATTTTGTGTATCGCCTTGTCTATGTTCGGTTGTATGCATTTGTATCTGTACGAAAAATACGTATTCGCAGCGTTTGAAGTTCAATGTCCCTCGCCAAGGTTAATAAAACGCTCCTAAAAACGAAATATGTATGTATCTGTATCTGTATTTGTATCTGTTCGAGTATACTTGTGTATATTCACATTCGATTATTAAGATACACAGACAAGTGCACGAATGTACTCGCATGCATTCAATTAATAAGCAATTCCGCCGCTGCTTCCTGGTTATGCTTTTGTGCACTTAATCCTTTAAATCAGTAGACAGATCGAACGAAATCACAAACAGAACAGTGTCGTGTCTGGGGAACACAGGAACGCAGGAACTCGACAACCATTTGGAATAGGTCATCGCTGTGACGCGCCGCCCTCAACGCAGAGGAGAGAACATGGCCAATGTGAATAACCGTTTTATTCACACAAAAGAGAGACGGCAAAAACTACCTATTAATAGCGTTAACTTCGACCTTGCAGCAGTTCGTGTACCTCGTAAAGTTCATCCACACGATACCCTTGGCAGTAACGACGCCTGAGCAGGGAGCAGCAAGCAGTCAGCGGTGAGCAGTGAGCAGTGAGCAGTGAGCAGACTTTCCGCCGAAACGAGTGATGGAAGCCGAAGAGAGCTGGGCACCGACGGTGGGCTGGATGTGATGCGATGCTCCAACGGCCATTGCCATCGCCGTGGCTGTTGCTTTTGCTTTTGGTGTTGCTGTTGCTGTTGCTGTTGCCTTTGCCTTTGCCCTCGCCACAAGTCTGCTCCAATACTCACTCTCAATGTCGCGTCAGACAGTTCAAGTCTAATAAGCAGCCGACTCTCGTAGATCTACACACACACACACGCACACCACATAACACAGACAGTGCACACAGATACACGCAAACATAAACAGAAGTTGACTGTGCAGACACCCGCATCCGTAAGATACTCGTACATTTGTACGTATGTATGCATACACTCGAATAAGTAAAAGTGATGAAATGGGGCTGGGAGGGCTGTTCGTTGGCTTTCGATTTTAACTGTTCTTCGCTCGGGCGGCTGTGGGCGGAGGGCCGCTCCTGCTGCACGCTTAGAGCCAAAGGTCATCCAGTCCAAGTACTCATACACTGACAAGCCACATTAAATGCATATACAATATTTTTGCAATAAAGATACAAATGTACTATAAACAGAAGTCAACGACGTCTCACTAAATACATGTGTCCTTATGTGCGTCTTGTGTGTGTACAATATATGTACATATGTAGGTACATATACATATCTACGTATAGTAAGTAATACGCAATTGAGTTTGGCGTTCGTGACGCTGCTTCTGCTGCTGCTGCTGCTGGCGGAGCCATTGCCTCCACTCCCCCGAGTCCGCACTAATAACCGTAAAAAACAAACTGCTAAGCAAGGTCAATGCACCAAATGTTCTATGAGTTTGTACGCGTACGTATGTGTGTATATGTGCACACAATCGGACATTCCATTTCATTGCTAATATTATATATTCTTCACATGTACATATATTTCAAATTGCATTTGGAGTCCCTAACAAGAGGTTCCAGATATGTTCTAGAAACGATGCTGGGTGATGATCAGGTCAATCGGATTTTGATCACGTTTACCCCTACCATATCAAGTTTTTGATCAGCATTGAAGTGACGCTGCTATCATATGACACGAGGTTCGGTATCGGTCAGAGTGCAATATCATGATTGGTACTCTTAATCACCTACTATTCGTGTGTACTGCACACAAATGCATATAAATAAAGACATACACTCTCGCATGTACATACGTACGTACGTATTTCCTACACGACAAATGCAAGTGAGTCATCATTAAGGGAAGCGAATCGCGGGTACGACCGCCCCGTAAAAATATGCATGGGTGCAAAAAATAAATAAAAGAAACTGCATTTCCACTGAATCCATGGATGGTAGCACTACCCATGTCTAGGGATACATCAGAAGGGTATTCGGTCATGATCGATACATACATACATACATATCGTCCACTGAAACTAGTATTTCATCATAAGAACACACAGCTGCATCCAGCCCTACGTCAAAAGTTAAATAAATACCATGATATTGGTACGCATTCGTATACATATTCGGTTACTAATCTTGCTTAATTGTTCTGCCATATTTGTGTTTGTAAACAAAGAAATAATCGCAAGAGAAATAGAATCTAATCTACAGGAAATCTTATCAGTCAAACTTTTTGTTGACCTGTCCAGTCTGGAAAAATAATAATCACACACACATGTAGAATACGAGTATAAATGTAGGCCTTTTGCCCAAAAATATCTGCAAAATTTTGTTAGGTCTTATCTATGTAAGTGTTCAGCTTCCCCATAAGAGCCGATAAGCAGTGCATCATTAACTTACTTGAGTTGCATCTGAATACGGGGTACTGGAATTGACAGGCACCCGTGCGGAACCAAATACCACATCGGCGTCGAGGACTATGACTGTCATTTTGGGAGTGCCCTGTGCTGGAGATCTTTCGTTGTCCATGCTGGATCTGGATCTGGATTTGGGTGTGGGTGTGGGGGGGTTCGGTACAGCTGCAGCTGCAGCAACAGGCGAGGGCACAGGCACAGGCAGAGTCCCAGCCACAGCCGTCGTCGAATGAGTAATAGCTTGCTCGCTTTGTGTTTTACTTGTTGGTGTCCGTATCCGTATCCGTATCGGTTGAGTTGGGGCTGGGTTTATTGGGGTGGTTGCAATACTAATAGCAGGCCCGTTGGTAAGCGAATCGGTATCCGTATCGGTGTTGGTGTTGGTATCAAGAGTTCCCTGAGTTGGCTCAGCTATCATCTTTCCACTTGTATCTCAAATTTGCAGCGTGTGGGGCGCTGTGTTAGTGGGGTGCATCGCACAGTTAGTTTTCCAAGTGCGTTCGTCTAGATCTGCAGCAGCATTCGCAGTAGTAGATACACATTTGTGGGTCTGGCTGGCAGTGGTATTGGTATTAGTTTTGGTTTTGGATTGGTTTGTTTGTGTGCACTCGTCGTAGCTGTAGATGTAGATGTTGATGTAGCTGGAACTGTATAGCTGGTGATAAGGCTCGGCTCTTCCAATTTTATCGGGTATTATTAAATAGAGCGGTTAGCATTTTAACCGCACATTACCCTGTGCTGTGCATGTTTATGCATGTAACTTATGTACGATTATGTATTCGTAGTCGCCTGCCCGATCGTGCTGTTTCATTTAACAATATACTCGCGCACACACAGATACTTTGCTCTGTCTTCTTTGATTGTGAATGTGAATGTGTGTGCTCAAGGTGAAACTGGTTCCTCGTTATTTATTTATTTTTTGTTTTGTGTTTGCAATATTCCAAGACTCACGTTCGCTTCGCGTTGCGTCTGTGCAATGGATTTATACTTATGTACATATATATGCTTATACGTATATGTATATGTATATCTTTAGTTTTTTATGCACACTCTCAGCTGAGCATTATATTAATTTATACATAAATGCACTGTATTTAATAGATTGGATTGAATTGGTTACCAAACACAGACACACACACACACACACACCCAAACACACACTTGTGAAATGTTAGTTTTACGTACTGCAGTTTGTTGAATTTTATTTTGGATATTCCTCAATGTTATCACGTTATCGTAGAATTTTCTCACAACTTCCAAGTGCAGTGGGAGACTAATTGCGTATAAGTATCTCGGGTACTAAACGGGGTTTGGTTTATTTTATTCTAGTGTTTTTAGTTTCAATCACAATCTGATGTATGCACACACGTTCCTGTTATTGTTACAAGATTCAGTTCTCCTCAACTGAGCTGAGCTGCAGTTGAACTGCGTGATAGTCGGGCTAATCGCGGTCTGGTACTGTGCGCTGTGTAACTGTGTTATTATTTGGTGTCTCGGCTCGCTACGGCTACGGTTAGTGCTGCTGGGTGGTTAGGGGACGGGACGACGGAACAGGCGAACGACAGTGTCGCGACAGCCAGGGCATTTCTTGTCCTGGTCAAAACATCGGCAGCAGCAAATAAGCCAGTCAGTACTGCGCCCGCACAAGACATCCAGCGCGACGAAGATACGAGTTCAAGTGAAGCAAACGAACGACCCGAGCAAATAAACTACGCAAAAGATTTTACGTTTTTACTTTTTTGTGCATATACTTATTATTTTTGTTGTACTTATTTCTTATGCGCTCTGCTACATGCACGGTGAATATATGTAAATATATATGAATATATGTGCATATATGTATGGCGCATATATATGTATTATATTTTGTCCCCGACAACGGCGTCTTGATCACTCACAGCTGTTCGGTTCGAATGAACAGACTGCAAAGTTTACGACTTGAATCCCTCGCATACGAGCACACAAAGTACACACACACACACGCACACTGTTTGCGAGCTGTGCATTTATTTTGCTAAGCAGTGAAGAGAGATAGAGCGAGAGCGAGAGAGCAGGTTGTGTATTCTTGTTTGTGTTTGTGCCCAATGACTCTCTCAACCAGACTTATTTCCTCGACCAGCCAGTGACGCATCGAAGTTGATTTGGGGCTCCAAAAACATTTTCCATATATTTCTGTAGCCACAGATATAGTATTTAAGCATATTAATGCTAAATAGTTATTGTACTTTGTTATGGTGGGCAGGTGTCCCTAAATGAACTCTCCAATTTATTGAAAATCAAAACTGCGTCTGATTAATCAGAATAAACGACCAACCCTCGATTCGGTCCTGTTGTTGACTCTCAACTGTTGCACCTAGTTGGTGTGAGTAACATGTGGGAGAGAGAGTGTGTGTGTGTATGTATGGAACGCGTATGAATCAGCTGTTTCGGTGTGTATTAATCATATGGCACACATAGATACATACATACACATCCAAAGATGTATACTCACAAAAAGCGAGAATACTGGCTGCGTACATATGCATGTAAAATCTGAATAATACGTATTATAAATCCATATATATGTATAATAATGTATCTAATCGCATATATAGTATGTCCATATGTTGATGTGGTTATATATGCATATACATATATGCAATTCAAGTTAATTATTAATGCACATAAATATATGTATATACATATTTACTTTAAAACGATCTAAGTACATATATACATGTACATATACATATGGGCACACATATGCTTGCATATGTGAATATGTATGCATCTATATCCCAGAATGACGCAGCGGAACAAGCACTTGCATTTTTTTACAGTTGCAGGTTGCATACATTAAAAAAAACAATAATTTTTGGTGTTTAATCGTGTTTGAACACGCGTGATTAATTTTTTGATCATATCGCGGATCAAGTCACGTTTTTTTGTAAGTTTCGTCAAATATGTATGTATTATTAGGGCATTCTAAATATTCTATTCTATTCTATTCTATTCTAAATAGTTTAGTATTTTAAAATTTTGCACGTCATAAAAAAAGATGATGCTTAAAATGGTTTCGGAATTCAAATTCATTTTGTTATTCTGCACACTTGATCACCTATTCGCATCCTTATAATGTGATAAATGCATCTATATGTGTGCATGCTTATATGTAAATATATCTCTTCCTGTATCATATATTCTCATATAAATCCTCATCTGCTTAACCAGTTAAGGCAGGTAGACTTTTTTTTTGATTTGGTCGCTTTGTCGCTATAATTTTGCTTGATTTTGCCTTGGTTAACATCGTCTCGTTATCCTGCACGTTAGATTGGACTTGAATTCCGGTGCAATACGATCATAAAATGGATTTCATGAAACAGCTGTTCATCACCTCAAAAATCAGAATCAGTTCTGTTATATGTTCGGTACAGGTATTACAAATAAATGAACAACATTTTTCAACATAGATATTATCCGATTATATCCACGAAGCTGTTTGAATTTGTCGAATTTGTTGGGTGTACAATTTATTCATTGTGAAACATTATGGAACTATCGATAATAGCCTCTGCACACTGAGCCCATCCCGGGGGAATGGTGGGATTTTTTGATGGATGTGAAACTCCGATTCACACTGGCACCATCCACAATGAGGCAACAATGAGTCCTTGTAAATTATGCAAATTAGCCGTTGAAAAGGTCAACCCATATTCACGTGGAGCAGATTCAGAATATTGTTCGGCGATAATTGGATACCTTAGAATCCAATAAAAGTAAGTATTTCTAACAATCCAGTCAAGTAGAAAATAGGTTCATTTGATAAAGTTATAGTTTCCAATCTTTGGTGGATAACAATTTACCCAGTGTAAACCAAGGGGGTATGGATCTAAGTAAAGAATTTGCAATCGGTAAAATTTACCGCCATTTAGTAGTAGTAGTTGAACTATTTAAATAGAGGGGGCTTAGGTGGGCTAAGTTCGGTTTTTCATCGTACGAGACTATATATTGTTGTTGAGAAACCCGAATTTAGGCAAAAACAAACCAATTTAAGTATTTAAAAAAAGCCAATCAAGTAGAAAATAGATTCATTAATTGGATCAAATTATGTGGGCATGGCTGAACGATCTAACTATTTAGTTAAATTAAATTAAATTGAATTCGTTATTATATTTACGGTATATTTTTAAAATAAGACGGTATATTTCGGTGCTGTTCTGAGGGTCATACTGTAGAAATACTGGTTTTCGCCGCGCTCCCATGGTATTTTTGTCAATTTCATCAATCTATTAGTTTAATTTTCAATTTTATATAAAAATGCAATAAATGCAAGTATTTCGAATAGGCCAATCATGTATAGAATTGATTCATCAATCGTATAAAATTATCTGGGAAAAAATAAGAGATCTATATAGCTGGGAATATTCGACGGAAGAAAGATTAACCAAGAAATAGTCGGCATAACCGGTTCACAACAATGAGTCCCATTCCATGCACACATACCCTGGGGGAAATGGATGTTATAGAATTGAGAAAATGTTTGTCATCCAAGACTCCGTAGGTATCAGGATCGACATAAATATATACAAGATACTAATAATGTACATGAATATGTCTAAAGAATATCAATTTGAGAAAAGGTCTTTATAAATCACGTTTCATCTTCATATAAAATTAACAAAATAGGGTATTCCAAGGCCTATACTAGGGCTTTAGCGACTTTTTTTTTTGTTGAACTATTTTGTTTAAACCTTGTTTTAGTCAAAATACAATAAAAACAAGGTCTAAAAACTAACCAATTGTGTAGAAAATTGATTCATTAATCGTATTAAATTATGTGGGCATGGCTAAATTTTCTTTATAGCTCGTAATATTCAACGGAAGAAAGAAAACGAGGAATATGTAAAATATAACTTGAATTCATCAGTATATTTACGGTATATTTTTAAAATGAGACGGTATATTTTGGTTTTATTCATGAGGGTCAGTTTCATCGATTAGTCCGCGGTCACACTGGAACACAGTATTTGTAACATATAAATCTGAATTTTTGTTGAACTATTTTGTTTAAACCTTGTTTTAGTCAAACTACAATAAAAGCAAGTAATAAAAATAAGCCAGTTAAGTAGAAAATTGATTCATAAATGGGCTAAAATTATGTGGGCACGGCTAAATGTTCTATAAAGCTAGTAATCATCAACGGAAGAAAGAAAACGAGGAATATGTAAAATATAACTTGAATTCGTCAGTGTATTTACGGTATATTTTTAAAATGGGACGGTATATTTTGGTTTTATTCATGAGGGTCTGTTTCATCGATTAGTCCGCGGTCACACTTAAAAGACGGAAGGTTAAGCAGTATTTGTAACATATAAATCGAACTATTTTGTTTAAACCTAGTTTTAGTCAAAATACAATAGAAGCAAGTAATAAAAATAAGCCAGTTAAGTAGCAAATTGATTCATCAATGGGTTAAAATTATGTGGGCATGGCTAAATGTTCTTTATAGCTCGTAATATTCAACGGAAGAAAGATAACGAGGAATATGTAAAATAAAACTTGAATTCGTCAGTATATTTACGGTATATTTTTAGAATCAGACAGTATATTTTGGTTTTATTCATCAGGGTCTGTTTCATCGATTAGTCCGCGGTCACACTTAAAAGACGGAAGGTTAAGCAGTATTTGATATTTTGTTTAAACCTTGTTTTAGTCAAAATACAATAAAAGCAAGTAATAAAAATAAGCCAGTTAAGTAGAAAATTGATTCATCAATGGGCTAAAAATATGTGGGCACGGCTAAAAGTTCTATATAGCTGGTTATATTCGACGGAATATGAAAAACGAGGAATATGAATAATAGAACTTGAATTCGTCAGTATATTTACGGTATATTTTTAAAATGAGACGGTATATTTTGGTTTTATTCATGAGGGTCAGTTTCATCGATTAGTCCGCGGTCACACTGGAACACAGTATTTGTAACATATAAATCTGAATTTTTGTTGAACTATTTTGTTTAAACCTTGTTTTAGTCAAACTACAATAAAAGCAAGTAATAAAAATAAGCCAGTTAAGTAGAAAATTGATTCATAAATGGGCTAAAATTATGTGGGCACGGCTAAATGTTCTATAAAGCTAGTAATCATCAACGGAAGAAAGAAAACGAGGAATATGTAAAATATAACTTGAATTCGTCAGTGTATTTACGGTATATTTTTAAAATGGGACGGTATATTTTGGTTTTATTCATGAGGGTCTGTTTCATCGATTAGTCCGCGGTCACACTTAAAAGACGGAAGGTTAAGCAGTATTTGTAACATATAAATCGAACTATTTTGTTTAAACCTAGTTTTAGTCAAAATACAATAGAAGCAAGTAATAAAAATAAGCCAGTTAAGTAGCAAATTGATTCATCAATGGGTTAAAATTATGTGGGCATGGCTAAATGTTCTTTATAGCTCGTAATATTCAACGGAAGAAAGATAACGAGGAATATGTAAAATAAAACTTGAATTCGTCAGTATATTTACGGTATATTTTTAGAATCAGACAGTATATTTTGGTTTTATTCATGAGGGTCGGACGGAAAATCTTTGCGATAAATAAAACGTGTAAAATATATTTTCGTAACTGGACAACATATGTGTATATGCAAGAACAACGCAGTGCAAGGCTACAATTGTTTAAAAATCTACTCGGAAAGGAACTGATGGATATATACGTAACATTTCACAACTTGGATGCATGATTTCATTCTATATTCCACTTGAACAAATTCATTCGAGTAATCATGTATAAATCTGCCTCAAATTAAAGTTGGCTTTGGAAAATGCCACCCAAAACAAAACACAAGAAAATGGCTTTTCAAAAGGAATTCCACACGCAAACTTGTGTTTTGAAGAATAGATGTCGAAATTTCACACCCTTATGGGAACGTTGCTTGACTATTTCCTCCTCTTTGTTCTTCGAATGATTGGCAGCATGAGCTCCCCAATATACGAGCACTACCGATGCGCGCCGTCGCGCCAGCATGCTGGATCATTGTGGACACCTAACAATATGCAGGAATCAGAGCCAGCGCCTTCGCTTGAACAGCGAACGGGTACGGAGAACCTGCTCATGGATGCACTTGAGCCAGAACCTTTGGCCAACATGTTCAATTCTCTCCAATTGATGGCGATTAATGTTGTCAACCAAATGCAAACGGCCTTGCAGAAACGAGTGACGTCGAAGGTGTCAACAAACGCTGCAATGCCCGGGCTCGATGCGTTTCATCAATGCGAACCGTCGTCTTCTTGCTACTTTTTTATCGATCTGCGAAACACTACAAGCCGCTTTAAGGACTCTCAAGAAGAGTTTGGCAATAGCACTAGTCATCTATCCAACGACAAGAACAATAATGCTGATGACACGGCTGGTTCATCTGCTAAGAAGTCTATGCAGCGGCAGAGGAGTATTTCGGAATGCAGCGATAATAGTTTTGATATTTGCTTCGAGGACGATGACGAAAGTAGCGTGCAACACACAGCATGCAGCGATGATGATGAGGATTACGAACAGTCTGAGGTGTGTGAGTGCAGCAACGACAGCTCGACAACAAACAAAAAGGTATTGATAGAATTCTTCATAAATATAAATGCTCTTGACCCTTATAATTGTGTCTTAATAGGTGCGTTTCAACTTGAAGCCCGAAGTACATGTTATGCTCGCCTGGGACTTTGCTTATCGGGCAGCGCGGAAGAGCGAGTGGCAAGTGATGGCTCGGGATCGTTTCCGATTCCAGCAGAGGATACATCGTGTAGCTCCAATTCTAAATCCCATCCTGACTCCAAATCACAGAGAACAAGTCTACAAGGCTCGATTCCGCAATGTAGAATAATTCGTTTTATATTTTGTATTCATACCTGAATTATTCGTTGATGTAAATATTACAATTTAGCCAGATTACGATTACGACATTTATTAAGCACACTGTTTGAGTAATCAATGTAACCGCTGAGTTTGTGATTGACCTTTTCCAAGCCAAAAAATATTCAACCTGTAATGGCTAGCACGTCAAACGAAATTTCATTTTGCTTTTCCGCTAATATTTAGTACCATAAGGAAATTGGATTTGTTGATAGAGGGATAAGATAATATTAAACTGCTAAATAAAATAAGTTTTAGATGTATTTTATATAGCGTTACTGTGTCTGGAAACCAAAAGGTGCACCCTTTCATATACATATATAACATAAATAACCGAAAACCATTAACTAACAAAGCCAAAAGTTATATATTTCAAAAGTAACGACTTCATTTTGAGCGGAGTGACTCTTCATAGAAGAGAACACTTGAAAAACAGTCTGATAAGGTGCGATTACGGTTTGATAAGAAAACCGATTCTTCTAACGTTGAATTTCATAAATGTTATCATTTGTATGAACTGATTTCTTCATTCGTGTGCGTACTATTCATTATTCAAAACGCTCCCGATTTACTTGGCCAATTGATAAACTCCACCAGAAAATAGAAGCTTATGTTCTCTAACTTTACGCTGCAGGAAGTGTTTAAGCTCGTCTTGAGTAAACTCCACGCCACCACTATGCGAGGCAAAGAGTTTTAGCATCTGATGGATTCGATCGATGGGCATGGAATCGAGGTTCGTGAGCATGCCCACAATATAGGACCAAAATACCTAAAGTAATTTCCAATTAAATAATCTGTTTGAATAGAGTCTGAGCTGCACTTACTTGAAGTTCCTCCTCCCTTTGATCGCTGGCAGATGCCATGGCCGACTCCAGATCTTCATCGTCGCCCTCGGCAAGACTCATTTCCTCAAACTGTGACTTTTCAGTTTCCTTTTCTAGGAGTGTAAATAGTCCCGGGGAAGATTCTGAAATCAAACCATGATTTTGCCAAAAACTTATCCGACGCCTGAGCGCTGATGCAGGAACTTTTGTGATTGAACTAAGTTCCTCAATGGTCCATTCACCTGTTGAGATTGGTTTTTTTAAAATGGATTTCTGATAGTTCTTTTCAATGGCATATTCCTTACTCTTGTTCTGGAAATGGTATATGATCACGGCCAGCGTTGGGCTCACCACCATGTCCATTGTTCGGTCTCCGATTTCAATAACAATATTGACGCGACCGGTTACCGTACGCCAGTTGAGAGTACGGTTTCCCTTGTACCCCTCATAGGCCTTGGTATACTTTTTGAACTCATTCTCGATTTCCTCTGGCAACTGAAGACTCTCCTTGTTAAAGGATGGCCAAAACTGTGCAGATACAATGAGCGAAGAGATGTCAAACATCTGATCTAAAATAGCAGTAGTAATAATGCTAATACATCTGATTACCTTCGATTGATTGATTGGCTGCTACTCACTTTCATTGATATTGCCATCGCCGTGAATGTGCGCGTTGATTCGCTTTGAATCGGTTACGTCCTTCAACATCACCTCGCAGCTGTGCAAAAGCGATTCCCCAAAGCGAATTTTCAACAGTTCTAGATTTCGAATTTCCTTTTCTGAATTAAAATCGAGGTGTGCGAGCAGTCTGTCTGCCATCAAATTGCGATATTCGGTCATAAATAGCTCTTTGCTTCCATATATATCAACCACCATTGATATGATATCAGCGGATCGCATTATCTTTGAGTTGTTGTATTTCATGAGATTAGCATCGATTCCAAATGGATCCGGTTCCCAGTTTTCCCAATTGCTGAACTCGTCGGGGCCAGACTCCTTGCCATCTTTGATTGACTCACCCTTGGCCAATTCTTCGGACAAGTCGGTTGGTCCCTCTTCTGTGAGACCTGTTACAACGCGTCGAACTGTGTCGCTGCGTTTACGCAGATAATCTTTGATCGGGGCAGTAACCATCTCCAAAATTACCCCAGATTGGTCCAAATGACGAATTGCTTTTATGGCGGCTACGTATCCAGTTAATATATCCATCGTATTAACCCCAGGATGGAGAATTCTGGCTTCCAACGAGCTTCTCAGTGACTCCGTTAAGTAGACTCGCATATCAATTTTCTCCATACAAATCTTCAAGTCATCTATGGCTGGTATTGAATCTGGATAGTCTGCGGTACAAATGTACATGGTTTTATGTGTAAAGATAGGAAAGGAATGAATATATAATAACCTACCAATTATAATACTGAAGAATTGGCCAATAACGCTCTGGGCAAACGTTTCGTACATATAATACGTGAGTTTGACTTTAAAGGATTGAACAGATGGTGGAACTTCCACTTCCTTGGCACTATCTTTGGTTTGCCAATCTGTGAAAATGCTCTTCAACCATGTCATTATAACATCTGCCAGCCACTGTAAAGGATATCCTACAGTTAGCACAAGTTAGTCTCCAATTGGAGGACTGCATGGCCTACCTTTTCCAGTTGTTTAAGGTGACTTCTATCAAAAATACCCTGGCACGTGTCGTTTATATGCTCTTTGATTTTGAGCTTTATGAGGGATGTTAAAGCACTGCCAGTCAAACGATCTATTAAGTTCATCTCAAACAATTTCATATTGGTCTTGTTCACCATTTCAGTAAGTCGCAGACAGCAGCACTGCTCTACGTCGAAATTGCAGCCGACGCATAACAGTTCGTCGAATACCTCAGAGTCTACAAATTATAAATCATAAGCCTGCATAGTAAATTATCCATAATTTTGTATGTACGTACCGACTGTTGTTAAAGCAAGATGCGAAGCTTTGGTGTAGAGTTTGAAATGAACCCAATAGAAGGCTCCCACAACCACACTGAATGCTGGTGGCAACTGGGATAACAACGAATCACGCAGGTAGGATTTGATGGAATCTTCGTGCAATAATTTTGCAGAGCTTAGGCCTGAACTCATTTCCGGGTTCATAAGACGTGCAAGTCGGGGTTTAACTTGCATTAAAACGTTAAAGCTATGATACAGCTCGTTAATAGCATCAATGAACTGGGTAAACAATTTGTTCTTATCCGGAAGTGCTTCTATGACTAGCGCTTGGTCTTGTATGCATGTTTGCAGATCTGTTGGTACGCTGTCTCCTTGAAAATGCTTCCAGAATTTGGGCGCAAGTACATTTCGAATAACCGACTGAATTTCTAGATCCAAAATTGCCGCAAATGTGTCAATGTTGCCCAATTCCTGTAGGTGCCGGCGAACATTCTCGTACACCGCTTCTTCAACCGGCTGAGAAGGCCCAGGGCTCTGTGAAAATGTGTTATTCAAATAATAAAAATATCCTTGCTATCAATAACAAAACCTACCCCACCACCCAGAACTGGAAATATTTTCAGCACGTCCAGCCACACAGCATCAAAGTCGCACATCTTATTCTATTAAAAAATGTAAACAATAATTTGCAGACCAGGTGAAAAAGCGTACTTAGCACACTAAGTCCCCCTATATTTAAACAGTTCAACGACTTGAGTGAAATGGCGGTAAATATTACTGATTGTAAATTATTTTTGCAGATCCATGCCATCTTTCCTCTGAACCTCCAAAAAAACAGGATTTCTTTCACCTGAACAGCGCAAAAATAATTTAATTTTAATATTTTTCGGTGGAATATTATACCTCTTGGTCTACAGTGGGTTAATCGTTCTCCGTCAAGGATTGGAAACCTGATGTTAGATTTGATTTTACTACCTAGGTAGGATTTTCATACCTGCAAACATAATTTTTTCCGATTGATAGATCAATTTTCTAAAAGATTTGCTAATTTTATCTACTGCCTTTTATTGAACTTTTTCTAGAAAAAGTGTTTTATCGAAAAAGGCTAAATCGCTCGTATTGCTCAATTTTTATATTCCGTTGAAAAATGCAGGCTCTGCCCACATAATTGTATGCCATTGATAAATCAATTTTCTACAAGACTAACTGCTTTTAAGGTTTAAAAAAAGTTATACAAAAAATAGTGGCAACGGAATTTGATCACCTCGGGGAAGAGAGGATACCATCGACTTTTTACGAGAAGTGCTCGTCAAATAGAAATTGTTTGAAAGTGAATAAGTGAAAAGGTTGCGAATTCTAATTGAATAGATTGATAATATAAACCGTCAATATAACTTCAAAACAATTTCGTTATGGAAATATAAATAAAAGCATATAATATACCGTAAATGGTAACCCTGCAGAATAGTGTAAAAATAAATCGATACTACGGTATCACTATCGATATGCTCCGATGCGAGTATTGAGGAAATCACCGATTGTATTGAAGCTATTATCAAAAAAAAATTCAAATTTTTCTGCGTGAAGAATATTTTAATTACCATTCGGACATAATTCAACGTATGGAATGATCGTCCCACTGTACATTTAAGCATGCAGATCAATTTACTAAGTTCAATTGAAGTTCGAAGACACAGATATACTGACTATGTAGTATATATATATTCTTTTAATGTAAACATCCCAGTCCAAAAGGCAAACATTTTAAAAATACATACATCTTAATGTTCTGATAAACACAAATTCATTTAAGCAAAATTTTCATATGAAATACAGAGAGAAAAGTATTTACACACATAAAAGTTACGATTTTACAGAACCAGGAATAAATATTTATAGGAATATTGTTAAATTGCAGAATTATTTATTTTTATTGTACTGTGTGTCACCCAACACACGCCCGTTTTAGCCAATATAAATTGGGATGCCAATGGCTTTGTAACTTATTGAATATTTAAGAGACTATCGTATTTTCAAATGCGTCTGTTGATGCTTTTTCAAGTGATCACTTCGTACAAAGCGTCGTAAGCATTGAGGACAGGCATAGGGCTTTTCGCCCGTGTGCGTTCGTATATGCCGGTTAAGATCATCCTGCCGTTTAAATCGCTTTTCACATTGTCGGCAGCGAAAAGGACGATCTTGCACAAACTGAGGTATACCATAGGTACTAGGACCATCCTGTGGCGGCAATTGAGACAAAGTATTTACAATTTCGTCGGCAGGCTCGTACTTGACCTCAGGTTTGGAGTTAAGGAAAGATGGCAACTGACTTTCAGGTAAAGGTGCTACAATCTGGTACTTGTCACTATGCTCGGGTCGTTCCAATTTGATTTTCAGTGGCTTGTGCTGAAAATCAACTATATCCGCAGGCTGTTGTTGATGTCGGTCTATGTTCTGCTCCCCTGTACCCAGCACAGCCATAAAGTGGAACCCCGACTCTGGCTCTGATGTTTGTTTTCTGGATGATTTTAACCGAACATTGTTGGGTATCGAACGTTTAGGAGTGCTGCTCTTTAGTTGCCGGTCATGTGTGGCCAGGTGCTTTGTTAGGTGATCACTGCGGGAGAACTTCTTGGTGCACTGCACGCACTCGAAAGGCTTCTCCCCCGTATGGGTGCGTAGGTGCCTATTGAGTTCGTCCGATCGGGTGAAACCCTTTCCACATTTGGGTTCGCTGCAAACAAACGGCTTGATGCCTGTGTGCCATGTGAGATGGGAGCGCAGGTGAGAACTTTTTCCATAGCTTTTCGTACAGTTTTCGTAGGGACAAACGAATTTTCGTTTGGGGTCAGCTGCATGTGGAGTAGCTAGTAGTTTGATGGTGGGCATTATGCGAATTTTAGAATTCCCGGTGTATTGTGAACCATCTCCGTTTGAATTCCGGTTATTCTCAGTCTCAACTCCGTTGTGTACATTTTCGAGATCCAATGGCGCCGAATCATGCTTAAGATCGCCAAAAATGGTCGAGGCTCTAAGTATTATATCTGACGCCTGTTCATTTAAATGTGTGCCGACCGCTAGTGTCGGAAACGCTGGTGGTGGTTTCATGGATTCTATAGGCGTTAACGTTGATGTCGTCAGCATTTGGGGTGTGGGCGTGTTTGCTACTACTTGTGACATTACGCTCACGTTTGAGTTTCCTTAAAAGCCGAAATGTGTTCCGTATCCAGTCTGCAATTTTAAACCAACACATATATACAATCAAATACAAAAGGGGCAGTTTAATTATTTACTTTACCCTATTTATATTTGTCCAAAATTCATGTAAAGGAAATTCTGCTCAGTGGGCGTCGGCCGTATTTATCAGTAAAATGGTCCCTCGTCACCATAGCCAGCACGGATAACGATTTAGTTTTGAATTGCATGTGCCGTACACAATTTTTTATAGATTAAAACCAGCAAAAATACATATTCAATATAATTTAATTTAACTGTATTTTTTATTTTATTTATATCTGCAGAACATTATATAGCGATGGTTGTAGAGTTGTATGACGATATAGCGACCAATTGACTGACACTTATTGATGGCACTTGAAAACTATCGATAGAACTCTGAGTCAAGTCAGGTGCTATAGTTATAATAAATATTATTTCGGCTGTTCAGGTAGTGTTTGGCCACAGATTTGCAGGTTGAATGTTTAAAACTCTAAATTAAATTAAATATGTATGGTATGGAACTAAATATTGAAACACCTGCGACTTGTGTCATCGATAGCTATCGCAATAGTTTGGTTTGGTGGAAGGAAAAATCAAAACATTCATGGACTAATTAATTAAATAAATTATCTTAAAATGTCTGCACCTTTTGATGATGTCGGATGTTATTCCCAAGCTAAGAGACAGGGCCGAGTGCGGCGCAAGCCAACCATATGGAGCCGCGAGAAGATTTCCAAACTAATCCAGCTGTACCGAAAATCTGATTGTTTATGGAACCACTACTCGGATTTGTATAAAAACAAAGATTGTCGCACGAAGGCGACTGAAAGCATTTGTTCATCTCTTGGAATCACCAAAAACGATTATGGGAAAAAAGTGCATAACTTACGAAATCAATTCAATTCAGAATTGAAAAAGTTGGAGCGTCGTCAGGAGGAGACGGGTGGTGATTCCAGTCCCATGGCTGACAAGACGACTTGTCGGTGGGAACATTTTCAATCTCTGATGTTTTTGCGCTCTATTATTGAGCCGAGACCTGGATATCAACAAAATGGCCCTGCACAATGCAAGGTGAGTAGCCTAAATATCACCGAAGTATTCTCCTTCTAAATTCATTCTTGTTGGCTATTTTAGAAACTGAGTGCAAAACTGAAGGGCGTCAGTAACGACGGAGAAGAAGTAGAAACACAGAGCCCACCTTCAGTATCGAAAGGCCAATTCGAGTCCATGGACCAACTGGTCACTGTTGTAGACGAAAGTAAAGCGCATCAAAGCATCTGTGAAACAATTGAAACGTGCGTTCCTGAATATGCATCCACTATCCTATCTGCACCGACCACTTGCACAAGCTCTATTCCAACGCGACAAGTAGATGCGTCAGGAACGGTGTCTGTCCCAGCACACGTCAGCATTGCACGGGATCAGTGGGACTCGTTTGGTGAACTAATAGCTAATGAGTTTCGCAATCTGAATTCGGACATTTCACGCAAGAGACTTAAACGGAAAATAATGCAAGTTATGCTGGAAGTCGGAGAAGAGGATGATAGAGAAAATGCTGGACCCAATAGTTGACATATGTACATGTTACATGTCCAACAAAATAAATAGGTATCTATAGATAAATAAGCTGCATTTTATTCGGTAAATGAGAGTGGGTACATAAATCCAACATGACCTAATATTATTAAAGCATCAAAACGTGGAATACGGCGTTGCGCTCATGGGAATTCATAGAGCTGAGGAAAAATAGAGATTAGAGTCAATGAAATGGGTAAAAAATTTTCTCTCGCTATGGTGAAACATACATTTGTCAGAACTTTAAGTCCTTAATTGCCTGGGGCAGATCGGGTAGCTTTATATCTTTAATCTGTTGAGGAATGTTCATACTCTTTACGGCGCTAACGGCTCGAGCAGGAGCTGCTGAAATACCCGCCTCCTGTTTGACGATCTTATTCTGCTCCTCAATTCTTGCCATTATATCATTCATATTTGTTTGGAGCACCATCCCACCCATAACCAATTCCGATAGAATATGATGTACGGCATCAGCATGGAATATTAAATCCAGTTCACAAACGTTCTCAAAGCACTTGTCTAGGGTTTCAACAAATACTTGTATCAAGTCAAGAATACCCAGTTCGCTCTCTGAAGAATCCACACAGAAGACAAAGTACAATGTGGCATAGTGGCGGTATATCAGCTTATAGTCCGATCCACCAATCAAGCTATTAGTAAGAACAAAATGGGTAGCCACATACTATGTACATACGGAGGACTTTGTGATTTATAGAACTCACCTGCCGCCTTCTAGAAAGTTACAAACATTATCGTCTCTCTTGGAGACAAGCTGAAAAGTCTCTTTAATGATTTGTTGCTGCAGATTCTCATCCTGGAAAATAAAATATAGTGTATAAAAACTGCAGTCGTCATAAGTGTACGCACGATTGAGTGCACAAGCACTGAGGGCACAGTTGATTTTAAAAGAGATAAACTTACGAAATATTGATAAAATTTGGAGAGCCTCGGCTTCCCATGGTTGTTAAATACAAGAATAGCTTTAATCATTTCTAATTGTTTAGTAGTTCCACAACCTGCAATGTTTGAGCAACCAGCTGTTTTCAAGATAGCTATCGAATGCTACGATACTTTCGCTTTCTTTCTATATTTTGTCTGAACCCACTACACTTCTTCACTACCGCTTTAGTCAGATAGCTTTATGACACTAGACTAAACTAACTTTGTTTGGAGCGAGAGACAGCATTAGAGACAATACGCAAAATTAGTGTTTGCAGCCGTCTCCGATTTGCAACAAAATTACATATGTGTTCCAGCCAATTTGGATCTAAAAAGTGAGACAGTCGATAATTTGTCTCGCTCTCACTGCATGCTTTTCGCGTAAGACTGTCTCTGTTTTTGCAGTTAGTCAGTAAGTAAATTTTTCTTGTTACCCGATACCACAGTGCTATCAGTCAATATTTGGCAATATTTGTGCCGAAAAACGCACTGCAGATTCAGACCAGCCAAATTATTATTCCATAGTATCACTAACCATACAGTATATATATATACAGTATACAGTATATATACAGTATACAGTATACAGTATATATATATACAGTATATACTGTATGGTTAGTGATAGTATCAATTGAATTTTTCGTTTTACTGCTGATCCACTTCCACTATATCGACACTATGATTATTCAGATCCGGCCTTAGCTTGAAGTGCAGTAGAATACCACAAGTAACAGGTGCGTGTTATCGCCATCACTAATGCCACCAACGTGGAATTGTTGTTTTGTTTATGCTGATTGATTAAAATTGATATGTTTGAATTGAGATGAATGTTTTGACGAAAGTAAACTATACATGCAGGTTATGTCTCACAAGCTTACCTTTATGAGCCAGTATCAGTAAATTATCTATTGTACCTCCGCAGAGTGAGTTCCGTGTTAAATAAAGATGTGAAGCAGTATGGAAAGCAATACATGTTTGATGCGAACGATGATTCCGCTTGGAGCTCAGCTGAGGTATTATATAGTCTGCATCTTGCGACAGCACAAGTATCTTTACCATATTCTCTTTGCAATGTTTAACTTTGGCCAGGGAACCCCTCAATGGATAATATTGACGCTGGATGAGCCACGCACTGTCAGTGGAGTGAGCTTGCAATTTCAGGGTGGATTTGCTGGTAAACAGTTTACGGCTTTGGTGTATTCGTGTGAAGGAGAACCCACTTACCAAGAGACATTTTATCCCGAAGACATCAACTCTCCTCAGCGTTTTTACTTTAAGGATGTATCTCTTACAAAAAGTTGTTCGAAGATAAAGTTTGTATTTGAGTCTAGTTCAGATCTGTTTGGCAGAATCATTGTTTATAATCTTCAAATACTAAGCTAATTATTTAAATAAATTACAACTGTAGAAATTACAATAATAATCAGCAATCGGACAATGGCTATCAGCTTACTAAAAATATTTTATTCCCAAATGCAGAGTCACAATTACCCAGAGTAAGCTGCTATCAATTTCATCATTCGGTTCGGTAGATGGTCAGCCAACTAGTGGTACTAGCAATTCGCTATTCGACTTTGGGGCAAAGTTCAAGGAGAAGTTTTCGAGTCCATTTTCTGTTTAACATGCCACCTGTCCTGCTTTTGAACTCGGCATGTGCCACACGCACTTTCTTATCGAAGGTGATACTTCGAGCGAAGACTTATGCGCACATCAAACGAGGGAATCGCGTGATAATAAATAAATTAATGTAAGTAATCATCATGTTAAAGCACCAAAACCATTTGTTTATTTGTCCAAAACCATTAAAAGAATTTAAGCCATAGTTGAATATTTTGAATGCTTTGGTTAACTATGCTGCTACAGAGATTTCCAGACGCGGGCAGTTGGGGATACCACACTCGAGGTCGGGACACGTATCCTGGTGTCCGCAGCTCTCAGTGTTGCAGAACATGCAGCCGTTCGGTGACAGCGGAACATTTGTCGACAGATCAACCATTTGCCACACCTTCTTCAAGTCCATAACTAGGGCGTTCATCATTTCGAAAGTATGAAAAGGTGTCGGAGCTAGTCGAAGTTTCTCCTGGCCGCGGGCAACTGTTGGATAGTTTATGGATTGTAGGTAGTGTCCAAATTGTTCGATTAGCATGTTTGAGATTTGGGTGCACTTCAATGGGTCCCCAAGTTTAATTGGGATAATGTGGCTGGGCGTGTCCTCTACTGGAAAACCTAAAACCAAAAAGTACACAAAACAGACAATTAGATCAGATGCATTTAGATATCATAAGATATTACAATGGTTTTTCTATTCATAGGCAAAATAATTTAAAAATAGATTATTCAGAAAATAACCTTCAAATTACGTAAAGCGTAAAATTACACGTACCTTCTCTTTTCAGCAAGTTTTTTAGGTAAGAAACGTTTCGTTGGTGCAGACTACGAAGATGACGACCCTCATCCGAGGCCAGAACATTGACAGCTTCCAGAGCGCCGCAAAGCACCGTGGGTGGCAACGACGTTGTGAAAATAAATCCAGCCGCGTATGAGCGTATCATATCGACAAGCTTATCGGACCCTGCTATGTACCCTCCGATATTACCAAAGGCCTTTCCCAAGGTTCCAGATATGATGTCCATTTTGTGCAGCACTTCGTCACGTTCACCAACCCCGGCACCATGATCCCCATACAGTCCCACTGCGTGGACCTCATCAATGAAAGTAATAGCACCGTATTCGTGGGCCACATCGAGCAGCTCTTCAAGTGGGCATATCGCCCCTGTCATGGAATGTACGGTCTCAAATGCAACGATCTTGGGAGTGCTTTTGTCCAATTGTTGTAAGAGAATGCGCAGATGGTCAACATCGTTGTGCCGGAATATGTGCTTTGGGACTCCGCTGTTCCGTATTCCTTGAATCATCGAGGCATGATTCCCAGCGTCAGAAAAGATGTGACATCCTGGCAGAAGCTTGGCGAGCGTGAACAGCGTTGAATCGTTTGCCACAAAGCACGAGGTGAATAACAAAGCTGCCTCTTTTTGATGAAGATCCGCCAGTTTCTCCTCGAGTCGTTCATGGTGTAAGGAGTTTCCCGAAATGTTCCGTGTTCCACCTGCGCCAGAGCCATGCATATTCAGAGCATCCTGCACAGCCCTTTTCACACTGGGATGTGCAGACATGCCCAAATAGTCATTGGAGCACCACACAGTAATTGGTCGCTCCGTCCGTTCGGAATATTCCAGTGCGTGGGGGAACAGACCATCGCCAGCTAATCGGTTCACTTTCTTGAACACGCGATAGGAGTGGTCCCGTTTTTTCTTCATAATTTGCTCATTGAAGAACTTCTCGTAGGGAAATGTATCCCTAGCAGAGGCGACTGCCCTCTCCTTCTCATGGCTCCCTTTAACGTCACTCCCAAAGCGATTACTCTCGGTGGAGTATTCGCGTTTGGATAACGGCCTTGTAACAGTTGCTGCATATGGCAATGAGGCTACAAGAGAAAGTTTTTTCTCACTCCCACTCAACGTCTTGCCAACCACGGGACAGTACATTCCATATGACTGACACAACACCTCCGCATAATTGCGGACGAAGTTAGTAGTAAATCTGTTTAAAAACGGACACTGCATGACGAAGCACTTCTCCAAACTGAACTTTGTTTAACTGATTGCGTGATTCTGATCGATCACAAAGCGCCGCTTCCGCTGGCTATTTGAAAGTAAAGTAAATTTAATGAAATTCAATTGACGTCGGTGCGAATCTGTTACGTCGTTACCTAAAGGGAGAAAAAAGAGGGTATGGACAACGGCAAAAATGGCCCACAAAATGCAATGAGCGCAAGGTAAAACCCACCCTAGCTGCTAAATATACCATGGAGGCTATTTTATAAAGAGGGTATGGATAACAGCCAAAAGGGCCCGAAAATGCAACGCATGTAAGGTAAAGTCCACCCCACTTGCTAAATATACCTTGAAGACGAAATTGGCGTTTTGTCTTCAAGGTAAATTGTCCTTCAACCGCGAGGTGAGGTTCAATTGCAATATGCCATGTCTGTTGTGCCTGTTGTCCATACCTTTTTTTAAAGCCTATTCGAAATCACGACATTTTTTTCGTTGCGAGAGCAACGTCAACCCGTCTCAGTTTAAAAATATACCGTAAATATAATAACGAATTCGAGTTATATTACACATATTCTTCTTTTTTGATATTCCGTCGAATATTACTAGCAAGACAGATTTTTCAGCCCTGCCCACATAATTTGTTGTAATTAATGAACCTATTTTCTACTTGAATGGTTTATTTTAAATACTTGCTTTTATTGGATTTTGATTAAAAAAAGGTTTTAGCGAAAAAGGTCAAACAAAAAAAAGAGTTCCTAAAGCTCAATTTCGATATTCCGTTGAATAATGCTGACTAACTAAAACCCTTATTTTAGGCCATTGATAAATAAATTTTCTAAGAGATTAGTTACTTTTAAGTTATAATTTTTTTTTTATTGCGCTTAAAACAATATGTAATGTAGAAACATTGTTGAGCTAAAAAGGGAAAGGCGAGAAACAATTCCTGTACTAAGAGATGATATCCCATCGCAAAATAGAGAGCAAAACCCAAAAAAAAGAGAGAAAGTCCCACCAAACTTGAGCGCCAAATAGAAATTGTTTGAAAGTGAATAAGCGAAAATGATTTAAATGCGATCCATTGGAATAAATTAGGCATGAAATACCTTTGAAATGAGATTCAATAGATTGATAAAATTGATCCAATAAACCTAGTTTACGCCCCTCCATTTAAAAAGGTGAACTTCCAAATAAAAAAGAAGAAAATAAATTTGAGTGCAGACCGTGTGAGCAGTGTTTTCTGAGCCTGCATATCTATATATGTATGTATGTATATATATCGATCAGGAAATTTATTATTGTGATCAATGGTCGGGTCAAACACATTTGTACAAACTTAAAACTAAGATAAGATACAACTAAGATAACTAAGATTCAGGCTTTATCTTCCTATTCCTATGCAAACTAAGTTTGTCACATTAATAGTATTATACTTTTCAGCTTCCGTTTTATCTCCGTTTTCAACTCCAAAATAATCAGCAATATTTATGTTAAGACAAGAAAATAAATGATTATCAAACGCTCATGGGCACAAATTATAAAGTTGTTCACTACTTGTTTTGAACCAGTATGACGAGCACTCTGTGGATTAGGGCTCGTTAAATTTTATTGTGGAAATCTTATAAGTAACACATTGCAATACTCGTAGATACCATAAACAAGTGAGTAGCCTCCTGGGGAATAGCGTAGTTCTCGTGATTTGGAATTTCCTTTTGATTCGATTCAGTATTGAATTGAACAGATTAGATAAAGAAAACTGCCTACACATGAATGTAGTTGCAGTTTTGAGCTATACCTATTACAGGTCCTATTAGGTTATTGAATATCACTTTAATGTTTCTCTCAAAAAAGAAGAAATTTGGAAAACTATGATAAATTTGATATCTTTCGTGAAGGAACTTAGAACTCTGTACATTAATACAGGGTATCCAACAGGCATGGCCCAAGCTCACGACATTCTTCATGCGGTGCACTATCGTCTCCAGGAAGAAGATAAGATGTTACAGGTGTTTGCCATTGCAAGTGGATCCACTCAAGGTGTCTCCGGCCTGAATTTTCAGAGCTGTGGATCATTATAAATAGACCTGCACCTGGCCCTACGCTACAGTTAACTGCAGGCTGTGACAGCACGCAATTTATTCCAGAAACCCCAAAATGGCAATGATACCCACTACCTACAACGAGAAGGATAACGTCTGGAGTGGAGCCAAGCGGAACTCCATATACAGCTATGACACGTCCGTAGGTAAAATCATTTTCAATACCATGAAGAACTGGCCCAAGAACGTTTGCCAGGTAAGAGTTAGCTGAAAAGGATCGTCCTGAAGAGACACACTTAGATTATCCCTTCATTTCAGATATGCGATATTGATGGCGTGGCAGTAACCTTTGAACAAGGTCTAACCTGGGCTATTCGGATTGCCCAGTACTTCAAGAAACGTGGACTCAACCACAAGGATGTTATTGGAATTGCAGCGAAAAACTCAACCTATGTGATGCCGCTGGGAGTGGGTTGTCTAATGAATGGAACACCATTCCACTCGGTCAATCCAGTGCTGGATGCAGGTGCGTTCTTCCATTCTGCACGTTAATGTTAAAACTCACTGAATTATCTGTAAATCCGCAGCTACAATAACGCATGTGTTCTCGATAACTAAGCCGTCTCTGATATTCTGCGATGGCAATGAATACGAGAAGGTGCATGCCGCAACCATTGGATGGCACCCGGATATCTACACGCTCACAGACCACGTCGAAGGAGTCCCTAAGATTGAAACTCTTCTGGATCCCACAACGTCAGAGAAGATGTACCAGTAAGCGGAACTGCCTCATCCAAATAATAAAATATACAGAGGATAACCCAAGCTGTTTCTTAGGCCGGAAAATTTGAAGGACGGAGGCGACCAGACTGTGGCTATATTGTGCTCCTCGGGAACAACTGGTTTGCCCAAGGCGGTTTGTATTTCCAACAGTAACCTCATACAAGACTCCATGTAAGTTTGAGAACCACATTCAATCGCGTCCAAGGCATGATCCTCACTGTTCTACGTACGCAGGTTGGTCCACAGCGAATCGGTTATCTTCATAGCCAGCTGTCTGGACTGGATAACCGGCCTGTGGGCATTCGTCTTTAGCGCGGTCTTCGGTGTCACTCGCATCATTACCAATAAAGCCTTTTCCCCCGAATACTTTGTGTATTTGGTGAAAAAGTACAAGATTAACTATGCCGTGCTGCCGCCTCGCCATCTGTCGGCCCTTATCAGTTGTCCGGATGCCACCCCAGAAGCTTTGGCACCTTTAACGCATCTGAATTATGGCGGGGGCTTGGTTTCCACAACCACACTGCAGCGGGCCCAGGAGCTGTGCAAAAGTGCCATGTTCAATTCCGGCTACGGAATGACAGAGGTTGGAGCTATAACGATCAATATTGGAATCAGCAACATCTCCTCGGCCGGCAGACTCATTCCAGGGGTTAGAATACGCATTGTCGACGAGGATGGCAAGAACATGACATACAATCAGGTTGGAGAAATCTATGTGCACACAGGTCAGGCCTGGAATGGCTATTACGGCAATCCAGTTGAGACACGCCGCATGCAGGACTTCGAGGGCTGGTTCCACACCGGTGATCTAGGCTACTTCGATGAGCAGAACTTCCTTTACATAGTCGATCGCAAAAAGGAGATCCTAAAGTATCAGGGCCTTCACTATTGGCCGACTGAGATCGAGAGTGTCATCTCGGAGCTTCCGCAAGTGCAGGACGTGTGCGTCGTTGGTGTGTACGATGAGCGGGAGGGCGATGCTGCCGGCGCCTTGGTGGTCAAGACCAAAGGAGCTGTAGTAACAGCAAAGGATATTTCGGATCACGTGGCCAAGCGGTTACCTGCAGTGCAAAAGCAACTGCGTGCCGGAGTCCAGTTCACCGACAAGCTGCCGGCCAATGTCAATGGCAAGACGTTGCGCAAGACGGCACGCGACGTTTTTGTTGCACAAAACGGGACCGGCAAGTGAGTTCTCAACGGTCTAACAAGTACATATATATATTCCTATATTTTGCAATCATAAGTGTGTCAGATAAGTTCAAAGAATCATATTCAGTTGGAGTGTTTTAGTTCTGAGTACTCGACAATACAGACGAACCTTTGGTCAGCAATAAAGTGTTCCTGAAACAGAAATAATCCGTCCTTTTTCTTGCTTTGGCCTGGATTTGTAAAGACCAGCTATGATATCTCAGCAAGCTTGAGCTCTTAGGCATTGCTGATAAGATGCAGTTCTTATGAATGGGCTTCTATTTCGGTGGGGCTTCTATCAACGCTCTCAAATAAGGAATTGAATCAATGACATACATATGTATGTATGTGAAATGTGCACAAGAAAGAACGCACCTCTCACAATCGATGCACCGGTGAAGATAAGTTATACATATATGAGTTGATTAAAAAAACTCCACTCAATAGAAGCTTCAGATTTTTCGCACCAACAAAGTTTGGTAGGTATAATCTCCAGGATACAGATGTTTATGCATACGGTCCTGGTTAAATCGATTCTGATGTTGGAGGCTGTTTAATACCAGGTTAGTTTATCGACTTTCGGCCTTGTTGTTTAAATTTGATCACTAATTTTATGAGCAATACCAGCAATACTTCTTTTCCAATTGTTAAGTTATTGAGATTATAAACGAAATAGCCGTACTGGTGGTTTGATTTCACAGAAGTATTCGGAATCTTATTTTTGTATTGACTAAAACTATATATACCTTCGCTTGGCAGAAACATTAGGTCCTTGATGCATATAAAAAGTATATTTAAAAAAGAATGGTGTACAAAATATCAGAATGCCTTAAAATATACTTGTAATTACGAGTACACCAAACGTTATAGTTAATCAATCTTTAAGAATATCGTATTCTCGATTTCATTAAAAGCCCTACAAATTTGATGGTATATTTTTAGGCCGAAAAATATTCAAACACGACTTATTTGTACGTTGGTAATGAAATCTTTTGATTTCAATTGGGATGTACGGTTGTAGAGATAAGGCAAAGGCAAACGTTTTGGTTGAAGTTTAGCTGTTTAGGATTGATATCAATTTGGATGGTGAAATGTATCTAAACTAATTGAAAACATTTCTGGAATCGAATGTCGTAGAAAAGAGCTTTTTCGAACATAGAAGTATACAAAATTAGTGGACTATATGTAGCTTATGCACTGATAAGATATGTAAAACTGCTGAATAACGATTATGTGCATTTCTGATTTTACGTCTCTGTCAGTAGTAGGTATTTCGGATAAATATATTTTAGACTAGAGCTGCAAGCTCTTTGCTGAGGCGAGATAGATTATTTGCTATATGAATGCCCTGCTGGTGCAGGGTATCATGTAGTCGGGGCCTAGCGCAACAACAGGCGTCTTGTGATGTACTATCGACCTCAAACATTGATACAGTGCTCAGCCGTGGATCCCTATAAATAGGTTCTTCCACAACAGAGAACGGCACAGTCGACAAAGAACGACAAAGTCGTTCTTGGAGCTCTTCAAGTATGGCAGGAATACCCACGACATACGATGAGAAGGAGAGAATTTGGAGTGGAACCAAACGCAGCCCCTTATACCACTATGACACGTCCATTGGTAAAATTATTTTTAACACAATGAGGATCTGGCCCAAGAACGTGTGGCAGGTGAGTCAGAACCAATTGGGTTCGCCCCGAAGAGACCCACCTACAGATTTCTACTTCACTGCAGATAAACGACATTGATGGAGTCACAGTCACCTTCGAACAGGGTCTCACCTGGGCCATTCGGATTGCTCAGTACTTCAAGAAGCGTGCGCTCAGTAATAAGGATGTTATTGGCATTGTTGCTAAGAACTGTACTTACTTAATGCCCCTAGGGGTGGCTTGCCTAATGAATGGAACACCATTCCACTCGGTTAATCCGGATCAAGACGAAGGTTGGTACTGCCATCAAGAGTATCGCCTAACAATTTCTGAGTAATAAGTATGGGAATCTGTTGACGCAGCTACCGTAACCCATGTGTTCTCGATAACCAATCCCAGACTGATATTCTGCGATGGAAATGTGTACGACAAGGTTCGTGCGGCTACTGCTGGATGGCAGCCGGAGATCTACACTATCACGGATCCCGTAGAGGGAGTGCACAAGATAGAGGATCTTCTGGATCCCACCACTACTGAAGCGGGATACCAGTGAGTGACGAAGGAAATATCTATTTTCTGACTAACGCGAGATGCTTTGTAGGCCAGAGCCATTGAAGGAGGGAGGGGGCCAGACCATGGCCATTTTGTGCTCCTCGGGAACAACAGGCTTGCCCAAGGCGGTTTGCATTTCCAACAATGTTCTGATGCAGGATAACCCGTGAGTATAGAACTATTTACTTTTAAAATTAAAATTAAAAATTAAAATTTAAATTTGTTCTATATTATTCTTGCACAGCCTGATCAACAGCGAACTGAGCATGTTATCATCGAGTGGCTTGGACTGGGTCACCGGCGTGGTCACATTTATCTATAGCACTGTGTTTGGTGCCACCCGAATCATTACCAGCAAACCCTTCACTCCAGAGTACTTTGTGCAGCTGGTGAAGAAGTACAAGATCGACTGTGCCGTGCTGCCGCCTCGCCATCTTTCTGCCCTGATAAGTTATCCGGACGCCACACCGAAAGATCTGGCACCCCTAAAGAACGTGCACTATGTCGGCGGTGCGGTTTCGATGGCCACCCTTCAGCGGACCCAAGAGCTCTGCAAGAATGCGATACTTACCTCTGGCTATGGTTTGACGGAGACCTTTATCATAACGAGTAGTATTGGAATCAGCAATATATCTTCGGTTGGCAAACCCGTGGCGGGCGTGAGAATGCGCATTGTGGACGAGGATGGAAAGAACTTGACATACAATGAAGTTGGGGAGATCTATGTGGATAGGGGGCAGACATGGAATGGTTACTTCGGAAATCCCGAGGCTACACTTCAGATGCAGGACGTGGAGGGCTGGTTCCACACCGGCGATCTGGGCTACTTCGATGAGCAGAACTTCCTTTACATAGTCGATCGCAAAAAGGAGATCCTAAAGTACCAGGGCCATCACTATTGGCCGACTGAGATCGAGAGTGTCATCTCGGAGCTGCCGCAAGTGCAGGACGTGTGCGTCGTTGGAGTGTACGATGAGCGGGAGGGCGATGCTGCCGGCGCCTTGGTGGTCAAGGCCAAAGGAGCTGTAGTAACAGCAAAGGATATTTCGGATCACGTGGCCAAGCGGTTACCTGCACTGCAAAAGCAATTGCATGCCGGAGTCCAGTTCACCGACAAGCTGCCGGCCAATGTCAATGGCAAGACGTTGCGCAAGACGGCACGCGAACTATTTATTGCCCAAAACGGAACAGGCAAGTGAGATCTGAACGATCTGATAAATTCATGTACATATATATATGTATATAGATACATATGAATATTTACAATCCTTTAATTAGTTGATTAAAATATGATTTAAGAGATATGCATTTAAAATCAATAGAGTGGAGACATAAGAACATTTTCCAGTCTTTCGATGGGTGTTCTGCTCTCTTTTGAAAACGCTAAAGAAGGAAGCAATAGATTGTTTTATATTGTTTGGCGTCTTAAAAATGAATCATTTGAATCAGAGCACATTATTTAAAAGAGTAGAGTACTCATTTATCGTTGTGTTTGTATCATGGCCCTCACTATCCTCAGCCATTCATGATAATATTCGCTTTTTATGAATGGAAACGTCTTATCGGACCAATAAACGTTGATAATAGCTTATCGTTCAACGCTCTCCGATTGGAAAATAAACAAATAGCATCTGCAGAGCCGATAGGATGCGTGTGCTTTGCTTTTATTGTGTAACTAATTGTATATTACGATTAGCCCCTGAGTTATTAAGTGATCTGTGGTAATTCTAATTCTAAATCAAAATCCTTGGCCAGGTACAGTAGCCGATGAGGAGGAATAGCGTCGCAGCGAGTGTGCTTGTTGTCTGGCTGGCCCCGGCTGTCACCTCGGTTGGCATTGGCTGCTCCGTTGGTTCCATGTCCATTTCGGGGACTTCTCCCCGACTCGACCTTGTTATCTGTTCCACCTGTTGGCGTATGACGCTGCCCGGACGGACCTCCACTTTGGGCAGGGGAAAGCAGTAGACACGCTCAACCTCCAACACCAGAGGCGTGGCACTGTCCGAGGCCAGAGATGTCTCTGTGACGGTTAGGGGCACGCATATGGTAGGCTCCTCGGCCGCGTTCCGCTCCTCGTAGGGTATCCCAACGCGGGTGATATTGAGCGGCCGTTGCGGCACCAGCGTCTCCGGCACACTCAGCTCGCTGTGCATCTGGGCGGAGTTGAGCGAGTCCTCGTAGTACTTGTAGTCATCCACAGAATCCCCAACGCTATCGTCGCGCCTGTCAATGTTCATGCTGAGATTCCTATCCACGCTTTCGGGTTCGGTGCTCGCGGTGTTCGAGGAGCTGTCGATAAAATCCGTGGGCCAGTTGAGCGAGACCGTTGTTGACCTCGTGGCTTGAGTGGGCGCCGGAGGGTGCACCATGGATGACTGCGGCAGGCTTGAACTCGAGGAGCTAGTTGAAGATGGAGCCGGCACTGTAGTGTCATAGGGATAGGGATACGGCAAAGGCATCCAGCTGTCGTCCGTGGTGGATTGAGATGGTCGACGGGCCGCCGTTGTCGTCTCCACAGATTCATTGATTTGCTTGGCCATGGCCCTAAGTAGAGGATCGGTGGCATTCAACTGTACCACTTCGAATTGGTGCGGCGCCTGCTGGGAGCTTATGCGCCGACGTCCGTGCTTCTCCGGCGATCGCTCAAAGCTGGCGGGACGCCCAAAGCCTGGACTCTGATAGCCTCCAGGAGCGATGGGAGCCTGCTGTTCCTCGCTGGATCTGGATGGCTGCGCATCAATGCCTGAAACGGAGGCGTTTAGGGTTTGAACACACCGAAACATGCACTCTTACCTGCAGCTGGCATTCCCATCAGCATGGCCTCCAACCGCCCGTAGACCCGCTCCTTGGGCTGTTGCTCCGTTTCCGCCTCGTAGGGGTTCTCCGGATGCTCCGGCTTCCAGTTGCCGTACACCACCGACGACTCCTGCCTGGGCGTGGCTGGCCTGGCGTTCTCCTCTCTTAGCAGCGGAATGTGGGTGTGCACCGTGGAGCTGACCGGCACTGCGCCCACGTTGGCCCAACTTCGTAGAATCGGGTCTGGACCAGGAATCTGTGCCTGCATATCCGAAATGCGTATACGTCCCCGGGGACGGGGCGGCGGCCCCTGCAGCTGCTGGGCGCTGATCAGGTGACAGCCACTGAGGGCCACTAGCCACAGCATCCACTCGTGCGGGTGACTAACCATCTTCGGATCTCACCTATCGGATGGGATTTTGTTTTCGATTTCTGTTTATATTATCGCGGCCTCTCGTGTGCCACTTCTGCTGATTGCTGGAGTATACCTATTCGTATATTTTACAGTTAGTTTTTCAGCGGCTTTATTGTTTCATTCTCGTTTTCAGCGGCGGCCACAATAACAAACCATTGTGCGCGTGCTTTAACGGAGCTTCGATGTCAATTCGATATTCGCACGCACTTCTTGCTCTTGTTGCTCTCCCCGTCTCCACTTCTCTCCATTTCTTTTCACCCCACTCCACGCCACTACACACTCCACTCCACTCCACTCCACACTTGTACCGCTACCTCTTCTCGGTTTAACGCTCCCGCGAATTCGACCAACCGACGCACACCTGTCCGCCCCTTCTAGATTCTCCAGGTACCGCTGTTCCTCTTTTCCCCAATATCTTCGGGTTTCCCGTAGACGATGATTCGTGATCTGCACGCGACGGCTTCTAAACGGCAACTGACGTTGGCCAAATCAATTCAAAGCCCAAGCGCTGGTCAGACAGAAACCGAGAAGAAAGATTCTTTCTAATCACAGGCCATAGAAATTTTTCCTTTGTTAAACTTATTTTTTTTTTCATTTTAATTATGCGCAAGAGCGTTGAAACTTAATGGCGAATAAACAGTCTTTGGAGTTTTGCTTTTGGGGTCTATGCTCTGCCTGCCATGGCGGTGAAAATGCAGCGGAATTGATTTATTTTTTGGTGGACTCTCCATATTTCTTAACACATACCATACGACAGTATGGGTCGCAATTATAGAATAAATACTACACCACACTGGCAATATGATTGCTTATGGTTTGACGACTATAAAAGGTGGTCTATAGAACTTGTTGAAATTTTGAATAACTCTTAATAGAAAACTTAAAGCATTATTGGTATTGTTTGATCTTATCTGAATAGTTTTATGGTTAAAACTATTGTGATTGACATGTTCTAAACACGTATATATTTAGTTTGTCTTCTTATAGTAGTAGCACCTTCCAAGGCTCCTAAATAATTCCACCAAATTTAATCCAAGTTAAATTATTAGCCATAGAATACTATATTAAATCATACATAATACATAATACATAATACATACATAATACATAATCAGCTTTTTGGCCATACCAATATTTTGACCGCAGGTGTATGCTTACACTTATGCAAATATGTGGCCAAATCGCTTGCCGTTTCGTGGCACAAAAGATTTAGCTGGTTTTTGCCCGTTTGGTGTTTGTTCTTTCAGCCTGTTGATGACAGCTATTTTTGGTTCTTCTTGTTGCTTGTTTGGCTAAGGGCTACTTTTCAAAGAAGGCCAACGGTAAAATAGTTTTGGGCCATGAGCTTATGAAATAATTGGCCGATTGAGTGGAGAGACCGGCTGGAGTTGGGCCACTAACCCATTCATGGACCACTACGTCTGTACGGCTCGTGGACCCGATTCACCCGATTCTCCCCGTTCCCATTCCCGTTCCCAATCCCAATCTCGCAAACTGTCATAATTATGCAACCAGCAACCAGTCATAGGCGCTCGACAGACAATTTCCATGCATATATCAAGCAGCAGTAAGTGCAACAGCAAGCAGCACTAGAAGAAGACGAAGAGTCGACGGCAGTCGATGTAGAAATATGGAAAATGGGAAAAGCTCAACCTGCGCTGCATGGAATGGGATCAATAAACTGACAGAGGAAACTCGATCTGCGAAAAAAGACAGTAAACCAGCAACGAAAAAGATAACAATAAATAAGGAAAAATTAAAAAAAAAATAATGAAGACCCATAAACGCTTTGTCACGTCTGTCTGAGCATTATGGACACCAGACGATGGATGGATGGATGGATGGGGAGCGTAGAGGATGGAGGAGGAGCAGTGGCTCGTAGTGAAATGGGAAAAATGGGAAAATCATCAAGTCGGTTTGGCGTAATGGAAACGTTAGTTTTTCTTTTATTGTTTTATAGCGGCAAAACTTTCACACTCGTTAACAAAAATATAATTTATTGAGTGCCCGATGCGATGAGTGCGTGTGCGTGTGTGTGTGCGTGTGTGTTTCTGTAAGTGGATCTTAGTTATGCAAATTTCATGTTAGTCGATATAGTTTGCCGAGCGGAGAATGGTTCCAGATTTCAGATTCCAAATGGGATTTTTTGGAAGAATTTGCAAATGAAATCACAGTCTTATTGTTGTTGTTGTTCTGGCGGGGAATGTTGGTTGGCGGATTAGTAATGTTTAGCAAATGTTTTCAGCACGTTTCCAGGATCATCAGTTCGGTGGGGGGTGGAAAGGATGGGGGAATCTGAAGAACACACATCTATTGATTCTCGAGCAGACCGATATATTGCCCATTTTGATTGGCAACGCGACGCTCCTCCAGCTTCCGGGCAAAGTCTGGGTCCGTTTTGGCCCGCTGCTCGAGTCGTTCCTGCTGCAGCTTGATGCCAGCATAGATCTGGTCCAGTCCCTTCTGGATCTCCTCGGGTATGGCGGGCGGGGTGGGTATGTGGTCGCCTGTGGCACGGAAGCCGTTCTCATCGGCCGTGTACTGAACGTTTACCAGCTGGCCCTCCGGTGACTGGTACGAGTACTGGCCATGCTGGACCAGGACTCCATTCGGATTCGTGTCAAAGTCCTTGAGGAAGCCCGTCTCCTCGTGGATGATGTTGTTGCCCGTCTCGTACTCCGTCTTGTAGCTGCCGTCCTCGCTCTGTTCCTTGTTGTACTTGAGAATGGGTATCCATGTACTCGTCTCGCGCAGATCCTCGTGGCGATGATGGTCGGGCTTCTCGTCCCGCGGTATGTTGTTGGCGCTGTGATGCTGGTTATGATGCTGGTGCTGATGCTGGCCGTGGCAGGACAGAGCAAGCATCGAGATGAGTATCTGCAAACGATAGTTGCAGTTTAATAGTTCACAGTTCACACAAATCACAGATGCGGCTGGGATGGTCTCTAGGTCTGGGGGAGGGGGACGGCACGGGACTTACAAGCACTTTCATTTCGTTGGGATTGGTCTTTTATCCACTGATTGGTGATTTTTTGTTCGACCGATTTGTCGCCCGTTTGGCTGGCACTACGACTGGCAAGTGAAAGCAGCTCCGCAAGACACTGTGCCAAGCGCGGCCCTATTTAAGCCTTATATAGGCGAATCGCTCCGACTCTGGCCTCCTCCTGCACATCTGGCCTCGTCCATTACCCACACAGCAGTGTTGCCAGTGGTTCCACGGGAGAGCGAGAGACACACGCACACAGCGGCAGATGCAGCGGTTGCTGCAGATGAGAGGCTGCATAGTTGCATTGGCCATAGTTGCTCTTGCTGCTGCTGCTCTTGCTGCAGCTCTCTTTGTCGTTGTTGCTGCTGCTATAGTTGTCCGACTGAACAGATCCAACAGATGGGTAATTGTTGTTTGAACGCTCAGTGATGCTTAAATGTTAAAATCAAAAACAAACAAAAATTGGTCGCTCTTATTACAGATAGTACCAAAGTTTTAACTTTAACTTTAACATATTCAGAGCTTTGGTATTTTATTGGACGACAGTAGAAATGGATACATTGGATCATCTCATACCGATCAAGGACAGAATTTTTGAAAATTCTTGGGAGAAAAAAGGGTGTTCCATTGGCTCTAGTAGACTCCGCTTGGAACTCGTGTTTTGAGATCTAGCGATGCCCCAACTCTGGCCCACACCTAAGTCGAGTTTTCGGTTGCATGTATTTCGATTGTGTGGCACGTACAGACAGACATATGTACATAGGTACAGCTCAAATGTCTGTTGATTGTCTGTCCATCTGTGCGCTCGTCCGGTCGTTCATCTTCGTAATGCCGTTATTTAGAAACAAGCCAGAACGAGTTTTTTGTTTGCATTTGTTGTTGTCTTTGCCAAAAGCAGATTACTCGGGGCTCTCTGCAGCTCTTGCCCCATGATATATGCATCTGAGGCGCAGCAGAGATTCCGCAGCTTCGGATTCGCATTCGGATTCGTATTCGGATTCTTGTAATTGCAGTCGATTCGTGGATGGCTTGGATTGGGATGCCATCCGTGAGGAGAGTGACATACTAACAACACCACAAGTGAACTGAAACGAAAATTGTTGTAACAATTCAAGTGTTTTGCCGGTGAGGTGAGGCAAGACGATAATTGAGTTCAATGCGGGGCGCATCGGGGTCGGTCTTGGTATTCTCTTGTCTTCGCAAATGTTAATTAGTTGCCATACAATTGGGTTAATCTGCAAAAATTTGTGGGGAAGAGAATCCAAATCAGCAGCAATGCGAGGAAAAAAGATTAATTTAACTATCATCGAGATCCAACACTTGCAACACAATGCCGCCGCGAGTTGAACAACCGGCGGAGAGCCGGCGAAAACCCGAAAAAAGACATGAAGTCAAAGCGGACTTTGGGGATCGATTATGAAGATACCCTTGGTTCCATATTCAGTAGAATGGAAATAAAATATGTGAGTGCACCACAAATGGTGCCACAACGGATGGTTTCCATGCGTGGTAAGCAGCTTTTCGCCAAAGTTATGGGACTTTCGGTGAGGGTATGAAAACCGGGCGAACCAAAAGCAGAAAACACCGACGCCTATTGCAACAAACGACCTCTTCGCTGTGCTCCAAGCCTCGTCCCTCTGTGCCTCTGTGTCTGTCCACGTCGGCGTCTCCATCTTCCGCACCCACAACTGCAACTGCAACTCCAACAGCAACAGCAACAGCAACCAAGCCTCCTCCTCGTCTGGTGAGTCACTTATTGGCGCGCCAAGTTGTGCAACTGCTGCTGATGCTGAGGCTGCCACAGGCACGGACCAAAAAGAAAATGAAAAGGAAAGCTAGGCAAGGTTAGCTGTCCGATGCAGTCTCCCCACCAAAATTTGCCCCACTCACACACTGACCACAAGACTGGGATCTGCCACATCCGAAAGAGGGCAGGCAGCTGTAAATGTCAAACGATTTTTACCCTTACATTCTTAGCATTTGCCGTGATCTGTTGCTGTTGCTGCTGCTGCCTTTGTGGCTGTTCTTTTGAACAACATTTGACATTTGGGTTTTGGCTCTGGCTCTGACTCTGTCGGTGTGTGAGTGTCATCCGCTGAGACAGCGACTGGTTTACAGAACCCCGATGCTGGCCATAAATTTCCAGGCTCGTGGTTGTGAAATGTCTTGTCAATGCTGCGAATCTTGAGCTTGAATCGTAAATAATGCTCTAGTAAGGAATGGCGATGACAGTTTCGTCCACAGTACTTGACATAAAGATCACGTACAGCGTAGGCGACAAGTGTCTGGCCATAAAGAACCAAATTAATTCCTAAACTTTAATACACCACTTGTTCAAAAGTGCTTTCGTTTATTTCTCTGCATTCGTTCAGATTCTTTCACCTCTTCATATCGAGAATCTCCTTCGCTGAGCAATCAGTTAAGTTTCATTCAATTACCTTATTTGCCCCTTGTTTTGGCTGGATCGTATAACATTCCACTGAGACTCGTATTTAACATACAGTCAGGTGATAGAAAACTGATTTCGACTTTAAAATCGGTTGTTGGCAAAAAGCCTGGCAAATTATCGGCAATGCTTATATTGGGATATGAGTAGAGGCCCTATAGAAAAATTAGAAGTGCTGTAGTCACAAATCAGCAGCAAAATCAGCAGCTAGCATCGAGGCTCACCTTTGGACGGGGACACTTCAGCTGGGAGCTCGCCTTCTTGCCAAGCGACTTCACGATCACCCCAATAAACTTGTGGCCATACAGGCCTTTGGAGAACTGACAGACATCGACATTCAGATCGATAATTTTGTGGAATTCCTTGAAGGGTGGTCGAGGCAAAAACAATTTGAACGTGGCATTGAGCTGAGTTATAGCCTGAAGATAGTCAACTTCGACGGTAATCAGAGACTTATCGTTATCCAGGATGATGCATTTGTGCCGGCTCACATGGAGTGGGTTCGATGCGCAATCGAAGGTTTTCCATTGCAGACTCAGGCGACTCTTTGCAGGCGAAATCTGTCGAAGAGTTGATTCAAATATTTCCAATTTATTTTTGGCTATGAATACCTTTGCTGCTTTTCCATGGTAGGGCAGAAAAACGATCAAGAATAGCCAGTGAAATTTAACCATGATCGGGCTCCGAACAATTAGTACTGTCTGGCTGCAAGGCTCAATCACGGCTTATAAGTGTGAACAGTTGCGGTTGATTGTTTTGGTAATTGTGCCCCAGTAATAGATACCTATTTTCGTGATTGTTTTTTAAGTGGAATACTGTTCTGTATTTATCTCCCGATCACTTTATGGACACGAGTACAAACGAAAAGGTCGGAATCCAATTTAGTTGTGTTCTGAACTTGACAGCATTTTATTGTATGGACTCTTTTATATTTCTGAAATGTCTCCTCTTAGAGTCATATTCAAATACGTTTTCTTCGGATGGAAAAAGTGGACCTCTACAAAAATACTGCTTGCCGGCAGGAACGAGGGTAAAAGTTCCTCTATACTTATGTTGTGATAGTAAATGAAGCCCTGAAATCATGGAAAAATGTCACTTAGTTTTTAGCTACTCCATTAATTAAACTACCTTTTTTATGGGACATTTTCGCTGCTGATTACTGAATTTAACAACGGCATTATAGATCTTAGCTATCATGGTAGTGCCTTTTGACAAATCCGATATTACGCGGCAGCCATCAAAGGAAATGTCAAGGAACTTCCGATACGCTTCCGATGGCTTGAATCGGGTGGAGATTTTCATGTAAGTCCTAATGGATGGTACTGCTTCCAGCAAATTAACTTCCACATTCAAGCGAGATTGCCTTGGGTCCGCAATCAGGCATTTCACATGGTCTGCATATTGTGGACATGTTTGGCAATCAAAACAATCCCACCTCAGACGTCTTTGCTGTTGAAAATGATTATATTCAGTTTGTTAGATAACACTCGTAGGTATAACCCTCATTCGTACCTTGGGCTCGCTGCCTGTGATGAGGAGGATCGCTACCAAGATTAACCACTTGTAGAACATCACTCTTGGTCAGTTGCTAACCAACTAAGGCTGAATGATTTAGTGAGCTAGTGAGCTCATTGATTCATAGATTTTTATATAGATATTGCAATAATAAAATATCCATAGCATACAATAATATTCCAGCAATTATCCAACGATTAAAGCGATCAATTCTGCGTAAAAACCCAGATTTGTTGGTAAATGGGGGAGGATCCACGATTTGGGTTATTCTGGATGATCCGATTCGAACCGGATTCGGCAATCTGGTTATCGGTTTTTTCGTATCTTCAAAATTGTGGATGCCACAGATTTTAACTTTATGCGGTCGGAAAATAACAATTAATAACAAAAGTCTATACTTATCTGTCTATAATATAAAATAGTTATGGGTCGATAAAAATGTATCCTACAAATGCAAATGTATCTCAAAGGACCAAACAACAGCCTCGTTAATTCTTTAAAAATCACAAGTGGGATGGGCGAAGAAGCCCCAAAATATCTACATTCTAACTACATGTTTGGTGGCGACACCTGACGAAACATCGGAGAAACCGTTTTGACAAATTTTTCCATCGGCTCTTAGTGGCGCCACTTACACTTAGTTAATTCAAAATTAAATTATTTCAAGCAGATTAGGATCAGGAGATCAGATAACGTTACATATGCGGGACACTGCATACCACCAGGTAGTGAAGAATAGAATCACCGCTGAAACAAGTCAATCACCAGTCAGTCGGTCAGTTAGATTGACTTTGAAGACTCGATTAATTTGGTCTGAATGTGCAATTTAATTGATATTGAGATGCTCTGCAGATTGAAAGCATTATAAATATTTCTTTTTCCTGGCATTCTCCTTGGCAGTGTCAAAGAGATGACCCCGGACTGTTACATTCAGCACGACGGCGACCTTGGGTATGAAGATGTCAAAATGGGCCATGAAATCGTTCTCGGTCAGCATGGGCGGCAGGTCGGTTACCGATATGTTCTTCGAGTAGTAATTACCCTGGAATTGAAGAACTTAGTACAGAACTGAGATACTGAACTTCCATGTCCTACCTTTGGAAAGGGACATCGCATGACCACATTACTGTTTCGGGCCAAAGTGCTCACCAAAAAATCAATCAGCATCTTCCGCTTGCGTTCCCGTATTACTTTGCACACATCGAAGGTGATTGCGAATATCTGGGTGTATACCTTTTTCGGATTGGGCAGTGATACCCTGAGAGTAGCGCTTAAAGTGGTAAGATTTTTCAGAAGTTCAACAGAACTTTCCATGGTCCTGTTCAGAGGCGGCAAAATCTTGCAGTTTATATTGCTAAAGTATACGGGATTTCCCACGCAGTTCATTTGGCTCATCTCCACGAAGTAGCCCTGGTGCTGACACGTGGATAATGTGAAGTCTTTAGATCAAAGTAGAGATGTACAGAGTAACTTACCATCAAAACGTTGGCCGCTGCTGTACGCTGCGTCTGCAGGAAGCTGGCCATAAAGCCGATGGTCCAGAGCAATCTCCACATTTCGATGTCTCAATTGTTGACGACCAACTGATCCATTAGCCCCTGATGAAATGAAATGCCCCATGCCACAGGCCAAAACTAACGACAGTTTAATTGTTGAAATTGTAAAGCAATTAAAACATTATTGCCTGATGTCTTGGCCATTGTTCTGGTATGGCCCATTGAGTGGGCTAAACAAGTGAAACCGTACGCCCATCTGTATCACTGCAAATATCAAGTGTTTGGGGCTCTTACCATATGCTGGCGAGTGCAAACAAATATCATCACTACCCACAGCATCTACTCCACGATCGCGATCATCAGCATTAACCGCAAGCGTGAAGGGCAAATTTGGTAATGGGTAAGGTTCGGTAATGTTATAGGCCATCCGAGGCTGAGAAGCACTCGCTCATGGCCCGGCAATGGGACAAATACCTTTATATCTGTGTTGTCATTTTCATTATCGTTCCCAATATTTATTTCTCCACTCGGAGTGTGAGGTGTGTGAGTGTGTGTTTGCTTAAGACTAACTACGGAAGGTAAGATTTACACAAAACATTTCAATTTCGTATGGCATTTAGGCAGTGTATAATACTTTCAATCAAAATATAATTTAGATTCAGGACGGCTCCCAGAACTTATTGCGGGGCCACAGGAAGATGATCGCCCTCTGGCTGGAATCCGTTCTCGTCGGCCACATAGCGCAGGGTGATGATGTTGCCTTCCGGGTCGCTGTAGCTGTACGATCCTGTCTGGACGAGGACCAGTTCCTCGTGCTCGTCGATCACCTGGCCATCGGATGTCTCCGTCTTGGGGATGATGATCTTCTTGAGGTAGCCAATGTTCTCTACGCGTATTCCATTGGACGTCTCGTAGCTGTCATAGAAGGTCGTTTCTTAGGAAACGCTCTTTGTCACTTGATCTAACCACTCCCACACTCACCTGCTGTTGAAGCTGCCGTCGGCATTGTTCACATTGTCCTGCTTCACAATGGTGGCCGCTGTTGTCGTGGTGGTGACGCCTGCTCCAGCAGCCCGCTGGTCCTGTGGCCGGGCCAGGACATAGCTGAGCAGCATAGCAGAGCAGGCGATGAAGATGAACTTGTACATTTTGATTGGCCGTTTATCCTTGAGTGTTCCTTGGGTGCGGGTGATATCCAGCAGATTGCGGTGCGACTGTTGACTGCCACAGCCGAGCCGCGTCTTTTTATAGTCGGGTACTCTGGTAGTACTCTGGGTCTGCTCTGGGCAGCTTCGGCAGCGCTGCTTGCGATTGCCATTACGATGGGCGCACTAGATAAGCGGCGGGTACTCTCGAGTACTCTCTCGCAGAAATTACGAGCGGGCGCTCTTCTTCTTAATTTTTCTTTGGGGTTTTTTTCGGTTTTTGGTTTCAGTTTTATTGTCCGCGATGAGTAAACATCAGATCAGACCGCCAGATCGCAGAGAAGAAGATGAAGATGAAGCGACGGTGTCAACAGGTGACAGTTGTCCCCTCTACTCCCTTTATCCATTGTACAATATCTCTGCGCCCCATGGTCTGACTGGCGGTCTTGACAGCTACATACGTGATGGGTCTGAGCAGAATACTCGTAGTCGAATAATTCTTAAGGCTGGGAGTTATCGCAACTTAGTTCCGTTGAGTCGGATGGCGGTTCCTCGAGATTCCGTTAAGGATTTGAGTTGAGGGAGAGCCCGCATTCTTGGCGATTGCTTCGCAGTGCTTTGGAATATTTCTATAAGTCATACCCAATGAGAGAGTAAGAATACTTTGATAATTCCGCATGGCGGACACGTTTCAATTATGGAAATAATTTGGCCGAAAACCTGCCTGGGCCTCTAACGGTGAACGATGGAGACAAAGCTGGCCATAAAAATGTAGAGTATTGTTGGCCATAAATCGAATTGATAAGGTTCGGAACATTCACACATATGATGGCTATATGCTGCGAATATTAACCACAATTGTGTCATAGAGCCCTAGACTTCGGCGGGCATGGAACGGAATGGTCAATGAACTTCGCTAAAAAACCAAAAGAACTCTTTACAATGAAGAGGTAATTGCCATCAGATGCATATCTGATTAATTTGGGGCAGACAAAGCCAAGTTTCCATTGTTCTTTCCTTTAAGTTGAATTTCTCATACGATATGCTCTTTAAGTTAACACTTGTCTGCTAATCAAACGAATGAAACCAGAAACGAACAAATCACACTTTCGGTTTCTGTTTGGATTACATAATTCCTGTTGATTCTGATCAAATCGAATTTGGAGTTCTGAGGCTCATTGGATCTCTTCGACCAACTCTCACTGAATCTTCGGGTATACCGGACTTGGCCTTCAGGTGTTTGCCAGTCTGCTTGGGGTTCAAATTGCTTATTTAACAAGTTAGCTTTCAATTAGTAATTGTTTAGCAAGACTGGCAGCGGAGCAAAAACTGCAAACTAAGGCAAATTTCACACACATTTTGGCACACATGTGGCTAGTTGGGCAGTCGGAGACAGGGGCTCAGCTGAAGGGGGGGGGGGGGGGGGGGGGGGGGATCCATAAGGAACCACCGGAACAATCAGTTTTCTCCCTTCCTGACTACGCCCCTGACTTTCAAGCATTCTGATCAGCGTTTTTCTACATATTTTGGGCGTGGAAGCTCGAATTCGAAGTCAGCCTGTTGAATTGATCATAGTATTGTTTAATTGTTCTCAGTTCTTTTGGTTCTAATCACATTTGCGCTTGGTCCTAGTCGGATCCTCAGTGCTGCTTCTCTGGGGGGTTGTAGGGATGCAGCTTGAGGTACTCCAGAGTCTTTAGAACAGACAGGGGCGTGGGCGGCGGTGTGGGCAGGTGATCGCCCACCGCATGATATCCATTCTCGTCGGCGGTGTAGGACACCACATAGGTGTTGCCATCGTCGGACACAAACGAGTATTTGCCATGGACCGCTTCGCCATCGTGCTCGGCATTCACCGTCTTTAGGAGTCCGTCCTGAGTGGCCTTGGAGCCATCGGCGAGTTCGTAGCTGGATGGGGAGGATGTGGCTGTTAGGCTCTGCTCTGCCGAGATTCTCCCACTGGACTGAACTTACTGATAGTGATATTTTCCGTTGTACTCCACATTCGATTCTTGGGAGATCAGGTCACTCGTGTCCGAGGCCCAAGCAGCGACCACGAACCCGACAAGCAGCAGTAGAGTTCTCATTGCGATCAATCAGTAACCGGTAATATGTTTAGTCAATAATCTTAAAACAGTCCAAGCAAGTGTCTCGAAGCGACTGTCAGTTCCAGTTGGTAAACAAAGGCTCTTATATAGGCAACGGAATTAGCGGATTCCGAGAGGAGAGCCACATAAAAAACATTCCTGTACTAAAATATTTAACATGAATTAAAATTTGGCCAATAAATAATATTGAACTTGTTTCGATTCGTTTGGCCTTTCGAAAATGGGTGTGAAATTTGGTGCAGACAACTTCAACCCGATCCGGCGCTTCGTTTCGTACGCTTCCACGTTGTTTTCAAAATAAATAAATAATAATAATGCCGTGTCGACTTCTATGGGAACTTGTCACCAGCATCAGCATCACCCTGATTCTGGTTCTCGTTCGCTCTTTTTTTTTTGTTTAGTTTGGAACTAACGTGACAGCATTTTTGCCTGACTGCCTGACTGCCTGTCGCCTGTGTCTATCGAATTTGCATAAAATAAATTTATCAATCCTCGCCTTGAGGTGTAAAAAAAAGTAAAAACAAGCGTTATTTTTGGACGCAGCTTATGAATATATGACAGATCAATCTAAGAACCCATCGATTGGCTTGTAAGCTACTAAGTATATCCTCAAGTGTGCATCTTCCCAACGAGTTATATGCATTCATTAGCTGTCTTGTGGGTGCCGCTGTCATCGCAGGTATTCGAGATATGGCGAATCCAGATTTATGGCTTCGCAAGAAGCTTAAAATATTCCTAATAAAGATGCGGATGCGGAGGATACTCGAAAGGGGACTTTTGAAGCAATTGGCTCTTCTTTTCGAATCGGCAATAGTAAACCAATAAAACACAAGGCTGCTCTTCGTTTTTCGAAAGAATCCTTAGTTCTTTATTTGCAGCTAAGCCTAACGAATTTTTTTATAGGTCTTCTCAAGTGTTTACATAATTTCCGACGCGAACGGACGGGAACGCTAACCCGTCCCATAAGCTGGTTCGGGTGGCTGGCCATCGTCTTCGTACGTCATCGCTTATATATTGTATATTATTTCTTGTATGTTTTTTTTTTACATTTTCTTTCATTTCATTGATAAATCGACGATATCACATGAGTCCGAAAATGGCAAAGTTCCGGCGACTAAAAGATCTGAAGAAATTCGTGTCAAAGTGAAAGTGGAAGAAAGCAAGATAGCAGACAAAATGAAGTAATAGAGTCAATGTATTGGTTGTGTGTGTGTGTGTTTCGTGTCATGTCCCTCAATTCCGTTTGAGATTGTGTTCTTCAGTCAAATCCACTAACAACCTCCTGGGGAGGCTTCAGCCCTTGTGTGATTGTCTAGATAGTGGGGGGAGAGCAGATAATGGGGTGTACGAGCATATTGTGGTAACAGCAACAGAGCAGCATCACATCGACCGTAGAGTATATCAGGGTCAGAATGTTGGCATGGGTCGGACTGGAAGGAGTCATCCAGAGGAAGCGCCTTAACGGCGCTTGGCTGGCGGCAGACTCAGAAGATAGTCGAGGGCCTTCTGGATCGCTGGCGGGATTGGTGGCGGAGTCGGCAAATGATCGCCCTGTGGCTGGAAACCGTTCTCATCATCGGCCGAGTAGTTCAGGGTAATCAGATTTCCTTCCGGCGAGGTGTAGGAGACAGAGCCCCTGGCGATAATCACGTCGCTGCTGTCCGGGGAGGTAGCCTTCTTCAGGGTGCCCGTTTCTTCGGCCTTGATCCCGTTGGCCGTCTCATAGCTGCAAGTACCAGGCATCGCAACCGAAATGAACGAAAGAAAGAAATAAAAACCAATTTTCAAATTAATTAAATTAATCGTATAAAATTATGTGGGCATAGATAAAGGCCCGGTTGACAACATTTAAGTAATTGTCGCTCACATTCAAAAAAGTTCGATTTGGCGCGCACCACTCGGTATATTTTTCAAGTGAGACCGTATATACTGTAGAAACTGGTTTTCGCCGCGCTCCCATGTGGTGTTTTTTATTGCTAAATGGCATTTTTGTCATCTATTAATTTCATTTTCAATTTTATATAAAAATCCAATAAATGCAAGTATTTCGAATAGGTCAATCATGTATAGAATTGATACATCAATCGTACAAAATTGAGTGGGCATGGCTAAATGTTCTATATAGCTGGGAATATTCGTCGGAATAAAGAATTGAGCAATTGGAATGATACTCGTTTGTTTATGCTACTGTTGTATGAACATAAGTGCCTTGTGCGTCTGCCTACAGTGGCTTCAAATGACAGTAAGTCCTGATGTCACAGGGCACTCCCAAAAACAGCCGCTGTTCCACGGCTATTCCGTGCTTTCCACCTTCTTCGCATTTACAGTTAAAGTCGAGCCACAGAGTCTGCAGCGATGCCGAAACGACCAGCGGCGCCCTTTGGCGCAGTTGTGGCCCACTACTCCCTGCCTCAGCCACCAGAAGACGAATTTCATAGGAAAACAATTGAAAAAGGAGGAAAAAGAACAGACCCTGGACGGCATCTGGACACCGGGTTCTTCAGGATTCTGGCGTCTGGTGCGATGGAAAGACGTGGGGAATGGGGCATGTTCTCGCGTCGGTCCGATGCGGAGGCTCATCTCATCGAGATCACCCGCGTGGATGGCAGCCGTCGTGCTTTGTGGAAGGGGGGTGGAGAAGCCGCGTTCCCTCGTCCTCGAGACGCGTCGCGGGTGCATGTACTTGAACAGAGTCGCCTCGGACTCCATAAGCCGCGCCACGCGGTTTCCCTGTATCAGGACTACGTGTACTGGAGCGACTGGAGCACCGGGGACTTTGATCAAGACTGGCCAGAGCCGCAGCCTCGCTAAGGACGTGGCCTGCATCCCTCCCAGCTACGACGGACTGCCCGAATTAGCTGCTGCCGGTGTCCGGCAAGATTATCCGTGCCCAGGTGGAGCTCTCTCTCCCTATTCAGCTGTGTTCTAAAACGTTGCCTCTTATAGCTTCCTGGGCGAACTCGCCGAAGCCTCGAAGCGTCTGCTCTTCTGGACAGATATCAGCAGCCATCAGGCCATCATTCGGGCCCGAGTCGATGGCAATGAGCATGTGGACCTGGAAGAAGTCACGACTCTGGCCTTAGACCAACAGTCCGATATCCCATGCGTATCGATGTTAGTAAGCAACCAATATTGGACACCTTTGGACACTTGTAATCTCCTGTTCCCCCTTTACAGAAAAATCCGTGCTTCCATGCACATCTCGCAGGTCTCTGCCTTCGGGAGATTTGTGTCGGACGATAAGACCGGACTGGAGAGGAGCGCAATCACACCTGTCTGCACAGTCGCACAAAGTGTTTCCACATCTGCATGGCCAGCGGGGTATGACACGCAGTATTCACGACGTATGCTCGTGCCAGATTCTGATGCTCTGATGCTACTGGAGGGCAAGGAGAACTACGGCGTCTATCCGGACAGATAATTTTAAGTGGCGGGAGTAGTGACATAAAGAACGACTGTATATCCGCCTTCTGGCGCTGTGACGAAAGGACTGCCCGGCGGATCACTTCAGCTGACAGTCAGCCGAGGGCAGAGACAAGGCTCTGATCTACCATGGTACCACCTTTAACAACTGAGACAATGTCCACAATGAGGCCGACTGCTGCAAGCGGCCAGGAGACTTTCAGTGTCCCATCAACCAGGTGAGTGGAAAGACACGATATCTGCCCAAATTCTGAAACTAACAATATTCTACTCCACCTTCCCACAGCTTTGCATCGGCCGCCCTGCTCTGCGATGGCCGTGCCTCGGATATTTTCGCGCACCGAACCAAAAATCGAGCTTTAATGGCTCCATCGAAGAAATTAAGTAACTAGACTTAAGACCGCTAGACCGCTTAGAAATTAAAGACTTTAAAAATGCAATAGAGAACCTGCCGGCTATGCCATATGAGGTGGCATATGCCGCGACCAAGCTGCGGATGAAGATGGAGCGAAAGACTATGGATGAGTATGCCAGGCTACTACTACCACAATGCCTTCTACAAGGACCCAAGGTCCGAAGGCGACACCAGTTTAAGGTACGCGCTTGTCCCCAACGAACGATGGACAAGTTGCTCAGTATGCCAAAAGCGGAAGAGGATGATTCGCCCGAAGAGTTTCAGCATGAATAGGCAAAGTAAGTATAAGTACCACCAATTGTATGACACATTTTTGGCTAATTCTCGACCATTGACAGATTGGGAAAGTTATTTTCTCCGGTAGTATATAATATTATAGCAATAGTATAATTTTATCATGGCCTATTAAATTTGCATTCATATCCGTGTCACTCATTCGCTTTTAAACATTTTCTATTTGGCTTCAATTAAATTTTAGACACAATCCCAAGACATGGGAATCCTTAAAATTAGCCAGTCATATAGAAAATCAATTTATCAATCGGATAAAATAATGTGCTCAGGACTGAGAATCCTGTCTAGCTCGTTATATCAAATCGAATATAAAAATCGACGAATTTGACTTCTTTGAACAAATGACCCACGAAAATTATGAATCTTGAAGAATTTTAGCGCAGTTTAGGTGAAAGATGCAAAGAAGGATGGGCTTTCATTTTATTTTGTAGTTTTATCTTTGGGAATCCAAGCATTTGTTAGAGCAATAAGAATTCTATAGTAGGATAATATGGAGTCAAACTTACGCATAATTGTAGGAACCATCTGGTTCGATGTTGGACTCCTGGCTGATGATCGCAATGGGCTCCTCGGCCCGCTGCGGTGCCGCCTCAACCAGGCACATCAGCGCCGTGGCGACCAGGCACAAAACGAACTGCAAAGGGAAGACAGGCAGGAAGGCATTGAGAGTGTTTCAGCGAGTGTTGGCCGCAAATGTTACTCGAGTTAGTAAACATCTTGAAATCGTGCTCCGATGATATTATGCAAGGCCCCCCACCCCGCCACTTGTTTACCTGGGAGCCGAGATTTATTGCCTTAGCGCTTTTATTTGCTGTTCTCACATACTATGTTTTAGACACCTTTTGAGGTCGGCAAATAGATGCCAATTAAATATTTTCCACATTTCCACACACACGACGTATTCCCAATTAACTTGTGCACAAAAGTGCATTGAAAATTGTGGGGCGTGGTCGGTCGTCCGTCTCATCTCTGTCGCCGTCGTCGCCATCGTCGCCGTCGCCATCATCGTCACCTTCCCAGTGTCTGTTTCTTTCGAAACCTATGTAGGTTCACCCCAGATCGACTCTTGGGCAATTGGCTGCCCAAAAACACTTTGAATGGAACTTGGTTTGGGTTTCGGTTCCATTTTCGTGTCTGAACTTTTCAGTTTAATGTGCCGGCCAGATGGACAGCTGCCAGGTGTTGGTCTGACCTTTGAATTGCATGCGGGCCCGAGCTCTACTGAGAGCCATTTCGAGCACACGTCTTCGCTGCATCCATTAATTGCCTTTGCCTTTTAGCCGCTCTAAATGGCAAACTGTTGCTGCTGCCACCGTAGGCTGTTCCACCCTGTTGCCTGTGCCCTAAGCTCCCACGCCTGGGGAGTACTTTAATTGCGGAAGTTCCTGAAGGGTCTTGAGTTCTGTGTTAATGGGCGTTTTAGCGGTGTACGTTTTTACGATTGATTTATGCTGTCTGCACTTTTACTACTCAAATGTGTGTCTGGCTCTGTCTGGGAGTAGGTGTGGCAGAGAATTAATGAAAGCAGTTTGAGGATAATGAAAGGTATCGTATCCTTTCTTTTGCCTCCTCTAATTATTTTTCTATTTATCCATTCCCATATTGCTCATCCAATCCTTTTCAACAACTGTTTTAAATCCCCAAACTTGTGCGATTCACTTACATTTTTCATGTTGTTCCACACACAATATTGTAATCCAAAGGCAGAATTATCCTTTCGGCTTGGGCCTAGCACTGGAGTTGTTAATTGAACAAACGTTTTCTATTTAATGATACCCAATGCCGGCAGGTGAGTCTATTTATACGAAAATGCACGGTGCGGCGGGCGCCTGCCAGCAGTGCAGTTGGCAGAGCATCGCAAACACACACACACACACACATAGACAGAGGCAAGCATCTACGACACGAGTACGAATCCAAACCAATAGAGTGCGCGGGCGGTGGGCGGTATGTGGAGGCAAAAAAGAGAGAAGAAAAACTAAACTAAAGATTCAACGCCTAAGTCGCCGATGTCGACGGCGCAGCGCTCGGAAAGAGCAGCAGAGGCAGAGAGTCAGTCTGTCCACAGGCACCGGCCGCTAGGAGGCACCGGAGGGGTAGGCAGGCAGGTATGCAGGCAGAGCCACGACGCTCAGCTGTTCTGGGCAAGCAGTTCAGAATCAGCTTTGTACTAAGTTTAATTTATGCAATTGTTTCAGGTTTTTGCAGACAGACTGCACATTTAAATAGATTGCCGGTAATGGTAATTGCATCAGCCAGCGGAAATAGTAAGGCACCAAGAAAACACCGAGAAAACGGCCAACGAAAAATGGTCTTAGGTTTAATGATACTGGGGAGGGATATCGGTATCACTCCCATCAGGCCCGGCGGCGCTGCCACCTGACTCGAAATGGGGCAGCCTCAGAGTTTTCGGGGATTTAAATGCGCTTCCATTAATCGTCTATTGGCATCAAAGTCAGGCGGCAAGACCCTCAGACTGAGGCTGCAGTTGCAGTCTAAGCTGTGCAGGAGGTCAAAATGCCAGAAATTGCTAAACGCCAAGGGGCCATCGTAGTCGTCGTCGTCGCTGCCAAAGTGTAGGCGCGTCTAATGAATACTTAGCCTGGGCCAGCAGATGGGGCCAGACTTTGACTCCAAGACTCCAAGACTCCGACTCTAGCCCCGACACAGACGGCGGCAGAATTTCGTGACAAGATTGTCCCAAAGATTGTGAGCATATACTCGTACTATTGCTATTGTATTGCTATTGTCTTTGGCAACCGAAAATCCAAGCTTGTTTTCGGCTAAAGTTGGATTCGAAGTGGGTGCCGTTTGCCTGATGATTGTTTCCCTCGGCGTTTCTGGTGGCCGCAATTATGAAGACATTCGGCTGCAATAATTATAATATTTATTGTTCTACTTTTTAATATGTTTAATTTAGGATCGCTCGCTCGCTGCTCACTGAATTTCCGCTCCCAGATGAGGGCTTTTTGTGTGCAAATTTGGTTGGGCAAGAACCTTGAAATATGTATTACGCATGACTTCTCTGATTACGAGCCACAAACTACACAGATGCCACAAAATGTCAGTCGCTGTCTGCCGTCTGCCGTCTGGTTCTGGTACTTTTCTTCAACCTGTTCTCGCCCGCTGTCCACTCTGAAGGTCGCGGCGGGTTCTTTATGGCACACAACGTAATGTAATTTGTTTTAAAGATGTTTGCGCAGCGTCTGCAATTTGATACCTAGCACAGAGCAGGGTATAATGCGCCAGCGGTACACTCAAAACATGAAGTTCGCAACGAACCTCGTTATATTAAACTATTTTGAATGGTCAAAAAATGAAGAGTACTTAATTTAAATGAGTCTTGAATTCACCAAGAACAACCAATTGATGGAATATTTGAGAAGACTAATCTGGGTATGGAAAAAAAAGTCTCATGTCAGCAACAGATCCTTACCAGAGTATTTAGAGCTCGACTCTCCACCTGAATAGGCCCGCGTTGATTTAGCTGTTGCGTAAGAAGCTAGAGCCGCCTTTGGCATGGTCTTCGGTCTGGCCTGGCATACTTTGAAACGGCTAATGCTAATGTCAATGAAGGCATAAATAAATAATTGCGCATAGCTGGGGCTGAAGCAGCAGTAGCACTCAATAGCTGGAGACGCTGCATCGCTGCATCGCTGCACCACTGCTCCGATGCACCGCTGCACTGCTGCAGACGTCGAACCAGTTGCGGTGGTTAAATGTCAGTGGTTCTGGTCATGTCGAGAAAACAGCTACTGCACCGCTGCGGGCATCACGCGGAGATTACGCGGAGCATGGGGCTGGGATTTTGGAATGGGCAATGGCTACCCCGCGCGGGTTACGTTGGTGCTGCCCATTTCATGGTCAAGGATGCACTTGAGTAACTTTGCTCCGCTTTGCCAACGTAAACTGGTTCGCCTTTGTCTGGTGTGGTCAGGGAAGCTGAACTGGTAACTGGAGCTCTGTCGGGGCTGAATCATCTTCCGACCTTGAAGCCAGCAGCATTGGAATGGGTTCTATGACGCCGACTAAAATGCAGTTGCAGTTTATGCTGATATCGATGCTAATCCGTCTGGGTACGCGTCGGAGTAGGGGTATCTTTGGGCACAGTTCATAGTCTTCGCCTTAATGTGATTTATGCAAATTGACAGCGGTCTTAAATGGCAGAGGGATCGATCCGCAGCACGTGGGCATCGTCGATTACGAATCATGGCTAATTAATGCAAATCGCGGCCAAGACATTTGATATGCGGGAGTGGGTCTTCTAGCAACTCCCCAATTGTCATATGTCAAGTGAAGCTAAACACTTTTGTTTTGCTCTTTTAACTAATATTAAGAACAAACGGAATTCAAAAGCCTTCGGAGATTAAGTTAATCGATTGGCTTACACGATTTGTCAATACTTCCATGCATATGTACTATAATTGCCGCTTGAATAAACGATGTTCTAATTGTCTTGGCACTCAAGTGTGAGGTAATTAGTTTTATTACCCCAAGCCGTTGATGGGTGTATGATTTACGTATATTAATATTTGAGTTCTTTATGTATTAGCAATCAGCACAGAATTACTGATCTAATACAGTAGGACCATTGGACATCTAAATTGAAAGTTTGTTATTCATTTGCCACGAGCCGATCTACACGAAACCATTATTTAGTTTGGATTACATGATCAAGCCCTCAGATAACGAGTTTGGCTGCTATCTTCCGATAGATGAAGCGAATTAGGAGCTGACATAATTCCGGAGTGAATATTTAAAGACTGAAGCTAAATAAATTCGAGCAAATTAATTGGATGGCAAATATTCAACGGCTCGTTTATGTAAAACAGCCAATAAAGATCTTTTGTTTGGGCTTTGAGCTAATCTGTTTAACGCATTCCGCAGATCTTCTTCCAAAAGACCCAAGACTCCAGCAGTGGGACCATAAATGGGCAGCGTTTGGACATTTATGGGTCCAGTTGAGAGCAAAGTGTGGTTTCGATTTGAATGGAAACCGAGTTTGTTTGGACCTTTGGGTGTCAAATTCTGATTGCTTACTGATCTCAATTATTACGAGACTCTACGATACTTCGTATGCAAATTTTATTATATCAAATGAGCCATATTCTCGTTTTAAGATAGGCATAAAAGGTTCCAATTAATAAAACAAAAGTGGAATTTTTAACTATTCTTGGCCGGCTGGCACGTGACTCTGGCTGGACAGTGTAGCTGCAATCACAGCGCTATTGTTGCACTTGTTGACTGCTGTCAAATCGCACGCGAAATGTGAAGGCCGGCTATGCAATCGAGATGACTCCCCTCCCCAGCCCGAATGCCCCTACACTACTCTCCACTCCATGTATCATCTCCAACGCCAACTCCAACTCCAACACCAACTTCATTCATATTCATTCATGGGGCCGTGTCTCAGTCGCCCCATTCATGCTTTATTCACCTCAATTTCTGATGGAAATAATAAATTAAATTTGACTGAATCGAGTTGAGGTGAAGAGTGGGAAAACATGGGAAAATATATACAAAGAAAATGCTGAAAGAGATCCAGTTATGGATTAGAGAACTCTGACATACGAGTATATTTCAATAAACATAATTTATTATCGATCAAATAAAAATAAAAGTTAATAAAATTAGGTAATTTTTCTATACATACAGAGAATAAATAGTAAATGTCGTTTAATCAAATTCTATATACTGAAGAATAGATCACTTTCCCACAGTTTGTCGAATAGCCGCAAAGAATCGATAGGTGATGGTCATCAACTGTCAAACCAGTTGGAAAATTATTCAAATTAAAACAAAAAACGAAAGGTTTACCTACGATCTTAAAGGTGTCAAGGGATATAATGATAATACCCTTTGCGGATATCTCCGCTGGACGCTGGGCGCGAGCCATAATAAGGAGGAGGTCTTTCTTATAGCGTAAGGATCCATCATACCAATATTGCGAATAGGCAGCCATGGAAATGCTGGAACTCTGAAGGGGAAAAGTTTAGTTTTTACCGAGATTATATATATGTACTACGTACCAAGTCGATAAGCTGCTGCCCAAAGGAGCTGACCATATAGAACTGGGCAGAAACGACGACGAAGATGATCATGTAGGACATTCCCTCCTCACTTCGGCCTTCGACAACGGTGTAGAAGCCAATGCAGCAGAGCAGACTGGCTGTGGTAAAAAGATTGGAGGCCAAGAGAATGCCAAAAATCAGATTCACCTCCTTGTGCAACCTTTATGAAAGTGCAAAGCCTCAGCAGTTATTAAATACCCGTGATGTGAAAAATTCCCACCTGAGGATCAGCTGATGTTTCTGCACGAGGCTGGCCAAGAACTCACAATCCTCTCTTTCTCGTTCTCGACTCGGAAGGTAGGCGGCCAGCTTCTTGGCCAGATATCCAAAGTGCATGCAGATCTGGCTCGATACACACATCATCCAAAGGTCTGCGCCCACACTGACATTGACGACGAATTGGCTGTAGGTTAAGTCCATGAAATAGGCTACCGCATAGCCTACGGGAGTATCCGAGCGGAAGCAGAGCTGCGTTGGAAAGGTCCGTAAAAAGGGAAAATGTCCCTTTAGAAAATACATCATAAACGACTGAGGAAGAGGCCCTATTGCCATCACGGCCATGAAGCAGTAGTAAGAGTAAAACACATATCTCGTCGATCGGGGAAGATAGTATTTGTTAACCTCATACTCCCTCCGCAGCGACTCGTCCGCAGGATACAATTCCTTCAAACTTAGGATAAGCGTACGCAGTCGTTTGCGGTATATCATTAGGGTGACGAACTTCACTGCTGCACTGAGCATGTAGAAAAAGTGGAGGGCCCGGCGCATGATTTTGGATGGACTCCCGGCCACAGACTCCACCTGAAGACACTCGAGGGCCACGAAGAAAGCCTCATAAGAGCTGCTGGCAATGCATACGAAAAAGTAGCAGCGGAGGAGACCCTTCTGCCACGATGGCCTGGCCGAGTCCAGAAAGTCGTATCCCAATGTCTTGAACATTATGTTCGCCAAAAAGGTGAAGTCCTGGTATTCGCGTTGCTTCTCCTGCATCTTTTTTTTTTGCTGCTTTTCGACTTCTGACATTTTGATTGGTTTGTATTCCAGCTCTTAACTGGTTTGTGTTTTTCGACAATCGTTGGCTTTATACCCTCCAAGGGAGGAAAACGTCCATCGATTGTCCTATACACAATTGTCTATTGAATAATTGATGTTCTAATTGTTTTGTTAAATATGAGGTAATTATAAAGTTGTTGGTGCGATGACTATACGTATACGTACCTTGATTAATAAATAATTGCAGTGAAATTAACTGGAGTTAGATCCGAGTCAATTGTTGTTTAGGTATAACTTTTCATACATACTGTTATCAAAAAACTTTTCATCATTGATTAAATCTGGTCCTTAAGATACTAAAAGTTGTTTGGTTAATATAACATGCAATTATATAAAGAAAGTTAATTATTATGTGATTTCCAATAGTGCTCATGTAAGCCACTGGGAGAAGCTGGACAATAATGGAAACATTTATTTATAATTTATTCAGTGGCTTCTCGAATTTCACTACTGAATATATAAAATTCATATAGCAGACATTTGCATATATGTATGTATGTACAACTTCATATGGTTAGGCAAACACTTAACGCCCCCCAACTGTGTTTTAGCCATTTTATTCGATTGCCTTGCCAACCGTTTTGCCGCATTTTGGCAGCGATTGGTTCAAAAGTAGCTCCACTCTTTGCTCTTGATTTTAATTATTTATACAGTCAGCAAATTATAATAAAAAGCAATCTAAATTCTAAACGGAAATTGACAAAACTCTCCGTTCGCAAAAGTTAGAGATGAGCGTTGACCGAATACAATGAACTTTATGGACTATACTCTGAAATTTGATGCTTATGCTAAATTGGTCTCCAAAGTTGGTTATAAAACGATCCGTCGGTCTGCGAAACTGTTACAGTTCTGTCGGGTAGATCAGCGTTGAAAGTTGTTATTAGAAATGTCTCTAAAATTGGTAATCATAGTGTGCCCTCCAGGAAGTGATGTGTTCTAATCTAAAGTTGATGTGTTTGCAGTTGTCGTGCCTTTTCGTGCTGGTTTTGGCCGCGATCGCCTGCGAGGGGCAGACCCAATACAATCCGTATCTGAGGAACCCCTACTACAGGGACCTGTACTACAAAAACCGCGATCTGTACAATCTGCGCCGCTACTACGACGGCTTCTACAAAAAGTACAACCCCTTCATTGCCAACGCCCAGGCCCGCGTTGTGGCCCAGACCAACGAGGCCAACTACGGCACGGGATCCTATGTGTACAACTATGAGACGGAGAACGGCATCCACGGCGAGGAGCGCGGTGTGCCCGTCAATATAGACAACCAGGAGCAGGAGGAACAGGTCGAGGGTGCCTACTCCTACATCTCGCCGGAGGGTCTGCGCGTGGGCGTCAAATACGTGGCCGATGCCAACGGCTTCCGTCCAGTGATCACCTGTTAGTATGCCCAGTGTGATAGTGCAAGAGCTAAACACTACAGTGATGTATTTCTCTTCCAGATGATGGCGTAAACTCTGCCTTCTATGCCAGCCAGCCTGCCCCGGCAAATGTGGTCTACACGAAGCATTGAGGCAAGATTCCTTCCTATTCATTGTTACTTGAGTGAAATAAGTATGTTCAGCCATCTTCTTAATAAAAATATAATCTTCACAAATCGTTTTTGATCTTTGAAAGCCCCTGAATCATGACTCTAAAAATGTACACCGCAGTTAGCCCATGGCTTGCTTGTCCATTGATTCAGAACATTTGTATTTGATCCTCTTAACTATTGATAAGAGTATTACCAATCTGGAAACCACCATTTCCATAAAAAATATCTCAGAGATATTATACTTTGACGAACTTTAGATTTACCTATCAATAGATGCAAAACAGGCTTAAATTAGAGCGAATAAAGTAATTCATACAATTAATAGAGCGCAGCGTGAACAATGACATGCGTTTGTACCATAATGCTTATAGTCTTCTCCCCCTCCATAACCACATATGGCCATTAACTGACGAACGCCATTTTGGCTTCTTTCGATTGATTTTTTTATACCACATAAGCTCTTCTTAATAGTACTACGACGAAAGCTTTTTCAATTTAGTCTTCAGCACAAAAGTGTGCTTTTAAATTCATTTTTAATTATTAAAATTTTTTATTTTTTTGGATGAAGGGGATGCCGACAATCGATTTTTTATCTTTTCTTATGAATCATTTGAATTTTGCCAACATAAAAAAAATTTCTCTGCAGTTGATTGAATCACTTATTTTCCAATTTTTTTATTCGAAAAAGGCTTAAGTACATTATAAATATATACCTATATCATTATATAATCCTTTCTTCCTTTGCCAATATAAACAAAATTTCTCCGCAGTTGATTGAATCATTTATTTTCCAATTGCTTTGTTTGAAATAAGTTTAAGTACATTATATATACATATATATATCTATTATATACTCCTTAATTTTAATCGAGTACAATTCGATAACATAAATTATAATATACATATGTAGATATCCTTGAGCAAATTCACAAAATTTACCTTATTTATACCCACTTAAGCTTAATCTTGAAGAACTGGTTAATATTGGAAGCATTTTTCTCAGCGTGAGCTTGGAGAATACTGGATATGCAGAGCATTGTTCTGAAAACAATTGAGAAATAATTAGTAAACCTAAAATTATATTTAATACAAAATCATTTACTCTCGAAAAAGTCGTCTCTTTCTATTTTATTCTATTTATTTTTTAAAACTAAACAAATCACTCTTATGGGTTACCCCCAGCTCAAGCTGGGCCTGCCGACAAAAATGGGTCAACTTTCGCTTATCGGAAATGTGAATAGTGAGTGTACGAGTACTCGGTGTATGAGTATACAGCGACTACTTAGACGGAGACTTGTTTTTGTCTCGACTTTGGGAGAGCAAGAAACCCATTAATTTTAAACGGAGCCCGTATATTGGGTATTCAAAATGTGGAATATAATTTGGCAAAATGTCAGACAGTTTCATTATCAAATGCGATGCGATGTGGCCTTTGGTTCAGAATAATAAAACATTCGTTCAACTCAAGGGCTCAAGATGATCTTCAAGTTGTTCGCTCGTTGGAAAAAAACACTTGATTCTTCGTAACAGATATCATAGTTGGGTGTGTATTTTGATATATAAAATAACAAATATTAATTATCTTATGCTTAGCAACGTTGTCACATTGAGTTAGATAGATAAATAAATACGAAATAACATAGGAGAGTACTACATATACGACTACAATTCGATTCCTCCATTTGTCTCCTTCCTTTTCCTTTTTTTGTGGATTTTTTCCTGGATTTTTTCGATGGCTTGTTATAGGGTTTGCCCGATGATCACTCGGCAAATGCAAGGGAATGGTGGGGTGTGGGTGGTTGGACTAGGACTGTTTGGGTGGGCGGGAGGGTGGTTGGTAGAGGTAGAGGGACCTTATGGCTGTTGATGAGGCAAGTCTGAGAGCGAACCTAGTGGGGCACAACTGGCTGCACTGTGGGATGTACGTCGGACAGGCGCTTACGCTTCTGCCGCTCCTGCTCGGCACGTTCCTCCTCGCGCTCCTCCTCCTCGGCCAGCTCGACCTCGTGCTCGAGCATACGGATCTGGTCACTCAACTCCTTAGGCATGCGCTCCAGATGAATGGACTTGATTTGGGCTTTGATGTCCTTGGTCATGTGGTTGATGCGGAAGCCACGATGATCGAACTGGGCTCCACCATTGGCCTTGTGCTGCTCCTCCACGTACTTCAGGGCGCGCGCAATGGCCTCGGGAATGGGGGGAGGAGTGGGAATATGATCGCCCTCGGGCATGAAGCCTCCATCGTTCGAGGCGTAGTTGACGCGATACAGCATGCCATCATCGCCGGTATACTCGTAGTATCCCTTGGCGTGTGTGCCGCCGGTGTGATGGATCTTGGCCTCCTCCTCGCCGTAGATGCCGTTCTCGGTCAGGAAACTGTTTCGGATAGGACATGTTCGGGACATTAGCTTGGACGGAAGGGAATTTCGTTGATGGAAAACTTACGCATGATCGTATTTGTCCTTCTTGCGGATCTCTTCCTGGTGCAGAATCTTGTGGCGTCCCTCATCATCGTAGTTGTAGAGGATGTTCCTGGGCGTGGTCGTGGTCGTGGTGGTGGTGGTGGTGGTCCGCTTTGTCGTTGTAGTCGGCTTCTTCGTCGTTGTCGTCGTCGTGGACTGTGAGTGGTGGTGCGGTGTTGTGTGGTTGTAGTTGGTGTTTTTTTTTTGTTATCATTTTGCTCATTTTTGTGTGGGTGTGTGTGTGTGCTTGTGGGTTGCATGCGTGTACGTGGGCATGGATTTAGGAGTAGGGTTCAAGGGTTTTTGGGCTCGGGTTCGTGTTCGGATTGGATCATGCAGGATACCTTATGAGGTGTTCATGTAGCGCGTTATGGTTGGTTTAGTTGCAGAGCCGAAAACGTTCGTAAATAATCATTTTGGTTGGTTATGAAAGCAGGAGGTGGAACAGAAGGGGAATTGCCGGATTGCGGGGGGTTTCTGGGGGCTGGGCTGGGGTTTTTGGCGCTTTAGTGCTGGATGCTCGGTTGTAGATGGGTTTGTGTTGCGATTTGCGGTTCATGTTGGGGAAAGCCGTACTCCAAGCGGATTTCTGGTACTTTAAACTCGGCATTACTTACTGTGTACAGATCGTGGCTGCAAATGAAACGATTTCATTCCGTTAATATCATTACAGACTATTATTTTCAGTTACACTCACTTGTAGGGCTTGGCATCGTGGACGTAGGGCAGATTGAGTCCGGCATATGGCCCATAGCCACCGTCGTAGGGGTAGGGAACGTGATGGTAGGCTCCAAGCTCGCGGTGATCCGTTACATGAGTGTAGGGCTGAGGCATGTGATTGTAGCGACCTTTGGGGTGCAACAGAAGTCAATGGTTAGTGGGGCTGTCTATAGGAAAAGCGCTGGTCTGTGTGAGTGTGAGTATGGGTGATGTGCGGGTAACTTCGGACCCTTTAGTTACGAGCATATCTGCCATTAGATATTTACAACTTTCGTTAGTTTCTCGTTTCCTTTATGTACAAATGTACAAATGGATTTGCAGTTAAGTCTGAAAGTGATTCGGTTTTGGGTTAAACTACAGTCAAACAACTACAGTGAGGCCAGAACGGCAAAAGGTCAGCTTTCATCCCTAATCTGCAGATGAGTATCGATTTTGTGATAGTGTGGATGTTGTTCTCTACAAAGAACTGAAAGAATGGAATGGCTTCTTTCCTTCATTTGTACTTCAATGATTTACCTAAACTATCCTGTGTACCACTCCGGCCTATAAGAAATCGAATGTTTAATATCATGTTTAAGTGCTAGGGATAGGGGGGAGGAGTGTACTCTGGTTAGTGAAGAAGCTCAGCTCAAGATCGCGATATTCCGATTCGGAATTGGATTTGCAATTTTAAAACATTTCAAAGGCCGGGCCAACCTTGAGCTTGAACTTGGTTAGAGAGTCAACAGATTATTGGTACGAGTATAAATAAGTGTGTTATAGGAATCAACGCATATTCGCATGCTCTCGGGCACGTCTGTACATGTGTGTTAGTACTGGTAGCTGGGCAAGATCGGGCTTGCTCTGGTGGCAGCCAATTCGCTCTTGGCTGGGGGTTAGTGGGCGGCAACAGCAACCGCATGCAGTCAGTGGGCGTGGGTAGGCGCGTTAATAGAGTTGGATCACGAAATACCTTCATTCTGCGAGCTGGGATGGTAGCGTCCGTCATCCACTGATCTGTATTTGCCGGCGTTAGAATTTTGCCCTGAAACCGTGTACTTGCCATTGAGGTCCTCGTCTGGGACGGGACTGGTGTGGCAGACAGCAATGAGAGCCTGTAGGCGAGGGGTTAGATGATTACCAACTGATTTGCATAATGCAATTAAAACAGTGACAGGAAGTGGCCCCCAAAGTGCGGACGGGTTGAATGTACTCCGGATCTAATGAATCAGCGGCGCCTGTGCCAAAACTTGCTCCGAATCGAGTCGGCACGAGGTAATTAAATAAATGCGTATTTATTTCTTTTGTTGCTAATTGAACTCGCGCTGGCAACGTGACGGAGACGTAATACACGTATTGTTCACCACGTTCACCGCCAGCACTGGGCGTCACTCTGGTCACTTGGCAGGATCTGGGCACTGGGTCTGGGCACTGGATTACTTACCACGACCACCACAGCGGAGAATCTCAGCATGGATTGGGTGAACATGTTTGCTTTTCTTAGATTATAGTCGATATCCTTTGGGTAATTATCCTCGGGCTTGTTGCTGCTGTTTGCTGCTGGCTGATGTGTTCTCGCTGGTAATCCTTCTCTGAGGGAGACTGCAACAGGAATGTTTGGAGTTCGATCAAGTACGCCCCATTTATATAGAGATGTGCCGGTGGCTGTGCTTTCGGCGCAACGACGCTCCTAAAATTCTCAGCCTCAGCCGGCGCAGCATCCGCGCGCTCGTTTGCTGTGGGCTGCTCTGTTTCTGCTTCGTGTGTGAGAGTGTGTGTGTGTGTGTGTACGTACCGGTTCACCTCAGTTTAATTCGATAAGAAAGAAGAACAACAGCTCTGGCACCCTCTCTCTCTCTCTCCGGCTGCTCCCTTATGGGTTTTCGACAATGACGAGTCGCACTCTTCTTGTCTTGTGCGCGTTTCATCTCGCTACTGGCTTTCGCATGGAATGCAGCTTAGACGCTCTCATTAGCTCAATAACTGAGGTAATCATTTATAAGGCTATCAATGTCGTCAATAATCGTAATTACATACATATATAATCAATTAAAAATTTGTATAATTTGGCAAACGTCGTCTCCGCGGGTTCAGCGACCTTTTGAACTTGAACTATAGCGATCTGCAGCTCAGGATATATGGCAGTGGATGACGCGCTGTTTACTACGCTTCTGATGAAGAAATTCCCGTGATTTCGATGCAAACTGTCATCAAAATTCTGCCGAACAATGAGAGCGAGCAATTTTTTTGGAAATCGCTTCATTTGCTGATAATCGAAGGTAAAGTTCAGGCCCCAGACGTCATAAAGTCAGCGCAGATAACGACTTTTGAAAAATAAAAACTAATTTGTTTTGATTGGTCATAGTCGCACAATAAAGGGAAAATACCTATTTAAGTCAAGGACATGCGGCAAAACAGAGCCAATGAAAATTGTATACTGAAGAGTCTAACAGATAAAGATATACTAACTAGGAAGGAGCTCAACAACTAACTAGCATATTTCGATATGTAAGTGACACTCAAAACTTTGTTCCGGGAACACCTTGAATTCTTTTAATATGATTTAAAACAAATACGAAATCCCCCTCTTGAAGAGAGGCTCGAAGATACATTGACATTGACGATGTGCATGGTTTCCGGGAAAGATAAATATCCTGCGGAGGATGGCATTATTTAGGGTCTTGGGCTGGATCTTCCTTCCCTGGATCGCTTTAGCCATGCTCAGACGCCCGTTAATTTCTCAGCTGGGGTCCAACGTTAACTAGCTTTGGCAACCGATGACAACATCGTCGGCATCGGAGATACATACATGTCCCAACTACCTGGAGGCACTCGGAAGCGCCATAAAAGTGCCGTAATGAAATCATAAATTACGCACCAGCGGAAATACAGCCAAGAAAAAAAAAACACAAACAAAAAAACGCATAAAAATATAAATAAAAAAAAAATAAATAACCATTCAGACAATGCGCGCGCCTGCCACAACGCGAAATGCATTAATATTGAAGCTGAAGCAGAAGTCGACGCTGGAGATGGAGATTTTGAGGTGGAGATGAGGATGGGGCTGCGATTGGGGCTGGGTCCCTCACAGCATACATACATATATATGTACAGACATATGCATAAGTATAACCGGAATCGGAATCGTAATAAGACTCGGATTGAACCGGCATAAGAAAAATGTTGACAAAAATGATTTTAATTGTTTGTAGCAAACGTTGACACCGCCAGCAGCTGCGGCAGTGACAGCTCGGGGATCGGCTTGGAATTTGTCCTTAACGGTTTCGGAGTCTGGAGATGAATCCAAGATTACCGATGTACTACTAGGTACATCCATTTGTATGCAGATGCAAGCAGCCGAAACGGAGAAGGATTGTCAGCGCACATTGTCGGTCTTAAGCCAATTAATAACGACCATAAACATAAACTGTGATTAAAACGCAACAGTTTGGGACACGGGAAGCCGAGTGCCGGCCTGGCCACGGGCAGAGGGTAAAGAGTACCGAGCACCGATCACCAAGTACCAAGTATCGATGATGCGTCACAGTCAGTGCACTCCAAAGGTCGTACGCTGAACCCACGGCTGGGAGCCAGACCAGCAGAGATGGAATGAAACGAGACCACAGACCAGAGACCAGAGACCAGGCCATACCAGACCCGACCCAAAGCAGAGCCAGATTGTTGTGTGAATCACGGCGCGTGCTGTTATTGTTACTTTTTGAATCATTTCGTTTGTTTTTGGGTTCTGTCGATTTCTACATACTATATAGGGGGGCATTCATAAAAGTCACAAATACTTAATAAATATTTAAATAAAATGTCTTTTTAATCAATTACAAGTTCGATTTGTGATGCCCGGGCGGTTGTCACTTGATTTGCATGCTACAAGTATTTGCGATCAGATATCAGATCAGATCTTCACACCGCAGGGTGCTGCTGGTGTTATTTTATTATAAAAATCCACACATACAGACTATATCTATATGGAGAAATATTTTTAATGGCCAGCACTGGCATTGACCTTGGATCACATTCTGTCCAAATCTCACACTTTCTTCGATACGATGCGTCACTATCACATCACACGACCAGGTTGGATCGGCTTGGATGGGCTCGGTTGGATGTTAATCTCCGCTGAATTCAAGTATTTACGATCCATATCCAATGTCAGAACAAGTTTGAGTGTGTTTTATTTCATTGACGAGGCATCTCTCCTCCGGAAAGTGTCGCACATAAATCTTTAATCTGCTTAAAACTAATTTCAAACAATTTGAGTCGGCTTAGAGAGCAGGAAGTATCAACACGGGCACTCCCCAAAAAGTGCCCCCGACTAGTAGGCGATCACATGTGTAATTTCCTATAGCTCCAGTACCAGATGAAGCCTATGAGGATCAGCGGCAGCATTCGGCCGTCAAGCGCGGGACTGCTCGATGCGTTGCACAAGTCTCCGCGGCAGTGGCAGAGCAGAACGGTGTTCCTGAAGTTCACCTTCTCCTCGATGCAGCCCTCTTCGTACGGCTCCTCCACGACGGACTTCTCCTCCCACGACTTGTTGACGAAGACGTGTGTGGTGCTCAGCTGCTGGGCACATCCCCGCATCGTCTTGATCCACTGGTTTCCCTCCAGTAGGCTCATGGTTAATACGGTTTTCGTGCACATGGTTGAGTGGGGGCACTCTCCAATGTGTCCGAGGGGCTTTTGCGGGCCGCCGCACGTCTGGTCCGCCTCGTTGCACTGGTAACACTTGAGAATCTCGCCGACTGCCACGCTTCCGATTAGGAAAACCACTGTTCCCACAGTCGGCCAGAGCTTGGTTCCGATGCCCATTATTTCCGGGGATGGAATACGAATAACTCTGCTTCCGAAGTCGCTTGCGCTTGCGTTTCCGATACAAGCTTTGCGCTTCGAGGGCCCGAAGAGAACTGGAGGCACAGTGGGAAAGGAAAGTCTCGTATGTTTAAAAAAGATAATTTATGAGTAATACGCACCCTTCTGGAGCAGTCGCTGATCAACTAAAATTAATCTCAACCGACAAAAGTTTTATTTTTTTTGGAGGGCGCTCTCATATCACCGAGTGCTCTGCAGCATTACAATTGAAGTGAAATGAAATAACATACTGGGTATGCATGAAATTTCATTGGATTATTCGAAAAAACCTTGAGCAACTGTTTCCACTCCCCGTTCCTCTCTCTCCAAATGCTTCCAGATAACAGATGTTTCATTATGCACCGTTGTTTGCTTCTTTGTCTTTCTTTCGCTCTCTGTATTGGGAGGCGGACAGCTCTTATCAAGAATGCGATCGATGCCTCTTCTTTTGCCATTCCAATGCGTCGCAGATACGAATATGTATTTGCGCTCATCGATTCCTATCGATTGTTTGAGCACTTTATCCCTTGGCCAAGCCCGGGGTTTACCAGTGGAATTTAATTGGATATTATAATGACAGCATTGTTCAGTTCGATTCCCATTCCCATTCCTGTTCCCGTTCCCGTTCCAGAGACTGGGCTCCCCACATATGATTTACGCGTATTTTCACCCCCTCTAAGTCGGCCTTTTGGACAGACAGCCTTTAGCATTTCGTGCAAAACAAATGAAATCTTTATAGGCTGGCATTGTATTTCTGTCCATAAATTACCCCCGACTTTGCGTGGGTTTTCACACACACTGGAACTGTCAATGCGACTCCTCTCCTTTTTTATTTAGGTTTGATTTTTTCTCAATATTTGTTGCTTATATATCATTTGCTCTCTTTTTGGTTTAATTAGTATGTTCTGAGGCATCACGGGTGGTATAAATCAAAATGGAACGTCTATAAATATTGGTGGATGCTGAAGCCAGTTTGGCCACCGAATGCCAGAATAGATGGATGGTTTTTGGTAGCACACGGCGCATTCACATTTTAATCGATCCCATTAAATACAAACGATTTGTGCCATTAATTGCTGGCATTTGTTTCGCCCAACGAATTAATTTACAAAGCGCCATTTTGCTGTAGGTCCGAGGCAAACCCACCCAAAAAAATCAGGCTTTCTGACAAACTGCAATTGGAGCAGACTCCAGAACAATGAAACAAATTACCAGCCACAATGAGGCGTAATTGGATACGAGTTGATGCCTCTTCAGTCTGGTATTCGTGATAAGTGATATGTGATATGTGGGATCTTCAACCTGACACCTGGGACTGGGACTGAGGGACCCAAATTGCAAGCGAGTTCAAAGATCTTCTCCTAAATTATTGTCGGACCCCAGCAATATCCGACCGCCGCGGTTGTAAAATCCAAAGGTGCTAAATAAAATACGCATTCATGTTTTGGGTGCTTTCAATTTTTAAATTTCTCTTGTCGTTTGGCCAAAAAGCGCATAAAATAAATTTATATAAAATGGAAAAATCGCATATAAATAAATTTCCAGCCCGACAAGTGCGAAGAAGTGAAATGTGTTTTTATTTCACAATCGCCCCCGGTATGACATCATGCCAATGGAATCTCAATCTTGTATAAACTTCCCCAGAAATCTCTAGTTCCGCTGGCTGAGCTTCTTTCGAATGGGTTAACGTTAACGCTGACCGCAGAACTGTCGTTAAATATTTTACTTTAAGTTGAGTTCAATTTACGAGTAACCGGCCATATCCTGCCAATTGTCAGCCTTAAGCGGTGATACTTTTCGGCACTCTCATAAATTTCCCCCCAAGGACGCTCCGCGGGCCAAGTGGTGGCAGAGGCAGTGGGGAGGTGCAGGCATGAACATGCAAGCGAACATTTTGTGAAATTAATTAATTGCATGCAAAACACCAAATTACGCGTTTCTGGCGACTCAGTGCCAGGGGCAGTCTCTCTTTATTTATCTCCAGCGAATAATTTAAAGTCCCGCCACCAATCCAGATCCCAAAGAGAGAGAGAGAGAGATAAATGCTAACCTGTTGTTGCAGTTTTAATAGAATACATACACATTCCTCCAAGCGATCCATCGATCGTACGGAATCACTTATAAGTGAGTAATCCGTGATGATTCTACGTAGGTTCTACGACCTCATGATTCACGGCACCCAATCATCATTCACTTCCTTACCACGATCAGGTATTTGAAATATTTGCAAGGTTCAATCAAGTCAAGAGTTCAAGTCAAGACCCCAGCCTACGGAAACGAAACCTTGTCTGGCAGCAGGCGTGGGCGTGGTCGCTTTCGATTTCTGACACCGCCTCAACATTCTAGAGTTGTCGGGCTATGGGATCTACAGCGATGTTATGAATGGTATGACTGCCCAAATCAATGGGCTGACAAGGTGATTAATGAATATCGAACCCAAACCGTTGACCGATCTCACAGCTCGATGGACTGACAGTTGTGGTTGTTATAAATGCCTTTTAAGTAAGACAAACGAGCGTCTCATTTTGTATAATGCGTTTTAAATTTGATTTAAACGACACTAATTACCTTTGATCCTATGGGGTTTGGTTTGCCGAAAGTCCAGCCAATTAAGGTGACAAACGGCAACATGTCTGACAAATCGATCATCGATAAGTGATTCGGTTGAATGGCTTTCGAAGGAACAAAGCTGTTGAATGATAAGCACTAAGCTAATCAATGGAAAGGCGTTGAGTTGGATGTGTTAAGTGTTCAATTGATAAATTATTCAATTGGTGGTAGCCTGTGGAATCCTATCCTGTGTCGGTCATCGGTGGCATTCTGTCCAACATCTGGGTGTGATGGCTTTGACACAGTTTGATCTCTATTCCGAAGTGGTCGTCTCCGTTTTGGTGGGGCTGCAATGCATTGGGTCTCCGAAAGGTTAAAAGCGACCCGCTGTTGCCAATGCAAACGAGTTGCTTAGTTAGTCGCTTACAGTATTTGATGACTTGTTAGTATGCAAAGAGCTTCTACTTATTGCCAGGCAGTGGCTGCTGAATCATCTGCCGCCGAATAAGCTCGGGTTCAGTCCCGCCCATATTTAATCCAATTAAACGATGCCATCTGGCACATAAACCTCGGGTGTTATTAGCCAAACGGCTATCGGGCGTGGAGACCCAAACTAAAATGGCCAGCGAGTGCATTGGGGTCGAATCAAACGTAATCAGGTAGTCGACATGAAAACACGCTTAACGCTGCCATTGAGTGCTCTGGCGCTGCTCGGCCTGGCCATCACCTGCTCCTGGGGCCAGGAACAATTGGAACCAAGGCCGCCCAAGCGGGGCCGGTACATTCCCGAGCTGCACGGAGCCACGGGCTGGTATATGCCGGACGACAGCGGAAAGTACCGGCATGAGCACAATCCCTACGATGGCGGGTACGGGGACCGGGGACAGCCGTACTCCGCCGATCTGCGCAGCATCTTCCGAAAGGCCGAGGAGCAGCTGGCCGCCAGTGTACAGGAGGCCAACGAGAACTTCGCCCTGGGTCCCCGCGATCATCTGCGCTTCATGATCGACTTCAACTACAAAGGCACGGGCTGGCAGATCATCCAATTCGAATGGGTGCGCGATGGCGACGATACCCATCCGGATATGAAAAAATATAGCTACGTTAACGAGAATAAGCTGTGGGAGACGGGGACGGAGAAGGCGACGGGAGTGGCGGAACAGCCCTATCACTACCACCAGCCCGATGAAGGCTCAGAGGTGAGCTGTGAGCCACCTGTGGAGGTCAGCGAGGAGCAGCAGCAGCAACAGCACGAGGCTCAGCCTCAAAGCAACATTAATTCCGAACAGGACGTAAGTCTATGTTATGTGGTGGGTACGCACATTTTCCTACTAAAGCTTGGTTCATTGACAGCCCGAGAAGATTCATGAGACCATTAACGAAGTCCTGGAGTACATACAACAGCGTATCCTGCCCACTCTGCGGTAAAATGAATGATAAATGAAATGTATTGGAGTTGGTGAAATAAATGTAATGCGGAACTGGAATCGGTTTTAAAGCACTTATTTTAGCTGTAATCCATGAACAGTTCTAATGGCACATCGGTTTATTATCAAATCTTAGATTTCATTTCACACTTTCGATTCAATATCTATTTCTTCTTCTTGGCATTCTCCTCCAGGTAGGCCAACAGCTTGGCCACATAGGGCGGCGGGGGTGGTGGCGTTGGGAGGTGAGCAGCACTGGGCACAAAACCATTGTCGTCGGCCGTATAGTCCACGCGGTAGAGTATGCCATCGTCGCCAGTGTACTCGTAGAAGCCCTTCGAGCGCAGGCCATCATCCTCGGCCAGCTTCTCGATGCGTCCGCTCTCCTCGGCCAGAATGCCGTTCTCCGTCTCATAGCTAGGGGGAGAATCGAATTATCCCCGATTTTATTCTCTGCTGCAGTCTTGGTTCGAGTATACTCACAGATAGTGGTAGCCATCTTGCTCGACATCATCTTCCAGTCGGATGATGGCCCAACCATTGCCGCCTTCGCCTGTGCCCCGTCCCTTGGGCAAATTGGCGGTCACATCGACGACGGCTGGCGGTGGAGGTATGGTGGGTCGCGGCTGGGGTTTTTTGGTGGCTCCTGCGCCTGCCGCACCAGCTGCTCCGCCGCCTGGTCGAGCCCCTGACCCTGACCCTGACCCTGCTCCTGCTCCTGCCCCAGCACGGCCTGCTCCGCCGCCAGTATTCTTGTCGCCCACATAGCGGTTACGGTCTCCGGTATAAGCACCGCCGGCTCGATCGTCATGCTCATACTTGTTGTCCACGTGTACATAGCGGCCATCGCTGGCGCCGGAATAGCGTCCGTCGTTTCCTCCGCGATAGCGTCCGTCGTTACCACCTTTATAGCGTCCGTCGCCAGCAGTCGCCCGCACCGCAGCTGGAGGAGGCCGATACCTTCCGTCATTTTGGGCCAGGGCTCCAGCCACGCAGGCCAGTAGTAGAGCAATCTGCAACAGGAAGTCCGTAAGAAACCCGACGTGGCATCCGATCCGAGTGAAGCACCCAACCTACCGTTATACGCAGCCACATGGTTGAAGATGATCAATGAGAAGCTTTGGCCAGTGGTCCCCAGCTTTATATCTTTCGCTGGTACGCCGCACTACGCCCACATGGAGAAGAATCGAGCTCTATTCTGTAAGTGCCCACGGTCCGGCCTGGTCTGGACTGGGCCAAGTAAGCGACTGCTGCTGTGCCTAATTGACACCGATCTGACCGGTGGGGGACTTGATCAATTAAGCGTCGGGGTTTACGATGCGATTAGTTCATAATTTGTTGGAAAGCAGTCGGCACAGTGGATGCCGCCACTTGATGCAGATTAATTGCAGTGATTCGATGAGCCATCTCCAAAGGCTGGACCAAACATTGACATTTCTTTGGGGGGGTCACGTGAAGATAATTTTGGACAGGCTACCAGCTACCAGTTGTTTCTCATTGAGATTCCTCCGAGTCTCGCCTAAAAGTATGCTATGCGAATGTGTATGATAGCAATCCTCTGCAGGAGACTACAGAATCTAATGGAATGGCATACTTTCGGGATGGAATAAATTGTTCTTTAATTAAAAACTGGTAAGTACCAGCAACTAATTATGCTGCGCCTTATTCATTCAACTAAGTAACTGTTTTTAGTATACCAATAAAACGTTCAAACAGTTTCATTTAAATCAATTTATTATCGTTTCCACGTTCGCTTGTTGTGTGTCCCGATTTATTGCTCACGCAGGGGAATATATATGTAGGTGATCCACATTGTCTAGCCCCGTCGGTTGTTGAACCCACCAGACGGTTGCTCTTGAGGCGGCGGCGGCGCCGTGGCCAGGTAGGCGAGTGCCTTCTGGATCGCCGGGGGGATTGGTGGGGGCGTGGGCAGATGATCGCCTTGCGGCTGGAAGCCATTCTCATCAGCCAGATAGGTGATCCGAATGGGTATGCCCTCCGGGGAGGTGTAGGAGAAGAAGCCCTGCGCGACCTTTGCAAATGGCACACAAGATGTAAATCAAAATTAGCTTGAGTTCATTTGGCAAATTAGCTGCCCGAGGGGCAGGTGCAGGTCCCCAGCAAATGCCAAGCTGTCTGGGCACGATTCACTGAGCTGAACTCACCTGTCCAGCATCGTCGGTGCCAGCGTTCTTCAGGTAGCCCTCCTCCTCGACATTGATGCCGTTGCCCGTCTCATAGGAGTACTTGTAGGACCCATCGAAGTTCACCTCCTGCTCCTGCCTGAGAATGGGAATAGGTTCTCCGGACTGTCCCTGTGGTCTTGCCTGGTCCAAGCTCATCAGCAAGGCTACGACGATTAGTAGCTGCCAGCGGAACGGAACCAACTGAGTCTCCATTAAGCCAACAAAATCTGGTAGGAACTTACTCTGTATTGCATTTTGTATCCTCTGATTTGTGATCTGATCCTTTGCGACCGTCTGCTGCGGCCTAGCTTCGTTTGGGTACTGTGGCCAGCATTGCCAGCCGTTTGCATATTTATACCCAAGCTCGATTCAGTGGCTCCAGCTTGGGGACTCTCATTGTGGCCTGAACTTTACAGTTACCGCACACAGACATAAAAGTATACAGAGGGCAGCGGCAGCAGCAGTGGCAGCGGCAGCGGCAGCACTGAGGCAAAAGATTTGCAGCCCAAAGCTGGGCAAGTGTATAGCATTTTGAAGGCGCACAGATCGGAAGCCTGGCCACTGATTGCATCTTCCCATAGCGCGCTCGTGAACCATCGCTCGCGTCCACCCACTACTACACATGCAAGGCCCCCGTCAAAGATGCCCCAACAGATTTGAAATTGTGTTTGCTGCTGCAATTTGTCGAATGACTCGTATACATGATGACCTGTCGATGCCTGTGTCGTCCAACACACAGTGATGATATATATTTAGTGACAAAACTCGCTTACGATTTTCTTAAATTTGTTACACAGAATCCAAAGAATTCAAATCCATCTATGGCTGGAGCCCACTGTACAGTGTCTGCATTCAGGGGGCGTTGGTGCTTCGATCATTTTGAGTCGTGTTGTACATGAAACCCGTCGTGGCCGGCTTGTGGCATTCATAACTCCTCATCCTCACGCTGCCGCAGACAAGGACAGCACCATTAAATGCTTATATCAATTTGTCAGCTAATCATTAGACATTTAACCCATGGCGTGGCATTCAGAGTCCGATTTTCGATGATCATTATGATGTACACAACTATGACGGCCACCTGACCATGATAAAGTCTGGCTCATTGGCTCAGTGGCTCACTGGCTCACTGGCTCACTGACTTACTGAACGGGGCGAGTGCTCGTACTGCTTGACCTTTGGCGGAGACAGATGCATCTCAATTTCTATCCCATGATTGGTCTTTACGAATGGCCGAAAGTCGTTAGTGGTTAGTGATGGGCCAGGCCCCACCACACTTGAGCAAATATCAGTTATCCCAGAGAGCTAAAGAACCGAACCGGAGATGCTACGCTCAGTGAAAGAACATCTTTTCGGCCATGGGGGAATAAGTATTCAAGTGTGGGATTGTGTTTGTTTGTTGTTTTTATTATTGTTTGGCTAATCAAATCATTGGCGTCCTACTAATCGGCGGGATCGGTGGTCGGAGTGGCAGGTCTCTATCCGGACTTCTTGTTGAACAGCAGCGACAAGAGCGCCTGCTTGAAGGGCTTGGCGGTTGTTGTTGTTACCGTGACGGTTGGGGTGGTGTAAGTGGGTGACGTCGTGTACGTGTAGGTGGTTGTCGTAGGCGATGTCGGTGATGTCGGTGATGTCGGCGATGTCGAAGTTGCAGTTCCTGTCGTCGTTTGGGCGCAGACCAGCGACAAGACAGCAGCGAAGACAGCGACGAATGCGAAGAACTTCATATTGTATTTTTTGTTTTGTTTTGGGCTTGGGGCTTGGGGCTTGCTTGGTTGTGATGCTGCTGGAGGCTGCTCAATTCGAAGTGTGTCTATCTGTGGGCCAGGGCACACTTTTTATACGTGATCCAACCCCTTTCCTGCCAAGGGCCGAATGCAACAGGTGTGTTCGAGGGGGCGGGCCTATGTTTGCGCAAATGTTTCCATTGTTCTTTGTTTACTCTTCATTCCCCATCTCCGCTCCCGTGTTGTGTTAGTCTTGCGGCTGTCAAGTGTTGAAATGCATCATTTCTCCCACTTCCACTTCCACATTCCCCTTCCAATGCTAGTCGGCCTATTTAATGTTGAGCAAGTCAATGTCTGGGCCCACACTCATGGTACCTTTACTTTTACTTATTCAAGATCTCCTTAATCTGGCGCTTAAATTAATACATTCTTAGTATACATAACGTGCGTAGCTGCTCGGCCACTGCATGGAGAAGGTGTAGTCGGGCAGCGTGGCCAGGAACTGCTCGCTCAAAGCGTCCCGCTCGACCCTGGGACCCACGTAGTGCCCGGAGACGCCAAGCTCGCAAACGGGTTCATCGAAATTTCCATTGTCCTTCTGCAAAATCAATTCAGAATGAAGATGGAATGAATGCTCGGAAAAGTCTGGGGCTTAGAAATGATAGCCTGATTATAATCGATAATCATATTAATATACCAACTATAAAACTACTTTTAGAAGTCTTTGGACTCTGAAAGAGCTTCTATTAGGATAGTTTGAGATGGAGACGGAAAGACATTGTTGTGGTTGCAAACATGTAAATAGCCCTGTAAAGTTTAAATAGTAATACCAACCGATAGTTCCACGTAGAACTCAATGGGAGTGCTGTCTATGCCGTAGGTTATCTGGACTTGCAGCGGCGGCCTATACCTGGCGGGGTTGTCCAGCATGCCCTGAGCAAATGACCATCTCAGCAGCTTCACTCCACTGCGGGGCTTGAAGAAGAGTCCCATGTTGGGAGGGCCCGACAGCCGGAATTCCAAGCGGGCCTGATCGCTCCTGGCCAGGACAGTCTTGTTAACCAGCTCCAGAACAGTTGGGTACGGCAGCTGCACGGGCTCTTCCCGTGGCAACCAACGCGCCTCTTTGCGAGCGGAGCACCAACGGTAGCAGGGAATGCCACACATCAGCTCCGAGTCACAGTCCTCGCCCAGGCGAGTGAGACCAGTGAGGTTCATCGTATCGTGGAGAGGCCCGTCCTTGTTCCTGTCCAGCATGTGCAGATAGTAGCCGCTGTTTTCCGAGCTCATGGATCCATCGTGCTCGAAGAATCTGCGGTGCACTTGCTACTCCATAGAACAGTTCAGTTGGTGGCATTTCTTGGTAAACATTAGTCGACTCACCATCATATCTACACGCATCACATTGGTCTTTGGGCGGTAGGGAAATCCAACATCGGAGACGGAGATCATGCAGAACACGAACATCGCCAGCGCCAAGCCTCCGAGCATACTCTTGGGTCGCCGGAACATATTTATGAGGGGAGCCTGCTTACACACATAAAGCGTTCAGTTACTTTAAGTTGAGGGATAGTTCTGCTTCCTTACCGCAAACGACAAGGACAGAATCGTGCCGAACGCACACAGTACGGCTATGATGGTGTCGGGATTGGTTGTGACACCAAATCGTCCGACCATTGGTATGAGTATCACGATAAACATGTGGAATAGATAGGCATGGTAGAGGAACGGCATCAGCTGGCTAGCTCCGAGCACGAAGGACCAGTAGTATCCTGGAAATAAAGAAATACTCATCCCATCAGAGACAACAAATAATTAACGTAACTAACGTTACCTCGGCAATGCAGACGGGTCACCAGATTGATGATCAGAGCTCCCACATAGAATACGATAGAAATGAGGAATAAGTAGGCACTGCGGATGCTTAGAGCCGTTGTCACCAGACACAGGACCGCCAGGAGGACGCAGTAGGCATGCCCCGCGATCTGCAAGTGGTATGCATGCGTGATCTTCTCCTGCAAGGGGTGTCAATCATGGGGAGCTTTAGTCGTGGTCCCCTGAGTATCTTGTTCTGGATAACTCACACTTGGCCGAAGAGTCAGATAGAGGGTCAGCGGCAGAATAAGGCCAATCACCGAGGGGCAAATGAAGAGACCGATGACCAGCCAACTGTTGCTAAAGTAAGTCAGGGTACGATCTCCTGCATCGTACAAGACGCACATGATCAGGGGCAGTGCCAGGGCCAGAACGACACCGGCAAGTGCCAACAGGAACTGTACTCCGAACGCGCCGGCAAAGGTTCCAACGGCGTGACCCGACACCTTGCGCATGCGCCACAGGGAGAGGCAGACGAGCAGCATGGCCCCAATAGAAAAGCAGATGTTGAGTACCACGCCAGTGGACTCTTTGTAGAACACGAAGAAGAGCCCAATAAAGTCGAAAAACACCGAATGGCCCTCAGAGTACGGCTGAAAAGAGCAGTGCGGCGTTAAGAGTGTCCGAAAACAGGTAATCAAATGAGGAGATATCGAGCATTGATTACCGCCGTGTCATACATCTCGTGGGCATTGGAGATACTTTGAACTAGGGCCAGCACATTGTCCCCAGTGCTCTGGAGGGCACCGCCGGATATGACGGTGTACCGATCAAACTCAGTGTGATAGACGAATCCATTGTAAATGCCAGCCATGTCCAGGCCTAGTAGAAGATATTTCCTAAATTGAACTAAATTAAAAAGGCACGTGTCACTTACCCGGTACGACTCCAAAGTCACGGAAGATCCTGAAGTCAGTGTCCGAAGGTATTAGGCCAGCTTGGAATATCTCTTCGCCCGTGGTTGTGGCAAACGGGTGCGGGATACTTTTTTTGTAATGCTGTAGCGATATTTTGAAGGTTGAAAGTAGAATCCGATTAGATAAAATGGCTGCCAGACAGGCGATACCGATTTCGTTCATATCTAAGCAATACTCGTAGAACAAAGCAAGTAGTAGTCATCGGGTGAATGAGGCAAGTTACTTACTTCCATCAGCCACGGGTGATTGGGACCGCCCTGGAAGAGCAGCTCACGACCGCCCGAGCCGTCCAAGTTAATCAGCGCTCTAGAAAGAAAGTGTTTTGTTTTTTGTTCGCAATCTTCAGAGTCCGGTGTCGGTCTGTCCACTTACTTGCAATTGGCGGACCATCGGTGCTGTGTGATGAAGCCGTGGGAGCCCAGCATTGGCTGTTCCTCGCCCCCATTGAAGAGGAACACAATGGGATGCAGGAACAGATCAGCGGATATGGCCATCTGTCGGAGCACCTCCAGCATTACCGCCACCATGTAGGCATCGTCGCCGGCACCTGGGCCGTCAGGAATTATCTCTTTTGCTCTCTGATAGGACTATATCTTGCACTTACCCGGCGATCCGGGCTTGGTGTCGTAGTGACTGTTAACCAGCAAATATGAGGAGCTGTTGGACGTCCTCGTGCTCAACTTTACGATCACGTTCTGCACACCTTGGTAGTGGTTGACCAAGCCATTGTGAAGATAAGACCCCGAGACCCGTTGTACTTCACATTCCAAATCGAAGAGATCGTCGCGCATTGCCGAACGGACTTTCGCTATCTCGGCGAGCATATATTCCACTATAGTCACCTCATTGACATGATCGCCCACGACTCGTGGTCCCATCTGGCTGATGGATAGCAATATGCCCTGGGCTCGCTCGGCCACGAATTTCCCCGGACTGGCCGACTCCTCGGCGATCTTCAGAGCCGTAGGCACCGCCTGGAAGAGTGGTATGACCACAGCGAAGAAAAGACCCACCCAGAAGAGGAGGTAGGTGGGGCCATAATACCAGGGAAACTGCTTGGCCGCCCTTTCACGCCCCTCGAGCTCAATGATCAGGTTGGCAGAGTCTGAGCCGATGCTCGTAGCCTGAATGGTCTGCAGAAAAGGAAATAAATATTACTCATTCCGTGACTAATTCCAGAAAAATCTGGAGGCATACCGATACCTTTCCATCCGTTGGAGCGCCCATTTCTGCCTACAGCCAGAGTTCTACTAACAAGGGTCTGGTCTGCCATGGCCATCCTATTTTAAAATGGTATTTTTTGCATTTATGGTTGTAGTATTGGTATCGGCAGCATAGTATAAAGATATTCGATATTTATGGCCTAATGGCCCTAATGGCTTCACAATTACTAATCAACATACATATATAAAATCTATATAACTCTTGGCAATACTTCGCAGAACATACATATGTACATGAGTACGTATGTAGATTGATTCCAAAACGTGAACGTGACGAATTTTGTGAGGCCGATTAGGGGAAATCATAACGCCCAACTTTGCCCCATATCGTAAAGCAGTTAATAGCGGATTTATGGATTCATTGTGTCGCATCCGAACGGTAACGGCCAATTAGTAATCGTCTCCAGTTCAGTTTCCGTTTTATTATACTAATCGTTTATTCATACATATGTACATAGCACAACTCTACACTAGGAATTCTCAGAATATATATCGCTCGTAGGAGGTCGGCCATTCCATGGGATGGGCGAAATCGGGAAGATCGTCCAGGAACTTCTGGGTGGCCGCATCCCGCTTGTTGAGGTGGCTCATGTAATGCCCGGAGACGCCCAGCTTAAACAGGGGCACGTCAAAGTTGGCATTGTCTTTCTGTAAACATTTGGAATGCGAAAGTTCCCCGTATTAGATAAACTCTCACCTGATGGAAGAATTTTTGCAATACTAACCCTCAGCTCGAAGTAGAATTCAACTGGTGAGTCGTCGCTACCGTAGCCAAAGAAGATGTGATACGGCGGTTTGTAGATGGCCGGGTTATCCAGCATTCCCATTAGGAAGGACCACTTTAGGATCTTCACCCCATCAAGGGGCATCACGAACAGACTCATCCTAGGCGGACCCGATACTTTGAAGTCGTATCGAACTCGTGTATCGAACTCCCCTACTAGAACGGTTTTGTTCAGCAGCTCCAGCACGGTGGGGACATCGGGCAGTTCGACGAGCTCATCGCGGGGCAGCCAGTGGGCATCTTCCACGGCGGCACACCAGCGGTGGTTGAAGCAGGGCATGCCACACTTCATCTCCTTCTTGCATTCTTCGTCGAGGCGCGTGAATCCTGTGAGGTTGATCTTGTCACGCAGCGGCTCCTCCAGGCGTCTGTCCTGCAGGTCAAAGTAGTAGCCGCTGTCCTCCAGGCTAAGAGATCCATCGTACTCGTAGAACTTTCGATGCACTTCCTAAATCGATCGAAAAGAACAGATCAGGTGAGTTGGGAATTACAACGATTGGGATGCTACCGACTCACCAGAAAGTGCAGACGCATCACATTTGTTTTGGCCCGATAAGGAAATCCAACTTCAGAGACGGAGATCATGCAGAATATGAACATAACCAGCGCAAGGCCGCCTATCATGCTCTTGGGTCGTCGGAACAGATTAATCAGAGGGGCCTGGAAAGAGCTTAAATACTGTCTATAATCCTCACGAGGTGGCATCACTTGCTTACCACAAAAATCATTGACAAGATCGAGCCCAAGGCAGAGAGAAGTGCAACGAACATGTCCGGGTTCGATTCCATGCCTTTGCGACTGGTCATGGGTATGATGATGACCAGGAAGCTGTGGAACAAGTAGGTGAAGTAGAGATACGGCAGTATCTGGCAAGCGCCCAGAACCAGGGACCAAAGGTAGCCTTGAAAAGAAACGAAGCCTTAAAAGAATTCTAAAGGGATTCGATTCCCCTCCGCCAACTTACCTCGATCATGGAGACGACTCAGCAGGTTGATAATGAGAGCGCACACGTAGAAGAAAATGCAGATCAATAAGAGGTAGGCAGTGCGAATGCTGGCCACCGTGAGTAGTATACAGAGCACAACCAAAAAGATGCAGTAGGCGTGTCCCGCGATCTGCAGGTGGTAGGCGTGCGGGATCTTGTCCTGGTATAGAAATCGGAAGAGTTAAGTGACAGAATTAAAACTATTCTGCTCAACTTACGCTTGGTCGAAGAGACAGGTAGAGCGTCATCGGCAGAACAAGGCCGATCACGGAGGGGCAAATAAACAGACCGATGACTAGCCAACTGTTTGTAAAGTAGGTCATAGTGCGATCGCTTGAGTCATAAAACACGGACATGAGCAGGGGGAGGCCCAGGGCGAGAAGGAATCCCAGGATGGCCAGCAGAAACATAATTCCAAAGGCGCCGGCATAGGTGCCAATTTTTTGGTCCGTGACCCTGGCCATGCGCCACAGCGAGAGGCAGACAAGAATTATTGCCGCCAGGGAGAAGCAAATGTTAAGTGCCACGCCCGTGGACTCTTTGTAGTACACGAAGAAGAGGCCCAGATAGTCGAAGAACACCGAATGGCCTTCAGAGTGTGCCTGTAAAGATAGGTAAAGTGTGCTTAGAATATCTTTAATAAAAGGCTACTCAGAAAGTGAATATTACCTCAGTGTCGTACATTTCCTCAGCATTGGAGATACTCTGTACCAGGGACAGAACATTGTCCCCAGTGTTCTGCAGCGAGTCTCTGGACACCGCACTGAAGCGATCGAATTTCGTGTGGTATACAAAGCCATTGTAGACGCCCGCCAAATCCAGACCTGATCAGATGCATGGATACGATGAAGTTTCATGTATTTTGTGTCAATCTTTTAATAAACCCCACCTGGAACTGGTCCAAAGTTATGGAACATGCGGAAATCTGTGTCCGAGGGTATGAGATCAGCCTGGAAGACCTCCTCGGCCATTGTGGTAGCAAACGGATGCTTGGCACTCTTTTTGTAATGCTGGAATAAAAAAGGTCGCAGTTTCCATTAGATAAGCGAGCCGACTGGAGGGAGCATAAAGTGCAGATTAGATAAACAAGGCCACTAAACCAGTTCGCCAAGCACTAATTTAGATAATATTCACGATATCGACTTACCTTCATTAGCCACGGATGGTTGGGACCCCCCTGGAATAGGAGCTCACGACCGCCACAGCCAGCGGAGTCCAAGTTGATGAGAGCCCTAGGAGAAGAAACAAAAAATTGTAGTGGTCATAGTGCTGTATGATCCGTGGTGCTTCCACTTACTTGCAGTTGGCGGACCACTTGTGCTGCGAGATGAATCCATGCGAGCCATGAAACGGTTGCTCCTCGGCCCCATTGAAGAGGAAGACAATGGGATGTAGGAAAGGGTCGTCAGATATGGCCATCAGGCGGAGCACCTCCAGCATGGACACCACCATGAACTCAGCATCTCCGGTGCCTGCAGGAAAGAGCTTCGAGTTTCAAAACCGAAGAGTATTCGTAAACCGGGTGAGAGGATGGACTTACCCACACTGCTGGGCTTGGAATCGTAGTGGCTGTTGACTAGCAGGTAGGATGTGCTGTTGGAGCTCTTGGCACTCAGCTTGACGACCACATTCTGGATGCCCTGGTACATGTTTATCATCTGCCAGTGGAGAAAGGCGCCTTGTGCCCTCTGCACGTCCACTTCCAGCTCATAGAGATCCTGTCGCATCTCTTGACGCACCTTTTCTATCTCTTCGAGGAGTAACTGAACCATGAGTACCTCGGTCACATAGTCGCCAGCGATTTTTGGACCCATCAAATCGATTTTTAGCAGAGTGGTCTCTGCTCGTTGTGCCACAAATTTGCCTGCCTTGGCGGACTCCTCCTCCACTTTGACCCCCGTGGGCAGGTGGTTGAAGAGGGGATAGACGACGGCGAAGAAGAGACCCACCCAAAACAGCAGATACACCGGCCCATAGTACCAGGGCAGCTGCTTGGGTGGCCTATCCTTCTCATTCAAGTCGATTCTCGTGTCTTCGCTATCCTGCGTGTCCGTCATTAGCTGCATGGTGCTCTTAAAACCGTTTGTTGGATCCGTGTACTCCGGAGCGGCATCCGCAAAGTTATCCGTATTGTTCTCTCCCATGTTGCCTGATTACCTGCCTGCCGTGTTCATCATCAGATCACGGCGAAAAGTGGCGCAGAACTGAGCGAACTTCTTGGAAATGTTCTCTTTTATCAGACTGGATATGCTATCTGCAGCCGAGATCCCATAGGCAGTATAGGCACACACGCCTTACCAACGAGATTTATTGTACAATGCACATGAATTTTACAATCCATTAAGGGGCCAAAGTCGCTTCGAGTTCAATCTTAATAAGGTGAAGTTATTGATTTATTGTCATTGCATAGCATCTAGATACGATACCAATCCTCCATATGTACCGATCTTATCGAGTGAAAGTCTGTGAGTTCCTAGTTGGTTTCTGCTCAAAGATATCAACCTCTAATATAGGCTTTACGTTATGTACATGTATCGGTTTTATAGTCCTTAAATCAAATGGGATATAATGATAACATTTATAGTGAAATGAAATGTATGTGTTGGTAACTCTGATAACGAAAAGGTAGCTTCAGGCGGGTTTCCGAACGGCCACGCTTTTGAAGTTCAAGCGAATTCGAGGTTCTTTTTACCAGATCTGATATGCTGGGTTGAGTACGGCACCCCCCCGATATTTATGGCCTAGCACACGAGCATATAGATTTTATAATCTTTCGAGGGCTAAAGTCGAATTCATTGATTTATTTTCTCCGGCACTATTGCGGGCCGTGTTCTATGAAAAGCAATACAATAATTGGGTACATAAACTGTACCTTATTTTATTAGCATAGGAATAAATGTATCGGTTTTATATTCTCTAGATCAAATGGGATGTGAAGATAACATAATCAGCAGCAGAATTTTCGGCAACCGTGAGAATAAGAAGGCAATAATTTTCATGGTCAGTTTCAGGCAGGTTATGGATCGCGTTTTATTGTGGAAATGTTTCGAGTGTTATGAGTATGGGTACGGGCATTGGCACACTTATAGCTATGATAGGTCTAATATATATAACGCTTAAATATCGATGGCCACTCCATGACATGGACGTAGTCGGGGAAGCTTTTAATGAACTCCAGAGCCTCTGGATCCCTCTCATAATCATAGCTCACGTAGTGTCCCACAATCCCTAGCTCGAGGGTGGGGCTTTCGAAATCTCCATCGGATTTCTAGAATAAATCAAAATATGAATCTTTATGTCCTTTTTTTGATGATTTATAAAACCAGAAACCCACCGATAATACGATGTAAAATTTTAACGGAGAGTCATCCTTTCCGTAGGAGAAGAATATCTGGTACGGAGCCGAGAACTCTTCGGGTTCGTCCAGCATTGTTCTGACGAAAGACCAGTCCTCAACCTTCGCCCCTCCCAGTGGTTGGACAAACACGTTCATGTGGGGCGGCCCCGCCAGCTCGTAGTCAAAACGTACCGTTCTGTCGGACTCTGAGACACTCTTCCCCAGAAGCTCAAACTTAAGCTCCACCTCGGGCAGAACCACTTCCGTCTCGCGCGGCAGCCAACCAGCCCTCGTACGCTGACTGCACCAGCTGTAGTAGAAGCACGGAATGCCGCACATAACGTACTTCTCGCAGTCAGGCTCCACTCGAGCCAGACCACTTAGGTTGACGGAGGAGTCCTTCAGAGGATTGAGTTCTCGACGATCCTGATAGTCGAAATAGTACCCAGAATCATTGTGACTCACTGAGCCATCTTGCTCATAGAAAAAGCGGCGTGTGTGCTGCAAAGCAATGAAACTATGAGACTCTGTAAGTACATATATGAGAAGTCCATACGTACCAAGAAGTTTACCCGCATTACATTGGTCTTGGGGCGGTAGGGAAAACCGACATCCGAGACAGCGATCATGCAGAATATGAAAGTAACCACCCCCAGTCCGAGCAATATGAGCTTTGGCCAGCGGAACATGTTAATAAATTGCACCTGTGTGATACATACTCGTATGTAGAGATGAAAACGAGAAAAGCAAAGGTAAAGGCTCCCAAGGAAACTTTCGCACTCACCACAAAGCCCAGGGCAAAGAAGGTGCAGAGGGCACAAATAAGGGCTATGATCAAGTCAGGATTTGTGCCGCTATTATTGCGGCCCAGGACAGGAAAGAATATTACGAGGAAGGTGTAGAAGAGATAGCAGAAGTAGCAAAACGGTAGCAGCTGAAGGCACTGCACGGTAATGGTCCAGTAGTAGCCTGAAGAAGTATCTCATTAGTTCAGGCACATCTCCGGCAAATCCGTTGAACAACACTTACCACGGTCATGCAGAGTGCTCAACAGGTTCACTAGCAGCGAGGCCGAGTAGAAGATCATCGACAACAGGCACAGGTACGGAGTGCGCAGACTAACAGACGTCAAGACGATGGCCAAGAAGGCCAGGATAACGCAATGAGCGTGTAAACTCATGTGCAGATGGTAGGCATGGCTTAACTGTCCCTGCATGACATTAAGATATTAAAAATGTGGTCCACTAACACACTTTCTACTTACGTTTGGCTTGAGCGTGTAGTAGAGGGTCAGTGGAAGCACCAGGCCAATGACTGCCGGGCACACATAGAGGCCAATCACCAGCCAGTTGCTGCTGAAGTAGGTCAAAGATCGATCGCCGGCGTCGAACAGTACGGCCATGAGCAGGGGCAGCCCAAGGCAGAGTGCGAAGCCCACCACATGGAGCCCCAGGATGATGCCGAACCAAATGGATATCTGACCAGCTGTCACCTCAGACACGCGGGCCATTCTCCACAAGGAAACTCCGACTAGACCCAGGCTGATCACGGCAATGACACAGTTTAGTACTATTCCAGTGGTCTCGGTGTAATACACAAAAAATAGACCTAAGAAGTCGAAGAATACGGCATGCCCTTCATCGTATTCCTGTCAAAAAAATATACGATTATTATCGGATCTATAGATTGGAACAACATTGAGTTCTAACCGACCTCTGGGTTACTCATTTCGGTTGCATTGGTGTAGGCGCGCACCAGGGCGAGAATATTTTCCCCTGTGTTCTGCACAGAACGTCCAGGAACGGCCTCAAAAGTGTCGAAGACGGTGTGGTACACGTAGCCGTTGCTAACTTGGGCAATGTCGAGACCTGCAGAAAGACATGAATTGCAAATCAATTATTGGCATGTACATATGTGTTTTAGTTACTCACCGGGAACATCTCCATAGTCACGGAAAATTCGGAAATCTGAATCAGATGGCAAAATTCCACTCTGAAAGATCTCCTCAGCCATCGTTGTGGCAAATGGGTGCAAGGCATGGGTCCTATAGTACTAGAGAATAGAAGCAAAACCTTTTAACGTTCCGACATTTCACGAACTGGCCATAAAATAGGCAGTAAAATTGGCTTCAAAGTTAATTTTGTGGCCTGCCATAAGCCAGCAGCATTTCGCAGAAATATGTCTCACCTTCATTAGCCACGGATTGTTGGGACCACTCTGGAAAAGAAGTTCCCGGCCCCCACTGCCGCCCACTTCTAGGTTGATGAAAGCCCTGCAGCAAACGACTCGGTAAAGATATTTTCTTAGTTTCTATCGAGTATTCTCACTTGACGTTCTTGGCCCACTTGTGTTGGGTGATGAAGCCATGCGAGCCTTGCAGGGGATTCTCCTCGGCGCCGTTAAACAAAAAGACTATGGGATGTTCGAAGGGCGTCTCCGATATAGCCATTTGACGCAGCACCTCCAGCATGACCACCACCATGGTGCCATCGTCGCCGGAACCTGTTCGCATTTGCTTAGATCCATCAATGGAAACGGAGGAGAATCACTTACCTGGACTGCTCGGTTTCGAGTCGAAGTGGCTGTTGAGCAGGAGATACGATGCACTCTGGGAGCTTTTGGCACTCAGTTTCACGACAACGTTATGGATGCCTTGATACATGTTAACCATGTCGATGAACACGTAGCCACCTGAAGGCGCCTGCACATCCACCTCCAACTCGTAGAGATCGCTGCGCATTTCGGCACGGATCTTTTCCGCCTCGTTCACGAGAAAAGCAACCGTTGTCACTTCGTTGGCTATGCTGCCAACCACTTTGGGTCCGATGCGATCGAAGTCGTAGAGCTGTCTTTGGGCTCTCTCCGCCACAAACTGTCCTGGTTTCTGGGATTCGTCGGCAACAGTCACTCTGTCTGGCAGTCGATTATAGAGCGGGATCACGATGGCATAGAAGAGCGCCACCCAAAGGAGCAGAAAGGAGGGCGCATAGTACCAGGAAAGTCTGCGTCTGCGGGAGTTTCCGGTTGGCCCCGACAGAATTTTGACGAGCGCATCGTCGGATGAGCTGTCCTGGTTGGGCGGGACGCTGGTTATTCAGTTCAATAGTCCGTCTTTCCAAGAATTCATACTTACTTTATCAGACTTTTTTTCCATCTTTTCTGCAGAGTCAAACCCTAGCGACGTCCGGCCGTCGCATAACTGAACGTCTGAACCGCGGGCAGATCGACTTGAAACCCCAAATTAAAGGCCATAAAGATAGGGTCGTGTATCGCTGCAAGATATGGAGCTGCTGCCGACTTTGGTAGTGGTCGCTTTGCCTTAAGGCACACCTCACATTGGCGGGCTCTGCATGTGCCAGTTCAGAGTATCTAAATTGGAGGAAGTTTACTGCCCAACTTCAATATAGCCGGAGATTCCGACGCACGAGAGCAGCGATTAACAGCTTAGTCATCATTAGCCATTGACTGAAAGTCCGATGGATGTGACGCTTGACGCTTTGTTATATTAACGCGATAATTCTTATCTCAGTCCCGACTCCAAGCGTCTGGGGAAGACACAATAAATAATACATAATCTAGTATCTACGTCTATAAAGATCTTCAAGATTTCAGAATATATATCGCTTAAATAATGCCGGCCACTCCATAACATGAACAAAGTCTGGGAAATCCGCCATGAATTTGAGACTCTCGGCGTCCCGCTGGAAATCGTAGCTAACGAAGTGACCCACAACTCCTAGCTCAAAGATCGGTGCATCGAGATCTCCGTCGGATGTCTGTAATCGAAACGTTTATAGCTCTCATCCGTCTCCATTATAAATAAACTCTACTCACTGCGAAATCAATGTGAAAGTTTATGGGCGCACTGCCCGTGCCGTATGAAAAGTATATTTGATATGGCGCAGCGTATTTCTCCGGCTCGTCCAGCATATTTCTAATGAAGGACCAGTCCTCGATAACGACCCCTTTCAGTGGTCGTATAAACAGACTCATGTGCGGCGGACCGGCCAGCTCGAATGCGTATCTCACGGTTTTTCCCCCCACGATAACTGATTTATCCAAGAGCTCTAACCCTAAGTTGGCGGGTGCAATAACTTCCTGGTCTCGGGGCAGCCAGGCAGCGCTGGAAAGAGATCTGCACCAGCTGCTCCAGAAGCAGGGCATACCGCACACCACGTACTTGTCGCAGTAGGGCTCTACGGACGTTAGCCCGGTCAAATTGGCGGATGAATGCATAAGAGGGCGCAGAGCTCGCCTGTCCTGGTAGTCGAAGTAATACCCAGAATCATTTACACTCACGGAGCCATCGTATTCATAGAAAATGCGACGAGTGTGCTGGTAAAAAGAGGAATAAAAATAAGAAATCCGTAAATACATGCGTGATGTAATCCCTTTACCAGGAAGTTCACTCGCATCACATTGGTCTTGGGGCGGTAGGGAAAACCAATGTCCGTAACAGCAATCATACTGAATACAAAGGTCACAACTCCAAGGCCGAGTAATACGAGAGTAGACCAGCGGAACATGTTTATTAGGGGAACCTTGAAAGAAAAAGACAAAGGTGGGAGTGGCTGCGGCACTGACTAAATGTAATCTTCCTTACCACAAATCCCAAAGCAAAAAAAGTTCCCAGAGCGCAAATCAAAGCTATGAGCACGTCGGGATTGATTGAGTCTCGGTTTCTGCCCATCATTGGAAAGAAGACCACGAGAAATGTATAGAAGAGGTAGCAGAAGTATACGAACGGCATCAGCTGGAAAATTTCCACAATCAATACCCAGTAGTACCCTGCAAATAAACCAAACTTCAGCAAGAAGGTAACAAATCTCGCTACAGCGATCTTACCGCGATCATGTAAGCAACTCAGCAGATTAATCAGCAAGGCGGCAGCATAGAAAAACATCGATACCATGCAGACGTACGGTATGCGCAGCCCTATTGCAGTCAAGATGATGGCAAAGAAGGCCAGGATAACGCAATGAGCGTGTAAACTCATGTGCAGATGGTAGGCATGGCTTAACTGTCCCTGCATGACATTAAGATATTAAAAATGTGGTCCACTAACATACTTTCTGCTTACGTTTGGCTTGAGCGTGTAGTAGAGGGTCAGTGGAAGCACCAGGCCAATGACTGCCGGGCACACATAGAGGCCAATCACCAGCCAGTTGCTGCTGAAGTAGGTCAAAGATCGATCGCCGGCGTCGAACAGTACGGCCATGAGCAGGGGCAGCCCAAGGCAGAGTCCGAACCCCACCACATGGAGCCCTAGAATGATGAGGAACCAAACAGATATCTGACCAGCTGTCACCTCAGACACGAGAGCCATTCTCCACATGGAAACTCCCACCAGAATCAGGCTGATCAAGGCAATGACACAGTTGAGGATTATCCCAGTTTTCTCGGAGTAGGACACAAAAAAGAGACCGAGAAAATCGAAGAAGATGGAATGGCCTTTGCTATGCTCCTGTTATAAATAGAGGATACATTTGTTCTACGATTTGGTTAAATATCGATGACCTACCTCCGTGTCGTACATCTCGCTGGCATTGGCAAAGGCCCGTACTAGCGACAGGACATTTTCACCAGTGCTCTGTACGGAACGTCCTGGTACGGCATCAAAGTTATCAAAGACAGTGTGGTAGACGTAACCGTTGTCAATTTGTGCAATATCAAGACCTTTAAATACGAAGTACAGTGTGTTAAGCGAGTACTCAAAACTTTAAAAGAGCATCTTACCAGGCACCTGACCATAATCGCGGAAAATTCTAAAGTCTGTGTCAGATGGCAGCATTCCAAACTGAAAGATCTCCTCAGCCATGGTAGTGGCAAACGGATGCTTAGCATGATGTTTATAATACTGCAATCATATATCAGAGAATGAATTGTCGTACTAATATATTAGGTCAATATAAAGATTACCTGCATTAACCAAGGATGGTTGGGTCCGCTTTGAAATAGTAGATCACGCCCCCCACTGCCAGCCACTTCCAAGTTGATAACGGCCCTGACGACAGGCAATACAATAGAGCTTTCAGATCGGAAGCGAATATATATATATATACTTACTTGCAGTTGGCTGCCCATTTGTGTTGGGTGATGAATCCATGAGACGCTTGCAGTGGATTCTCCTCGGCACCGTTGAACAGAAAGACTATGGGATGTTGAAAGGGTGTTTCCGATATGGCCATTTGACGCAGCACCTCCAGCATGACCACCACCATGGTTCCATCGTCGCCGGAACCTGTTCAACTGTATTACTATCGACGTGATGGAAACAATATACGAGTAATTGATTACCTGGACTGCTCGGTTTCGAGTCAAAGTGACTGTTAAGCAGGAGATACGACGAGCTGTTGGAGCTTTTCGAGCTGAGTTTGACAACCACATTGTGGATGCCATGATACATGCTGGTCATTGTCCCAATTGTAAAGGCCCCTGATGGCTGTTGCACATCCACCTCCAGCTCGTAGAGATCGCTGCGCATTTCACGGCGAATATTATCTACAGCATCTACGAGAAAGGCAACAGTTGTCACCTCATTCGCCACACTGCCAACGACTTTGGGTCCAATGCGATCGAATTGGTAAAGCATATTCTGCGCTCTCTCTACCACAAATTCTCCGGGTTTGAGTGACTCCTGTGCAATGGTTATTTTTTCCGGTAGGCGATGGAAGAGCGGTATCACGACAGCGTAAAAGAGTGCCACCCAGAGGAGCAGGAAGGCCACCGCATAGTACCAGGCGAGTCTCCATCTGAGTGCCCTTTCCTTGGACAACACATTGTAAAGTACTGTGCCCGAGTAGTTGCCCTGTAAAATATGGTGATTAATGCATAACAAATGTATATAAATATATGAACTTACATTATCAGTTCCTTGAGCTTTCGATTCCATATTTTCTGCAAACTCTCCGCAAGACGGAACGTTGCCTATGGCCGGATTTCTCGAAACTGAATGTTGTCGGGGTGCTGCTTCTGTTCCCTCTGAAGCCTATATAGATAGAGTCGTGTGTGCCTTGATAGGGGACCGAGGCCCGAAGGCGAACTCTCTGGCAAACAAAAGTTTCCATAGCTCGGGCCAAGTGCAGATATGTAGTATCTGAATTGTGGTAGATTTCTTAGCAGTTTCAAATCTAAATGCGTTTTTGATGTTTGCTGCAAATCTTATCAATAAATCTTTAATCAAGTGAAAGAGAGAGAACGCGAGAGCGAGGGCCACTTCAATCGGGGAAGAATATAGTCTATGCATAACTAAGATCGACTTTTGGGCACTCTGCTAAATGCTTATGTAGAAGGAATAATTCTGTTAAATTACTTGTGGATTTCTATAATCTAGGTCTATAAACTATTATACTAGTTAATATCTACTTAGTTAAGGCATACAAACGAAATAAGAGACAATCACAATAGTTTTATGGACTTAGAATACATAGCGTTCAAATAACGTAGGCCACTCCATCGGATGAGCAAAGTCCGGAAAATCGGAAATGAATTGCAAGCCAACTGCGTCACGATCAAAATCATAGCTGACAAAGTGCGATGAAAATCCCAGCTCAAAGACAGGCACATCAAAGTTTCCAGATGATATCTGAAAAATAGTTATCATAAAATCCAATTTTGCAAAAGAATCCCATGAACTAACCGCAAAATCAATGTGGAACTTCAATGGCGTGCTGTCCTTGCCATAGGCGAAGAATATATGATATGGCGCCGAGTATTTTTGGGGTTCGTCCAGAATGTTTCGAATAAAGGACCAATCCTCCACTGTGACCCCATCCAGGGGTTGTATATATAAGCTCATATGTGGTGGACCAGACATTTCAAATGAGTATCGCACGGCTGTTCCAGAGTCTAGAACGGTTTTGCTTAAGAGCTGCAATGACGATGCACCTGGTATGGCCACCGGCTCATCGCGGGGCAGCCAATGACTGCTTGATCGGGTCTTGCACCAGCGATGATTAAAGCACGGCACGCCGCACATCAGATACTTGCTGCAGTCAGATTCCGTGCTGACCAAACCTGTAAGATTAAGCGAAGTGTCCTCGAGTGGATAATAGAGACGACGATCCTGGAAGTCAAAGTAGTAGCCAGAGTCATTAAGGCTTACGGAACCATCGTATTCATAGAAGATGCGACGAACGTGCTGCAGGAACATGGAAAATCATAAGATTTGGATCGAGCACTGGGGAAATAATTATTGCAAACGGACTTACCAAAAAGTGCACCCGCATAACGCTGGTCTTAGCGCGGTAGGGAAAACCCACTCCTGAAACAGCGATCATGCTGAATATAAAGGTGACGACACCTAGGCCTAGCAATATGAGCTTCGGCCAGCGGAACATGTTTATCAGAGGAGCCACAAATCCCATTGCAAAGAAAGTTCCCATGGCACATATCAACGCTATTAGAAGATCGGGATTAGTGGAGTGCCCGAAGCGTCCCAGCATGGGAAAAAATACAATCAGGAACATGTAGAACAGGTGACAGAAGTAAAGAAACGGCATCAGCTGAAGAACCTGCACAATCAGCACCCAGTAGTAGCCTTCAAATGAATCAAGATGTTAGAAAGCAGAATACATGTGTCGGCCAGGTACTTACCTCGATCATGCAGGGTGCTTATCAAATTGATCAACAGGGCAGCGGCATAGAAGAGCATCGAGACCATGCACAAGTAGGGCGTCCTGAGACTGATGGCCGTGAGAATGATGGCGATCAGTGCCAGGAGTACACAGTGGGCATGCAGACTCATGTGCAGGTGATTCGGGTGGCTTATTTTATCCTATGGGAGAAATTCACCATTAGTCGCCCTTCCGAGTGGCTCGACCTTCAGCTAACTTACGTTTCGTCTCAATGTGTAGTAGAGGGACAAGGGGAGAACCTGGCCAATCATAGCTGGACAGATGTACAGGCCGATCACCAGCCAGGTGTTGCTAAAATATGTCAACGACTGACCTCCGGCATCGTAGAACACGCCCATAAGAAGGGGCAAACCAATGCTGAGGAAGAATCCCACCACATGCAGCCCCAGAATGATGCCGAACCAAATTAGGATTTGACCCAGTGTCGCCTCTGACTCGCGACCCATTCTCAGTAGTGAACATCCAACCAGCACCAGGCTGACCACCGCAATGACGCAGTTCAGGATTATCCCAGTGGTCTCAGTGTAATATATAAAGAAGAGCCCCAGAAAGTCGAAGAACACGGAATGGCCTTCGCTGTGTTCCTGCAGTAATATTAGATTAGTGGACTAGGTCGTATAGTTTTAAAATTGACTACCCACCTCTGGGTTATACATTTCGCTGGCGTTGGCAAAGGCCCGCACTAGGGCGAGTGCATTCTCGCCAGTATTTTGAAGGGAATCACCGGGAACCGCCTCAAAATTGTCAAATTTCGTGTGGTATAGGTAACCGTTGCTGATTTGGGCAATATCCAGACCTATAGATAGATAGAGTTGAGGTTGTTATCGTTTGTGTATGGAAGTTGTAGGCTTTCCAGCTCACCTGGTACCTGGCCATAGTCGCGAAAAATTCTAAAATCTGTGTCGGACGGAAGAATTCCCGACTGAAAGATCTCCTCCGCCATGGTAGTGGCGAACGGGTGCTTGGCATTTTGGTTGTAGTACTATAACGGGAAAATAAAACGACAATTAATCATGTAATTTTTCGGCACACTTTTATCCAACAAATAAATTGGGGCAATCAAGCGTTTTAGTATCGGCACACAATGACCGTTTACAATGCTAATAAACTGCCAATGACTATGCTCATTGCCTCACGTTCTCAGCGAAAGCATTCTTTAAAGTGTGTACACTCGATACAAAGTATGCATGTCTGTACATACCTTCATAAGCCATGGGTTATTTGGACCGCTCTGGAAAAGTAGATCGCGTCCTCCGCTGCCAGCGACTTCCAAATTGATCAGGGCCCTGTAGAAAACAGCCTCTTTAGCCGCAAACCCAAATTGATCTTCAATTTCTTCTTACTTGCAATGGGGCGCCCACTTGTGTTGAGTGATGAAGCCATGCGAGGCTTCCAAAGGGTTCTCCTCCGCTCCGTTGAACAGAAAGACTATGGGATGTTCAAAGGGCGTCTCCGATATAGCCATTTGACGCAGCACCTCCAGCATGACCACCACCATAGTGCCATCATCTCCGGAACCTGTTCGCATTTGCTTAGATCCTTCAATAGAAACAGAATCGAATCACTTACCTGGACTGGTCGGCTTCGAGTCGAAGTGGCTGTTTACCAGAAGGTACGCTGTACTGTTGGAGCCCTTTGAGCTAAGTTTGACTACCACGTTCTGTACTCCCTGATACATATTCACCATATTCCAGTGCATGTAAGCGCCAGATGGCGCCTGGACATCAATCTCCAGTTCGTAAAGATGGCTGCGCATTTCCGTTCGAATATTTTCCACTTCATCCACAAGAAAGGCAACAGTTGTCACCTCATTCGCCACACTGCCGACGACTTTGGGTCCAATGCGATCGTATTTGTAGAGCCATCTTTGTGCTCTCTCTGCCACAAACTCGCCGGGGTTCAGGGACTCCCCCTTAATGCTTATTCCGTCTGGCAGTCGATTGTAAAGGGGGATCACCACGGCATAGAAGAGCGCCACCCATAGAAGAAGGAACGAAGGTGCATAGTACCAGGGCAGTCTTGATTTTAGCTGCTTTTGCTGTGACAAGACCCGGACGAGGGAGACATCTGAATGATGTTTGGATTTGCTGGAGTCCTAAAAGAAAGATTACCAGGTAATTATTTAGAAGCGATGAGGATTCATATATTTAAACTTACCTTCCCGCTCGGTAGCTTCATGGCGTTCTGTCCTTGGCAAGAGCTAAGAAAGGTCTAACAATGCCTTTGTCCAGTCGTCGGAACACTGACTATATCTGCCTTGAGAGCTTCAGCTTGGAGCTAGAGGGATATTATCAGCACTGATTCGCACTTTGAATCCCATAAAGATAAATCGGTTCCTGCTAGCAATATATCGCCTGATACGAGGTGGTGACAAACCCCATAGTTTTCCTTGGGGAAATGTGGTATCTAAATAATGGCAGATTTATGCCCTGCCCTGCCTATCTTTACAACGCTTTAAAATTGGAATGTTTTTGGCACGCTTGTTTGTCCAATAGCCACATGCTGAGCATTGCAATGCCTATCTTTATATCTCTAGACGGTTGCTGTATTTATCGAGTACACCTCTCGCTACCTCAGTACATCCTCTTATTGAGCCAACAAAGAATTATAGATTCCTCACACTACAGAGGCTGAGTTGAATGGAACTTTGACGAGTCGTAAGCGTAAATCACAATAAGAAAGCATTTACAGCTGGAAAAACCTGAACAACCATTATCACTTGAATTTTATTAGAATACAATAAATCAGAAGAGATTAGAATCGCATGTCCCCCTGGCAGGGCCGTTATCGAGTACCTTTTTTGGGGAGAATTCCATTCGACTATGATATATCTGATTTTTAAACTACAAGGTTAATGGTTAAAAGGTGTCTTATTTAAGAAGCAATTGTAATTATCATGCCAATAACATGGTATGTATAACTATGCAATAGGTTTGTACTTTATTCAGATACTGGGTGGACATTGGCGGGCTACTTCTCCATACAGTCAATCACTTTTTCCAGCAGTTCTTCAAGCTCTGATGCATGAGGCAGCTCTTGGAAAAATCCCGGACGCTCCTGTTTAACGACGGCCAGTTTCTCTTGGAGGCAGGACAACTTTTTCAGCAATTTGGTGCCTCGCAGAATGGCCTGGTACTTTGCTATGAAACAGAAGAGTTTCCACAGAGTCAAGACCACCAAGCTGTGCTCTTCATATGATTCTAGGCTGCCATCCCCGCCACCATCTACATCTTTGACCGGTTGGGAGACAATGTCACTCAGCATAGACAAAAAGTCGGCATTGTTTACTAGTGGCAGGCGATTTCCAACGGAGAAGCTCATGTTGCGGAGGATGCGAAGGCAGAGGATCCTACCCGGGCTGAGCGGTGGCATGCGCCGGATAGCAGTGATGAGACCATGCAAATGGCAGATCTTGGAACCACTATCATAGCGCGAGTAGACTTCCCAAAAGCTAAGCCATGCGAGCAAAGCAGCGGGTCCGATCTTGGAAGCATGAGCCCCGCTTACGGTGGCGGGCAGAATCGTGTCAAACATGTCCAACACATGCATCTTGAAGAGACTGAGACGACCCTCGAGGCAGGCACAGCAGTTGACCATCACACGCAAAGCAGGAACTAGACACTGATTGGGTATGGCGTTGGGAGTCTCCTTCCTGGTGGTCTCGTAGTCAGCCACCCGCACCATCAGCTGCAGCAGCGAATGGGATTGTCCGGACAGCAACAAGGAGGTATGCTTGCACATTTCCAATGAGTACTCGGTGAGGGACATGGCCAGCTGAACGCAAAGCAATTTTAGGTGTGGAGAGTGCGACAACCAGGGCCAAATGCGTATCTGCAGTCGTACAAATATGGCTGCCACCGATGCTTCGTTGATCACTGAGTAAGGAGAACTGTGCCATTGCACCATCATGTTAAACAGCAACACAAGATTGTTCAGTATGTCACGCGACTTGTGGGCGCCAACGCGCTTCACATAAGTGGTGGCGTTTCCAATGTCGAGGTCGCTGAGAAAGTCGTCGAGCAGACCCAACACTCGATCCAACAACTTAAGCGTCTGAGCGACATCAATAGCATAGGGCGAGACCTTCAGCAATGCTCCGAGCACTTCACAGATCTGCACATGACCCGTTCCGGGAGGGTGCAAGAAGTTAAAAGTCTTAGCTGGGAAATAATGATCAAAAAGACGGTTCAGGCTTTGAAGGAGGATCACCACTGCACTGACTACAGGCAAACCATCGTGGCATATTGTAACCGAAGAAGGCTTTGCATCGCCTTTCGCAAATTTTCGGTTCGACTTCGGCTTTGGCTGGTTATTCAAGGCATTCATATCGTTCTGCTCATTCATAGTCTTATCTTTAGTATTACTGACCGGCAAGCTGGATTTTTCCATTTTCTTCACAAAATTGAGATGTTCAGGTGCATGTTGAGCCTTGAGGCACACCATAGTCAAAGCCGAGAGAGTGTGCTGCTGCAGAGATGTTCCCTTGTGCTTTAGATTCGTTCCGTATAGGAATATCTCGATTAAAATAGTGGGTCGAATGTAAAGCTGCTCGAACAAAAAGTCATATGCGTTGGTGTCCTTGCAGAAAACCAGAAATAGCTTAATAAACCTTGTCAAAAAGCGATCGGGCTTTTCCAGGTCCAGTATAGTATCTATCAGCGTTATGTAGCTCTGCAGCAGGGCGGGATCACGACAAATGCTGCGCTGCAAGAACTCGAAGTTAGTAGAATAGCAAAGGGCATAGAGTTCACAGATATCAGCGCACAGCTCCAGAAAGCCATCCGAGAAATTCTGCGGTGGCGGCGTCCTCTTCATCACATCGCTGAGGCAGTTCATAAATCTGTGCTCACAGAGCAGGGCACACCAAGTCGGCTTGAGGACCACCAGACGCGAACAGATAGCTATGTAACAGCTGATTATTCCACAAGAGTTCTTCTCACCGTTTGCGTGTTTGTCCAGCAAGGGAGTCACATGCAGCGTCTCCAAAGCGTAATGCGCATCTTCCAGAAAGTTATGACGCTGCAGCAGCTCGATGATTTTCTCCGCATCCGTTTGCGGCATCAGCGTTATAAACATACGACCAGCCAGCTCTCGTACCAGCATCATTTCCGCTACATGCTGCATGGTAGACAGACAGCATTCAATCAAACCACCAGGCGGATGTGGCAGGTGCGGCAAGATCTTTCCAGCGCTGGAGCCACTATTGGGTAGCCAACTGGCTATCGCTACCCAAGCCAGCGAACGCACTTGTCCATCACTGTGCCCGCACAGTCCCAACAGATACTTAATTATCTTGTCGGCTAAGTGATCCCTATCGTCGGATGTAGCAATCGTTGCGAATTTTCCCAAGTACCGTTTATGGAGTTGGCATACAATGTGTAGACAGTCCCGCTGCCACTGAGATCCAGTCTGTGTGGGGTTTCTCAGGTCGGAGGAAAGTTGCATAAAGTGTCGGATATAGAACTGCAAAGGTAATAGATCTGTCTTAGCTTAGTCGAAATACGGAAGAATCTGTTTTGGCACTCACCATCAGCTGATCGTCGCTAAACATCAGGTCAAGCTCGCTGACAAAATGCAGCACTCTGAGAATGCAGCGCACGTGCAGTAGCTGGCGCAGCTCAAAGTGAGTCCTGGCCACGGCACTCAGCTGAATAAAGA